>NC_136065.1:1460228353-1461428353 GCF_964261635.1 Lissotriton helveticus | reverse complement strand
AGAAAGCTGTCAACAACCAGCTCGCCACCTTCCTCGAAACCAACAAATCCCTCGACCCCTCACAGTCCGGCTTCCGAGCCAAACACAGCACTGAAACCGCACTTATCGCAGCAACAGACGACATTCGAACTCTACTGGACAATGGAGACACAGTCACCCTCATCCTCCTCGACCTCTCCGCTGCCTTCGACACAGTCTGTCATAGCACCCTTCTACAGCGCCTCAGAAACGTCGGAATCCAAGGAAAAGCACTGGAATGGATCACCTCATTCCTCACTGGAAGAACCCAGAGAGTCCGCCTCCCACCATTCAAGTCAAAGGCCTCTGAAGTCATCTGCGGCGTGCCACAAGGATCGTCACTCAGCCCCACCCTCTTCAACGTATACATGAGCCCCCTTGCGGCCATCGCTCGCCAACACAATCTCAACATCATCTCCTACGCTGACGACACTCAACTGATCCTCTCACTCACCAAAGACCCTAACACCGCCAAAACCAACTTACACGAAGGAATGAAAGAAGTAGCCGAGTGGATGAAGCACAGCCGTCTGAAACTGAACTCAGACAAAACAGAAGTCCTCATCTTAGGCACCTCCCCCTCCGCCTGGGATGACTCTTGGTGGCCAGAGGCCCTTGGAAAAGCTCCCATCCCGACGGACCACGCACGGAACCTGGGCGTCATCCTGGACTCCTCACTCTCGATGACCAGACAAGTCAACGCCGTTTCATCATCTTGCTTCAACATTCTTCGCATGCTCAAAAAAAACATTTCGCTGGATCCCCACCGAAACTAGAAAAACGGTCACCCACGCACTGGTCACGAGCCGCCTGGACTACGGAAACACCCTATACGCCGGTACCACCGCAAAACTCCAGAAAAAACTCCAACGCATCCAGAACGCTTCAGCCAGGCTCATACTAGACATCCCGCGTAAAGAACACATCTCTGGTCACCTGAAAAACCTCCACTGGCTCCCCGTAAATAAAAGGATTACTTTCCGCCTCCTAACCCACGCACACAAAGCACTTTACGAACTTGGACCCGAATGCCTCAATACACGACTGTCCTTCTACACCCCCTCCCGTCAGCTACGATCCTCCAACCAAGCCCTTGCCACTGTACCTCGCATCAACAAAACCACCATGGGAGGTAGATCCTTCTCCTACCTTGCAGCTAAAACCTGGAACTCACTTCCCGCTCACCTTCGCCTTACTCAGAACCACCCAGCATTCAGAAAGCAACTTAAAACTTGGATATTCGACAAGTAATTCCCCACCCTTCCTCAAGCGCCTTGAGACCCTATGGGTATGTAGCGCGCTATATAAATCCTGACTTGACATGATGTCACCTTGTATATTTTGAACCCTGCACAGAACTTAGATGCTGTACTAAGACAGTTCATCAAATTTGGTGGGTTGGCCCGCATATCCACAAACTGGGCTAAATCAGTGATATTCCCCCTAACAGACAACACCAAGGCTGTGAATTCTGAGTTCCTGTTGAAGTGGGAGGATGAGAAAGTAAAATATTTGGGAATCTGAATAAGTCAGGAGTTACAGGACGTGTGGAACTTGAGTTATGGTAGAGCAATTACTTTGATGGAAGAAAAGGTTGCTGTATGGGCTTAGCTTCCTTTTCATTGGCAGGGAAGATCTTATCGGCGAAAATGGTCCTACCAATTTTTTTTATCTTTTTGTGAATTTGCAGATCATACTTACACAACCGTTTTTACGAACACTGCGCTCATTGTTAATATCTTTGGTATGGGCGGGCAGACAGGCTCGAGTTTTGTGGGATTTATTGTCTATTGAATTGAACCAGTGAGGACTGAGTGCCCCAGATATGAATCTATATGCACTTTCCGCACAGGCACAGTTATTGCATTATTGGGTCCCACCAAGGCCCTTTCAGCCAAATGTGGCTGTGGAGAAAGATGCGGTGGCACCGGTACCTTTGCAAGTGGCATTGTACCAGGCATACCGACGCCCACAGACGGTACCGACACTTCCGAGACTTTATGATGGGCTTGGGATGGTCTACGGAGGTGGGCAGGAGCCCAGATATTATATGCCCCTTCAATTCACTTAGCACAAAACCCAATGTTGCCCAACGTCAAAGATGAGCTAAGTAAAAAGTAAGCAAAGGCGAAATTTGTGAATTTGCGATATGTGAATTCGCGCGAATTCGTAATCGCAATTCGCAAAAATCCTCCAAATTCTACAAGCTTGCAGATTTTTATTTTTACAAGTTCGTGAGATTTTTTTACCAGTTCGGGAACGAGAACTTGCGCATGCGGTCGCAACGCTCGCGAACATGTTGTTTCCACTTAACCAGCCTGCTCGCGATGCCTTTTTCCTGTTTCAGGTAGCAATAACATGTTCGCGTTCGCAATTTCCTGTTTTGGGTTGCAATGACGTGTTCGAGTTCACAATTTTCTGTTTCAGGTCGCAACGACGTGTTCGCGATCGTGGCTTCGCTCGGCCAGCTACCAAAATCTAGCAGAGCACGCGAACATGGAGGAAAAATCATCAGCGAACGCTGAATCATGGAAGTCAATGCCGCGCGCGCAAGATTGTATTTTTGAAGCGCAAACAAGAAAAAAAACACCACCTTCTCGCGAATTGCGGATTTTTGGCCAATTTTGCGCGATTCGCGGATTGCGAAATTGCGAAAAAATTGCAAATTCCGCAAGCAGAACGAATTTTCTGCCCATACTTAGTAAAAAGGTTGCGAAGCAGATGAAACTTCATACGTTTGCGGACCTCTACCCGGGGGACACTTTCAGAAACCCACTAGTGGTGGAGGAGGGACAGAGGGTTCCATTTGGGGAGATGTTTCTCTATCACAAAGTACGAGCTGCCTGCCGCGAATTGCACAGTGATTTCCTGGCCCCATCCACCCCCCTTATCAGCCCTGGGGAACCAACTTCATGAACAATCACCACGTAGACTTATAACTAGGCTCTACACACACATGCAGGCCACTGCCCCTGTGACGAGACCTAGTGTATTGCTGAGTTGGAACGAAGAACTATCACCCTCACTGACTGATGATCAATGGACATACTGTTGCACTTAGCTAACTGAGTTGTGTCCGAACTATAGGCTTTGTTTGATTCATTTCAAATTCCTCTATAGGCATTACAGAACACCCAGAAGTCGACATCGTATGTGGCTAAGAGAGGATAACAGATATTGGTCTTGTGGTATGGCCCCCGCTTCCTTCCTCCATATGGCATGGGAGTGCTCTGCAATTGCTGAATATTGGTCCCAAATTTTCACGTCTATAAATGAGATCCTGGGTATGTCCCTATCTCTGTCCCCGCTATTGGGACTGTTAGGATATGTTAAGGAAACACATATCAAAAAACTTAAATTACATGCATTACTGTTGCTATTCGCCAAGCTCCGAATTGCAGTTCATTGTGAGAGGAGGAGGAAACCTACGACCAGGGAATGGATTAGGGATATGGGAACCATTTATTTCCTGGGTTCAGGAGAGGTCGAGTGAGGAGGGGGATGCTGTGCTACATGCTGTCCAAACTGGGGATGTATATTTAATACGGTGTGAAGGTTTGATATGCGTATACAGTGGGTACTGTACGTTAGATTCTGGAAACTGCTATTATATTCAGGTATTAATACATCTAAATGTTTCTTGGTTCATTACTACTCTCCCTGGAGACATGGGAGCACCTCGCTGTAGTAGGCACATGATGACTAAAGATTAATATGTGTGTTTTGAACTGTCATATATCTAGAACATGTACACCAAACGTGTTAGTTGTTGCATAAAATGTATATTGCATTTATTTTAAAATACCAATAAACAAATAAAAAAAAAAAAACAGAGGCCTGCAGAACATTCAGAACCCTCAACTCCTCGTGCCACATTCACATCACACCACACAGGAAGGGTCTCCACTTACTCCCCACACACAAATGAGCACAATTCAAACTCCTCACCCACACATTCAAAGCACCTAGCATACGGTAACAATCATAGCTGCTCTCAAAAACCTTCCAGACACCTCCACTTGCCGGGATCCAAATTGCAGACATCACACGTATACAGAAAACCATATCTGGCAGTCAAGTCATCTGCTGGATTGCTCCTAAAGCATAGAACGGACAGCCACTACACATAGAAGCCTCCTCACTTCTTAAATTACTCAAGAATCTGAAGCCATAGCGTTTCACGTAGTCCCACCAGGCCCTAGGTTTGGCTATACTCACACCTGCTCAGCACCAAGATACGCTCCCAGATGATGGTGTGCTCTACATACAATTCAGCATAACATAACCTAACGCAGCACAAGATGACTGGAAATGTGCACATGCCAAAGTGCAAACTGAAAATGTTATATGTGTGCATGCACTAAAAGATGAGAAATATTTTATTGGGTAAAGTAGTCCTTTTGAGGTAGACTGCAATCAAAAAAAAAATCAACAATTGATTCCTCTCGTATGCTCTGATAAAATTCCTGATGTCCTAGGTTTGACAATAATTGCTTTGTTTCCATGAACAACAAAAGCAGATATCAGCCCAAACTACACAGCAGGTGCCGTGTCCAAGTTTGCACCATGGTGCACCTTTAAATGGGTGCACCCAGCACACACTAAGGCAGTGCAGCTGATTACGGTGAAGGTGAAAACTCTGACAGTTCGTGCCCGAGTGTTACCGAAAAAGAAAGTCACCGTTTGAAACTTCAGCTTTGTCTCTCAATTGAAGTGGATTTGTCCTCCTTGTTAGGAGTGAAAAGGACAACTGTAAGTGAATACATACCCCTCCAGAAAGATGCATAAGGGCTCCTGGGACACCTGGGCCCACTCACTAAAGGCACCCTCTGTACACCACACTGTAATACGCCATGTGCACAAAAACAAAAAGCACCTTCTTTTTCATTGGGTCACATCCCCATACAAATGAGAGAACCCCCTACCCTGGAATCATGCCATGCCGCGTTACAATCCGTATTACAAAAGGGCACAAAACACATGTATTGCCTCTTCTGAAATACCAGAGTGCCCTAGTTACGTGCATGCCCTTTGCACACACCCTCGGGCACTTCATGTAATATGGCCCTTGTGCTCCTGTTTTGCGATTCGACACCTGGCATGGAGGTTAGTTCTTGGTAGGTGTAGGTCATCCTATGTATGTATTGTATGTAAGTCTTACATACATTCATGCTTACCCACATACACTCACAGAGCTCCAGCTTACAGAGACAACCTGAATTTAACATTTTATGTCGTCAATCAATCCCTTTTTACTCCTGCGTAAATAAGTCATAGTTGGTGTGCGTAATTTAGATTTAAGTGCAGTTTTTCCTTTAGTGATCCGGCTCGGAAGGCTTTTCGGAACACATACATTTTAAAGAGCTAAGCAAAGACCTGGTTTAGATCAGGTCTAATCCTTCATCAGAAGAGACGGATTAGTTGAGAGCATATTGATTGATGTGGAGCTGTTAAAGTGACCAGTCAGAAAATAGCACATGATCAATAACCTTCAATTTGGCCATTTCATCTACTTGAGGTGAATCCACGAATCCCTGATAGAATTTGACAGACAATCTCTCCTTATGAGAGGAACGCTCGGCGAGAGTGGCCGCTGATTGGATTTGATCTGAGGCACTTGTCAGGCAGCCAGGGAAATGAGGATAAACACAATAGGGCTGATGGAGAAGACCCAAAAATGGGCTCGTTAAAGAGCCCCGTCAATTAAACCTTTCCATTTACTTTCCACAAGTAGTCATTGGTAATATTTCTATTGATTTGTTTTCAGCATTTCAGTATATTGATGTGCAGCTGCATAGCAACCTTGCCACAGTGAACATATTGGGCCTCATTTATGAAAAGTGACGCATCGCTGTGTGAAAACAGCGATACGTCACTTTTAGTTGCGCCCTCCTTGCGACATGTTGGATGTGTCATATTTACAGTATGATGCATCATGTTGCAAGGAGTTACAGATACGTCAGTATTTCTGACGTATCTGTAGGCGCAAAAATGACACATTGCTGGAGTGTGTCACAAAAGTGACGCAACTCCAGCAATGGGTAATTTCACATGGGAAAGTCCCATGTTGAATGTGCCTGTGTCATTCTTATGCCTGCCATGAGGCAGGCGTAAGATATTGAGTCATTTGGGCCTAGAAGTGATGGCGTACAATTTCATAGATTTCACTGAGCCACTTCTAGAGAGGCTTACTTGTGTCTGAACGCCCACCCTGCATACATTATACCTGGCATGCATTATACCCTTGCGTCACTTTTGTGCCACTGGTCCGTCACTTTTTGTGATGCACCAGTGGCGTAAAAAATGCACCAAGTTGTGTCATATTTACAAAGTGACGCATCTAGGTAGATGTGTCACTTTGTAAACCCCTGTGCCACATTATATCTGCGCCAGGTTAATGTATACAGGGGGCGTTTCGACGCAAGAAATATTTCACTGCGCCACTTCTAGGACTCAAATGCATCAATATCTTAAGCCTGCCTCTCAGCAGGCGTAAGGCTGATGCGGGCACATTTAACATGATACTTGCCCATGTGAAATGACCCTTTGCTGAAGTTGCTGCACTTTTGTGACACACTCCAGCAATGTGTCCCTTTTGCGCCTACAGATACGTCAGAAATACTGATGTATCTGTAACTCCTTGCGACATGATGCGTAATGCTGTAAATATAACGTATCATTGGTGTCGCAAAGAGGGCGCAATGAAAAGTGACACATCGCTGTTTTCATGCAGCGATGTATCACTTTTCATAAGTGAGGCCCATAGTCTGGAATTGCCTGGGTGGGAGGCTCCTCGGAAAAGTCGTTTGAGGCAGGAGCTTTGCTTGAGCTATGATAGCTTGTGTCTCTCCTCAAGGTTGAGGTGTGGTCGGACAGAGGCCAAAGAGCAGTGGCTGTTGCCTTTAACTGTACCTAAGGAGCTGCAAGAGGTAACCTGAGATAATGGAGCTAAGGCTTGTATCATACCAGGGTCTGTAATATGACGCCTCTCAATGCAGAGCTCATACGTAGAAGGGGGTATGCGCTTTTGTTTATCTGGTGATTGACTCTCGAGAGTGAATACATTAACACAGAAAGTCTAAGTTAGTGCATGAGTTGTAAAAAGCACAGCTTAAAAACACAGAGAGGCCATTACTGTTCTGTATTTCTGAGCTGTGCAGAATACGAGACCGCAGAGTCTCTGTTCCTGGGTGAATTATAAGGCAGCCTACCGAGGGTTGGTTGATTGTAATTTGGAGTATTCACCATTATTCTACTAAAGAGATTATTGCATTATGTACTGCAGGCACTCTTCATTTACTGCAATTTAGTATGAAGGTAACAGTAACTTAGCATTGTAATGCTCTATTTAATAATGTGTAAATTAAAGTGAATGCATATAGGTCTCCGTTAAATTGTAGGGAACTAACTGCACAGCTACACCTGCTTTCTTCTGTATTGTGAATGTGGACCAAGTCCGCACCATGCAGAGAAAAACATATGCGGTAACTGAGAAGAAAAAGGACCTTTATACGCATTTACAGACTTCGTGCAGAAACAATGAGTGCAAGACCTTGTGAGATTGAACAGTATTCTCATAAGTGAACTGCAAAGATTTCAGCATTATGGGCCTTATTACGAGTTTGGCGGCCGTCCAGTGGTGGCAGCACCGCGTTGTCCGCTGGAGGACTCCCAAAGCCATGGTGCGCCAGTCCATTGGATTACACGTGTAATCCTGGTCAGGCGTTGCATGGGCGTTCTGATGGTGGTGGTCTGTTAGGATAATAGGAGAGCCTAAGATGCAGACCATCACCATGAGAGTATGGACCGCATGTTCCTCCGTTTATGTGGTGCGCATGCCACACCATGAAGGGACTGGAAATGCAATACCGGGGAGCACACCACATGTGCCCCCATGCATGCATCCCCTAGGTCCAGAATCGGCAGATGACCCTGTGAAGGCCCCCTTAGTTGCCTCTCTGCCACCCTTTTCATGGCAGGCGAAAGTCAACTCACAATATGCTCGGTGGTGCTGCAGAGGCGCCACCAGCATGTTCTGGCTCCTGACGCCTGTGTGGATGCCGCAGGATCCTGGATCCTTGGCGGTCACAGCAGTCCTGTGGCGGTCCGACCGCACACTCATAATGCTACTGGTGGGCCCACGGTGTAGCAGTGGTCGAACTGCCATCGCGAGTGTACTCAAAATAAGCCCCTAATTGTCTTAATCCCTGTAATGCAGGGTTTTTGTCACTGATCAGACCCAACTCTATATCTTTTTCCCCTCATCCTACAGCAGAAAACTTATATAACCCTTAGATAGTCATTTGACATCTTCAGTTGAACTAACTTATTTACTACCTTTCTGATCCCGTTCAGGGCCAGACTGGGAGACAAAACATCTCTGGCAAATTTTGTCAGAGCAGCCCTCATAGTGCACATAGGGAGCAAGATTCACCAACGCACACTGGGCTCAGAGGATTCTATTCTCCCCAAGACATTTTTTGTTGTAGATCCTTGTCCAGTGATTCAATGGATAGATATTGGAGTTATGACTCCAATGAATTTCTCAATGAATGATTGAATAGTTGGCTGGTGAGGAGTGGGTGGATGAATTACTTCAAGAATAGATGACAATGAGTCAAGACTCTTAGTTATATAGAACAAATGGTCTCAATGCACAGACCAAGGGTGGGTGCTCCGGGTTTCATTAGCCTCTACATTAAAACAACACCCTCTCCAAAAACCTCCACCATCACTCCTTCTGAAATATGCATAGCCTGGGTAGATTTATTACAGTGCACTGATTTAGTATCCAAGAGAATTAAACAGAAAGCAATAAGATTTTATATAAATTGGGAGATTGAAATGAATAACAATGTGCTGGCCAAATTTCACTACATGAAACCAGGAAAGCTTGCATCAACCTCGGCTTCAACTTGACCTTATTGTGCGACGCTAGGCAATTACTTTTTTCACAGTGTCTCCTTTATCACATGAAAGCACCATTAAATACAAAAAAATCTTGTTTGAGCTGCACAAGAACAGTCATCAGGACAGTAGTGGATGGCATGGATGTTTTTAAGTACATTATTAGAATCAATCCTAACAATTGTCACTTAATGTAATGGTATAAGTTATTATACTACACTAAATGCGTTGCAACGTCCACATTTTAAACAAATAAACTGGGGCAGATTTCCAAGGCCCTGCGCCACTTTTGCGTCACTTTTCCCATGTTAAAAGTGACGCAAAAGTGGCGCAAGGGGCTTGTAAATTTGTCCCACTGTTTTTAATTTTGAAGAGTATTTTTAAATGTACTGGACTTTCTGGGACAAGCTACAGCAGACCCGCCCAACTGCCTTCTCCTGAATCCCTGAAGGTCAGCTCTGCTTGCGAGGGCCCTGCAGGAGTTAGGAACCACCTACATGCCAAAGTAATGGTTTTAAAGTGATTGTGGTCTGAGTAGGCATGCTTTAAAACCATTAGTATATATTGTTTGTTTGTAAAGCGCTGCAGGAAGGAAATGTACTCGGCCTAACCTCAAAGAAAAACCTGTCGCCCCAAGAAATAAAGCAAGCCCCTTAGCCTGCCCGCTCAGTGGGAACATGTGATTTGCCCTCTATGGCCAGTCAGGGTCTGATCCCCTTTTACCCTTTTCTGCTTTGTTTAATAGAGGTTTTGTCAATTAATTCACACTGAAGTGCAAATCGTTCTCCTGGAGGAGGCACCATGTTCCTGACATAACACCCGGGCACAGCACATCGCATTGAGAACATTTAGGGAAGCAGCCAAAAACATTGTTCATGGGAAAAACATAATCAAGCTTCACCATGTTACCATCTGCTGGCGTTGCAGAGAGGAGTGTAAGAATTAATAGGCTGACTGATAGCAAGACTCAGAAAACAACACAGCTAGTAGGCGTCTAAAAGAGTGGATGGAATATACATTACTCCGATTTGTGGAAGTGCACATGATTCCAGTATTTATGAATGAAATATCAGACTAAGACTGTCTGACCCCATACCATTGGCTCTCTCCTACAATGGCTCTGCAAAGTGGGCCAAATACATCCTGTGCACACTTGACTCTCAGGGTAGCAAAAAGGCAAGCAGTTGTCTAATCACTTTAGATATGAGCAGGCCCATTGAAATTATGCGGCTGGAATGGACCAAATTATGTATACGGGTTAAGTAAATTATGCAGTGAGAAAAGGCAAATTATATAGCATACTGTGGCACATGTTGTAATAGTATTGCTACATTATCTTGCCAATATTACTTTTTGGTTATTGGTTGCACTTCATTAGCCCCAGTTTAACACCCAAACATAGCAATAAGCAACGAAAAGCTGACCAGTCAAGCTTTAAAGAGGGTCTTTCACCGCGCTGGAACATATTTCGCTGTATTTTTTGTAATTTTTGTACCGCTTGTGCTAGAATTTTTTTGGGGTTAAAATCTGCAGATTATGCAACAGATAATTGATTATGTGGCAAATGTGGGAAATCTAGAATTATGCGAAAATCGCTGAACAATCGCATAATTCCAGTGGCCCTGGACATGATGTAACTTTTTCCAAGATTGAACAACGCTGGGTTCACCGGTTGGGATTGGAGAGAAATGGCCTCAATGAGGATATTCCGTGGAGCTCCCTTAATACATAAAAACTCAGGTAGATGAGAATTGTAATGCCACTTGACTGCTCCACTCACTCCTAGTGAGCCCTGCTTTCCGACCCATTTGCAGCGATCATAGAACACCCATGTATCCATACACAGCGTTAGGATAGGCATCCACATGGAGCCGACATTGCAAATCGTCATGTTCTGACCATTAACGAGTGACCTTGCTTATTTGCTGTGTTGCAGTGATCCTTAATACACATTGGCATCTCCACACAGAGAAAGGCAGGCATCCACACGGAGCTACCAAGGCATAGAGACTCGCACTAGCCTAGCAGGGCAGCTTATGGAATTTATACCATAACACTGCTTATATCACTACACACGTTGGAGCGCTCGCAAAGCTTATCTTTATTAACATAAGAAGTCTCTGACTACCTAGACATCCTTTGAAGAGGCTGATCATTATCTACAAAAGAGGTCATTGAATACTCCTCACACTAGACACCCTTCAAAGATGGTGCCCACTTTGTAGCTGGCGCATCCCTCTCCCAAGATGGCCACCACAAGCTCCACTGAGCCTGGAGGACTTCCAGACTGCAGTTATTGTGCATCGACGATGACGTACCCTGCATGCCTCCATCCCGTGAGATTAACTGCGGTTTAAACCGAGCATGCAGTTACCTTTTAGAACCGGCAACACTGGTTAGGTCCTCCGCCGAGTGGGCGCGAGATATTGTAAGTATGGACTCCACCTTCCTGCATATCAAGACCGAGGTAAGACTCATGAACGATTTGAATGGGGCATGCAAGCAGACATTGTGCCTCTTCTGGCACTCCAACTATGGGGGCTAAAGAGTGTTCACATTGCTATTTACTACCACTGAGTTCATATTGGGCGGAAGGCTGGCTATGTGGGGGCTCCGTGTTGTCACTGGTCTGGATGGCATGGCTTTCCCAGTGCCCACTAACTCCCATGTGGCCCCGCCCGGTTGCCTCCTCCTTACCATTTGAGACCGTGGTAGGGATGGCTAATACCTGATACGCAAGAGTGGCGCGTTTCTCCGCATATGTAACTTTCCAAATGCTGGGTCCGCCGGAGTCCGCCATTTATTATGAGCAACTTTCTCTAACGCTCACTGTTTCCATCCCTGCATTGTCTATTCAGGAAACCATGCGTTGAATTGACGTGTTCATTCGTTGCCGCTGACCGATGCGGCCAGTAATTAAATACACTTAGGTGAGTGATTCCACCATGCCCCCCGGGTGACCACCACTCACAATCTGAGGCTACTGGGTTTTCTCAGCACCTGATAAGATTGTTCGATTTTTGCTGTATTTTTAACTTTACATATTTTATATATCAATATTGAGTCATATGCATGATAGGGCCACCCACCAATGGGGCACAAATATTGCATGTGGCTACATTAGATAATAACTAAGTTTCCAAATTAGTTATACGCATTGTACATTGACAAACTATAAGTTCCAACGCCCTTGGCGTTTACAAAGCCTGTAATTTAATGCAACCCTTGAACAAGTGACTTCCCCCAGATGCATCAAGCCCAGATTCTGCGAATTCTAATTTGCGAAAAAGACCGAATCGCAAATTAGAATTCGCAGAATGGAATGCATCAATAAAAGCCAACCAAAAAAGCGATTCACAGTCGGCCGCAATCGCCAATTGTGAATTCAGCTAAATCCTACAACAATCGCATAATCGCCGGTTTCCCATGTTGAAATTGCGATTTAGCAATTACCGAAATCGCAAGGAAGTCGCATTTCGAGCACAATGATGACATCACAACCAGGAAGTAGGCAGTTCCCTCACTCATTTTGAACACAGAGCTTGAGAGTGGAAGAAGCACAGCACAGAGCTCCATCAGACACACCCTGCAGCCCCACTACAGGACACACATCCAGAACCAGAATGTCCCAGGAAGCAGCAGGAAGCAGTGCACCTGGCAGAAAAAGAAAAAATACATTTTCTGAACAGGAGCTGGAGTTCCTCATCGAGAGTGTAAGCAGGGACCATGATAGGCTCTTTGGGAAGCAATTCCGGAAGGTCCCTGAAGCAGATAAGAGGCGCGTAAGGCAGCGCATCAGGGCTAAGGTCAACCCTGTCGGAGTGACCCAGCGCTCTATTGATGAGCTAAAGAAGAGGTGGTACTACCTCAGAGGCCGTGCCAAAGAGCGCATTGCAGAAAGGCTGGGGGAGCAACATGCGACAGGCGGAGGAGACCCCACAGTTGCGCCCAACACACCACTTGAAGACCTGGTGGAGGAGACCATCAAACCTGCAGCCTGCATGGGGGTCACCCAGCTGGACACCTCCCGACCCACCCAACAATCCAAAGGTAAGAGCCATGCAACTGCGACCCCGTCCCCTAACAATGCCCATGCCCCCAGAGCTAGCCATATGATAAGCCCAGTAATGCAGGCCATGCACATCAGAAACGCCATATTGCATTGTGGGGCCTGTAGTGTGATAATAGTTTCCTGATAGCCACACACAACCAGACCTGTCATGTGAAACATATCCCTAAAGCCAGTCAGGGAATGCAAGCCTGCATGCATGTCGCAACATCCCATGTGCAAGATTCATATAATTAATCATGCACCCATTTACATCACAGGTGCTGCTGAACCACAGAGCGCAGACAGCGAGGCACTCCAAATTGAGGAGAACACAGAGGACACCGAGGGAGAGAGCCATCCTGCCCCACGACCTGGACCTTCAGACACAACTGCACCAGTACCACCACATCCCCATGCAAACAGGGACACCCCTGCAGCCACAGGAGGAGAGCAACAACCCCATGCGTCACACATGGCAGTGGAACAGGCCACACCACCACCCAGGAGGCAGTCACGGCGCACAGCCACTGTTCGGTCGCAGTCAAGTGGTCGGATGAGGTAGCAGGGCAAAGTGGCAACACAGGCTGACCGGGGTCAACATGATCAGGAACAAGGGCTTGGCATCAAGCGCCGGATGCTAGCTGTCCACCAAAAGCAGGCACAGTTCATGGCAGCCATGCAGCTGCAGCTTTACAAGACAGCGCTCAACGTGAACCAGCTCACCGAAAGCATGCAGGTGTTGATGGCTGCAGTGATGGAGAACAGCCAGATCATGGTGTCACAGCAGGGCTTCAGCCGCCGCCGCCAGCGCCAGCTGCTGACCCGCCTATCGGCGTACACCAGGTCAAATGCTTGCGAGGAATGCTACTTCCCAACTATCACGCCGGTCCCTGGCAATGCAATGCCAGATGGTGCAATGCTGCCAGGATGTTGCTAGGGCGTTGGAATAGGTCACAACCGCTGTCCAGAACCAGCAGGTATGTGGCCATACCCAAGCAAGGGGGATGATGCCAGTGAGGGCATCTCCAGTCTGAGCAGCCTGTCCCTGCTGGTGGTACAATAACGACGCCGCAGTACCAGGCCCACTGCAGCATCAAGGCCCGATACTGGCGAGGTGGATGTGGAGAGGCGACAGGGCGCGTCCGGCCGGAGGTGCTAGTGATTTACTGACTATTAGCAGCAGTGCCATGCTGAAGTACAAAGCAGGCCTGCTTCCCAATCATGGGGCTGTATGACTTAATACAGTTTTCATGTTTTGTGAACCAAAAAATGTAAAAGAAAGATCCTGTTTACATAATAATAAGAATTTATTTCAAACGCAAATCCTACTCATGTCATTATTTCATTTGGCATGCATGAGTGCAGTGTTGTGTGAGGGGTATGGGAGCACTAAAAATAATTCAGTGTGATGTTGTTGCGGCGCCTGTGTCCTTCAGCAGGATTCTCCCTGCGTGCATGACGCACATGTGCAGGTGGGCGGTTGACCCCCTCCGACTCAATGCCAGAGATCTCCACAGGTATCCTCCGCTGGATAGCAATATTGTGGAGTATGGCACACACGGCCACGATGCGGCAGCAGACCTCAGGCTGGTATTTGAGGGTCCCACCAGTCTTATGTAGGATGCGGAATTGGCTCTTTAACATCCCAAATGTCCATTCAATGACATTCTTGGTGCGAATGTGCGCTGCATTGTAACGCAGTTCCTGTGGTGAGGTAGGGTTGAGGTATGGGGTGAGGAGGTACTCACAGAGGCCATAGGCGCTGTTACCTGAAGGAAAGGAGCAGAGGGTCAGTGCCTGTCATGCGCAGATACATGGGCTTGACGTACTGTATGTGGGCATGTGTACTTACCTAGGAGGTGTCCTTTGCCAAAGTCACCCCTGGCCAAGCAGGTGTGTATGCCGCTGTGCCTGAATATGAAAGAATCATGCGTGCGCCCCGGGTATTGGGCCACTATGTCGGTGATGATTGTCTTTGCATTGCAGACCATCTGGATGTTGAGTGAGTGGTAGGACTTGCAGTTCCGGTACATGTATTCTGTCTCAGCGGGTGGGCAGATGTGGATATGGGTACAGTCAATGCATCCAATTGCATGGGGGAATTGCGCAATGTTGTAGAATTGAAGCTTTGTTTGATTTAAGTCCTGTTGGGTGGTTGGGAAGGTTATGTAATGGTGTATCCAGGTCAGCATGGCGTCCAGGAAACTTGGTAGGCAGTGGGACAGTGTGCTCTGGGAGATCCCCCTGCAACTGCAACTATCCCCTGGAAGCTTGCAGAGGCCAGGAGGTGCAGGCAGCACAGGACCTGGACATGGGTGGGCACCGCATTGGTCCTCCTTGTTGGGTGCTGCATCAGGGGGTCAAGGTCTCGGATGAGCGTGGTTATCATTGCCCCATTCAGCCTGTATTTTGAGTAGATCTCCTCTT
Source organism: Lissotriton helveticus (assembly GCF_964261635.1). Lineage (NCBI taxonomy): Eukaryota > Metazoa > Chordata > Amphibia > Caudata > Salamandridae > Lissotriton > Lissotriton helveticus. The sequence continues at coordinate 1,461,412,950 of NC_136065.1, read as the reverse complement.
CAGTATGGCCCAGGAGTGTGAACCGCAGCCGGAAGATGTGCTCCTGGATCGGTTCCGGGCTGCAGCCTGGAGCCTTCGCCGCCTTACCACGATGTAGAGTCCTGGCATTGTGAATGTCCTCATGATCCTACTGTGTCTCCTTAAGTGTGTTTGTATTGCCCCGCACCTGTATCTTGTTAGGATTTTTTTTTTTCAATTGAACTTTATGGTTACCACCTGGTTTGAGTTCTCCTTAAATTGCGCCTCGCTAATAGCGATTTTGGGGTTTTTCGCAAATTGAGATAATGCTGAATTTGCTTTGCAATTATTTTGCGAGTTTACAAATAATTTCGCTGAATCAGTGGAATATTGCTATTACAGAATCGCAAAGGGGGTTCCACGTTGATTCTGCGAATTTAATTGCGAACTCGCAAAGTGTTTTCAGCGAATTCGCAATTTGGTTGTTTTTACTATCATGAATTGCGGTAACAGAAATTGCGATCGCAATAGCTGTTTCGCAACTATTGCGATCGCAATTTTGGTTGATGAATCTATGCATTTGTGCTTCCACATTTTGTTTTGAATCCTACATTGATTGCAGCACCGACAAACGTTCCTCGCCGATGGTGCTCAAGAACTGGTAAATACGTTGGTCACTCCACCTTACGCCCAGCTATTAGTGTAGTATTGATTTTATGTTATTGTTTTCGGTCCTGAAGAATTGACGCTTGATTCCATTTTTTTGGATTACAAGGCAAGAAACATGTTGACCACATCAGAGCAACTACCCACAACATTATTGTAGTTAGTCACCATCACCTTTTTAACCAGGGTAGGAGGCATGATTAATAAAGTAGTGGCCCTGACCACCGTCCCCTGGTTTAATTCAGTGCTTCTTTACCATACACCACACTTCCACACCTTAGGGCCCCACACACGCACTCACCAAATGGCAAGGATACCCAACGGGCACTGAGGGTGCCCATTGGGTATTGCAGCACCAACCCGACGAGGAACATGCCCAATGATGAAGAATGACACCCTCCTTTATGGATATACCACTCTGTAGGTGTTCTCCTCCTAGTCTCTTTAATACACCTTTTAGGAACTGCACACAAATTCTTGTTGTTCTCACTTTTTCCATGGCCCCGGTACTTTTTATGTCTGGGTTTGTTGGCTTTAAGAGTCATTGTGTTATGTCACTGCTAATAGTATGCTTCTCTGTAAAATAGGTACAGTGTATTGTGTTAATCTAATTATTAATTAAAGTTTCAGCAGGGCCATGGTTGGTTGAAATCAACATGCATCAGTGGCATGGAAGTAAATGTTATGTGTTAGCTGTAATTTACATGTAGGCTGCAGTGTGTATTTACACCACCAACATATATGGCACAAATGTATGGCTCCAAATTGAATCACTGTGCTGTGCTAGGTTGCAGTTTAAAAATACTGCATTGTCACATGTCTAGGAAAAGATTATTTGACATGTGGGAAAACCTATTTCTGTAAATATATATTAGCTATATCATTCCTAAACTGTGCCTTAAAATCCCAGAAGGCTAACTTTTTAATATATAAAAATGGGCCACAAAAGACACTGATAAAGTATACCCTCAAAGTGAGTAATTACAATCTCTTGTCACTGTGTAGGTAAAGCTGCATTTTCCATGACCAGACTTTCTTATATTTTGCTGACTAAGCATGGGAAAATGATGGAGATATCATTAAAAGTTATTTTCCATTTCTATTTAAAAATCTGATTCACCAATAAAACTTGTTTGCAATAAAGTTAGTGGAAAAGTATCTTTATAGAAGCATACTCCATGCTGCCGAAGTCACTGCCCTGCTCCAGATAACGAGCAGAGCTCCTTCGCTGGATTGTTAACCACCCTTTGCCTGGAAGATAATTGCTTGGCCTCTGGTGGCAAGTAGTTAAGAGTGGTGTTAATAGTGCCCAAATAGCATGGATTAGCCATCTGGATGTGAGCACAAACTGCTAACAGTACCTTTCTCGATTTTTCCTTTGTAGTCGAACTGCCAAATGGGCTGCCAGAAACTGCATCCATCAATTCCCAGACCCACTCTAGACTCTCTGTCTTTTTCCCTGGTGAAAGGGAAACGAATAAAGAGAGGGCCAAATGTCCAGATAGCTGGCAGAAGGCTACAGAGAACTTAGTTGAATGAGTCTGAGACGGTTTGCAGTAAACTGAGAAGGATATTTCCAAAACAAAGAGTTAGTAAACAGTGAAAAGGTAGCCAGGATTGTTTGTGAGAAATTATGAAAACACTGGCTACTGCACAACTTAAGAGAAACACCATGCACCACCTCGAAGGAACATTCCTAGTGAGGGTACAAAGCAATCTTGCAAAAGGAAACCTATGCCTTAAAACTGTAAAGAAGAATATCTGAGGACTTATGACTCCTGCTGTCACCAAGGGAAAGGACAGCTTTCCAAAGTCAAATGATTGGCTTCCTAATACCTGCCCAGGAATATAGTCATAAAAAACATAAAAAGAAGCAAGCCAAGAAGGTCATATTGACCACTACGGTGAGAATCGGCAGGAGCCCTGTCTGAGGGGAGACTTGTCGCCTAGAAGCATGAGATTTAGAGTACAGGACTCACTAAGAGGTCTGTCCTAGCAGTTGGGAAGATTTGGAACCTAGCCATTTTATTTTCCTCTGGATGTCAGGGTGGTATGGCTTGCCCATGGACCATGTACCCATAGAAGGCAAGAAATCCAAGTTTGCTAACTTGCAGCATTTGATAACAAAGAAAAAGGCTTCACCTGAACCTTGCCACAAAGGTATCGTTGCTCTTAGATTCCTGGTTGATACAGCTTCCATGACTAAGTATTATGGTAAAACCTTGGACCGGGGTGAGGTGGCAAAAAAAAACACATCGGTCAAATAGCTTGGTGGCTTTGCAGCCTGGTATTAAGTGTGGGGCCAAAACTCAAGGCATCAGTAATGACACCTGATTGACAACGTATGTGACTTTGAGAGATCCTCTGCAGCTTCATCTTCTTGCTTTGCCCCCCTGGAGAACATGAAGCTCCAGAAAATAAGTCAAAAGCTAAAAACTTAAGTGCAACCTTCTTGGCTTATTTTATTTCTTTATTTTAAAGGTTTTATATAGCGCTGGCTAGACTCGGAGGTATCAGAGCGCTTTACATGAACATCAGATCATAGTTACAGGTTACATCATTACAAAGGTTACACAGTTTTTAGAGCATGGCGACATAGTTGCTTGTAAGGTATAGATAAACAAAAAGCACACATACGTAAGGGGAAAAGCAGGCAAGGGGAAAGATTCAAGGGTAGGGGGTAGGCGCTGGGGAAGTAGACAGGTAATGAAGGCGGGAAAGAGAAGGGGAGGGTGAAGGACACTGCATGGAAAGAGGAGGGGAAGGGTGACGGGGACACAAACCGGTAGACGAGTCAAAGCAACGCCCAAAAGGCCAGTAAGCTGTGATTCCAGGGAAAGTGGTATCATTTCTCTATCTCTGTTGCAGGAGGCTCCCTTTACACAGTGTACTCTCTCAGAGGGGTCTCTGAAACTCCAAGGCCTACATACTGGATCCTTCCCCAAAAAGGGGAGAGGGAGTGCTTTGGCAAGGGGTGCCATACCATACCTCAGCTGTGAGTGGCTCCCTTGGTGCAGTGGACTCTCTCAGCGGGTTTGCTGATACTCCAGAGTATAAATATTGGATCTTTTCCCATCAAGGGGAGAAGGAGTGCTTAGTCAAAGGGCACAAAGGACAGGGTGCTATGCAGACTAGCAGGCAAGGTGAGAGATTCGGGGGAGAGGGGATAGGAGCTAGGGAAGTAGACAAAAAGTGAAAGAGTACTAAATGGGAACATATTTAATTAATATATAATTAATGAGTTATTATATAGCGCTGGCTAGACCCGAAGGAAACAGAGCGCTTTACGTGAGGACCAATAATGTTGCAATTTACATCAGTTAAAAGTTACATAAGTATCAAGAAAAACATTTAAAGAACATAGGGGACAAGGTGAATTGCGCAAGGAAGGGTAAGGGGATAGAGTAAAGGGGTAGGAGGAAGATAAGACGTAGAGATGAGGGGAAAATCTGCCCCAGGTCCGGCTTGGTAGGTGATGGCGGGGGGGAGTCCACATTCCATCTCCTCTTTAGCTATATGGTAGATCCACCGGGCATCAGCCAAATCACTTGGTCTCTGCAGTCTGGGGTAAAGTTCCGCAGGTTCCAAGTCCTGATGTGTAAGCAGGTTAGGGGATAGGTTGAGGTCTGGTCAATGTAGAATTGTTGTCCCAGGGAAGTAAAACAACGTGGAGGGGACCACTATGGAAGCCATCTTGGGGTGAGGCAGGGGACTGTACTGTACACTGGTGGCCATCCTAAGGTTAGGCATCTGGCAGTTAGAGTCAATATCCAGGACAGTGGCCACCAGAGAATAACAAATCCAGCGTGCACACACCATCACATGCACAGACATGCACAAGCACACACAAATGTGAGCACGCACTCTCATATGCACACATACGCACACACACAAGCACATATACAGAAACATCCAAAAACACAAGCACACATAAAATCCCATGCTCTAGTACAAAAACACCCCAGTACATGCACACGCAAACACCATCACATGCATAGACATGCAAAAGCACACACACATTCGCTCACACTCTCATACACGCACAGACACACACACACAAACTCAAGCACACATATAGAAACTACAAAAAAACACAAGCACACATACAATCACATGCTCCAGAACAAAAATACCCATGGACGTACACACAGGTACATGCACAGACACACATACCATCACATGCACAGACATGCACAAGCACACACAAATGTGCACACACACTCTCATACGCAAACAGAGGGCGCACACAACCACGCATACTGAAACATCCACACGCATAAGCACCAATACAATCCCATGCTATTACAAAAACACTCAAGTACATGCACACACCAGCACACGCACAGACATAAGCACACATACAGAAACATCGGCGCGCACAAGCACACATTGAATCACATGCTCTAATACAAAAACACCCAAGTACATGTCCACACCATCAAACGCACAGCCATGCACAAGTACACACAAATGTGAATGTAGTCGGTGATTTTTTGGGAGGCATATGGGCAGTTCACGGGTGCAGGTCACATGTTGGTGTGCCCGTATGTCCCCCCCAAACTTGGCCTTTGAGTCTGGACTTGTAGCTCTCCAGTTGCGTTGTATGTCAGGGTAGTTTTCCTTCCGTGAGCCACGCCCTCTAGAGCCTCTTGGTAGTGTCCTGCGAGGGACCACGGCTTGCTATAGAACCCCAGGCCACCACAAATGCTCAGAATACGGAGAATCAGGCCTCCATCTTAGGGTCAGGCAGGGAGGTTAGGCAGGTATGTGTTGATTCTTCTCACCCCTCTGCAGAATCCCAGTCTCCAGCCCTGCTGCCTACGGGCCCTCTCAGGTCATTGCGCCTTGAGTCAAGAGGTGAAAGTCCCTGATAAATGGAGCAGGGGCCCCCGGGCCTTTAGGTGAGCAGTGCTAGCTCTCACCTCATTGCAAAGTAGCAGCAGTCTCCAAAGTTCGTGGCATTGGTGTTAGGACACAGCCCGATCTCCGCTCCCGACAGCCTTGGCGCATTTCCTGCATCGTCGGCGGCGGGCTTCACAGCCCGAGGCCTCACTGCTGCTCACCCAGGGCCTTCACTCCCAGTCGGTCGCCATCTTGAGATCGCCGTTATGTGCCCTCGACCACAAGTTCTTCACCCCCTGTGCGGCGACCCGCTGTCTCAGCGCTTCAATATTAGGGGAGGCCACCGTGCCAAGGCCTGCCGCAGCCGAGAGGGTCACAGTCCTCCTCCAGGGGTTCAGCTGCATCAGAGCCCGGCTGCCATGTCAAAGGCAGGGCCGCTCTCCGTCTTGAGTGCAAAAGTCGGGGCTAAAGCACCTCTCGGACTCCGCAACGGCTTCAAAATGTTCCACACATTTTCTACATTTGTTTTCCTCACCGGCTCTCCGTTTTCCCCGGGCTAGAAGTCCCGATGACAGCCATCACTTCTCAATGTCTGCCTGGTGTCTAACTCTCACTACACCGTCTCCCTCTTCCTTGCTACTGTTTGTCTCCTTGCTCGCAGCAGCACCTGCTACAGTGTTTCGGCAAAGGGTATCGGGCTCCTCGAGCACATATTCTGTAGGCTTCTTTCTGTAGACTTTTCCTCGGCTAAGGCCATGACACATTCTTGGGGTGGAGGGAAGAGGACTCCCCACCTTAGGGAGGTGGCCGGTTCTGGTCCCACCAAATCTCCGAATATCAGCCACATTTATCCGTCTGCCAATATCCAGATTTTCACCAGACAGCCCCTACACACCAGTGAACGTGTGACAGAAGTTGTGGGGTCCCGCCCCGCTCTCGGAGTAGCACCGGGGGCCCAGGTCTCAGCCGGCTCAGCTTATGGGTTGGCACTGCCCTCATGCCAAGACCTCTGCTCCATCATAGGGAGCCTGGAATCACACCTAAGTCCTGGTTAACTGCAAACCATAACTGCAGATTAGCTCTTCATATTTGCTTGGCACATTTTGCCATAAATCTTTAAACATTCATAGTTTCAATTCTCTTTATTCAGTTGTTATCACTTTGGTGTCTTCTTGCTTGATTATTTGAAATCAGTTTGGGAATTTAATTGAACTGTGTTCTTGATTATAAAAGTGTTTGGCACAGCTTAAACTTAACATGCCTTTCTATGAAAAATTGCCTGTTGTTTGTGGTTCTCTTGATACCTAGCTTTTCCAGGGGTTTTATTCAGTGAGCAGTGGTTCTCCCCTTTACAAATTAGTAACCCATTTTTAGACAAATTCCTTTAATGTGAATCAACTAAATTACTTGACTGTAGAATATAAGACAGCTATAGCACCAGTAGTCACATTGGCTTGAGAATTTGTCTACTAAAGAGTTAGGCTCGCATGAAAATCTACCTTTTAATTTTGAAAAAGTATTTTATTCATAGCAACAGACACTGCTTAGGTGAAAAGAAGCACAGGTACTCACCAATCTTTTAAGTGGGAATTGATGGGGTTATAGGTTAAGTGGAAGCTTAGGTCTCATAAATGCCAAGGCAATGAAGCAGGGCATTTAGTGGAACTGCTTGATTATCTAGATATTCATATTTCGTCCTGATACTTCTGCACATTGAGCTGTTATTTTGATCCAAAAAGTAATAATGAAATATTCTCTTTTAGGTTCCACTTATCTGCATTCTGCAGAATGTCTCTGTCTGCATTCTGCCTTCATCATAGTAAAGAGTATCGAAGGCACAGAGTCCCTGCATCCCTAGTCTGTCATTCCTTCCCCACCTCAGTATAAAGGCACACCTGCAAAGCATCCTACGCTCCTCTGCCTGCTAACTATCCGACTACCAACTTCTTCCCTGCATCTGTTATATTGCACTATGGAAAGGGGTTATAAGTTTCTTCACACCTTAACTTTGTTTGAATTTGGTTAACTATTGTCTGAAAATTCCTTTTCAGGTTCCAATGTGTACATATCTGTCTCATTCTGTCCCTGGATTGAGAGTTATATCTAGGAAATTGGATAAGATCACCAAGTCTAATGTTACCAATGTCTTAGCCATAAATCGGCCCAAACTTGGAAATCATGTTATATTAGCCAACTCTTAGGTACACGACTGGATATCTGGGGCTATGTATCTAAATGATCCAGTAACTGACAGGTTAGCATGGAGAACTAGACCCAATACAGAATTTTTCTATGAGGAGGTAGCCACACTCAAAAAGAATTGTAAGTGCTGTGAGCACATCTGGCATTAAGATGTTGCGGTAGCCAACAAGGGCATCTATTGTTCAGCTGTAAATATTTATTATGGGCTTATCAGAAAGGTGCAACACGAGTTTGATACCAATAAAGTTAAGCGGGCTCAGCACTCCTTCCAGGAAACTTTCCCTACTGTAAAGTCTTTAGCCTCTTTGGACAGGGTCTCTTCACTTATTCCTCCTTCGGAGGACAGATGGAATGCCTTTGTCAACTTCTGTAAGGACAAAGTAGCATCCATTGATTCCTCCTTCCCGGAGGGCTTCTGAAATGCTCCAGATCTTTGAGCATGGTTGTAGCCATGTACAAGCCATTGTACAATATTACTGTTTAAACCTTTGGACCTGGACGAGTTACAATCTTTTTTTCTATATGTTAAATTTGGATCTCCTTGTGACCCAGCCACTCCTGCTATTTTGGAGCGAGTAATGGATGAGCTTCTTCCAGTGTTTTTCTTTTTTTAAACTTTATTTATCATTTTTAAGTAAATTACATTTTGTGCTGTTGGCATACAACCAGTATAAGCATATATCGAAATTGAGAAGCTCTCTTCTAAATAGGATCTTGCACAATAACCCAAACGGGGTCACTTATTTAGCTAAATTTCAACTGTACTACCGCACGACATGACTATATTGCATTTCTTCTCATTATCGAATGACTATAACCCAAGGACCTTTACCCAAACAGATCAAGTCAATCGGCCTGTTCAGCAACGTGGTTCTGGCTTGAAGCCTGTGTTCCCATCTCACTATCACTATATCCCGTTTGTTGACTGTTCTCTTCAGTGTCACCTTCCTTTTTGCTATGCAAATATGCTTTAGTAGGTCCTCATATATCTCGGGTCTTCTCCGAATTGGCATCAAGGCATTAAATGTCTCTGTTTGAGTGTTGCAATAAGTCATATCGGTGCACCATTCAAAATTGTCAGTGTTGGGCCCTTCATCCAATGGATCGCTATTCGTCTTTTAGCTAGCAGCATGCCCATTCTCACTAATTCTCTATGCGATTTTGGTTCCTGAAAGTCTAGTCCCTAAAGCGCCAGCATGGGCGAGTTTGGTATTGCCAGTCCTACCATTCCTTGTAGCTTTGCCATTACTTCTACTCAGAATACATGTATCCTAGGGCTGAACCAAGCATGGTGACCGAACTCACCATTCCCAGGGCCACATCTTACGCATTGGTCGTCCTCTTGCAGCCCATATCGATATAGTCGAGCTGTGATGTAGTATACTCTACTGAGGTATTCGAAATACACCAGTCGATGCCTACCGTTATGGGATATGGTCTTAATCGCTGAGCAGCAGTATGTCCACTATTTGCCAGTTATTGTTACGCTCAAATCTTCCCGCCAATCCAAATCTGCCTTCCTGCTAGCTCAGTCATCATTGTGTCGCAATAATTTGTACAATATAGAGATCACGTGCGCTGGGGGAGTTGCCTGTAACAGAAATGTTAAAGAGAGTGTTAATGTAAATGTAAATTGATACTTGTATAGCGCACTACTCACCCGCAAGGGTCTCAAGGCGCTTGTACGATTACCGCTGTGGAACCCATCCTGGCTTTCCCTGTGAGGTGTCCACTCGTGGGCACCCCCAAGGTGAAGTCAGGCATCCTCGGCGTTGTGGGGGCCGTTGTGGAGATTAAGCAAGCTATTGCCCAGAGTTGCAGAGTGGGACTCCATGATTGGAATAGGCACCGAGGCGAGGATTATCAGGTCCGTGGAATTTTTGAGCCCAAGACCCGCCGAGGCGGGAATTGAACCCTGGTCTCGGGCCAGACCTCTGCATCAGGGTCTGCCGCTCTAACCATTGAGCCACACTTCTCAGATGGTTTCAGGTGGTTATGTCTTGCCCGTTATCAATAACCATTGAGCCACACTTCTCAGATGGTTTCAGGTGGTTATGTCTTGCCCGTTATCAATATCGTGTGCAATATCGTGTGCAGCGATTGGTGTGCTCTATGGCAAATATATGTGATGTTTAATGGCGCACCAGATACAATTTCTAGGATCTCTCCCCAGGGCCAGAGGGTCCCTTCCTTGAACAATTCCCCATAGTATGTATTTTCGCCTGCTCCAGTGCTCGCTTTACTGCACCATCGGCGCTTACTGGGGACCAGGTTCACCATTCAATAGGGAGCTTTGGTGAATACAGTAGTGGGCCTGACTTTCGGGCGCCGCTTTCTGCATTGGATAACTTGTGCTGCCGATGGGGTCAATTACTCGAAACCTGCACACTGTGCCGTAGTTAGCAGGTAGCTGGGAGTGATATGGGAGCAGCGGCTTTTCTTTCTAAATACAAGTTTGGCAATTCTTGGGATCCATTAATCCATTAATACATGTGCATGATCTGCGCAGCCCTGTAATATTTTTCTAAGTCTGGAGCGTCCAGTCCTCCCATACTGTAGGGGATGGTCAATGTGCTCCATCATTTGCGTGGTTGAATCCATGCCCAGGCTAATCGGACCGTTAGCATTCGTAAAGTGGGAAACACTGTGCTTGGAAGCAATATCGATCAGTATGTTAACAAATGGGAAGAGCAATCTAGGGAGTACAATCATCTTTAGAAGTGGTATGCGGGCCAGTAATGAGAGAGGCAGCCATATCCAGTGGTCTACTGCTTCAGTCAGTTGTTGCACCGCTTTCCCATAGTTTTCCTTAATTACCATTTCAGGATTTGAGTGCATCTGTATTCCTAAGTATCGCACTGGCTCGTTAGTCCAAGCAAGAGGAAATTCAGTTTGAACTGGTATAGTAGAGGCTGTGAGCTGAAATATCATTGATTTTCCCCAGTTGACTCTCAATCCAGAGTGTCCATCAAAACCTACCACCTCCCACAAGTTATGCTTGCGGTTTCTAACATACAATAGGGTGTTATCCGCGTATGCTGAAATGATTAATCTATAATTGGGGAATTGAATAGCACGGTGTGAATGATATTCGTGTAAAGGGCATGCCAAGGGCTCTGCCACCAGCGCGTATATCAGGGGGGGGAGCAGGCAACCATGACGGGTCCCACGCGTGATTACTGTAGGGGCTGATAGTATTCCGTTCACGTACAGTCAAGTCGTGGGGTTTGTGTATAAGAATTCCACCAGTTTGATGTAGTCTTCCCCTACGCCTACCTGACGCAGCACCGCCAGCATCAAAGACCATTCTACAGAATCGAATGCCTTCTCGGCATCTAGGAACACCACAGCAGCCTGAACTGCCAGGTTGATTAATGCAACAGCGCCAAACAGAGTTCTGAGGTTATAAGTCAGAGTTCATCTAGGGACAAACTCAGACTGTTCAGGTCTGATAATGAGTGGGAGCAAGAGGACTAGTCTATTTGTTAGTGTCTTAGTGAATAATTTCACATCAGTGTTTAGTAGTGACAAGGGTCGATAAGAAGAGCAATGCTGCTCAGGCTTACCTGGTTTTCCTATAGCTATTAGCAGCGCTTCACGCATAGTTACAGGCATAATGCCATCACGGGCCATCTGTTCTAAAAGTTTCACCAGGTGGGGAATCAGTTTGTCCTGATATGTCTTATAGAAGGCCACAGTTAAGCTGTCAGTTCCAGGTGCCTTCTCGCTAGGTATGGCCTTCAGAGCCACGGTTATTTCTGTGGGGCGGAGAGGAGCTATCCGTTGTTCCCTATCCTCAATAGTGAGTCACTGCATTTTTAATGTGGGCCAAGTAGTCTGTGTCATCCTCCCCTGTCGAAGTTGGGCAAGAAGTGTAAAGGTCAGAGTAATATTCACAGAAACTTATGAACAGCTTATAGGCTCCAACAATAGACTCATCCTTACCACCCTGCACTTGAAGCACTTCATTTACAGTTCTGCTTGGTCGCGCCAAGGCTGCCAGCATGGCCCAGGTCTCTCTCCCTCCCCGTATACCCTGGCAGTGGCATATTTCCCTAAGTGTGTGATCTCAGCTTGTGCTAGCTCATTGTATTCTTCCAGCATTGTCTTAATCTGGGCCTGTAAAGTCGGTGTTGGTCCCTACATTAGTTTAAGTACCAGTACCTTTAACTCCTCTTCTAATTTAAGCAATTGGCCCCTAATCAAGCTCAGCACTCCTGCCTACATGCTTTGAATGCCCCGAATATACACCTGGAAAGTCTCCCAGAGAATGGATAGCTTAGTGACACTGCCCGTATTATTGGCAAAGTATTCATCAATTGCTTGTGCAAGGTCGTCGCGAAACACTGAGTTAAGTAGTGAGAAGTTTGGGAACCGTCATGGCACCACCCTAGTCTGCATATCCTTAATATGCAAAGTGAGCTGCACTGGGGAGTAGTCAGAATAGTTTCTGAGGGGATGTTCGCAAGCCTATAGGTGTGGGAGTAGGGAATAGAATATCTGGCAATTATCAATGTGTGTGCGAACATCGTAGACAGTAATGTGGCTACTCTCAGCCTTGGGGAATAGATTGTCGCCAGACAACCACCAGACCGCTAGTCTCTGCTATAGCGGTCATAGTTTATGCTGCCGCTGCAGGTCTACGTGTTGGACCTTTGGATCTGTTAAGTTCGGTGGTCAGTATGCAGTTGAAGTCCCTTCCCCATATGTGCGGTATATGACTGTATGCTAATGTTTTATTCTGCAATGCATTGTAAAATAGCAGGTTGTCATATTTTGGGCTGCATACGCCTATTAGTAATGCTTCAAATTGAATGCAGTGCACGACCACAAATCTACCATCTGTGTCAGAGTTTACCATTGTAAGTGTAATGCCAGAGTTGCATCGGACCCATATCTGCACTCCGCGTGCATCTGAGGTGAACCCAGCATCCAAGCACAGTCCTCTCATTCTACGTTGTCTGAAAAGACTGGTCTGGGGCCCCAGGTGTGTTTCCTGTAGCATGGACACATCAATATTATGTCATTGGAGATAGGAGACTATTTTACATATTGTGTTGTGATCATTTAGGCCCCTTATGTTCCACATAAAAAAACGTAGGGTTGTGTGCCACTTGGACACTGAGTTAATGTAATCAGGTAAGTCCCCTGTTGTTTCTAGCCTTTATCTGTTTGTCAGTGCAGGCCTCTTGTCCTTCCCATTAATAATGTCAATAGTCACAATGCAATAGCATAAGTGCCCTGTGCTACCCACCCACTTCCACCCATGCTGTGTCTCTAAACATGAGATACGGCCTACAAGTATACCCCCAACCCAACTCCCTGATGAACGATAAAGAAAAAAGGAAAGAAAGAGAAAGACAGAAGAAAAAGTAAAACCTACACATCCTATTCAAACAAACAGTGTGGTAACACTCAGGGGCGAAAAGTGTCATATTTTCTTTGTTCACATAGTTCCACATGTGCTTATCCTTGCTGTATTACACTTATCGCTGCTCAATCTAAATATAAACATCATTGCCCCCCCAGCAACGTCCAAATGGGTAATGTCGCCTGCCCCGTACCCAGAGGCACATATCCAAGGTCCACTCATATGCCCCAGATCTATTACAGTGGCACAGGCTTCCAGGTGACTAGTCTTTGGGAACCCCACCCTTCCCACACACAATGAACAATCTTACCAGGTTGTCAGCGCCTCAGGTACAAGTAAAGTCATCTGGTGCATATTTCATACACAAATCTTCTGTTTTGCCAGGATGAATTGATGCCACGTTTCCTGCACCTGGGGAGTGTAGTCGGGTACAGAGAAATATTAGAGCCTTCATAGCGGTGCATCTCAAGCTCCCTAGCACAGCGCAGAGCAGCATCTCTGTCTCAGTAATTGAGTAGTCTTGCTATTATCAGGCGAGGTGGAGTGTACTCCTATGATGCTACCCTAACTAGATGTACCTGGGTGTACATAGCATGTATGTAGGTGTCTAAGCCAAGAATCCCTCTAGGATAAAGTCAAACCCTTTTCCTGAAGTGAGAGACTGTTGGACCCTGCCTTGTTCTTGCGTTGGACACCCCACACGGGATGTTAGACCACTGTGAGCTGGAGTATCTGCATGCAGGAACCTCAGCATCTCGCGTTAGTGATTGTCAGCAGGGAAATCCTGATCTACTCTCTCTGTCTCAGCAAGATGTGATGTTTATATACCCAAGGGGTCTCCCCGGGATTCTACCTTGCTGTGCCACTTGTTGGACTTAGGATGATGTCTGGAATGAACTTTATACATAGATATTATAAAGGAGATGGCCGTCCTGCTGAGTTTCCAAAAATCCACATGCATAATGTATGAGGCCTTTACCAGGGAAAATCCTGTATTCTGTGCGCAGTGTTGTATCTAGGTAAAAGGTCAGTCCCTAAGAACCGTTATGTATTTAATGTAAGGAAGAATATAGGTGAAGGGTTATGATGTTGCCTGAGCCTATATTGGGGTACCTATATGGAATATAACAGGACCGGATTCGGGGTGAGTGATCGGTGGGCATGCTCCACTATAAACATTTTTGAAAAGGTATCTCGACCCAGGAGCTCTGACAGCAGGGTCTCAATGAAAGTTTCTATATTGAAACAAACTTGATTCCCGAGCACAACAGTACAATATTAAATGATAGATATCAGTCCAAAGAAGGTTCTTCAGGTTGTATCAAAAATAAAGTCTTTATTGTTGGAATACAGATTTAGGATTAGTATTAGGATATTTGGAGGATATTTATGATGCAGGCCCCAAGAGCACACTTAGGGCGTGGCCATCTTCGTGTCAGGCAAGCTACGTCCTCCAGCTTCTTCCAGTATTTAGAGAGTTTATCAATAACTCTTTTACTACAGCTCAAGTTCCAACAAAGTGGAAGCATGCCTTTGTGGTGCAGCTGTTAAAAAAGTATTCTCTTCATCCCACTAGAGCCGAGAACTATAGAACAATCTCGCTGCTCGCTTGTCTTACGAAAGTGGCAGAAAAATATGTTAAGAAACAGCTTTAAATGTTTATTGAAGCTAAGAACCTCCTCCACAGAACTCAATTGGGCTTTCATCCTTGTTATAATACAGAGTCAGCTCTTGTGCTCACCTCTGAGCCCATATGTCTGATTCTGGATCAGGGTGATATTGCAGTACTGCTGCTATGTGACCTGAGTGCAACTTTCGATTCTATATCCCACAACCTTCTTCTAGAGAGGTTTTGCAACTGCCCTGTCAGCCACAGGGCACTGCAATGGTGTGCATCTTTCTTGCCGGGCCGCTCTTTTGAGTTCATTCTGAAATCCTTTCGCTCGTGGATTCTGACACTGCAGCAAGGAGTTCCACAGGGCTCCTCTTGAGCCGTACCATTTTCAATCTTTATCTGCGCCTCCTGGCTGATATCATTGAGCGTCATGGGTGGGACATAATATTGTACGCTGATGATACCCAGCCTGTCTATCACAGTGGATGGACCTCAATTTACCAAAATTAAATGCAGGCAAGACTGAGGTCTTTATTTTGGGCAAATAGTCATCAATCTGTTCTCCCGATTGGTGTGCTTCTACCTTAGGCCCCCTTCCTTCACCATAGCCTAGGGTTCAAAACTCACCATTTGGGGGCAAATTTACGATGGGATCGTGGCCCCGGAATGTAAATTTTTCCGATGTTTTGGTGGCGCCACGCCCTGCTCCATATTTACAAAGTAGCTTTAAACTACTTTGCCTGGCTTAATGTCGCTTTGTAAATATGGTGCCCGTTCACGCAGACATCTGCGTGAAAGGGGCAAGCAATGGGTGTTGCTGTGGGTAATCCACCACACTGCCGTACCACCCATTGCTTTCTGATGCTGCGCCAGATTTACAAGGATGTGTAAATCTGAGGCAGTGCCAAAAGCTAATGCATTTTGCAGCATACATAGAAATAACAAATCACCTATAATGATTGTTTATGTACAGGAAAGTGTTCCTTCCTGCACATAAACAATCATTTCCTCTATCATAGACACCCTTGCACTATGGCACAAGGGTGTCTGTGTTGCCACCAAACAGCAATTTGTAGTGTAAGCGCAAGGGAAAACACAGGGGTGCACTTTATTTGTGTAAATACGGCATATCCCTGCTTTTTTTAAATGACGCAGCACAGGGCTGCAAAATTACTCTCAGCGCCACGCCACTTCCTAGTAAATATGCCCCTTGGTTTGATAAATCTTACCTTTGACAGTCAAATCATGGCCTTGGTAAGCAAATGCTTTGGGATTCTAAAATCTCTGAAGAACATCATCCGCTTGTTTTCTGGTCCAGGGAGGACTGGACTGTTACCATATAGAGCAGGGTCAAGACTGATTTGCATTTGGCTGGGTCCAAACTGGGTTGCATGGCAAGCAAAAAAACAATGGATTTTACCCAGATCTGTTACTGGGGGTGAATGCTTGACAAGTTCAGAATTCTGTCAATCTTAATTTTGTGTTATGTGTGTAATAATTATCATGTTTGGTATTGAAGTGGAAAAAAATCTTCAGTGTAGAATACTATTAACACTTTCCATCTGGGAAATGTAGAACATGATAAAATTAACAATGCCACTGGCACTGAAGCATCAGGCAGTGCACAGAGCTCATTGATAATCCCCTTTTGCCTTTGCTGAGAGAACAGCCTGTGGGTCTGATATGGGTCACCTTGATGCTGCTGCTTCTGGTCTGCATTCTCGCCCCTTCCTACTTCTAAGAAATTTGCTTCATGTAATACATGAACAGATGAGAGATATTTCAGTGGTTTATACATATCAGTCTTTTGTTAAATGTGTGATTTGAAGCATTTATATTTCAGATCATGAGTATTCATGTTTCTCAGCCAGTTAATGTACCATTGTACAACATGTATAATGTAGACCTGACATCCTTGGAATGGTATCCACAAATGATTTTCTTTCACTCCCTGATTTTGCTAAACTGGTTTTTAGTGGCATTTGGAGTCTACGCACTTTACCCCTGCTGATTGGTGCTAAAGTGCTTGTGATGTCTTTTTCAAACATGGTACAATTGGACTACACCTAATTAGCATATTTTAATTTACTTGTAAGTCTCTAGTAAATGGTAGTACATGTACCCAGGGCCTACATTTTAAATGCAACCAGTGGGCAGTAGCACTAATTGTGCCACCCACTAAAGTAGCCTTTGGAAATAAGTCTCAGGCCTGCCTCTAGGGCAGTTTAAACTACCATTTTGATTTAACAATAAACTATTTTCCAGTCCTAAGCATTCCCTTTAAATACTTATCAGTCATGCCTGAGTTAGGCCCTAAAGTCTCATAGGAGAGAATGGAAACAAGCATCCTAGGACCGGTTTCAGGGTTTCACCCCTCTTCAGCCAGGATAGCTTGAATCCAGTGGTACAGTGAGCCCAAGACCTATGTCTGGACATACCCGGCGTACTTAGGGCGAGAAAGCAAAAGACACACAATTGATGGACAGAATGCAGAACAAATGAAAACATTCACCGCCAGTCAACAGATTTGGGTTAAATCCATCATTCTTTTGTTCACCATGCCACCCCAGTTTAGACCTGGCCATATGCAAATCAGTCTTGACCCTGTGCGTCATGGGAACAGTCCAGCCCGAACTTCCAGGCCAGGTCCACCCTGGACCGGAAACATGCATCCTAAGACTAGTTTCAGGGTTTCTCCCCTCTTCAGCCTGGATAGCTTGAATCCAGTGGCACAGTGAGCCCAGAACCAACGTCTGGGGATATCTGGCACACTTTAGGCGAGAAAGCAAAAGACACACAATTGAATGATGGAATGCAGAATAAATCAAAACATTCACTCCCAGTCAAGAGATCTGGGTTAAATCCATCATTCTTTTGCGCACCATGCCACCCCAGTTTAGACACCCATATGCAAATCAGTCTTGACCCTGTGCCTTATGAGAACAGAAACTTGGCATTTTCCTACCCAAAGTTTTCTGGGCCTTTCTAGGAATTTCCAACTGCCTGGGCCTGCAAATGGTTCCCCCCTTAAGGATGTGTTATGAGACCAGATAGTAAACAACTGGACCTGGGTGTACCTGGAAGAAGGTCTTCCTTGCAGGATGGCTTTGTAGGAGCTGTACCCTGCCCCAATTTAAAGGGACCATGTCCACAGCACAAACGAAGGAACCTGACACCTGTCTGGTCTTGCATTGGTTCCCCAAGACAGTTTGGAGCCAGGGAATGAGTAAGAACTAACCAGGACCAATTTTGGGAGTAGGTTATGGAATTGCACATAGAAAGGCTAATAGGAGGTATAAAAAGAAGGCCTTCAAAATCACTCATCAGACATTCCCGGACTTGTGAAAGAAATCAGAAGAAGAACTTCCGTGCTGCCACAAGGACTGCCGCTGCTAGAAGGACTGTCTTGATGTTTGAAGAAGGAGGATTAGACCTGCTTGCCTTGATACCAGGCTACCCAGAGTGGCTCTGAGGGTCTGTTGTGAGCTACAGGGACATAACAAGCTTACAGAGGCCTCCCTGCAACTGCCTAGCTTGCCAGCCTCAACTGAACCTGCCTGATCTGTGCTGCTAGCATCTGGTGGAGTGAGTTCTGATACACAAGAGGAGCCCCCACAGGTCCTGAACTCGTATCTGTTATCAGTGCGAACTTTCTGAAGTAAATGGTGAAAAGACTAAAGTTTGGGCTCCTCACAACTGCGAATGGGCCAGTTTGTGCCAAAATCCTGCAACCAGCAATGACCATAATTGAAAAGCTCTGGTGGGAGCTGCTTTCCAACCCGACAATGACTGTCGACGACAATTGGCAATGCAAGATCTGCATTGCTTATTACAGTTGTGACAACCCCCAATGACTGCCAGTGCAGCGCTCCAGCGACAAACGGCTGTGCACACTACAATGAACCTTCCACGATGCTCGACTTGCTCTTGCTACCATAAACTTTCTCCTCATGGCCTCCTCCAATGTGAATGGAATTCTTCGCACTGGACTTGAGAAGGTAACTCTTCAGCAGGCCTAACCTAACCCCTGGATCAGGTATGTGCTCCATTGTGGTCAGCATGAACTTCCCCTAGGTTTGTACAACCAGAATACAGCAAGATGCCCAGATATAATTCTTAAAATCCCTTACTCCTCCAAACACTACCCATTGCTTAAACCTAAAAACATCTCCCCATTCATAAAACCTACCCATTCTAGAACCATAAAAATTTAAAACCACTGTTGTCTAGTTCCTATAGTACCCCTGCAGGACCTGCGAGTTTGGATAACATAAACTGTGGGATTACTGGCAGACAGCCGCGGCCCGTGGAGGGTGTTTCGGTGGGGCAGAGAGGCGGGGTAGGGGGTGCTAAAAAACGGAGTATGGATAATTGAAGGTAAATAAACAATTTAATTATTAAAGCGAATTTCGTAGCGCACCCTGCATCACATTTTGCAATGCAGGGCGCGCTACGAAATTCGTTTTATTAATTAAATTGTTTACTTACCTTCAATTATCCATACTCCGGTTTTTAGCACCCCCCACCCTGCCCCTCCCCGCCCCACCTCTCCGCCCCACCGAAACTCCCTCCACGGGCGATGGCTGCTGGCAGACTTGGTTCTGTACACCCCCACTGAGAAATGTTAGCCTATTTGCATTTAAGCTAGCTCACAGTGCCACTAGTGTCTCCTCCTATTGGGGAGAAATTTGTTTCTGGCAACCTTAGAACATGACAACCCTTCTCCCTCAAGATCGTGGAAACAATGTACCACTTTTTGCTCAGTCACTTGTGCGCACTTAGTTTATCTCAGAGATACACAGAATGAACATGCTGGATGTTTCAATAAGAGTTTCTTAAACAGTAAACAGTTGTTATTCTCGTGTAAAATATATGAGCTGCAACAACCATTAGACAGTAGCAGAGATATATGATTAGCCGTACTGTGAATATAAAAGGATAGTACAATTCTACCATCTTGCACTTAGCATGAATAAATATATGAATATAACATGGAAGATAAAAGTGTTCATACTCCTATGATGCCTATCTAGATGTACCTAAGTGTACCTAGCATGTGAGTAGGTGTAAAGCCGAACACCCCTCTAGGATTTAGTTGAACCCCATTACCTTAAGTGTGAGAATATCTGAGCCCTTCTTGGTCTCGAGTTGGACACCCCTCAAGGGATGTTCAGACCACTGTCAGTTGGAGGGTCTGCATGCAGGAGCCTCAGTGTCTCTGGTCAGTGTGTTGGCCTGGAAGTCTCGGTTCCCTCTAACCAACACTAGCAAGAGGTGCTGTATTTATACAGAAAGTATCTAAGGTTCCTTTGTCCCTTGTTTCTTGCATTAGCCATTGTTGGGTATGAGGATGACGTAAGGGATGAACTGTGTACGTAGATATGGGAAAGAAGGTGGTGCAGGAAGGTGGTGTAGCCCAAGCCTAGTTTCCAAGAACCCTTATGAATATTCATGCATACTGTGACAGTCTAAGCAGGAAGTCATAGAATGCAATTGGTCAGGGAAACCCTCCTCTGTACCCAGGACTAGAACTAGGCAAAGGTTCAATCCTAAAAGGCTTGTTACTGTGTAGTGCAGGGGAGGTGATGTAGGTGAAAGGGTATGATGTTAGTCGGGCCTACATTAGGGTACCTATATGAAACATAGCACCACCCCTGAAACTCATCCATAAACCCTAAAATTCCCTCACTTTCCTTAAAGCTCAACTTTAAATGTTACATTTAAAAATGTATTACATTTTTTAATCCCACATACTTTCTTTGAATACATATTTTATGTTTTTCAACATTAATATGTAATTACTGTTAACTAATATTATCATTTTATTATCCTGTCTTATAAAACAACATGTATCAATTTAGTATTAATATATTTTCTACTTAAATATATTTATGAATATATTAAAATGATTAAATGAAGCTATTATAAATACCAAATGTTATGTTTTATTAATTTTAGAATACATTTTAATTCACCTTTCCTCTTCACTGTATATGTGTAAATATTTATGTATCTATATATACGCACATCTAATTAATTACATATGTATATATATATATATTCACTGAAAAAACCATAGGTTATACACCATATATAGTTAGGAATTAGCATTTAAAAAACCTTATTTTACTCACACAAAACCATTGAAATTCCATATATAGTTAGTTGCACTAACTATATATCGCGCACCCGCAATCCACTGCTGATGATGTCACATATTACATCATTCATGACATGGTCAGTGACATCACTGATGACATCACTGATGACATCTCAAATGACATCACTGATGACATCACTGATAACAACATCCAGTGATTTTATGTTTCTGTAAAGTTTAAATATGTCTTACATATTGAAGAATGAGTGGATGTATAAGTGTCTGGATGAAGGATTTAGTAGGTGCATGACTGACTGTATGAGTGAGTAATTAAATGTATCTCACTGAGTGCATGGGTTAGTGACTAAACTGTCTTAATTTGTGCATCATTATGTCTGTTGTTCTGTAAACTGCTGCATGTGTTGATCAGTAGCTATATGAGTAACTATATGGGTTATTGATTGATTGTCCAAGTATTTGTATGGGAGACTGAGTGTGTGTGTGGCTGGCTGGGAGGTGTGTGACTGTGCAGATCAATGTGTACTTATATCAATGATTGTATAACAAGGTAAGTATGTGTTAGTATATGTTTGAAAATGTAAGGTGCTCTATGTTTAACTGTATAGACAAGAAAATGGAAGTGTGATTGATTCTTTACAGGACTGACTAGGTGTGTGAGTAACTCCATGGATGAGTGGCAGAGTGTGAGTGTCTGTATAGGTGTATGAGTGCATATGATAGTGTTGTAAAGATGAGTGATTGTATGTATGAATGATTGTATGGGTGAATGAGTGAATGTGTGTGTAGACGTAGGAAATAGTGAGTACATATGTAGTAACTAGTATTGGTGTGTCAATGGTTTCAAAAATTATACTCTGTATTTAACACTGGGTGAAACAGAGGTTATATTAAAATGTGAGGAGATGCATTGTATTGTCACATGAATGATATCATCAGTGATGTAGTCATTGATGTCAAATGAGATGTCATCAGTGGAGTCATCAGTGATGTCATTTGAGATGTCATCAGTGATGTCATCAGTGATGTCACTGACCATGTCATGAATGATGTAATATGTGACATCATCAGCAGTGGATTGCGGGTGCGCGATATATAGTTAGTGCAACTAACTATATATGGAATTTCAATGGTTTTGTGTGAGTAAAATAAGGTTTTTTAAATGCTAATTCCTAACTATATATGGTGTATAACCTATGGTTTTTTCAGTGAATTTTCAAGGTTTTGTAAATGCTAATTCCTAACTATATATGGTTTATAACCTATGGTTTTTTCAGTGAATTTCAATGGTTTTTTAATAGCAAATATCTATAGCTGTAAAATGTATTCTTATTTAAATCCAAAAATATATTTTATATGTTTATTAATAATTTTTTTAAAATATTTTTTTTGTTTCGCTCCCGGTCCGCGGACCGGGAAGCTTCCCGTTAGCTCAATTTGATGCCGGGACCCGGTCCGCGAACCGGTAAAAAATCAACATAGTGACGGTATCGCGTTGCCGCGTAATGCGTCTTATGACGTACTGCGTTAGCGCACCCGGAAGTGCCCCGGGGCGCGGACCGAGGCGCGAAACGCAGCTCCCCGGAAGCGATCCGCGGCGCTTCGCGAAAACACGACGTATCGCGTTGCCGCGTAATGCGTCTTGTGACGTACCGCGTTAGCGCACCCGGAAGTGTCCCGGGGCGCGGACCGGGGCGCGAAGCTTAGCGACCCGGAAGCTAACCGGGGCGCGTTCCGCAGCGCGTAACATGAGCGTGAGAGGTCATGTGACTTGTTAATAAAACTTTTCATTGGTTCATTTCACTTTTGGTTTCATAATGATGTAAGGCTAGGTCAGGTGACCTAAAAATAACACTTTTCATTGGTTGAGAAGTATTGTTTTTCCCAAATGATGAAAACCCCTCCTTCTTTCCTCACTCTGACTTTCATCATTGTGAGAGGAAGACCTATTTTGCTTGTTGGAAAATGGCTTCATTGGTAGCTTCAGCTGGTGGACCCCCACCACCACCTCCACCTCCTCATGGGAAGAGAGGACCACCTCCCCAGGTCATTACCAACACTGAGGAGGAAGATGAAGAAATGGATGAGGAGGGAGAAGAACCACAGTTCTTAGAAGAGGTGCCCCGGGTTTCCAGAAAGAAAGCCAGTTTCATCTGGCAGTTTTATTCGATCCCTCGTGGCCAAAAAAAAGTCAATGCGAGGTATGTCACCTGCCGCATATGCAAAGAACAATTGTCCAGAGGGACGGACAAAAAATATAGCTATGGAAATCACACAATGCACAGGCACATGACAAGGAAGCATCCACTAAATTACAGCCGGGCGGAAATAAGGGATATGCTTGACAATCCAAGACCAACTCTTGTGGCCAGACCAACAATACCGATTTCTCTAACACCAGAAGAGGCACGGGAAACTGTGCCAAATATTCAAGAAAATTTTGGGCACATGATTCACTTATGTATGCACTGTCGTGCATTATTAGCTTGTGGCAACATGAGCATCAATGCACTCAACCTGGCGTATGAACACCATGATTGCCCTAACCGCCCCCAGTAATTTTTTTTTGCTCCTGTTGAGCCCTTTTCAACGCCTGTTTTTTGTTGTTTCCCCCCCCAAAAAAACCAAAAAAAATATAAAATCGTTCAAAAAATACAAAAAAAACAAAAAATGTTCAAAAAAAAAATAAAAATATAAAACAACAAAAATATAAAAAAAAAGTTTTTTTCAGAACTACCTTCCCTTTCAAAAAAAATTGCTAGAATGTTTAGCACTCTGGCAAGCTCTATTTCTTTTGGTTCGCTCCCGGGTTAGCTTCCCGGTACGCGGACCGGGAGCTAACCAAAAAAAAAAAAAAAAAAAAAAAAGTGTAAGTATAAGGAAAGTAAACAGAGAGTGATGTTAAAAGAAAGACAGCTATAGGGAGTAAAGAAGAGATACTGTTTAATAGATCTATTTACCGAAGAAAAGACAGAAGAGGGTATAATTGTGAAAAACAAAATAGATAACGAAGTGAAAGAAAAAAAAGAGAGTATAACATTAACAAAGAAGAGTTTCTTGGAGAATGTGAGTGAATGTTCAAAATAAGATTAAAACATGAGGAATAACAGAGAGAAAAAATAGAAAACAGAAAACAAAAAATAACAGAAAAAGATTAATTGAAACAGCAAAGAAATGTAAGTAACAAAGAGCCATATCATCAACATAGGCAATAAAAGTTTTGCAGCTTTTATTGGCAGAAATGTGTCGCTAAAGCTGCTTTTGTGGCAGAAAACTGCCGCTAAAACCACTTTTGCACCAGTTTTCT
Organism: Lissotriton helveticus; assembly: GCF_964261635.1. Taxonomy (NCBI): domain Eukaryota; kingdom Metazoa; phylum Chordata; class Amphibia; order Caudata; family Salamandridae; genus Lissotriton; species Lissotriton helveticus. The sequence goes on along the minus strand of NC_136065.1, from coordinate 1,461,388,871 downwards.
GCCAATAAAAAGAGCAATAATTTTATTGGCTGTGTTCATAATATTCCCCTTAGTGTGCTTCAACTACACAGAGAAAGCATTATGAACAAGTAGTGATAGAGTGATCAGTCAAAGACACTAAGAGTAATAGAGACGGAGTGAGTGAACAAGAGTGAGGAACTATGAGAAGAGAGGGACTGAGGAAAAGAGTGGAAGGAGTTGAGTAAGTAGGTAATAGAGAAAGGAATGAGGAAAGTAGCAAAGGCAGGAAACTGAGGGTTAAAGAAATGAAGCTGTGGAACTAATAGTAGGTGAATGTGATAGAAATGTAACGAAAAGAATACAAAACATTTACCTTATAATTGTCGTTAAATTACTCACTTTTTGTTTTTATACTTTCAATCTGTGAAAGAGAGAACAAACATTTGAAAAATATTAAAACATGTATTTAAAAATTAGAAAAGACAAGGGAAAAGATTGAAGGACAAACAGTTTTTCAACAACTTTGACACTTACAGAAGCTTCTGCTTCTCCAGGCCCCCTACACAGTCCTAAAGATATACATTTTAAACTAACAGTATCTTGATGCAGATGAAGTGAGGCCTATCTTAAAACATGGTGCATCTTTTGCATTGCTGTTGTTTCAGAAAAGTGTCGCAAGACACTAAAATTTTAAATAATTGCTTCAGGATGCCAATAAGATGTCTACTATCCAGAGGTTTGTTTGAGGTGAGGCCTACTCAGGGTTGCAGATGAGATTTACACTTGTTGAAGAGTACAGAGGAGATAATACATGTGAAGGTCTACCAATGAAGTGAGTCATGTCCACTGCACTCTTGAACAAAGTCCAAACCTCCTATGTTTCCCTGGACAGACCTAAACTTGATCTGCACAATGTGATTCGTAATGATAGGAAACACAGGTGATGTAAATGAAATACGTGCAATTTATTTTGCTCATTTCACAATCACATCACTTGTGTTTCCCATGCTTAGGTATCTCATTGTGCAGATGTAGTCCAGCATATGAAAGAATACGCAGAAGTGCAGCACTGCATGCAACAACTTTGACACTTACAGAAGCCTCACCTTCTCCATGCCTCCTACACAGTTCTACATATACATCATAAATGCAAACAGTACAGAATTAATTATACATGTTAAATGGTTTATTTTTGCTGTTCTCAGAATGTATCAAAATTCACTAAAAACAGTGACTTGAAGGTATTCATCATATAACAGCGGGGAAAAAAAAACACAATCAAAATGATTGTGTTTAAAAAACCCATACAACATAAGAAATCAAAATTCAGAACTCCTTAAAGTTAACTTACTTTCCATGACGTCCAAGGATGTCCTATGAACAGCTTACACTCTTTTGTGCTGTTATTACTTTCAGCCCGCCACTTTCTGAAAGAAAATCTCCATCGTTTTTAAAAACACGTTACATGCAATAAATGACTTCTTGCTCTCTACCACAAGTTTCCACAAGGCCAAATCTGGTCAGAGCCATTTATAACTCTTGGATTTCTTGTAAGCCAATCCCGTCATTTGGCATTTCCGCAACTTTCAGAATTAAAATGTTGAAGATCATTTTCACAATCCTGGAATAGTAATATCTTCCCCTTCTTGCTCAGTCATGTTCTACATTTCCTATGACACTGATACTGCTTACTATGAAGCAGACTTACACTACCTCTATGACTACTACAATTATTTAATTCTCTACATCACTTTCAATCACAAAGCAATGTAAAACAGTAGACAGCGTTGCAGACTTACATTCCCTCTACTCTATGTTTTGATTGGCTGCTTCAATTAGCTTATAAAAAGAAATAGTTTTTCTGAACTCATTCAAAGTGCATGTATTTCTCCATGACGTCCAGTGTTATGGTAAAAAGTTATGTCTCTGTACTACACTTATCCTCAACTACAAATCGTGTAGGAGCCATTAGAACCTCTTGAAATTCCACAGAGCACATCCCAAGATTATTTCCCTAAAATTTTGGTTTTAAAAACACCAGGTAAGAGTTTTTAAGGTCATACGGCAATTTTTTTTTGAAAATTAAAACAGAATCGTTGCAGAATGACCAGCCATTTCTAGACTTTAAATAAGCTGTGTAATGTCCTGATGTTATTGAAGGGCCGTCATGATATATAATTGCTGCAGTTACAAAAGTCCTTCCTGATATTGACAACTGCGAAGCTACAAAATTTTTAATTAAAGTTGTCAATTTTGTTCCATCAGGCCTACATCGTTGGAACATTAAAATGACATACTGGCCATATGTTCGTATAAATAATGTTGACATCATTTCAGATTTACATTGGCTACACTCCATGTTGTGATCAGCTGCTTTTACTAGCTTATTAAAGGAGACTGATTTACTGTCTGGCAAAGTTAAATATATAAATCTTTCTGAGTCTACACTAGTAGTACTTGATACCATACAGTTCTCGCAGTCATGCTGCCATTGATAAGAAAGCCCAAACAGCTGATCTACATCTACACCTTCAGCATGCAATACATCAAGCATATACATTAAAAACTCCTGACAATCTTGCTGAATATTTTGAGAGAATTGTGTTTGGCCTGAACATCTGTCTAACAGATTTCGAATTTCAGACACACTTTCTATGTTTCTTCTATCAGTGCTACATTTCTCTAACACAGAATTTAACAAACTGCAAAATCTTTGATCAGAATTGACCACAATCTCTTCTTTTACATTTTCTAGAGAAAACAAAACATTAACCACTACATTAGCATAGCAGTTGACACCAGAACTGTTTTCAAATTGAAAACCAACAACATCTTCAACAGAATCCTTTTTGTTTCTGCTTGTAATTTTAGGTTCATCGACTTTTCGTCTTTTTGCTACAACCTCCCCAGTATTGGTCACATTTGTTCGTTTCCGGCCTACCACACGTTTCTCAAACAAAGGATACTGAGGCAAATGTGACGCATACTCTCTTCTTAACCTATTGTATTCCTTAACACAATCTAGATCCGCACAAATGTTTGTGACATCACACTCAATCAAGTACAATCCCGATAAAGTTCTAACTCGTGACAATGCCACGTATGCCATACCCTCCTTGAACACAGAACTGCCAATATTCACCAATGCACAGTCTACACTTAAACCTTGCGATTTATGGATTGTCACCGCATATGCCAAGCAAACAGGAAACTGCTTACGGCGAACATATAAGTCTTTTACAAGCAAAAATCTAGCAGAGCAACGACCAATTAGCTGTACTTCCTCAATGCCATCAAATTTAATTTTTAAAAATTCAATTCCATCTCTATTTCTGTATTTTACAAAATCAACAACATTACCCATTGATCCATTTACCAGACCTCTTTCAACATGTAAATTCCTTCTTAAAATTATACGGCAGTTCAAGCACACATTCAGAGTCTTTTCAAAACCTGCAGTTTTAGATATACTCTTCTCTAATGAATCCAATTTTGTTTTCAGATTCTCAGACAAAATAATTGTTGATCCCATATGCTCTACTCTGTCAATAGCTTCCAGTTTCACAATCTCTTGCTTTTCTAAATGCAACATTTTGTTGTTGAATTTGGCACATTCTGCAAGAGTTGGCATCAAACATATTCCAGATTTCTTCTCAGTAATTTTCTGAAAAATATTCTCAGGCACAACATCTTGTTCTGGATATAAATTTGACAGTAATCGTGCATGTAAAGCTTCTTTCCCATGCTCGGTCACTTTTCCAATTCTAACATCTTGTAGAATAGTCTTGTAAACTTCATCCTTCGCCTGACGCATATTTTCATGCAGTTCAGCATAATTGAAGTTTAACCATATATTGACGTTGCCAATGCTGCCTAGGCACTTCCTGGTATCTTCATGCGTGAGCATTTTGAACACAGGTTGCCCTTTCACTGGTGTCAGCTGCAGAAGATCTCCGAAAACAATGATGTGTTTGCCACCAAATAACACATCATACTCTGTTTTAAGAACTTCTTGCATCCTCAAATGCACAAAGGCAAGCATGACATTGGAAACCATGCTTACTTCGTCAATGATAAGAAGTTTCATTTTCCTCAAGATTCTTGAAACTTCAAAACAAGCATCTCCAGATAGCTTGTGATATTGTAATTTGTTGTCATGCTCCACTGGCAGCATCAGTAAACGATGTAAAGTAATCCCTTTAATGTTATGTGCTGCCAGTCCAGTTGGAGCGGTGACAACACAAGACAGCGATGACTCTGTCCTTTCCTGCAAATAGCATGAAATTGCTTTAATGAGGAAACTTTTTCCAGTTCCCGCTTCTCCACTCACGTACAGTCGGACAGGCTTCAACGACGTACATGAGCATTCTTTCTTGTCATGACTTAATCCATGATCAATATGCATGGTAACTTCGTCTATATTTTCCTCTGCTCAACGTTGAGTTGTCTTTCCAACTCTTCTAAGTTAACCGCATCCTCCTGAGCATGTGCCATGGCTCTTTCCACTTCATTCATGGCAGTGGCAGCTTCATTTTCGATAACAGGTCCTCCTAGTGGATCCTGACTCAATGAAGCAGAACTCTGACTGTCCTGAGAACTGTCTCTGGCAATCTCGGCTGCAATCGTTGCTTCCTGCTCAATTTCCGCATTCAACATTTCTACATATTTGGGAAAAGCAGGACATTCTATGGTCTCCTTGGCGGCATTGAAAGAGTCTTCTTAACAGAGGAAATCTCCAAGCAGTTCCTCTTCTGCACGCCAAGGCTTGAAAAGTTGCAAAAGTGCTAAATAGAAAAACTCCTTTTTTTCAGGAGATTTGCCACTCAATTTTCGATGGTTTACCAAGTGGCATTTTCTTTGCTTGACCAGACATCCCTCACTTCCTATTACAGCATACACTCCTTTCTCAGTATCTTCTTTGATGTTCCTCTTGAATATGTAATTTTGAAGAACCTCATACAGACAAACATTGTCGAGGTGACTGCTTCTATTTGGATAATATGTATCCAACATGTTGGTCTTCAAAATGTCGGTACTGTTTGGCTCCTTTTCCGCCAAATACTCAATTTCCCGCACAGGTTTGAGAACTCGATTACGCGTTGCAGCAAGACCAAGACTCGCCCAAACGATACTCCTGGACTTGGCATAGAGACTTGCTGAAGACAACCGGTCAGAGCATTCGTAAGCTCCAATTTCTCGATGCGACAACATCTTCAGACTGAAACTGTACAACTTCTTGCTGAGGCTCTTTTCATGGGAAATGTCCTCCCACATATCCTTCAATTCTGTCTTCTCTTTTTTGGTGATGTAAGACGTCACATACCGAGCCACAGCCATACAGTTATCAGCCACAAACTGTATATCCATGTTAGCATTCCACATGGACAAAATCACCGGGTTGTAGTCGTTGATGTACTTGGACTCTTCGTTCCTCTTCAAATTGTATGTGTTTTTAGGTGATTTCTTCATGACATTATGTCGCAGCGAAGACATCAAACTGTTTACTCTTCCTTTAGAAATCACCGGTCGTGGAAAACCGAAACGACATTTGGTGTAGAACTTGTCCTTGTTTCGGAATTTACGACGGCAGTACTTTCCACATCGATGGCTTTGGAAACGCAGAACTTTTTCTCTTAGGCTTTTCTTCTCCTTTGCGTTTGGAACAGCACACGTAGAATACTGTTGGATGAAACTCATCACTGAGTCTTCTGGATCCGTTCCAAATTTAGGTGCATCCTTGATCCACAGCAACATATGTATATGAGGAGCACCTCTTGCTTGGTACTCCTTTCTCCAGAAGAAATCCAACACCTCTCCAAGAGGTGGATTCTTCTTATTCATGATGAAAGACATCATAGCTTCAAATCTATGATTGAAGTACCTACATACATTGACTGGATCCAAAGAGCACAGTTCTCCGGGTGTCTTGAATTCGATGTTATCTACGTTAGCATTTGCCTCTCGTAGAAATTCAAGTAAGTCTTGCCAGCCATACTCGGCACAGCTCAGAGTGAGGAACCATGTGGGAGTACCTAAGTTCCTCAGCATACATTTTAAATCACCATGACGACGGTACCAGTACTCATTAGTACCACGCTGACACGCCATGAGATTAATCAGGTGAGAATCCAAAATACTGTCTTGGACATTGACTTTATCCATAAAGTCACTTGCCGAGATGTTTTGCATGTGTATACCACTTTTCAAGATGTGGTTCACTGCATATGACAGTCCAGACAGATCGCTTTCAAACAGGAGATGAAACAAATAGGGAATGCATTGTCGAAACCTAGCATCTCCTGCATACAATCGCAAAGTCCGGTATTCAGAAGCAGGAATTTGATGAGGTCGCTCATCATATCTTCCTCCCTGACCTGTTGGAAAAAGCTGTGGGAAACACCGAGCTTCCAAACTTTCCTCCCAAACACTAATGGGACTCCCTTTGGCTTGTTTCATTTGAAACAACTCAATAGCATTCCCCATGACTTCCTTGGAATGCAAAGGATGAACACTATAATGTTCATATATTTCTTCACTAGTAGAGGGTTCTACTTTCTCAATTTGACCAGCACACAAATCGCTATCCTCTTCCTCACTTACTTCCTCTTCTGCAACATATACATTCTTATAGTATTTATTATTTTTTTTCAAATACAATGTTGCCTTTTTAACTTTCCTAACATCTACTAAATCTTGCCATATTTTCTTATTCTTTGTCGGAACCCCATTAACTAAGATAACCAGAGGTTCCTCTTCCACTTTTTCTACTCCAATTGTGTTAATGTTTTTCTTCAAATCTAGAGGCAAATAAACAACTCTTCCCTTTAATCCTCTCTGTAAATCTGATGGAGGCAATTTCCCTGTCTTTGGCTCCATTCTTACAATAGCCTGAAAGGGATGGATACTTTGAATCAAAATAGATTCATAAGTATTTAAATCCTTCAATTCAGAAGGAATCTCAACCAATTCCAGATTATTATGAACTGCTCTAGCAGGCATCTGGTTTTGATTTAATTTGCAACAACAATAAGTACACACACGTTGATCCAATCCCAAATCAAAACAATTTTCTACCATCAAGTATGTTGCGAAATCCTTCCATTCACTATTATTTTCCCTTTCACTTTTTGCATATAAATCCACTAACTTAGTCTGATTCTTAGAATAAGTGCGTCGACAACACACACAAGTGAAATTAGGCCTCTCACTTGATTTCACCTCAAACGTCGCAATTTCCCTCTGGAAATTATCTGTACTGGAAACCTGTACACTATCTTCCACATGACCCTCTTCTTCTTGCTCAATTTCAACATTCTCCTCTTTACTTCCAAAGTAACAAAACTCAATTTCTTCACATATATTCTTCACATCTATTTCAGAACCATGCAAAAGAGCAGCGCATCATTGTTTAAGCATAATTCCTGGACTCTTAGCATAATACAACATTCTAACTAATTTCCTCACTTTATTATGATGCACTGCTAGCATCCTGAAATGATGAAAAACACTCTGGCATACTCTCCTGGAAAGACAAGCCAGTGAATGACCATGCAAACCTGTCACTTCTCTTACTCTGCAAGGATCTAATTCTTGCAACAACCTTATTTTCTGCTTCAAACTTTTCTTATTAAATGACCGTACAAAATCACAAAGCAAATTGATGGAATCCTGTCGCACACTGCAAATACTACTACACTTCCAGGTGTACACAGGACCCTTAGCACATCTTCCTAAAACCTCATTACCTAACACCTCTTCTGCCTCTGTTGTCACAAGTTTTTCTTTTTCAACTGGACAACCATCTTTCACTTCATAAGCACGACCACTGGTGTCAACTGCATGCACCAAATCATTATCCTGGAAATAACTCTCCTCATTAAAAAATGCCTCACAGCTTGAACTATGCATCCATTCTCCAGAAAAAACTTCACAAAAATTACTACGATTAACTATTCTCTTCCATCTACTATTTCTTTTGAAATCATAAATTGCCTTGTTTAGCTTCCTAATTCTATTGATTATCAAAATAAATAACTTACGTTTAATTTCAAATGCCTGATCAATAACTTTCTCAACTTTTTTTTTTCTCTTATAAAAAACCAGTTTCTGTTGACCTTTCTTAATATTTTTTAACAAATTGCCAATTATCCTGTTGCGGAACATTCGTTTACGAATCTCCCTAAACTGTTGTTTCCTTCTACTATCATGCACAGAGTTATCTCTTGCTCTAGCAGTAACATTTTTAATTGGCTTTTCCTTTCCATTTGAATTCCTTCTCGTTTTATGGACTGAAACATTTCTGTAGTAATATTTTTTTTACTACACATATTTCTTATGAAATATTTTGTGCTCTTACCCGGTGCTTTCTTCGTGACTTGACAAATCTTTTTGTTAGAGGACTGCTGCTTATTTTCTTTCACCTGCTGTCTTTGACGTTTTGCAGCCTTTCTCTGTCTTTCTATTGTTGGCATGGTGAAATCTTGAAATGATCTGCAGTTGAATCTGTGGTAAAATATAATAAAAAATGTTATTAACCATTATTACCAAACAGTAAAACAATAACAGTGATCAAAAACTTAACACACTACTTGACATTTTAAATAGAAGATTTTTTAGTCCTTGCAAATTTACAATACAGAAATAGCAGAAAAGAAATGACATTTATATTTATGTTACCTGTGCTATTTTATATGTGAATCTGATCTAATTTTATGAGCATATTTTAATATTTTATTGAAGACACTACACATAACCTGCTTTTGAAGGTGTCTTTATTTTTAAATTAAACGGTTTACCTTTTTACTTTTTATTAACTATAAATTTTAAAAATAAATGTTTATATTTCCATAGGCTCAAGCAGGTCAGCTTCCCATCCTATGTCATATAATTCGGACAAATCTGCATCCTCATCACGCTCTTCTTCATCCTCAGGATTTAAATCATCCAAGGGATCAACATCCACTGATGTTTCAATTACAAGTTCAATGATGAGGTCAAAATCAACTGATTGCAGATTGTCGCTCATGTTGAGGTTGTCTTTATCTTTAAAGAAAGATAACAACAATGAGATGTTGCAGAGTAAGAGACAAATCTCGGAGATTATAATAGTAAAATTGTTTAACAAGAGTAATATTTTGCAGCTATTATTTAGCCATGTCCAGCAATGCTGAGCAGGTGAAGACTATGTCTAAATTTTCAGTGAACAGGACTCATCTCTTCTTAACCTTGGATAAGCCTCACCGACTCTGTGTGTCCTGCACATACTTAAATGTAAAGGGGCAGATTTATGTTAAATGGCACATCCCCAGGCATGCACCAGTTAACGTGCACCACTACTCTGCCACCCATGGTGTGCTGTATTTACAATCAGATAGGAGAAAGCTTCGTCAAAACCCTGCGCCTGCTTTAAGCAGGCATAGGTCTTGACGCAACATTGTGGAGATGGGGCACCCCTGAGCCTTGCTTGAGCTGCATCGCACTTGCGATACAACTCCAGCAATCACTACCTTTACAGCACAGATACGTCACGCATCTGTGCCATTTTTGCCCCATGATGCCCCGTATTCTAAATGCAGCACACCATGGGTGGCGGAACAGCGGCGCAGGATGACTGACACATCCCTGGTGATGCACCAGTCATCATAAATCTATCCCTAAGCTTCTTATCTTGTTACAGATGAACCGCCATATGTAGCATGAAACTATTTTGCATTTCCTAAATAGCGAATTTTAAGGAATAAATAGCAATTCTTTACCATTCCTAATTTGCAATGAGCAAATTGCTAATTTCAAGTTACCCATTCATTTCCATGGGCTAGGAGGCTCATAGGAATGAAGGTTTAATTTGCGATTAGCAATTTGCTCATCACAAATTAGGAATTTTTCCAAGGGTGCAGGGGTGTCTCAAGAACACCCTGCTGCACCCCTGAAAAAGAAATTTGGGGGCATATGGCACACATACATGCCCTAAGGGCATGTGTTGGCGTCATATGGCACCTTTTGTTTTTTTGAAAAAAAGCTTTTTGAAAAGAATTCACAAATTACCACCAATTTACCACAATAGTTTCCAAATCCTTAATGTCATTTTTTACATATTTTTTGTTTGATACATTGCATTTAAGTAGTCACAAAATTTGCAAATCCTTCAGTGCAATTGCAAAATAAGGAATAGCAAATTTTGCTACTCCTTATTTTGCATCAAACTTGTTTGATACATACCATTTGTCTAATTAACATTTGCAAAGGCCGAAATTCGTAGAATTTTGATCTTTGCGAATGCTAATTAGCTTAATACATATGGCCCCAAGTGAGGCCTGTCTTGCGACATGGTGCATCTTTTGCATCACTGCTGCATCGGTTTCATGTGGTACGTTTTTTTTACACCATGACATATCTGCCTAAATGCATCAATTTGTAATGTTGTCGCCTCATAGCAAATCTTTTGCACCGCCGCTGCATCATAAAAGTGACGCACAGTGGCACAAAAGAGGCATTCACCTATCATAAATCTGTCCCTAGCATTTTAAAAGATTAATCCAGGATGACGATAAGGTGTGGCCTATCCAGAGGTTTGTTTAAGGTGAGGCCTACTCAGGATTGCAGATTAAAGTTACGCTTGATGAAGAATACAGAGGAGATAATACATGTAAAGGCCTACCAATGAAGTAAGTAATGTGCACTTTATTGCGCCAGTCATCATAAATATATCCCTAATCTTCTTATCTTGTTACAGATGAACCACCATATGTACCATCAAACTATTTTGCATTTCCTAAATAGCAAATTTTAAGGAATAAATAGCAATTCTTTACCATTCCTAATTTGCAATGAGCAAATTGCTAATTGCAAATTAGCACCGCCGCTGCATCATAAAAGTGACGCACAGTGGCACAAAAGAGGCATACACCTATCATAAATCTGTCCCTAGCATTTTAAATGATTAATCCAGGATGACAATAAGGTGTGGCCTATCCAAAGGTTTGTTTAAGGTGAGGCCTACTCAGGATTGCAGATTAAAGTTACGCTTGATGAAGAATACAGAGGAGATAATACATGTAAAGGCCTACCAATGAAGTAAGTAATGTCCACTTTATTGCGCCAGTCATCATAAATGTATCCCTAAGCTTCTTATCTTGTTACAGATGAACCACCATATGTACCATCAAACTATTTTGCATTTCCTAAATAGCAAATTTTAAGGAATAAATAGCAATTCTTTACCATTCCTAATTTGCAATGAGCAAATTGCTAATTGCAAGTTACCCATTCACTTCCATAGGCTAGGCTCATAGGAATGAAGGTTGCAATTTGCGATTAGCAATTAGCTCATCACAAAATAGGAATTTTTTCAAGCGTGCAGGGGTATCTCAAGAACACCCTGCTACACCCCTGAAAAAGAAATTTGGGGGCATATGGCACACATACATGCCCTAAGGACATGTACAGGCGTCATATGGCACCTTTTGTTTTTTGGAAAAAAATGCTTTTTGAAAAGAATTCGCAAATTACCACAAACTAGAAGTTGGTGGTAGTTTCCAAATCCTTAATATCATTTTTTACATATTTTTTGTTTGATACATTGCATTTAAGGAATCGCAAAATTTGCAAATCCTTCAGTGCAATCGCAAAATAAGGAATAGCAAATTTTGAATTAAGGACATTTTAAGTAATTTCCACATGTGCAGTGTTTTCAAATTATGATTTGAAAATCGTTTTTGGGGAAAAGTAATGGTTTGCAAATTTATGACAAGGACATAATGGTGTATGCTTCTCTATAAGGCATTTCAGTGTCTCTGATGTCATTTTTCCCATATTACATTATAAGACCTTTCCCCATGGAGCACATTCCTTGTAAATATGCTCCCACCTGTGCATGGTGAATTTAGATTTTGACTGTTTGAGTCACATAGCCATGTTAAAAGTCACCCCAAAAAATTGCAAACGCTTTAAAAAAACACATTCATGTGTCTTAAGGACATTTTAAGTCATTTCCCCGTGGACAGTGTTTTGTAAGTGGCGCAAAAGAGGCATACACCTATCATAAATCTGTCCCCAGCATTTTAAATGATTAATTCAGGATGACGATAAGGTGTGGCCTATCCAGAGGTTTGTTTAAGGTGAGGCCTACTCAGGATTGCAGATTAAAGTTACGCTTGATGAAGAATACAGAGGACATAATACATGTAAAGCTCTACCAATGAAGTAAGTGATGTCCACTTCATTGCGCCAGTCATCATAAATGTATCCCTAAGCTTCTTATCTTGTTAGACATCAACCGCCATATGTATCATATAACTATTTTGCATTTCCAAAATAGCGAATTTTAAGGAATAAATAGCAATTCTTTACCATTCCTAATTTGCGATGAGCAAATTGCTAATTGCAAATTACCCATTCATTTCCATGGAGCAGGAGGCCCATAAGAATGAAGGTGCAATTTGCGATTAGCAATTAGCTCATCGCAAATTAGGAATTTTTCCAAAGGTGCAGGGGTGTCTCAAGAACACCCTGCTGCACCCCTGAAAACGAAATTTGTGGACATATGGCACACATAAATTTTAACAACATTCCTTTACCTCAAAAACGATTTTCAATTCATAATTTGAAAACACTGCCCACAGGGAAATTACTTAAAATGTCCTTAAGACACATGAAAGTGTTTTTTTATTGCCTTTCCAGCATGGTTGGGTCACTTTTAACATGGCTATGTAACACAAACATTTAAAATCTAAATTTCCCATGCACAGGTCGGAGCATATTTACAAGCAACTTGCGCCACAGAGAAAGGTCTTACATTAAAATGGGAAAAATAACATCAGGGACAGTCAATTGCTGTATAAAGAAGCATACACCATTATGTCCTTGTCATAAATTTAAAAACAATTCCTTTTCCCCAAAAACGATTTTCAAATCATAATTTCAAAACACTGCACATGGGAAAATTACTTAAAATGTCCTTAAGACACATAAAAGCGTTTTTTGATTGCCTTTGCAGCATGTTTGTATCACTTTTAACATGGCTATGTAACACAAACATTCAAAATCTAAATTTTCCATGCACATGTGGGAGCATATTTACAAGCAATTTGCGCCACATAATTCATAATTTTCTCCTAAAAGCACACTATTCTCTATCTAAATTAAAGAAATATTTTCTCACCTTAGCAAATACTTTGAGTTTGAAAACAGTCTCAGAAACACACCAATTTGTCTTCAGCAGAGCAAAAGGTATGCACTCCAGAGTCTGCAGCTATCAAAAGCACAGAAATGCTGTAATTCTTCACACATATCTCTCATGTCACCCAATCAAAACTCTTCCCTCACTTTTTTTCAAATGAAAACCCTTCCCCCCTCTGCCCTTTCTGCCTTTTCTGCATGGCAACCACCTCTTGGAAGACTTCTGGTGTTTGCAAGTTCACACAACTTTGTTGCAATTGAACTCTGAACTCTCAGTGCACCTGCATATCCAGTGCATTCTTTCATTTAATGATTTTTTATTGACCATTCAAAATACATCTTTCAAAGAACACATCCGTGCACCCTAACTTTCTGTTTTCAGCAATCAAAATCCACCAATCACTGTTACTGCTTCATGAACACAGAAACTCCACAGTTTTTTTCATTTTAAACTCTCATTTTTTCAACTGCCATTTCATTGCCACACTTCATCTGACTGCAGGAGAACCTTCTCTCACCATGTTTTCTGTCTGGATTGTTGGACATAGTTATATTCACTGGGCTCAAAGGTACGTTGAAAACAGGAAATTACCTAACCTCAATTTACAAGATGTGGGAATTAAGTGGTTTGGCCACAGAGGATTAAAATGTCACCAATTGATACCATTGGTGAAAACCTTTATGCATTTGCCCAAACCTGACCTGTTAATTGTGCACTGTGGAGGTAATGACTTGGGCACTTTGACTGGTGTAGGTCTGGAAATGCTTTTAAAGGACACCTTTGAGCAATTAATGGCACTTTTTCCTCAGACTGCCTTGGTATATTCAAATATATGCCAAAGACAGAAATGGAGGTGGTCAAACCAATTTTGTCCACAAATTGAGAAGTCGAGGAAGCATGTAAACAAATCTGTTTCAGCTTACATGAGAGACCATGGAATGGGCTCCCTGTACAACAATAACTTGCGTTACTACATGCAAGATATCTACAGAGGAGATGGAGTTCACTTCTCAGATGAGGGCAACAGAGTTTTCACTCTGAATTTAAGAATGTGCATTGGTACCTACTTATAAGTACCTAAATGTACCATAAACCCAAAAGCTCTTCTCAGAGCTACCCTACATCTGATCACTCACAATTATTATTTTACTCTAACATTTTTCACTAATTTCCAACAAAGTACGCTCCCTGGGGCGCTACCCGGTACGCGAACCGGGAGCTAACCTCGCGAAATTTTTTTTTAAAATGTTTTTTTTTCGCACATATAAGCCTCCTCAGCCACCCTCAGATAACTCTACCGTGCCCCCTTCTACCCATTCTGAACATTATTTGCCCTCCATCTTGTATCTTAATTCGACCGAAATACAAAATGGTGGACTCCCGGAACGCTTAAGGTTCGCGAACCGGAGCGCTCAACGGTACGCGTACCGGGTCGCTCCCTGGGAAGCGCACCATCAAAAAAGGTGGGAAAGTAGTTCACAGAAAAGCCACTGGAGACAATTTCACCAAATATAGATTAGCTCATACTACATACCAATCCCTACCATTTTCACAAATTTGATTGGAATTCCATTTAGTCATTTAGCCTGTAGACCTCTCTAAATACCCTGAGGTAAATTACTTCACAAAACACATCTGAAGTGTTGGAATTGAAAACCAATGAAAATGTTACTTTCATTTTCTACTTTTTTTTCCTGACATTTCATTGGTTATATACCTGAATATATATAAAGGAAGAGAAGAAAACACAGCCATTTTGACTACTACTTCTTGCTGTACATTTCAATAGTATTTTCACTAATTCCTTCAACTTCTTTCTAAAGGTAAGTTTTTATTTTTAAAACTGAAGTATATTGTGCACTATAAGTTAATATGGTAAACTTTTTCTGATAGATATATACTATCCCTCTGTAGTAGTTATAGATTTAGAGAGACTTCTCTGTTATAGTTATGGATGGAGTTAGGCTTCTCTTGTATAATTATGAATTTACTTACGTTAAATCACATACACTTTTTTATATTCCTACTTCCATTCTGATACTATACACTGCCCAAAGATAAATTCACTGATAAAAAATGCCTATTTAAAATTATTCCCAACATTGCCCTATCTCTACTAATATATATTTTTTTAATCCAAATTTCAGGCAAAATGGAAGGCGAAAACCAAGTTTCTTTTGAAATGGACCTGCAAGAGAGCAGCCAAGAATTGATTGATACAATTGATCAAATTGACATTGAATTTTTTGATGAAACTTGGGACAATGAACTACTGCAATGTGTACAAGCAGTAGATAACCTCCTTGCAAATGAGGACATTTTACACCCTCAGAGACTACAATGTATATTCCATGATAATTATGAAATTTCTGACAATGAAATGTTAGAAAGTTTAATAAATTATGAAACACAATCACAATAAAAAAAATGCTTAAAAAATAAAAAAAATAAAAAATAATCAACAAAAACAACAATCAATTAACATACAGCATTTGAAAAGTCTATCATTCATTTTTCATTGCAGTACGCTGCCCAGAACGCTTCCCGGTTCGCGGACCGGGCGCTCCCCACGCAAAAAAAAACAAAACATTTTTTTTGTTTTTTTTGCCCCGCGGGGCCCTTTTAAAACCTCCACATTAAACCTAGGGGGTCAGGGAGGATCTAGTATGCCCCCTTATGGTCATTTTCGCTTTTGTTTTGGCCTCCTCTTGTCTCTCAATCCTACCGAGAGACAAGATGGCGGCCGCTCCGGACTGTTTAGAATGTTGACAGACACCGGAGAGCCAATCAGCTTAGCTACGCGAAGTTCCGGTACGCTTAAGGTCCGCGGACCGGAGCCCTGCCCGGAGCGCGCTTACAGATATATATCTTTTTTTAAACGTTAATTTCACAAAATCCACTGGAGCACATATATTGAGACATAGAAAAGGCACATCGGGCTACCAGTCCCTACAATTTTGCCAAGTTTCATGCAAATCCATTCAGCCGTTCGGGCTAAAAGTGAGGCCAACCGCCCTATGGAAAACTCAATGTTAAAAACACGTTTTGGGACCCCCCTTTTTTCTCGGCCCCCCCTTGACGAAACCCCCCCAAATTTCCAAGGGCTGCTCAGAAACAAAATGTTCCATTTTCCAGAAAATTTCAGCCAATTCCGTCCACAAACGCCAAAGTTATTAGACATAGAATTTTCAAAAATCCCATAGGGAAAAAATCCTAACTATATATACCTACTGGCGACCGCCAGTAGGTAATATATATATATATATATATTCATATATATATATGCATATATAAACATATACACTTATCTAGTATAAAAACATTCACATATATTATGACTTGTAATAATTAAAAAAATACCTTTGATGTAAAGTGCTGAAAATCCTACCAACAATGTAAAGACTCTGATGTACTTGTCTGCGATGTAAAGTTCCATGACGTAAAATCTGTAATGTAATGGTAATATACTCTTGAGTTGAAATGCTAAATGTTACTGTACAAAGGGGATGATGGACGGAGCGTTTTAGCAAATCATACACTCACCCCCAGTCAACTGATCTGGGTTTAATCCATTATCATTCTTTAGCTCACTCCACCACCCCAGTTCAGACATGGCCATATGCAAATCTGTCTGAACCTGTGCCTCATAGGAACAGTCCAGCCCGAACTGCCAAACCATGTCTTCCCTGAACTGGGGTTGCGGAATGAGCTAAAGAATGATGATGGATTAAACCCAGATCAGGTGACTGGGGGTGAGTGCTTGCATTGTTCAACACTCCGTCCATTATCCCCTTTGGTTTTGACTTGTTAATGTACAGTCATGTATATTTTGAGTGGCGTCTCTTGTTAGTAAAGATCATGTATTACATAAATTATAACAAGACTCTTGCATAATGCGCACTCCTCAAACCAAATTACTTTTCAGGCTCAAATTTGAGATTTTCCAAACACGCAAATGAGAGGTACACATTGCATCTACGTGTGAATGATGGATGGCCGAGCCAGAGTCACACAAAGGGCCTGCAGTAGTAGCTATCAGCCCATTGAACTCTCACAGGCATGACTCCATGTCTATGATGTCATCATCTCGGTGTATTCCATTAACATTCCATTTATAGGCATATCTGTACAATCCCGGACTCAATGCCAAAAAATTTGAAATTGCATGCAAAAGTTTTCCAAACTGTAAACAGCGTCTAATTGCACGGCTTGTTCCACTGAACAAAGTCCCTTTCAGCTACTCTGTAATTAAACACAGCTCAGTTAAATAGGGACGCACATGCCTTGACTCCATGAGTAACGCTCCAACTCTGAACTGGAAGCGCTGCCGAGGGCACAGATGGTGTGAGAGATGCGCTTTAAGCTTATTATAACTAATTGGAAAGCCGGCTTTTGCCTAATTTCGGATCTCTTTTGACAAGGAAGGGGGCTGCTTAATCACGCTGGTGAGAAAATGGCCTCATCACGACGGATATGTTCATAATCCCGATTAATCTGAGCTTCCAAGGGACAGTGAGCTCATTCATAGTCTTGTGGCGTTCTTAGCTCCCCGTGCAGCCTGGGCATCCATGCAACATTCCCTTGCGAAGGATTAGTTTGCTGTGCTTTCTCGGTTCCTACGGATGCATATGGAACCGATTATCCGTTCGGGATTGTGATATATTCTCTTAAATATTATCAGACGGCATGGTAGGTGCCCTGGGAGCGAGCACGGGCCATTCATAAAGTGGTCCCGATGGAGGCCCGAGCAATGGCACATATTTGCCTTCAATTTAAACGGTTTACTGAGAAGAAACGTGTGAGATATTTGCTCACGCCCTCCCACCATAACCTGAAAGTAATGCATGGGTTATGCAATTCCTGCAGGCAAACACATTCTAATTTCCGTGCTGTAGGGGTATTGTAGGGGTAGAAGTCGATGGGGCATATTATCAAGAACGGCATTAAAATGTTCGCCGCTGTAGCGGCCGTTTCGGCGATAATGGTCTTGCTAATATGCCTATGTGAATTCCCATAGAAGCCCATGTTCACACCAGAACATGGGCTTCTATGGGAATTCACAAGGGCATATTATCAAGACCATTATCGACGCTTTAGCGGCAGTTTCTTGCCGCTAAAGCAACGATAATTTTAACGCCGTTCTTGATAATATGCCCTGATATTTTTAGGTCTGGGCTACAGACAGCTTTCTCTAGATTTACGTTTTCAGAAACAATAAAAATTGGCTATACTCACCGTGAGAGATTGCATTTCCCCTCTGCACATGTGCATGTCCACTAAAAAGTAGCCCACTGCTGTGACAGGGATGATGGGCTAATCCATGTGTTAATTGTTGTATTTATTTATTTACATTCTGTTTTTTATTGTTGCTTTGGTAATGTTGACTTTGTTCTATTTAAAGCAGTATGCTGTAGTGCACACTAGTCCTCTAATAAGCTGTTCTTTGTGCTCTGCTGGTGGGAAGAGTAATACGCATAAAAGAGGCGAGATTATTGGCATGATGTGAGAGTTGAGTAATGACTGACTAATTAATAAGTAAGGGGCATATTTACATGCGCTTTATCTCCGCTTTTTTGGCTTTGTAAGCCAAAAAAAGCGGAGACAAAACCAGCGCCCTATTTACTAGAGGGTGCTGACATGCATAACCGCATGTTAGCACCCTTTTTTCCCATGCCTCCCTTTGCATCTCCAATGAGATGCAAAGTGGGTGTTACTGGGCGTACCTCAGATGGACTACCTTGCAAATATCGCTGATGTTTAAATCGTGATATTTACAAGGCAGCCCACATGATTTTAGCACGCATTAGATTTTGGCGAAAACAACAGTTTTCACCAAAATCTAACGTCTAAAATCCTGACATAGCCATCCCTAACATAGGGAGTGGAGTATCAGCAAGGTTATCACCCTTTTGCAGAGAACATCGCTGGAAAACCAGCGATGTTCCCTGCAAAAGGGCGATAACTTCGCTATCTCTGGTATTTTTATCGCCCTGGAGAAACGCGTTGTAATTCTCTGTATATTGAAGTATCTCATAATGAGTTACTGATTGAATCTTTGCATTTGTTCCGGCAGGTGGCCGTTTATTGTTTCATTTCTTTAATGAACTGTTCCCCTGAAGAATGGTTTTTGCTTTACCCGAAATGCATCGGGGTCATCACGTTGAAACATGTGTTGTACCGTTCTATTATTCAATCTTTGTGAATTTTGTAGATTTATATCGTGGAAACAATGAATGCATGCTGATGCATGAAGTTGTTTAGGTGCTTGAATATGAATGAACCATGAATATACATTTATATTGATTAGGAGAAAATCATGTATTGTTGTTTAGTTTACAAAGCCTACCATCAAAACCACAGAACCCTTAGGGGTCATTGCGTAGTGCACTTCGTACAAAGTGTGTAGCTATTTGCACAAAAAGCATAGCAGGTTATCGGTAGAGGGCAGCGGCAGGTCCCGTCCACGAAGCAGCACTCATTGATTATTGTTTACACAACTTAAATAATATAGATGAAACCTAACAAACATTGGTGTGCAGGTTGAATCATTAACATTGATATTTACACATTTTGCCACAACCATTCAACTAGCACCTTCACGATCACGTCTTTTAAGGACATAGCTGATTTGACAAGTAACCAAGCAGAAACCAAAGTTAACACAGCTTAGGAAGCTGAATCCATTTATTCACTTGGACAGGATGCTAGAACCTTTAGTGCCACACCTGGAACACTTCATCAAATGCTAAAACAACTAGAATAAGTTATGCAAAAAGAAATCAATCAGAGATTGCATGCTAAGACGCTCATACAATACCACAAGGTGAAACGGATTACAAGAGGCTTGAAGATTGCCTTGAAACCCATGCTGTTTAAATTCAACAAACAGTTCATCTCCAAGTGGTATGCTAGCCTCAATAAATGTTTCTTAGATTTGATCCTTTTAATTGTTGTTACCAAGTATTTTAGAGGAGCTATCGATGGAGATATCGCATTTAAAATCAGAATTGGAGAAACGTTTGGAAGCTGATAACTGGACGAAGACATTGAACGAGATTAGTGCTCGGTTGGATGAACATCCAAAAGAAGTTCACAAGTGAAAACTCTGCAAATTTAAGAGGGAAACTTTAAACTATAAGTTAGACAAAGTTTATACACAGGCAGAAGCTTATGCACAAAAACGTGCATTCCGAAAACCAGGAATGGCTTCCTTAGAGGAGAGTGTCGTAACGGATCAGGAGTTGACATTATCCAGGGTTCCATTTGCTCCCATGAGTGAAAGAGTCACAAAACCTCCAGAGTCAGAAGCATCATCTCTTACAGGGAAGGAGTATTTGGTAGCCCAGGGCCACACCTACAACCATCCCGCAGAGGAAAGAGAACCATCGAAAGGAAGCAAATCAGGATGGGCCATAAAAGAGATTTGCAGAAACTTCACAGACTCTCAGGAAACCCAAGAAAGCCTTGTAATGAATATATCTCAGAGAGCTCTTAACTATTAAGAATTGACAGTACTCAATAAAGGAATGTTATTTGTACCAACATATGTTTCGAATGCACCGGATTCCTAAACAGATGAGTGTGTAACCGGCATTGATAAGAAAGATCAAATGATTTACAAGATGAGGCGAGCAGGCAAAACGTAAGCGTTGAAGTGCCACGCCCTCGCATTATACGAGAAGCGGCGAGATTAAAGCAGCTGACTTTCCTAAGCAGAACAGTCTCTCACCGGCACGTGATTTTAACAATTGGTAGCCAAGCCCTAAGAAGAAGTTTGACACCACGGCACTACAACACACCAATTCAGACCACCAAGTCGTTATGAGATAGCGCCAACACAAATTGGAAAAAGAAAGAAATGAGTCTATCTCAGACTGAGTTTTTGTCCTGTTCAGTTTATGTGCGAATGACGGTCACCTGATGAAGGCAGAATGCCGAAACGCGTGTAGTCAAAACCAACCGCTTTGCCTACTACAATAGAATATTGACCGGTCCAGTGTGACTTGTTGTAGTATATGTTTATGTTCTGTTTGTTTTTTCTGTATTAATGTGAATTGCTTACCATTTAACTTATTTGCACTGAATTTATTATCAAAACTGAAAATGAATATATTTAATGAAATAAGAATGCTCGGTGGAACTATATATATCAAATAAAAAGTTTTGTATATCAATATAAAATGTGTTGCTATATTTATAGTAGTACATTTAAGGTCGTACTTTCTGCAATTGTTTTATCTAATTTCCTTGTTTGAGAGAGTTGGCACTTATTAATTGAATGTTTGCTATAAGTGTACTTTTTTCCAAAGTCTGGAAACCAAAGTGGCCTTCATTAATTTTATGAGAAAGTTGAGACTCCACTGGTTTTTTCACACTCTCCTACCTACTGAACAATTTCCCATGGAATCCACTTCCAAAAAATGTAAACCTAACAGTGCATTCATGGCTCCTTTCTTGCACAAATCCTTGGACACCTTCAAAACACTTATGAAAAAAGATCTACAAAAATTTAAATATCAACCTACTCGACCGAAAAATCTTACCACTAAGGAGCAAAGATTCTTGTGGCAGGATAACTCACTTACCATTCAACCGGCAGACAAAGGTGGTGCGCTTGTTGTTATGGATAGAGACTGTTATGAAAGAAAAGTGAATGAATCTGTTTTAAATGAGGACACTTACATATGCTTAGAATGAGATCCAACATAAAAATTCATGAAGGTCTTATCCATACTACTAACGAAAGCTACAGACATGGGTTGGATTGACGAAAATACCAAGCAATTTCTATTTTCAGAATTTCCACAGAGACCCCATATATACATGTTACCAAAAATGCATAAAGATGCTATCGATCCTCCATTTCGACCCATCATGGCAGGATGTGGTTCGGTACATGAACCCATTGGAAGATTTTTGGATTCCTATCTCCAACTCTTAGTACAGTCATGGAGCACATATGTGAAAGACACAACTGATTGCTTGGTAACATTTTGCCACATCCAAGGAGAAATGACTAAGGATACCTGGTTGTGTACTATAGATATTGCAGAGTGGTATACATCAATTCCTCACTGTGAGGGTTTGGAAGTGGTCGAGTGGATTTTGGTGAACAATGCTTATGAGGAAACAAAGAACATCCTATTGATGGACTTACTTCATTTTAGCTTATTCCATAGCTATTTCATTTGGAAAAACGAATTCGTTTTTACAAAGGACTGGAACATTGATGGGCTTTCCAGGGGCACCCTCATATGCCAATATCTTCATGGCTTTTTTCGAACACACTGATATCCTGTGCAATGAGATCTGGACAAGTAATCTCTGACGTACATGAGGTACATAGATGATATTCTGGTTATTTGGAAGGGCGAACTGCAACAATTGGAAGAATACATCATTGATCTTAATTACCGGATTCAGCGCATCTAATTCACATACCACATACATCAAAACACAATACATTTTTGGGACATTCAGATTACTAACACAGGTACCGGTTTACAAGCGACAGTTAACAAAAAACCGACAGATAGAAACAACAAATTACATTATTCCAGTTTTCATCCACAGTTCTTAAAAAAACATTTATCGTTGTCTCAATTCACCAGGATAAAAATAATCTTATCAACACAGGAACATGCAGATGAAATGATAAAGGAGGCATATGCCTGGTGTACCAGAAGAGGATATTCGCTTAATGTATTGGACACAGCAAAAAGCAGAGCAGTGCTTAAATCACGTGTAAATGTACTGAACCCTTCAAAACGACAGTATATAAAGGGGTGGTCGCAGTAAGTATAACATCAAAAAGTATTAACAATCAGGAAAACTTGGAAAACATTTAGGAAAAGCAACTCAAAACACAATTTAATGTTCAGTGTTTTTTAATCACACTGACACTGATCATAGGTTATTCAACCGGGGCGAAACCATTAGACATTAAATGCATCTCTGGAAAAATTGCAGTGCCCAGGGGAAGGGTGTGGAAGAGGTAGTGATTCTGGTGAGGTAGTGGGATGGACAAGAGTGTAAATCACATGGAGAAGTGTGGCTCAATGGTTAGAGCGGCAGACCCTGATGCAGAGGTCACGCCCGGGACCAGGGTTCAATTCCTCGCCTCGGCGGGTCTTGGGCTAAAAAATTCCACGGACCTGATAATTCTCGCCTCGGTGCCTATTCCAATCATGAAGTCCCACTCTGCAACTCTGGGCAATAGCTTGCTTAATCTCCACAACGGCCCCCACAATGCTAAGGATGCCTGGCCTCCACCTTGGGGGTGCCCAGGAGTGGACACCTCACAGGGAAAGCCAGGATGGGTTCCACAGCGGTATTCGTACAAGCGCCTTGAGACCCATGCGGGTGAGTAGTGCGCTATACAAGTATCAATTTACATTTACATACAAGCACATATTAATCATGTGCCAAAGGACACAAATCAAAAAACACATTTCTAATAGAAGTACATATAATCTGTACTAGTCTGCCATGTAACATGTAGTATTTCAGTAGTTCAAGTACTGTAGAAGAGACTGACATTGGGTAGTTGTCGACGTTTCGACCCCCTTGAAGACGTAGGCCACTTCAAGAACCTTACAATGGGGATCTTCCTCAGGACAGTGAATAGTTGGTGTCACCCTCTGAAAAGCTCCTCAGGTCTGGAACGATGCTCAATGATTCCACCTCCTGATCTCCCTAATTCCGCTTGCAAATACACACGGAATAGTGAAGTGATCAAGCGAGGGATAGGGGTTAGGAAGGGTACAGCAGGGAATAGAACCTGGGAAGAAACATGAGAATACAGTGTGAGTTCTAAAACACCACAATTCTACTCTCAGTATATTTCTCGCTAAGTGTTTAGCCATATACCTGTTATAAACATATAACAGACATTCTCCAGGAAAACCTCAGAGTTACAGTCACTCCTTGATTGACATTCCTGCATATACCTAACAAAACAAAAGGATACAGGTTATCACCCTTATGCTCTAGTATACACATGCACACATTATACACTGAGTCATGCCATAATCTCACATACATACCCCTGCTGGCAAACGGAAAGAATAAAGAATAAAGGTTAAATTCTGATAGTGAATAATGATGTGCTTTGGAGGAAAATAGTACTTCAAAAAGTAACCAAATGCTGTGTATATCAAAACAGGAATAATGCAATCAATCGTGCACATGCCCGTCTTTACGTTCACAATGAACGCTAATCCAATTAGAGGGCAAGATCAACAATCACTGAGGCAGAACACCACTTCCTAAATAGAAGTAAAAAATAAGGCAATCCTCCTTGTCTATACAAACTAGAACATGTAGACCGTCCAGGAGAATGACTCTTCTCCTCTGTAAATACGGTATGCTGCACTCCAATCCTTCGTGCGCATAAGCATAACAAATGTACCTGTGGGCTTCCTGTGAGTTGCGCCTGACTGTCGCTGAAATCAGAGAAGATACCTGTCCTTCCTTGAGTGAAAACAAAGCCTTGCTACACTCCTGCAAATGCGATCTGGATGCGCTGACACACAAGGACGCCACTGATTCCTTCTTCCAGCTCCCAACTCCAATTCCGGTGAAACAAAGAATTACACACACCTGCCGGCGTGCATGACGTCTAGAAATACCCATGAGCCTCGATCCAGGCCTCATGGGAGTTATAGTTTTCTGTGCCTTTTTCCGTTTATGAAGTCAGTAGGCGCCGAGGCCGACCGAACCTGACAGTATACCCCTCCCCAAGCGCTTCTTTGCACCAGGTTTGGCAGGATGTAAAGCATGAAAGGCTCGGATTGCTCTTGGAGCATGAATGTTAGTAACAGGCTCCCAAGAATCATCCTCAGCAGTGTACCCCTTCCAGGAGACCAAGTACCACAACTTGTTACCTCTGTACCTGGAATCCAGGATATGCTTCACTTGGTACTCCAACTGTCCATTCTTTAGCATAGGTGGAGCCGCTTTTCTCTGTACTCCCCTTGCTGGTTTAAATCAGCTGCAATGGAACACGGGATGTATATGTAAGTGGATTGGCAACCTCAGCTTATATGTCACAGGACCTGACAGGTGGAGGGAGGGTTTGGGGCACCGTCAATGGGAAGGACAAAGCTTTTCTCAAATCAATGGTGGGAAGAGGCATGGCTTCAGCGGCTCATGACAAAATGACAACAAATCAAGAGAGAAGTCTTCGTCTTAAAATTTTTAACAAAAGCACAATCCATAAAATGGATCATAACACGCAGATGGGAAGTGCTGGAGCAAGAGCGGACGTCCGGACACTATTTGTGATTCAACCTATGTTTGCACACTCAAGCTCAAAGAATGTAAGAGAAATTTTAAAATTGACAACCCAGCATGACAAACACATGCACACAGGAATGAAAAACTGCTGGAATTGTAGCCGTTGTGACAATTAGGAAACTCATTCCCACATCCTCAAACAGGCCAGAAAATAGCACTTAAACATTATTCTGACTGCAACTCAGAATCAGTAATTTATGCCATAAAATGTCCTTGTGGTCTCACATATGTGGGACGCACATCACGAAAGTTCAAAATATGGATCACTGAACACAAGAGCATGAACCACACAAAAAATAATAACTCTTGTCTGGCATCTCATTGGATTGATGCACAACATTCCATACCGCAAATACATTTTACAATTTTAGAAAAGATAGCATCAGTGCCAGGGAAAGATACATCAAAGCATTTTGTGGGCAGGGAAACATTCTGGATTAAATATCTTGATACACTCATTGCAAAAGGCCTCAATGATAAACTTGAACTGATTTGTTTCATATGATTGATTATTTTACACCAGCCATATGTTGAGGTGTTACTGTTGTTCTTACAGGTGCTTTTCACACATGTATTCTCAGTACTCGTTGTTAACTGTTCAGTTGCTTTTTTTGTAATTCCATTGCACGCTAACACCAGATTTTTTATTAACTCTTGAATAACACTGCACATTATTTCATTTCACATCACATTTACGTTATTTTGATGATCAAAGGTTCTTTTTACGACCTTTAACATTATGAATTACTTTACTGTGAGCGTTCATAAAGTTGATGCTGATTATGAATAGATGCTCTTCATTAGGACACAGGACTTGTGGGTAATCTCTAGGATTCTTTGACACTGAACACCTATTGAGACAAAAGACAGCCTGAGGGTCCTCTTTGTAATGTACAGCATATTTTATGCATATGGTTTACACATTCACACAAAGTCAATTGAGATCTAATCAGATGGTACTGAATCCGTTTTAACACATGAAATAGAATTAACGGAGTGACGGCTTTCCCTGGACTCATGTACTATATGAATACGCTCCTCCCTTGGTGCTTTTAAGACTGCACTCTCACCCGTGAGGCCTCCAATACAGCTTGCCCCAAGTCGGGGAATCGCTATACCGTCTGCCCCCTCTTCCCTCCCTAGTGCATTACCGACCAGCAACATAGTGACCCGGGCCAAGACAGTACTAATACCAGCTCAGCCTGATCCCAGTCCCAGTGGACCGACGGGCAAAAGATGAAGGGGGGGGGGTGGACTCACTAAGCAAAAATCTTCTAAAGTGGCACATGCTGAGAAACGTATTGGGACCAATGAAATGGAAGTGGAAGTGGAAGTGGAAGTGGAAGCAGAACAATCAGAACCAGCCAGGTATACCGACACAGAGACTGGTAATTTAAAGTCATACACGGTTGACGAGGACTTTCTGAAACCGATGGAGACTATGGTCTCTGCATTGCTGAATCCTCTCCTCTATAAATTATCTATGATTCGAGGAGAGGCTGTCGTTAATAGAAATCGGTTGTAGATTTCATCATACTTGTACCAATAGAACCCAGATAAATGGATCAGAGAGATCGACCCAGGCCCAGACTAAGGTTCCAGCTATAGCAAGTGAGGAAACGGCCACCCACATTCCTCACCAGACATCTGGGCCTGTAGCCTCATCAAGGGAGCAGCCCTGCTTGATAAGAAGGCAGGGGACAATGAAGTGACCAGCATGAGACCAGGGGCACTTTTAATCAGGGTACTATCACAAATATTACAAATATTAATAGTACCAACTTTCCGCAAGGTGACTGTCAAGGAACTATGAGGGCTCAGAATAATTTACATTCTGGACCTAGTCACCCAAATAATTTCCAATCAGCCTCAGCGGAGGATGATGTCAAAGTAGTTTGTTTAAGACAACCCTCCAATAAAGAACACCACTCTCTCCATCTCCCCCCAGCAGCAATGCCCCTAGTAATAGTACTGATAAATGTTCCCCGACTGAAGGATGGTCAAGTGGAAACTACTTCTCAGCTGCTGGATAAGTCACTTTATTGGCTAAACCATTACGCAATAAGCTCCGGTTGTGGGGAACATACCTAGCCAAACAAATCATCACAGCCAGAAGGGTAGGGTGGTTAGAATTCCCCAAAAGTAACCCAGGGTGATTGCGTTGAGATTAATTTGAATTATCCCTATGTGGCAAAATTCCTTTTAGACCACCTGCATAGAATTTCCCCCGTAGGGACGCAGATCACTGCCCTTTCATTGGCCTACTTCTTTTGACCCCTTCCACCGTTGTTCGTGGGAACGCCACTGTATACAAGAGAAAACTTAGGGAACTACAATCAGTTGGATAACCAGAGAATACCCCTGGAGAACAGATTTGCCCCGCTCTCAAGGTTAGAAAACTGTGACTGACTACCTAGGAACGGGAAGGTGGGTCAGGCCTTTCCACCTGTGGTGCTCCCCGCAAACAATACTGGCAGAGTACTGACTATTACTCCTAGTAATAGCGACAGGGGGTATTCAGATGCAATAAGATTAGCATCATGGAATGTTTCAGGTATTTCCAATAAACTTTGGGATCCCTACTGGCTTAAACTATGGCAGGACCAAGATATCTCCTGCTTTCAGGAGACCTGGGCCACAGGGGAGATCTTCGTAAATGGTTATCACTCCTATCAAACAAGAGCAATCCCACCCCCGCGGTTAGAGCGAAAGAGGCTTGTTAACTTTGATTCCAAATACCCTAGCAATAAAAGCAAAGACACTAGAAGGAACCTCCCCATATTATCATCTGATTATTTTAGAGTTTGCTAATCGAGATCAGTGGCTTCTAATAAACTTCTACAATAACAATTTTGGCCCAAACAGGCATAACGTTTTGGATGAGGTGAACTATGCCATTGATAAAGCTACCAATTGTGTTAAACAAAAGGCTCTCCTAAACATCATCTGGCTGGGAGATTTTAATATACATCCTTGCCACCATAACTTAGAGCGGGTTTGTGGTGTGGAGGATTTGAGGGGCAACCCTGTCCAGCATTTTTCGCACAATACCTATGGAAACACTGAATATGCTAATCTCGACGAAAAATATGTTCACGGTCAATAACTTAGCCACAGTTGGCAATGGTTTGGCTCCAACTTTTCACCGGGAACATCAGGAATCAACTATTCATATTAGTCACAAATCCTTTAAACACCAGGTGCAGTAAAATGAACAATCAATGTAACGCTTTTAGTGATCATGCGATTTTGCTCTGTGAGATCCAATTCATCCAGAAGGTTCCATCAACATCTCAGGTAATTGGTCAGCCTATATTAGCTAGGCAGAATGGATACCAATTGAAGTGTACCAAAATTGATAAAACAAATGTGATACCTAATATAATTTGGAATGCCATTCATAATATTAGTAACTGTTTAGACTGTGATAATCATCCCCAACATGTGGTGTCTTCCTTTGTAGATCATATAAGGAATACAATTGCTAGAAAAAATACGAACAAGGGCTGGTTTGACGCTATTTGTTAAAAAAAAGAAAGTCCTCACTAAAGCTTTAGGATGCAATCTTAGAAACATCTCTGAAATTGTCATTCTCCGTAAGGAACATAAAATAGCCCGGAAAAATATGGAGACTGCGATAAAGGAAGAAACATGGCCCAAATTAGAGCAGGCGGCGGCTTCAGGCAACTCTAAGACGTTTTGGGGAACAATAAGTGGCCCCCACTTCAAAATGCAATCAATGTCAATGTAGGGGAGGAGGAGTGGATGGCTCACTTTAAAGGTACCTTTGCTCCAAAAAATTACCCAATACCACCGTTTTATAATATCTCTGGGAATCCTCTGTCTTTTCTCACTAAAGAAGTTAGGGATGGGATTAAGGCCTGCGGTACTGGGAAAGCCTCGGGTCCCGATGGTGTTCCAATGGACTTCTTCTTTGAGAATACAGATATATGGATCCCCCTTCTAACTAATGTTTTTAATAAAATCGCTATAGTTGGTCCCCCCGTGTCTTGAAAAACTAGCATAATCGTCCCAGTCTACAAAAAGGGAGATAAAAGTAATCGAAAAATTACCGGCCATTTTCGCTAATTGATACAATGGCCAAACTCATGGGCTGCCTTCTTTTGACAAAATTGGAGGCTTGGGTGAGGAGTAAGAATATTTTATTTGAGTCCCAATATGGCTTCCAGGAGCGAGGGGGCACGATAAACCAATGCCTGAACCTCTCATTGATCATGGATAGATATGTCAGAGCCAAGGGTGGGAAGATCTATCTTGCCTTTATGGACCTGTTGGCTGCTTTTGACTGCGTGTCCCACCTTTGACTCTGGCAGATAATGGAGTAGATGGGAATCGATCAGGCATTGGTCGACTTCATCAGACAGCTGTACTCTGACGCCTCTTCGTCAGTCCGCAAGGGAAAGAATGGGGAGTGTTCCCGATCATTTATGATCCAAAGAGGGTTATGGCAAGGCTGCGTCCTGGCACCGTTTTTATTTTCCACCTATACCAATGGTGTGGAAAAACATCTTGAGGGTGCAGCCTTGGATGTTCCCGTGCTCTCCAACCATCAACGGTTACCGATCTTGGCATATGCTGATGACGCCGTTCTGATGGCCCGAACTGGGATGGGGCTCCAGCATCTTATATCAGCCTACGTGGTCTTTATGAATTCACCAGATTTAAAGGTAAATCAGAAAAAATCTCTTATAATTATTGCGGGGGCAGGGAAATGAGAAAGACCACCATATTTCTTTATGGACTCTGGTAAAATTGAGGTGGTGGACTTGTTTCCATATTTAAGTGTTCTCTTTGATAGAAATCAATCAATCTACAAATTGCTAGAAGGCCGAGCAATGGGTATGCAGAGAAGTCTAGTGGCTTTGAAAACATTTTCTAAAAGATTGGGAGCCAAACCTCTAATTCCTATGAAAAAAAATCTATCATGCAAAGACAAAGGCGGAAGTGGTGTATGGGGCAGCAGTATGGGGAATGGCTCCCAGCGATTCTCTGGAATCCATTGAGAATACATGTTTTAAGTCTTTTACTTCCCTACCCCAGTCATACTCGAATTATGTGCTTCATATGGAACTGACTCTACCATACATGATGGATTCTATCAAAATGGCACCACTCCTGTTGTGGCATTCTATATGGCGTAGGAACACAGTCCCCCTTACCCAAAATGTAATAACAACTATTTTAAAAGCAGACAACTACAGCAGGGTTAGGTGGATAAAGTATGTGGAGTCAGAACTATCTGCAATCGGTCTAAGTCGCCTTTTTAAAGATCCATCCACCTGTAACTTCATTACAAAGCGGAAAGTAATTGAAATATTCACTCAGAGAGCCGAATACTTAAGAAGCGAAAACAATTTCCACACACAGTCAGCTCGTCTGTATGAATTAACCCTAGTGCTGGAGAAGGGAAGCTACTTTTATTTGGCTGATGTTACATTGCCACATCACAACTATATTTTATTAAGATTTCGCCTAAATTAGATACCATTGATGGTAGTATATCCAGGGAAGAAATATAAACATTCTGATCTTTCCCTGTGTCCATGTGACAAATTATCCCCACAAAATGATCTTCATCTTTTATTCTTTTGTGGTCTTTACAGCCAGGAAAGATATCATTTTATTGTACCGATTTGTAAGCATTACAATTTTAAATTTTGCGCGTAGCATTGTTTTTTCTCAAATCCTTGCAGAATTCTTTTGTGTGTTTGTCGTTAGCATTGTTTTTGTTTAATTTTTTTAAAATTTTATTTATTTTTGCAAAATACATGAATTAGTCGTTGGAGAGTCATAATTTAAAAAACACATAGATACTATTAACAATCATTACATCCATAAATCAACAATTCAATAATCCTGGAGCTGAATACATAATATGTAAAAACAAATTAGAGATTAAATATAATTCACATTGCATACATGGACAAGCCATGGACCATACAGTAAGAAAAAAAAAAATAAGTAAAAAGATATATGTAGCACTACTAGAAAAAGCAATTAACAGAAACAGTCCATCAAACAGTAGACTCTAGATGATTAGTGATCTTGCCCCAAATTTGTTGACCAAGCTTCTTTTTTCTATGCCCTTTAAGGGCATACAGACTATGCTCCATATTATGTACTGCGAAATAGCGTGCTCTCCATAGTTCAAAGGAAGGGGGTTCCTGCTGTAGCCACCAAGATGCTATTAACAGCCGGTATACAGCTGTAACTAAAAATATTAGCTTTACATGTTGCTGTAATAAATCTGGTACTGCCAGCCCCATTTCTACACCTAGCATTATCTGTGTAGCGCTCAATATAACGGGAACACCTAAAATGGCTGTTAGAAAGTTCCCTATCAGTAAAAGTAAAGGTGATAACCGAGGGCACCCAAAACAAATATTAAGGTCATCCGCAGATATATGTCCACACCTAAAACATTTCCCAATAATATCACCCTGCCATTTAGAAATCTTATCAGGTGTGTAATATAAATTAAAAATAGATTTATAATGCTGTGCTGATAAATCTGCTGAAAGGAATAACTTTGTCGCCATCTCCAGTGAAATTTCTATCTGTATATCCTGCCTCCCAAGTTTATTCCGCCATTTAACATTTTGTTGCTGTAAATCATTCACCTTAGTATTCAGCAAATGACCATATAGGACTCCTATTTTTGCAGCTTTAATATTGTCTTCTATCAACAGATTAGCTTGTAAATGACTAGCTTTTTGAGATAAAAAATTCCTAATTTGCAGATAATTCGCAAAATTCTCCCTGGGGAGCTGATATTGCTCACGGAAATGCTCAAAAGATTTTAAACATCCATCACTAAAAAAATCCCCTACCAGCCTTAATCCTTTTTGCCACCATGCATAAACCACCCTATCCCATAAATCAATTGGTAAAAATATTGGAGACGTCAATGGTGTGTACCAAGAAATTTTTCCTATACCAAGCATTCTCCTTAGTTTTCTCCAAATTTTATATGCAGCTAGCAGCACCTTAAAACGTGTGCGTTTGTAACAACTCCATTCCTGGTATAACAGCAGAAAATTTTTAGCCTTCACACCTAATAGCATCTGATAAATTGACGGGCACTCTGCCATATTCAAAGGGTCACCCCCTGTTAACAAAACATTCATGCCTTGAAGCATGCAGGCATAGTAATAAAGAGTAAAATCTGGTACTGACCAGCCTCCTAAATTTCTTGGTAAGATCATATAACGCCCGGCACGGCGGGCCTTTCCTCCAACCCACATAAAACGCATACATATAGCCTGGAGTTGGGTTAAGCTAGTAGTAGCAATTTCTAAAGGGACTCACCTAAAAAGATATAATATTTGTGGCAAAATCATCATTTTTAATAGACTACATCGCCCTAATAAAGAGAGATGGAGACATTCCGCCTGATCCCACTGTTTCCGCACCCCTGATGTTAGATCCTCCCAGTTAGACTTGACCAGGGCCGTTGGAGAGACCCTTAGCTTAATCCCCAGATAGGTGACTTCTTCACACACCCGTGGATCAGAGTACTTTGGCAGGTTGGCACAGAGTAACTGGGTTTTAGAAACATTCAATTTATAGCCAGCAACTGCACCAAAATTTGCGGCAATGGATTCAATCTCCACCATTGCAACTGTAGGGCATGTCGTAACAATTGCCACATCATCAGCATATGCTAGGACCTTGAAATGATAGTTTTGCATCACCACCGGGGGGATCCTAGAACAAGCCTCCAGCATTCTTAAAAAGGGCTCAATGTACAATGAAAATAAAAGAGGAGAGCAGGGGCAGCCCTGCCTGGTGCCCCTCTGTATTTGTACTACATCAGACACGAGTCCCATGGTACTAATACGGGCCGTAGATTGCAAATACAATGTCTGTAGTGATTTAATGAATTCATGGCCAAACCTCCTTCGCTTCATTACGTCCCATATAAAGCACCATGAAACCCGGTCAAAAGCCTTTTCGGCATCCAATAAAATTAAACATAATGGCTCCTGGGTAACATTAACAAAATCAAATAAAGTGATCACCCGACGAACATGATCCGCCGTTCCTCGGTGCGGGATGAACACATGCTGTATAGCGGAGACTAAATTGGTAATTACTCTAGACAGCCGATTCGCAAGGATCTTCGAATACATTTTTCCATCCGCGTTTAAAAGCGAAATAGGTCGGTAGGACCCAGCTAAGTTCGCAGGTTTTCCTTTTTTATGAAAGACAACAATACATGCCTCACTCCAGCTACCTGGAGGAGCACCTTTCTGAGCATTTCTCATCGTCTCTAAAAGATCTGTTTTTAGAACAGAAAAAAAGGTCTTATACATTTTAACGGGTAGCTTATCTGGGCCTGCCGCCTTTCCCCTAGCTAATCCATTAACTGCTATTTCTAATTCATCTGCCGTAATAGGTGCCTCTAGGCTTTCTCTTTCATCCTCCGGTAAATCTACCGTACAATATTGCCCAATAAGCACAGTAGCCCTATCTATATCATATTCATCTCCTTTATACAATGATTCATAAAATTGCCTAAAGACCTCTAATATTCCAGATTCGTTGTCCACTAAGTTTCCTCTTAAATCTACAATATTGTCTATCCGCTGCGCTGCTTCCCTTGAGTTAGCATTGTTTTTATGTGCATGTTTGAAATAGAGGAAGCAGGATGGCTCATAACACGATTTAGGACTGGTTTTCAAATCCTTATTGTATTTGTATATGTATATAGATGAAATGGATTTTAACCAAATTGAATGTTAGCAGATTTTTAAGTGTCAAGACTTATGCTATTTTTATCTATATATTTTCTTAAACTGTGACTGTAAATACTTTTATGATCTTATGTGTAAGATCAAATAATGGATTTGAATTGAAAAAAAAAAAAGATGGTACTGTGTGGTAGAATGTAATCTACTGGAAAAGGATTCCTGTTGATGATTTCGGTAGGCTTTATGTGTTTAATAAAGTTTGGTTTGGTCAATGGAACTTACTAGGGTGCACATTTATTTACGCGTATAAATAAAGCTTTACGGGACAGCAGTCTGTCCTCTATTTTCTCGTAGTGTTTACAGCATGACACAGGATGGTTTCAGTGGAGCGGAAGCATTTGAATGTAGATGTGCATGATAGACGGATCGACGGGAAAGATTATCGCAGATAATCAGTTCAGTCTTTTGAATTCTTAGAATTGCTAGCAGTGTTTTTAGTATGTTAGGCTCACGGTTACTTTTGATCTTTAATTTTGATTTAGACAAAAGAAAGAGGCAAGAATATTGGCATGAGAGTTGAGTAACGGCTGGCTACTTAATAAGTAAGTCTTCGGGCATACATTTGAGAGATTGGTAGCACGTTTGGTGCTATTACAGTACAGACAGCTAATTAGAAGTGCCGCGTTCACTTTACAGATTCTCTGGATATTTGATCTTAGACACTTTAGTCAAGATATGCAAGCTTTTCAAAATCGCACCTTCTTTTATGGATGACACCTATTGAAATTCACTTTTGGGTTTCTTTGGATATGATTATATAGGCATGAACTCGGTGATACTAGCCTTGGTGACGGCACTAATATCTTTCACGTTTTTCATGTTTGTAATGTTTGCTATCTCTCACGTTTTTCGTGTTTGCATTATTTTATATATTTTTCCACTATTTTGCTGCAACTCTCATTTTCTTTTGCCGCAAGTAGTACGACTTGGAATTTTGCACTTGTCTTGCACCTATATTTCTCACGGGTTCACTCGATGTTGGCAGGCAATGGGACCTCGATCTTGTAATTCTCTGTACATTGAAGTATCTCATAATGAGTCACTGATTAAATCTTTACATTTGTTCCGGCAGGTTGTCGTTTATTGTTTCATTTCTTCCATGAACTGTTCCCCTGAAGAAGGGTTTTTGTTTTACCCAAAATGCATTGGGAGCATCACAATGAAACACATGTGTTGTTCCGTTCTATTATTCGCTATTTGTGAATTTTACAGATTTGTAACTTTGAACCCATAAATACATGCTGATGCATAAAGTGGTTTTTATGCATGAATATGAACGAGCCATGAATATAAACTTATATTGATTTTGCGAAAATTATGTATTGTTGTTTAATTTACAAAGTCTATCATTAAAATCACAGAACCCTTAGGGTTCATCGCATAGTGCGCTTCATACAAAGTGTGTAGCTATGTGCACATCAAGCATAGCAGGGAAGAGTATAACCACCAGTCAGTGGCGGCTCCTCCACTCACTGCCTGGAAGCAGCAAAAGAATGGAAAAAATCAAACGATAATAAAATAATGTTATTATCATTTTATTTTGTCCTCCTGCTGTGGCAATGTGTGTGAGGGTGTCGGGCTGCAGAGCAGGGAAGGAGTGGTAGAACGTCTCGGGCCTCCCAAACAAGTCATGCACACTTCCCAGTTCTCCATGCAGACTGAATTACAGCCTGCATGGAGAACATGCCATCCCTCCAGCCCATGGCTGAGCGCCATGTCACAGTGGCCAGACCAATCACAACGCTGCATTGCAGCGTTGAGATTGACTGCAGGAAGCGTGGGAGCCCTGGTGCTTCCTGTTTCTAACAAGAAGCCAGGAAGAGTATGGGGCAGGACAAAGGAGAGGCGGCAGCATCCGGCCAGATGGCCGCCCGGGAGGAACGTGATTTTTTTTACCCTATTTCCCCCCTGCCCTTTCGACCCCACCAGCCCCACTGCTGTCACTAGGACTGCCGCTAGTGTGATTTCAGTAATAAATATCCTAGAAAAAATTCATTTTAAATCCTTTCTGGTCGAAAAGGGTTTAGCTTTGGTGGAGGCTGGTGCAACAATTATTTTCTGTGGCCACCCTCCCCATGACCTCCTCCACGGATTCCCACACCGCCCCTCATCTCTCTGTTGTAAAAGAGTGGGCCAACCCTATACACCCTTGGAGGCTTGGGCAATGAAATTAAAAATAAGTTGAGAAGTGCCTACAAGGGATTTTGTTCACAATCTTAGTTAAATAGGTAATTGTAACGCAAAATTTTTGTTCAAACTTGTCAGTGATGAACTTGTGATGAAACACACCAAAGGAGAATTTCTTTCCATATAAGTAAATCAATTTTCATACAGGTTAACAACTGATCCGCAATTCATTTTCCTTCTTCTTTGTAAATAACAAACTCTTTTTCAGTCGTGGATGTCGTCCTTCCCTTTTCCACAGACTGAGTTTAAGGTGCAAGTTATATACACTGGGCCTCTCACATTAGACAGCCTTTTCCTCTTTTTGCACAGGTGCATCTTTTTTTCTCTTTTTAATTGGAAATTAATTTCATAAATGGCAATGTCTTAATATTTTATATTTTGTGTACACAGGGGTATGTTTTGGTTTAACAATCAACTTCATGTCCTGAAGATGGTCTGATGTCTCACTGCCAACACAGACCGAAACGTTGACAGCACATCTATTTCTTTTAACATTCGCTGATTTCAAGGAACCGTTTTCTGTTTTGTCACATCGTTTACCTTGGTTCATTTCTGGAACAGATGTTTACATTTTTGTTTTGTAGGTTAAATTGTAATATCTTGAACATTATGTTTGGTTGATTCTAAATGTAATTGTGTATATATTAAATATATGTCTTTTGAAGAAAAGATTGCCTCATCTCTCCGTAGCGCCTCCCTCATATGCATTTCATTTGTTTTAAAGTGCTGGTAAAGGCTGGCCTTTAATCCACTCAACATCTACATATAATACAGATCTGTTCTTTGTAGCAGGCAAATTAACCCCCTACGCTACATTATGGGTTGTCAAACCTTCCACTAGACAAAACTCCAATCTTTCTCTCTGGCAGGAACACTAATTACAGGCGCTAACTTGACATTTTGATTGCTGCCTGAAAGCTGGACACACGAGGAAGTCTGCAGCAGGTGTTTTTTTAAATTTTAATGTATTGTTACACACAGAGCTCCCCCTGAGGTCGGGCCCTTCAAACAGTTCAGTGCCCAGTGTGGCAGCATCAGTCGCACCGCCCTAAAGCCGGCCCTGCAAAGAACCTTAGGGTCAAGCTTAAGTGGCTGCTCCAAACTCACACAAATCCTCTTTGCCAGGAAAAGCACAGGAGGACAGAGAGGAAGAAAGATATAGCAGATAATTTTGAACCACCTCCAAAGTGCAAACACTGCCACCTGTAATGCAGCATTACAACTCAATAAACATTGAACAGTAAACGTAGACTTATACAAATGAAATTCACACATTGTGTGAATTATTGTTTTTCAGTTCGGCCACTTGTGGATGAAGCGCAACCGAGAGGAGAAATATAGCATGTTACAATGCCTGCTTTTACTACGCGGTTGGTAACAACGACCATGCTATTACTACGCGATGCCATTACTATGCAAGTTATTACATCAAATTGCAGTAGATGGCGCTGTAACATTAGGAATGTATAATTTACTATTCCAACTCCACCCTACGCAACAGTAGGGAAGGTGTTGAAATATTGAATTATACTATTCCTCATGTTAGAGTGCCATCTACTGCAAGTCGATGTAGGAATGACATCGCATTGTAGCAATGCGGTCATTGTAACAACTGCGTTCTAAAGTAACCCTGGGCGTAGTTCGCGTAGTAGCGCTACGCGAAGCTACACGAAGTGCACTTCGCACTACGTGAACTTCACGTAGTACTACGCGAGCTGCGTAGTAGCATGTTCGCACTGTGCAAGATGCGTTTTCAATGATTGCACAGTGCGGACAAGCATCCGGCACTGTGCAAGCATTGAAAATGGCATCTTGCACAGTGCGAGCTGTAGTTTTCTGCTGCTCGAGTAGATTATTACTCGAGTGGCAGCTTTCTCAACGCGAACAGGTAGTTTCTCATTGGGAGCGGTCGCGAGCATGCGCAACCACTCACAATGAGAAACCTGACCTCCTCGCGTTGAAAATCTCGCCGGGATGTCATTTTGCTTGCTCGCGGTCGCGAACATGACGTTCAGGACCGCGAACAAGCAAAAAATGACCGCTGCACTACGCTACTGCACTACGCATGTTCGCACTGTGCTACGTGCAGCTCGCATAGTGCGAAGTTGCGAAAACTTCGCAAACTCCGCGAGCGTAGCGTAGTGCTTCGCCCAGGGTTATTCTAAAGGCATCGCGGTCTAATGACCGTGATGTAAAGGTTGTTTACCGAGAGGAGCAGCGTGTAAATAAACAGCAGGTCAACATGGTGGTCTCTTTTTGCAAAGTTCAGGTGTACAGTAGGCAGAGATCTACTATTGAGCACAAGGCAAACCCTGAGACATCCATCAGGGATTACCTCTGATGCTCTAACTGTTCTTTCCTGATGCATTGAAAGAGCAGAGCTACTTTTTTAGTCAGTTGCCGAAAATCACATTTTAGGTCTCACCAAACTCATGTATTCCAAAAAATGTGAACAATAAAAATACAAAAAAATGTATCTTGCACAACCCAGTCACTCAGCAATAGCGGCTTGCTGGTTGGTAATATGCAGGAAGGAACTCACCATCTGTTGTCATGTCACACAGTGCACATTCTCCAAAGCATAGAGATATCCTCCAAGAGCTGTGGGTTGTGTCTAAAACAGCACACCTTCATATAGAGGAGATGAGCCAACACCCCAACAGTTGATTGTAAGCATTAGCTGATGAATTCTATTACAGGACTAGGGGCCTCTAATTATGCAAACCCCAAACCCTTCTTCATCTGATCACAAGACATCACTGTCATCTCCTATGCCAATAACACCCAACTAATCCTCTCCATGACAGGCAAGACAAACACGACCAG
Organism: Lissotriton helveticus; assembly: GCF_964261635.1. Lineage (NCBI taxonomy): Eukaryota > Metazoa > Chordata > Amphibia > Caudata > Salamandridae > Lissotriton > Lissotriton helveticus. The sequence continues at coordinate 1,461,349,649 of NC_136065.1, read as the reverse complement.
AACCAACTTCACCAAGTAGAAGCCCTTCTCCTTCTGATCATAAGACATCACCATCATCTTCTATGCCAATGACACCCAACTCATCCTCTCCCTGACAGACAAGACAAACACCACCAGATCCAACTTCGCCAACTGCATGACCAAGGTATCAGACTGGATGCAAACCAACTGCCTGAAGCTTAAATCCAACAAGACGTAAGTACTGGTCTTTGGCAAAAAGACCTCCTCATGGGATTCCACCTGGCGGCAGCCAGAGTTAAGACAAACACCCACACCCATAGACCACGCACGAAATCTAGGGATCATCCTAGATGACAAACTCAACATATCTGTTCAAGTCAGTTCATTGTGCACCTTGTGCTTTCACATTCTATGCATGCTCGGAAACATCATAAAATGTTTGCCTCAGAACACCAGATGATGCATGCAAGCACCCATCACCAGTAGGCTGGCCTATGGCAAAAATATGTACACTGGAATCTCCAAACAACTCCTACACAGACTCCAGACCATCCACAACACAGCTGTATACTCATACCTGACCTCCCATGCCTCACCCACACCACACAGAACCTCAGGAAGCTTCACTGGCTCCCCATTCACCAGCACAGTAAATTAAAACTTCTCCCACACACATACATAGCCCTACAAAGTTCCAGAATACTTGAACAGCCTCAGACACTTTCACACACCCACCCGACACCTACACTCTGCCTCACTCTCACTAGCACACCTGCCCCGGATTCACAAAAGCAAAACTGAAAGTCGCTCATTTTCCTACATTGCACCCAAAACTCGGAACAATCTCCTTCAATACATTAGATTCTCCTCCTCACTTATTGAGTTCTGCAGGAAGCTGAAGACCTGGCTCTTCATAAAAGCAGCTTGGGACAACACACCTTGCCAAGCACCTGGATACCCTCTGATTAATGCGCTATACACATCAACATAACATAACATTCTTCACTTTTAATTTTTAACAGCCACATAACAATGAAATAAAACACATTGTAGAAAATAACTAAATCTCTAATACCCATGAGTAACTAAAAATTGCAATTCCCATTATAACGGCTAGACCCCTTGTTTTACCCCTGAATTCGAACTATTAACCTGTTAGAAATGGGTTCATTTAACAACACTCAATGCAGGACCCAATTTGTTCCATGTTCCCTGCCTTTAGATTCTGCTCCGAGGACTTATGCTGTTGTGATCCTTAGGGCACACTCCAATTCACTTACTCTTTAAATTGGTCCAACCATGTGCTTGCCTCATGCCTGCCTTTAATATTGCCTAGTACCCACCCTTCTTATGAATATTTAGCTCTAGGAAAGGGCTTGCAGCTAATTCTTTCATTCTTGAACTAAGTCTCTTCAAATTAACCCTGCCTATAAAGAAGTGCTTGTTTTAATCATTTGATTAATACTTTTGAGCATACAGATACCCTCTAATTTTATAGTTTAGGGTTGAAATAATATTTTGAGCAGCAACATTTGGCTGTCTTTGGTAATGTGGTGGCATCCAAACAGATCTCCTCTGAAGTTCTGTCAGCTCCACAGATCCTCCATTGAATATACAAATTTGCTTAGGCATAATTTCTCAAAAACTACTAAACAAATTTACACCAAAGCACAAAAAACATGCTTTCTGGACCAAGATGGAAAGGCGTCGCATCTACACAAAAAGCCAAAAGCCGAGGGCACGCCAGAGTCTCCCTTCAAATAAAAATCGGACATCAGCAGTACGTCCATGATTTGGCCAAATCAACGAAAAAAACTACTGATGCCATACAACTCGAACTAGCGGCATGTAGAGCAGACATCCACACGGCTAACAACAGATTATCGACAGTAGAGCAGAGAGTGAGCGACATAGAAGACAAATCACAGCTAGCGAGCAAAGCAATGGGAAATATCGCTAAAGGAACAACAGACCTACAAAAGCAGGCAGCTGATTTCGAAGACCGACAGAGAAAGGGGAATATAAGAATTCTCGGCCTTCCAGAAGGAGAAGAAGATAAGGCGGGGTCCTGTGTAGCCAAGCTACAAGACCTCATCCCAAAAATAACAAATCTAAAATTCGAAAACCCCTTTGAACTGGACAAAGCCTACAGAGTACCTGCGTACAAACAAAGCAATAGACAAACACCAAGGCCAATAATATGCAAACCCTTGCGCTTACACCAAACAGAAGCCATCTTTGGATTAGCGAGGAAAAATCCGAACTTGCAAAGGAACTGCAACAAGATCATCCTCACGCAGTACTACTCAAAAACTACAGTAGACATCAGAAAGGGCTTCCTGATGCAAAGAGACAAACTGAGGAAAAAAAACATCATCTACTCTTTCGTTGGCCCAACGAGGCTCAGAGTAAACAACAAAGGAACAGCGATAATCTTCGATGATCCTACAGATCTATCGCGTTACTTGACATCAACCAAACCACAAGAAATGGCAAATGACGACCACATCATCAAAAAGAAGAGCCTCAGAAGAAAACTAAGCTGAGTAGACTAGCAGAGAGAACATAAAAGGAGTGGCACAAAATAAAGGAAATAACACGATAATGAGCCCAACCAGCAACATATCTACCTCAATAAAGTAAACACAAAAACACCTCAACATGGAAGTAAAGTCCCGAAGCAGAGAATGCGAGCACCACACAGCAACGTAGCTACCTCATATAAGGTCATCACAGGATTACTTTAGACTGAAGAACAAGCATGCGAACAATAGAGAACTGGAGAGAGGACTCAACCACAAGAGGCAGCAAAAGACCATGAGCAGAAAGCGTCGAGCAACACAAGAACAAAGATATCTTTTTACCGAAGGGGCTAAACAATGGAATATTGTCTAACGAAAACTATACAATTTCAAAGAGAGGGGTGGTATGTGGTCCAAAGAACGCTGGTTTACGAGAAATACAACCAGTCTATACGAAGTGTCGCATGCTTCTAGTACGACAGTTTAGCAGGGGAGAGGGAGGGGAGGGAAGGGTAAGAGAGGGGGAGGTTTTGTTACGTCCAGTTTGTTGTGTTCGTCACGTTTGTCAAGTTAGTCAAGTCCAGAACCTTAACGCATCCTTTGACAGAAGACACGCTCCATGTGACAGCTCACCAGCCACTAATACAGGTAGTCCTCACACACAAAACAACTACCACGGCACTCACAAGCAGAGAAAACCACGACTAACACTTTAACACAATGAGTAACAAGGACACACTGCAATCTGACCTCAAGGTTATATCCCTGAACGTTAAAGGTCTGAACCACCCAATAAAAAGGAAAAAAATATTAGACTACCTAGCTAAAACGAAGGGGGATATCATCCTCCTGCAGGAAACTAAACTATCATTAGATGACACGAATAAGATTAAAGCGAGATGGATAGGCCAGCAAGCCTGCTCCTTAGCGGTGGGGAAAAAGAGAGGAGTAATCACCATTGTGAATTCTAAGTCCAAAATAACAATTGAAAGTGTAGAACAAGATGACGAAGGTAGACTGCTGTGCACTCAACTAAAAAGAGGAGAAGAAACAATATCAGTAACCAACATTTATGCACCAAACAAAGATGACACAACATTCTGGGAGGGGGTAAAAAGGAAATTGGAGAAACACAAAACGCACAACTTAAACATTGTAGCAGGAGATTTCAATCTAGTCCTAGACCACACCCTAGACAGACAATGAAGCTCCCAAAAGAGAGCCCCAGCCTCCTACAACATCCTCAAGAATATTTGCAACAGATTAGAATTGCAAGACCCATGGAGACTACAGCACCCAGATACCAGGACTACACCTTCTGTTCCAACCCGCACAACACATATAGCAGAATCGACTACATTCTCATCTCAAAGTCGCATACGCATCTAATAGAACACACAGATATCGCAGCTAGACCGGTCTCAGACCACTCTTGCATCAGTCTACTCCAAACGGGCAGACACAACTACCACATTACCCGCAGATGGCGGTTCAACAACATAACGATCGCAAAGATGGAAGACAAGGACACAATAGAGAGAGCAATCAAGAATTATATAAATGAGAACGACACACTACATACCGACCCAAAATGCCTGTGGGATGCACTAAAAGCTACTATCAGAGGGAGCCTGATAGAAATCAAAGCCAGAAGAGACAGAGAAGCAAAATCACAGCTAGACAAGTTAGAAATGAACATAAAACAACTAGAAACCCATCACATAGACAACACCTCAAACTCAGAGCTCCTTCTAGCACTTACAGATAAGAAATACGAATTTAACAGAATCCTCAGTGAGAGGGCGGGACTTTGGATAAGAAAGTATAAACAGATCAACCTCTGTGAAGCAAACAAGGCAGGGAAGACATTAGCGACATACCGCAAACGCAAGCAGAGACAGCATTGCATATTCACTATCACTGACCAGCACAACAAAACACATACCTGCCACAAAGAAATCCTACACACCTTCAGGGAGTTCTACAAAGACCTATACACAAAAGACGACAACATTGACAAGGCAGGCACCACAGACTACATAAAAAGACACAACCTACCCAAGATATTGAAAGAGGAAGCCAAAAAACTAGGCCAAGACTTTAAGGAGACCGAGATAGCAATAGCCATAAACTCACTAAAAGAAACCAAACCATCAGGCCCGGACGGCTACACAGCACCCTTTTACAAAAAGTTCAAAGAACTTCTTCTACCAGTTCTGACCAAAACTTTCAACTACTGCGCAGAAGAAGGGTCAATAACAGAAACAATGGCACAAGCCAACATAATTGTGATCCCAAAAGAAGGTAAAGACCCACAATGGCCCAAAAACTACCGCCCCATATCACTAATTAACCTAGACTGCACGATATACGCAAAAGTACTGGCCATAAGACTTAACAAGATATTACCCCAACTAATTGGAAACACTCAAGTAGGTTACATGAAATCTCGCATGTCGTACGACAACCCGAGACTCCTTTGCCAAGTCGTAGAACACTCCTCAAACTCAGTAAGCCCGGCCATCGCAATCAGATTAGATGCCGAAAAGGCATTCGACAGAGTTTCCTGGCACTTCCTGGAGAAATGCTTGCAAGCGTACAACTCAGGGGACGGGTACACGAAGAAAGTCATGGCATTATACAAAAAACCGAAAGCGCAAATAGCCATAAACTGAGGTTCATCGGCCCGCTCAAACTAGAAAGAGGAACGGGACAAGGATACCCGTTAGCTACAGTTTCTACTAGCCCTAGAGCCTCTGATCACAGATACCATAGCAAACAGAGACATCACGGGGATAACAGTTAACAATACAACAGCCAAGATCGCCGCCTACGCGGACGATCTACTTATATTAACGAGCAAACCAGCCCACTCTATACCAGCACTCATGGGTACAATCGAAACATATGCCAAACATTCAGGCTACAAACTAAATAGAGACAAATCAGAATGTATGCCACTCAACATACATACAACAAAGGAAGTAATAGGAAGTTCAGGCCTAGCTTGGCAACCAAAAGCTGTCAAATATCTGGGCATCAAATTTAAAACAAGCCTAAGAGGCAAACTAGAACTGAACGAGGCGCTCACGATGGGAAAGAATAAAGAACTACTAGACACGTGGTCACCCAAGTTCATCACATGGTGGGGTAGAATAGACACCATCAAAATGATGGTAACTCCTATAATCAACTACCTGGCAGACATGCTTCCGCTGCCCCTGACAGAAGACTTCCACAAGAAAATAGACCTAATGATCAACAAATTCATATGGAGAGGGAAAAAAACTAGAATAGGCCTCCGTAAGCTGAGGCTGGGGAAAAAAATGGGTGGACTCAACTTAGCAGATCTGAAAACGTTTCAACTAGCATTCATAGCCAGACAAGGGATGCACTGGCTGCTCCCTACACAAACATACACGCCAACATGGCTAGCCATAGAGAAAGCCATGCTGAACAACACCGAGCCACTCACACTGCTAACATCCAACAAACAAGCACTCAACAACAACCCGATCCTAAAGATCATGAAACAGGCACTACTGAAGGTAGACCACAACCTGGAAATCAGCATCAAAAACTCACAATTGGAGTCACTCTGGTCTAACCCCAAGATTAAGTACAGGAGGAAAACACTAGACATGAATACATGGAGGAAGCGGTGTATTCAGTTCCCAGCACAACTAGAAATGGAAGGAAAGCCATACACCTTAAACAATCTGAAAAATAAACACAAACTCCCAGATATAGAACTCTACAATGTCCTAGCTATCAAAACAGCCTTAACTAAATCAAAACTACACAGACAAACCCCATCCATCTTCCAGTTTATGGAGGACATAAACAAGACAGGGCACCAAGTCTCACTTGTATACAAACTACTCCGACCCGCCAAATCCAAACTTAACGCCAAAAAGACGACCTACTGGGAATCCCAAACTAAATCCAAACTGACAGAACAGTAACTAGAAACACTGTGGGCATCCCCATCTAAAAATATGATATCCCCAGTATTAGCACAGACCAAATTCTGGCTACTACACCAAGCTCACAGGACACCAGCACGCATAGCTCTCTATAGGTCTAAGGGACCTGCTGGAACTGCGAAATAGAGAGAGGAGACCTAGAACACCTCATCTTCAGCTGCACAAAAGTCAAAGGTTTCTGGAAACAGGTGCTAGACTTCACAAACAGAACGCTGGGCTGCAGCCTTAGGCAAACATTCGCCACAATCATCACAGCACATATATCACCGGACATCCCCACTCAAGAGGACAGAAATCTCCTGGACTTCCTCCCCACTTCAGTACTCATGAACTGGAAGGATACGCCAAGGCCACATTCAAAGGGTGGCTGAACTGGGTGATCTTCCTCAGAGGGGCAGACTACACCACTCTCAGAAACACTCCTAGAAGACACCCCTACAGAGAGATGTGGGCTAAACTAGACAAATTCATAGACTCCTTCAAACCACCATAGACATAGCATAACCCAACCTCTAATACGGTCGTATTCTTCTGTCACAAACAACCACCTCCATCTCTTGTTGTATGTTTTATGTTCTAACTAGAAACCAGTCAACAGCGACAGTAAGTGTTACATGTTACTCGTGTGCTAGTCCGTCGGGGCAAACAAAGTCGAACAGTCAAACTCATCACGAAGTCCCGACGCGATGATCATCCAAAGAACATCAAGTTTATATGTCTGTTATATGTAACCTGTAAATACCAATAAAAAGATAACAAAAAAAAGGAAATGTTAGTTAAAGCAGACCATTTTGAATGAACAAAATCACTGAAATTCACCAGTTATAGTTTTCTCAAGTCACTATAACTTGTGACCTACAGTAACTATAACTCATGACCCTGTCATGCAAAGTTGTGCCATCAAGGATGCAATTTCAGATCCTGCAGTGATAATATCAGTGATGTCAAAGAACATGTCATGAGCAATGTAATATGTGAGGTAATTAGCAGTGCATGGCGCCGGTGCAAGTCATAGTTACTTTAGGGCAACAGTTATAGTTCCTTAAGATAACTATAACTGGTGCATGTTGGTGGTTTTATTAATTTGAAATTGCATGTTTTAACTAACGTTTTCACCTTACTTTAACCATACTTTAAAGATCGTTTTTTTCAGTGAATTTCCAAGTTTTTTTTAACGCAAAATATGATTGCATTATCCTACCTAACTATAAGATCACTTTAACCTTTGTTTTTTCTTTGAATTTCTAGGGATTCTGTAAAGTAATATTTTACCATACGTAAGGCCAACCCCATCGCCCATCGTCGATGTGCAGCATGGCTTCGGATGTAGGGCCTGGCCGTGTCCAGCCATCAGCAGTCGCCAATCCTACGCCACTCATGGAGTTACGTATGATAATACAATATTGTTTTTCACTCAGTATGACCTGTGGGAGTAGAAATGTTGAAGGATTTGTTAAGCCGGTGCAATATTTTTTGCATCTTGTGTTGTGTCCTTTAAGATTACCTGCAGCCTGATCTTCCTGAAAAAATAGACAACTCCCAATTAAGTCTAAAAGGGTCTTCATGAACTACCCTGACCATATCATATCATTCAAAAGGCAAGGAAGATAACAAGGAATAATAAATAATAGGGACTCCGTATTAGAACCAAAAGTGGAAGGGATCAACCAAAAGTGACACGTGTAACAACATTCACTTCTATTCTAATGAGGTTAAGAAAGTCCTTAAGAAGAGATAGAGTATCCTCAATACAGAGAGGTTACAACGTGAGAAACCACTATTTTCATTCAAATGATCATGTGACTTGAAGGACCTTCTAATCCACATGGAACCAAAATAATCACACGCAGACAGTAGTGTAACTCATCGCTGAGGTTTCCCCCCAATTGAAGGTCACTGCCGATGTGGCCACTACAACATGTGTGATCTTACAATGTGAACCAAAGAGTTGGAAATCAATTTATTACTAAATAGCAGGTACACAAGCACCCAAATTGTTACACAAAGAATAGATTCTACATGATTATCTGCCCCTGCGATCTGAAGCATGTGGGAATGATCACAAGGGCATTGAGAACCCGAAGACTGCAATAGAAATGATGACTCAGAGCCCAGCCCGAATGTCTTGAAGTAGGTTATACTCAAGATGCTGCCACAAACCGGTGATACCCAAAGACATATATTTGCGAAAGGCTAAAGATGATTGTTTAGATTGCAAACACACATACCTGGTCTCAATGATGTTATTACTTGCTCCACTCTGGCAAATCATTGATTGGAGTGAATGAGGGACCTGTGTGACCAGTTATGAGCTAAGACAATGATACTGGTGCTTTGAAATTGAACACCATGCAGTAGCATCAGCCCTTAGTTAACTAAGCACATCCACTACCATGTATCTCAAGATAATCAGATTATACTAACATTTCTTTTAAAAAGAGACCATATGACGTGATGCTGAGTCAATTTCAACATCACATCTGCTTTTAATGTGAGTCCATTTACAAGAAAACGGTGTGGTTAACGGATAACCTTATCTTACATATTCCCGAAGTAAAAGTGATAGTGACTCCCTGAATTTAAACATCCCGAGGGGCACAAGATTCTGTATCCATCATGTGAAAATAATTAAAAAGTAATCTCCATTTAATAAAATAAATACAATAAAGAAATGGTTGGATGGCTCCCAGTCTCTGCCATTCGAGGGAGGAACTCAGCACTATAAACTGAATGGTACACGTTACATCATCACGCACAGGCAACTAGGAAGTGGTGACTCGGGCAGAAATAACCCAGGATGCAGGTCTTTGCACTCCACATCCGGGATTGTGTGGACGGGTAGGCTGAAAGGTAGTGGCTACCGGCAGGCCCGTTCTAAATACTTGTATGGCTGATGCTGTGTTACAAAAATATTGTATTTTCTTAGATGACCAGTGGGCAATCTAGAATACCACCAGTCTCAAATGGCCCTAATACTCCATGATTCGGGGGAGCTCTAATAATATTTTTAGTAAAATGCAAAGATACGTTGAAGTTGCTATAAAATTTGAAACAACTATAACTAAGCTTCAGACCTGTTTGTTTTTCTCAGTAGGGTGTTTGGCACATAACTATGAGCAACTATAACATACAGTATACCACACACTCTACCTGTCATCATTGAAGTTGTTTTGTGCCCTGGTAAGGCCCAAATAACAGAGCTACAGATTTTTCGTATATTGTCTTAATTTTGCACCATAACATTTCTGCTGTGACCTTTTGCACAAATTTGCATGCACGACAATGTTGGATTAGTACCTCTGAAACTACTTTGTTTACACATCTAGCTTTGCTTAACATTATCAGGATGCCTCGAACACCATGTACAAGGCCTCTTTATGCACTATGTACAAATGTCGTTCTATCTTCATCCATGGAGTGACATGGCATTCTACATATCCATAACATCTCTAATCTACACGTACATCACAAGAATGTGTTCTATTATAAAGAATGAGCATCCCAAAAGATTAGTAAGCGCGGGCGTAAAATCTGTTTAGTTCGCAGGATTTGCGTTTTTTTGGCAATTTCACGATCCTCGAATCGCGTGAATTTGCCCAAAAATCCGCAAATTCGCAAGATGCGGATTTTTTTCCTTGGTCGCGCTTGAAAAATACAATATCGCGCGCGCTGCGTTGACTTACCGTGATTCTGTGTTCGCTGAGTTGTTTTTCTCCCGGTTTGCGTGTGCTGCGCCATTTTGGATCTTGCTGCGTGATCGCGCGAGAGTTTTTCGACCACGATTACGTCATCGCGGCCCGCCATCTTGCACAGCGAGAGTTTGACAATGCGAGTACGTCATAAGGGCCAGCGATCACGCATTGCGGGAGTAAACAATGCCGAACACCTAGATGCGGCACGCAGCTGACTTCCGGCGAGAGATTTGAACAGCTCGCTTTCACGAAATTGCAATTCTGCACAAGAAATCCACCGCAGGCAGCATAAACCTTCTGAAAATGATGATTTTGATCAGAATAACTCCTCAGATTGACATTTGGCTGCACTTTTTGGTGCAAGGAGTCCATTTTTTGGGGGGGTGGGAGGAAGGAAGTGCCCCAGAGTCTCCAACTTCCTGTTCCTGTCCAGCAGGCTCCTCCCAGTGATTTGTCCATGTCCTGGTCACTTTTGATTTGGATCTGTAGCTGGAAGGATTACTTTTTGTGGCTGCTGCTGGATATTTGTATTTGAGGACCTATTGGACTTTGGAGTTTGGATCACTTTTGGACTTGAGATTTTACAAGTAAGTTGGTGTTGTTTGTTTGGGGCATTGCAGTTGCTGCAACTACAGTTTTAAAACTTTTTTTCACAACTCAAAAAAATATATATATTGTGGGAAGCCACAGTATCCAGTAGGCCCAGGGTTAGTCATGGGTGCATGATACAACTGTTTCTGTGATTTTATTTAAACTTAATTCTCATTTATGTCATGGAATTTTAGCTCACTGTTATATGTTTTTTTTTTTATTTTGGGGTGCCTGTAAAGCCTCACTAGCCAGTAGGCACAGGGGTAGTGAGTAGTGCATGGACCAAGTCTTTCTGTGGGATGTCTTTTATTTAGACATCATTGAGGGCATGGATGGCATTGGATTGTGGTGGTTTTTGTGTGTGTTTTTGACTTTTTGGGGTGTTGTTGGGGCCTGGCCATGTGGGTGGGGGCCATTTTGAGGCCTGGTCCAGGCAGGGCCTGACCATGTGGCTGGGAGCCAAGGGCCCAATTTGAAGCCAGGCAGTGTGCTCAGGCCTGCGCCCAGTTTGCCTTGCTTTCTTCCATTAGGCCCAGGGGTACTCAGTGGTGCATGGACCAAGTGTTTCTGTGGGGTGTCATGAATTTAAACATCATTGAGGGCATGGATGGCATTGGATTGTGGTGATTTTTTGTGTGTTCTTTTTACTTTTTGGGGTCTTTAACTGATGTTCCTCTGGCTTCCATTGCTTTTAGGTGCACAAGAGAACCACCAGTGCCAGGAAGAAGTCCTGCAGCGGTGTGTGCAGCACAACGTCATGTGACATCACGTGTGGCCACAGACAAGACAACTCTGCAACTCGTGCAACTGCGGCCGGCTGTTCTGGCATCTGAAGAAGATGGGCCCAAAGAAAGGTGGCCGTAGCGCATCAGCAAAAAAAGTTGCCAGTGCCACTGCCAGTAAGAAGGAGCAGAAGAAGCAAGTGGCACCACCTACCAAGGAGAATGGTGGGCCCACCTACACCTTTTTTGGGAGAAAAAAACTATGCCTGCAGCAGCAGCGGTGTCCGCCGGGGACCAAGCTGGAAGCAGCACCTCCGCTTAATTGGGCTCAGTGCCACCACTCCAAGTTAGGTCCAAGACCATTGAGTGCTGCTGAGGCAACCACTTTACTTTCTCAATCACCATCGACCAGTGATGTTGGCTCATCACAAGAAAGTACCATCCAATCAACGCGGGTGTAACTCAGCTGACGAGTGTTCAACAACCACAGCCGCAACGACAACCACAGGTGCAAGTACATGCGCAAGGAGCGGCGCAAGGAGAGGCGCGCAAGGAGAGGCACAAGGAGAGGCGCAAGGAGAGGCGCAAGGAGAGGCGCAAGTAGAGGCGCAAGTAGAGGTGCAAGTAGAGGCGCAAGGAGAGGCGCATGGAGAGGTGCAACTGGAGGTTCATGGAGCGGCACAACTGCCTTCAACGCTTGTTCCTCCAGAAGTAGGGGCACATCAGGAAATTGATATTCAAGCGGAGGTATCATCCGAGGAAGCCACTCCTCCTGATGATGATCCATCCATTGATTGGAACCCACAAATGCAGTCTGAGAGTGAGGTACGCCATGATCCGAAAAAGGTAGCTAAGCCTAAAAGGAAGGTTCCCGCAAGGCTTCCACTTATGGGTGATGACGACAAACAAGTGGTGTCTTCTGCTGCTGATGAACAGCCTGACGATGACCCAGTCATCAGAGACGTCACTCCAGCCCCAGCGGGCATGCAGCAGACAGACATTTTCACCCAATCCCGAATGGCTGCTGAGCGGGATGTGGGCAGCGTGGCACTGGTACCACCACCAACGCAGTTAACTACAACACCAACACGACCTACAGCTTCCATATTTTTTTGTCAGAAGGGTCGGCAGGGACCTCCATCCAGCTCGACCTCCATTACCTCAAGTAGTGGTGCTGTAAGTGAACAACAGAAACTAATTCAGCCACGCCCATCCTCCACTTCATCTGGCATTGAAACTCAAAGTAGCACCTCCACCACCAGCAGACTTCTCCAGTCCCCAGTTTGGGACTTCTATACTGTTAGCCAAAAGTCGGAAAACATTGTCATTTGTTCGATTCGTAGACAAGCAGTTAGTCGGGGTAAGCTTGGTACCAACTATGGCACCGGAGGCCAGAGAGGTCATCTCAAAAAACACCACACTATCGAGTGGGAGGCGCACCTTAAGAAGATCCAGGAAGCCAAAAGAAAAACAAATCCAAATGTATCCATTGATATTGCATCTGATGATGACGAGGGGCTGATCGTGCAGGGGGGAAGTCAAGAACCGACTGACATTTTTTCAGGTACAGCCAGTACCACTGGCAGCAGCACTGCAGTGGTAGCGCCCACACCCTCTACCCCTGCAACATGTATGAGGCACACTAAGAGTCTGGAGAGACACCAATGCGAAAAAGTACATCAATGAGCCTAACTGCTTGCGCTGAACCTTCTCCCTTTTTCTTTCGTGGAAGGGGTGGGTTTTCTAGAATTTGTGGCAACAGTCTTCCCCAAATGGAAGGTTCCTAGCCGGTCCTATTTTGCCAGGATTGCTGTTCCAGCACTACATCAAGATGTGCTGGATGTGATTGGCGCAGCTATTCTGAAGAGTGCTGTCCACACTATCCACCTGACAACAGACATGTGGACCAGTTGCCAAGCCCTTGATTACATGTGCATCACTGCACACTGGGACTCTTTTGCAGGGGTTAGAAACAAGATAAATGCAGGTGTCCCGGACACAGTTTTTCAAGCTTCTCGGAAACATGCAACAGTAGCCATGTTTGCCATGGAGAAAACTCATACTGCACCTAACCTTTTGGAGGAGTTTGATAGGAATGTCTCTGAATGGCTGCATCCAAGAAATCGCATAGTTGGTTATGTTTCCACAGATAATGGCAGTAATATAGTTAAGAATACTTTGGTGTGACTGCGCACTACTTTTATTTAAAAAATCTTAATGAAAGTTGGATCGTGCTCCTCAGGTGTACTCCCTGCATTGGAGTAAAGATTATAAACAATAATGGTTGCACCTACACAAACGGTGTGAGTGTCTCCTGGGGCACAGAAATGTGCGATATATCTGCGACTGTTTTTTCAAATTTAAACGAATAACACTATGAAGTGTATCTTCAAAGTATTTTAATCATACTTCATTTCTGTTTATCTTCAATTCCATGAATCAACAAAATTTCAAAACAATCAGCTTCGGTGATTTTCATTCAACAATTTCCATATTAACATTCCTTTTCGTTCCAATGCATTTCGGCAATTCATTTGCCTTCATCAGGGAAATCTGCAAAAAACAATAAACCATTCTAATATTTCACCTCTAAACTCAATGATAGCACTATGTACTAACTTTCAACAAATGATCCAACAATAGACTAGTTATCTCTGTATTCAATGATATCAAACACTCATTGTCTTTAAATGTATACAGTGTGTGGTTATAAACAATTAAAAATAAACGTAACGTGACAAAAACAGACAGTCATTCTTATGTTCACTATATCAAACTGGTTGCTGTATCGGGTAATTAAATGATCTTTTACAACCTACTAAATGGTGTAACATATGTAGCTAGTACCTCTCATACACTTTTTTGTCCTCACTTTCCGAAGAAGATGCGGACAAAAAGTAGAACAGGTAATGAATAATGAGAAGATGGCATGCAGTGGACAGCAATGGCTGTCTGTCTCTGATGAAACCAATTGCTGTTTGTTTTTTGTGCATAAAATGAATCATATGTCTTGTCTTAGTTATTATTTAATCTTTGACACAGTAATTGTAACTCATGTCTACTACTCTGTTTTTTTTACCTTGTTTAATTCAAATTGTACTTCAACTTCAGGGGACACTATGTTGCATTTTCCAATATGCAAAATATGTGTCCTTGGAGTGGACTCACTTGCTAATATACCATGATGATTGATTAAATAATATATATTTTTTCTTTACAGTCACTCACTGGGATGGATGGATCATCAGCGTTGGTTTACGGAAGAACTATGGCCAATTTGTGAGTGGCAAACAGGTAAACCAGCCTACAACAACTACCTCAGCAGAACTACATGTCTGTCTATTCGTGGTATGTAGTGGTCGAGGGTGAGGCAGTGTACTGTTGTTGTTATGCCAGGCAGAGTCCACTCCACTCCAGACAGCAGTTCATGTAAACTTGGGGCTATGTGGCTTGCTGCATACAATTAGATATGCTTTGTCTGTGTATATATGTGTGCATGTATTAGGTTCAAGACATTATTAACTTCAAACTAAGTTTGCCTGAGGGCAGTGAACTCCACTTTCTGCCTAGTATATCTATAAGCTAGACTAAGAATGGAAAAAAAAGCCAATCCCAAATGTTTCAAATATACTAAATCCTTTACTTCTGAGCCCTTTCCTCATTGAAGTTCACTGCCAAATTTATCCTGCACCCTCTCCACCACCCCCTTTACCATCTGTCCTGATATTTTCAATAAGGGAGTCTGCCTCTTCAATCTGCCGTATATTGTAAATGTGCTTACTCCACATTATGTGGAGTGTTGCAGGAACCTTCATCTGGGTACGGGCTCCTAAAGAGTTAAATGTTGCAAGTCTCTTGCCCATCTCCCATTGCTTAGTGGCAGTTGTATGTGAAATGTCAGAACGAATTGTAAAGGAAAATGGTCTGGAGAACGAGGTTGACTTTATGGTCCTGGTTTTTAGTGCCACGGACAGGATCCTTTCTTTAATGGAATATGTCAGAAAGTTCACCAGAATCTTTCTGGGACCCTCTCTCTCTGGATTTCTTCTATATGGATCCCGGGGTGCTCTCTGAATATCCGCAAGAAGGGCCGCATCACCATCGGTAGAGTCCTTCAGAATTGTGGTTTTAAGTAATGCCACCACGAATTTCTTAATATCTCCTCTTTACATATCTTCAGGGACATTCAGGAGTTTTAGGTTGTTCTTTCTGGCGTGATTTTCAAGCCTCTCTATAATAATAATAATAATAATATTAATAATGCCACTTATATAGCGCCTGGTTACACTAGTCACAGTGTGTCCCCGCGCTATGTCATCTTTCATTTCTTGATTTTGCTGCGCCAACTTATTCATGTGGGCTGAAGTAGTGCTTAGTGCCTCCTTGATCCTGGGCATCTCTGCTTCTAGGGCCTCTGTCCGTAGTGAAACCTCCTTCACCTTCTTAGCCAGCACCTCACAGGATGCCTGAATAGCAACCTGATTAGACTCTGAAATTGTAAATCTTTTCCCCATCTCTTCAAATCTCTTCCCCATATCATCCTTTATTCCCAACAAAATATCTGCCAAAGAAACAGGATTAATTGCTATTGGTGGAGTAGTATTTGCATTTGTATGTGCACCCTCCCTACTTGTTTGAGAACCATCGTCCTCCTTCTCCTTATTCACATCCTCCTGTACAGAGTCTTGTACAGAGTCTTGTATCTCCAAAGCGGAGAAGCTGTTTGAAAGTTCTATTGAGGGGTGAACCCTATCTTCCGCCGGAGACATCGAGTGCTGGAGTGATGGGTCTGGCTGGGAAGGAGAGGGAATAGTTGTTCTATTAACACCGATACTTGGTCCTATACTGGTTGGAGTACTACTAGAGGCCATCTTCCCCACTTTATCTGTAGTTGACAATGAGAGACCTTTGTAAAATGATTTTAAAAAGGGGGTGACCTTAGAGGCAGCCTATACGATGTTTTTTATCTCTTTTTTTTCCCTCTCACTTTCACCGAGGGACTATGATTGCATCTGTGGTTCACTCTTCCTGTTCGTGATGTAGGGAGAATTTGTATTACAGATGGGGTAGCCAATGACTTCTGGGGGGGTGGTGCTATGTTAGCTGCTCGATTTCGTAGGGTGTAACGACTTACTCCTGCTTCAATAGTAGGTATTTTCAGGGGGGTCAAGCTTTACTTGCACTTGAACTAGCGTCGTTAATGCCACTCTCCTCCATGCAGGGCTCCCAAACCTTCTCCTGCTTCCTACTACGGCGAGCCTGTGTTCCGCACAGTAGCACGCACAATGTAACCGGGGTGATAAGCCCCCCACAATCTAAGTAGTCCTCGGGGACAGTTCGTACCCTTGCTCGCCCCCTGCTGTCCGCAGTGATAATGATGTCCTCCCCTGCACTTCGTGTCCTTATTACTCTGCCGTACCGTGGCCAGTGACTCTCCACCCCCTCCACTCCACCTGCTACTGGCGTTTTATTGCCGATCTTACCGGGAGTAGTCCTTACCACCTCTGTGCGAGACCGTATCAATTGCGTCTCCCATCCGGTTAGAGTCACCCGTCTTGGATCCCTCCGCCACTCCCTGGCTGCACCGGCTCCTCGGAACCACGCCGGGTTTTCGCCAACCATCCGCGTTCCTTCGATAGAAAACCAAGATCCAAATCCAAGAAAACGCCGTAAACAGTGTTACGATGAAGCTGCTCCCGCTGATTTGTTTAGAGACCAAAAACCGCAGTAAAATCCGGAAAATAAATGAGCTTGCTGCTGCTCTGTCTCCAGCATACCGCTAGCGCACCTCCAAGCTCAAGCAACACACGCGGGGGAGGAGCTCTGTTACGGCCGTTAGCTTCCGGCCATCATGCTCCCCCTCTATCTATCTATCACACACAGAGGGGGGGCATCCGTTTAAGGGCATATGCTCAAGAAGAAAGGGAGGGCTCCCCAAGAGGGGTGG
Source organism: Lissotriton helveticus (assembly GCF_964261635.1). NCBI lineage: Eukaryota > Metazoa > Chordata > Amphibia > Caudata > Salamandridae > Lissotriton > Lissotriton helveticus. The sequence continues at coordinate 1,461,332,228 of NC_136065.1, read as the reverse complement.
GAGTTGATAGGGGTAGGGGGTAAGGGGAGGAGGGAAGCACGGGTGGGGTAGCAAGGGGAGAAAAGAAAAAAAATAGTCCTCACTCCATCATAATTTCTAGAGACTTCCAGATGTGCAGATGGGGGTACAGTCAGATAGCAAAGAGGGGGGGGAGACACTATAAATGGCCCATAATAAAGTATCTTTCATTTCATGGAATGTAAACGGGCTCCGGTGTCCCAGGAGAAGGAGGTTGATAATGAGTTTCCTGGAGCACTCTCCGGCTAAAGTCATCCTCCTCCAGGAAACCCATCTAAGCGCTATTGAAAGCAAGGAGATCTTCGGAAAAATAAGATGGATAGGTGCATTTAGCTGTTCTGGGCAGACTGGAATAAATAAGGGTGTTGCAGTTTTGATCAAGGCTGAGGCCAGGGGGATTATAAAATCAACATCTACAGATCAGTCGGGGAGATGGGTCCTGATACAAGTCGATTTCAGCGTCTACAAACAGACTATTATTTCATATTATGGCCCAAATATAGACAACCCTACCTGGCTACTCAAAGTCCAGTCCAACATAACAGGGGTTACCTCCCCTACGATTATAGGGCGGGACTTCAATGTTCTTCTCGATCCCCGACAGGATCGTTCTAATTATAGTCAGCATGTTACTACCCCACGTTGTAGACGAGCCTTGGGTAACATGATGCATGAGGTGGGCCTTATTGACCTTTGGAGAATCAAGGGGGGTTGAGATCTGGTTTTACGTATTTCAGTAAAAAACATGGGCATGCCTCAAGACTAGATTACGTCTTGGTAGCTAAGCAGGGGCTGGAGGCCATTTCTGATATTAAAATACTCCCTACCATTCTCTCAGATCATGCCCCTATTATGTTAACATCTTCGATCGGGAGTACAAGTCGAATTCCTACCCCCAGATGGACTTCATAACCAAGATATAGTTGACACAGTTATCAACGCAACTAATAACTATTTTTCAGGAAAAACTCATACAACGTTTTTCCCATGCACCTTCAACCTTCAGTTCAGTCAAGTAATTATGTAAATGCATAATGTTACTGATATATCCCTCCAAATACTTGTTTTTGTTAGGAATATATGTGCAACATTGTAGAATTTACAACATACTACAGACTCCCCCCTCGTTTGCCAAAAGTACATCAAGAGCAAGTAGATTTTGCAAAACCAGGGATCTCATAGCCACCATTTCCATATTAACCATTAAAAACCCAGCAGCAGTATCCGTTGATGAATGATGAACTACTGTAGACAATTTTCTGATTTTATTTGATTTCAAAATTATGCCAACTGAAATTATCAATGTACCAAAAATATCTCCCATTATTTCTGAGGCACATATTCCCCATTTACTCTGTGTTAGTTTTTTTCATTGTGTCTTGGATTTTCTTTCATGTGATATACTTTTGGGAAAACTATTCCCAAATAACAACCCCCATACCAATGTTGAGGCTATCTGTAATATTCATTTCTACCACACTCCAGGATAAACAGGATCTGTACCACTTCTCAGTCCCCAATCCCTTGTGATTAGGAAAGTATGTTCACATTCTCTAGAACCAATGAAATAATTGTTATATTCACTCTTGTGTCTTAGTAAGCAAAGCCTTACCTTGTGATGCCAGTCTAGGGTCATTGCAGCATATGTCTCACCTTTCTCCCCCTCCCTTTGAGCTCAAGGAGGTATATTAGATTTTTGTTCTGCAGCCTTTTTCTTAAAATCTTGTCACCTCTGTTCCACAGTGTTTATGAATTCTATTTCTACACTATGTAATCTACAGGTTAAATTATTTTGATGTGCATATACAGTATCACTTGTTTTAGTTGAATGGAAAAATTCTCCCATGTACTCAAGATTTTTTGCACTACTCACTATATTCATGTTTTTTTAATAGGAACTTCTGAAAATACTAAATCATAATTAGAGTTGAAGTAGGGAAACTGATCCTTCCCATAGAATAATCTTGTTCGTACACTACATGAAATACCATATGTTAATGGAAGGTGGTGATAAGTCACTCCTTCCGAGACAGACAATGGTAATTGCTTCCACACAAAACAATCTCTTGAATCCTTGTTATCAATGTATTCGTACATCAACTTTGTAAAAACATTTAACGAAAAATCTTTAATAGAATGATCTTTGTGTAAGTCACTTCCTGTTAGCTCTTTTGTGTTAGTTTATGGATCTTCTCCATGGTCTTTCTTTATTTTATCCTTTTAGGAAACATAATTATTAGTAATATTAACTCTAGTAGGATACTTAAAGTAAGGTACGATTAAAATTATTACCAACTAAACAAACAACATTAAAATAATACATATAACACAAGCAATAAAACATCTTTGCTTGATTAAGCCCTGATTTTGATTACCAGTCTCATTTCTAGCCATTTCATATCTATAATAAAAACTAACTAATAATACAAATTTGAAAAAACTAAAAACTTTTAATAACATTTGTGTATTCCACACTTTTTTAACCTTAGGTTTTGCGAGATTATAATCCCATTTGATTTATCTTTCAATTTCGTCTCTCTTTTTCTGCACCTTTTTTTCTTTAGCACAGTTCATTTAGGGTGGCTCATATGACACATTTCTTTGATTTCTTTTTCTGAGATGTTTGCTGCAGGAGCTAAATATGTCCATTCAGGTGCTGTGTAGTTCTTGTTCACAACTATTATTCTTTTTGTTCTTCTCTATATTTTCTTCACCTTGAGTATCACTTTGTTCAGATTGGCTAGAGATTTCAATTATGGTATTTGGAACTTTTTCATTCAAAGTGTACTACAGACTTCTGACTCCTCTAGGCCACTTATCACCTTTCACTGTTCTTTTTCTTGAAACACTGTCTATTTCACATGATTCAAAAGATCTTTTACCTGAATCCCTTTTTTCTTTTTCTTTGTTTCTTTCAGGGACCAACTCTCCTTTGCTTTCAACAATGACAGTATTGCGAGACCCAGTAGCTTGTGCCCACTTTACTTGATTCTCAGTCCATTCACGTTTCTTACTATCTTTCTGTTCACCCTCAACTGACTCTGTATTTTCAAGCGGACTTGGGACTCTTCTTGTATGACTTGCGCGTATCCAATTAGGCAAACCACCACATTTGATTGCCATTGTTGTCGCAAGGACCATTTGAAACACCCCATGCCATTGAGGTTCCAAACACGACTTCCTTATGTGTTTCTAGATGAGAACCCACTCTCCAGAGTTCAAATCATGGCCTTGTTCTCGATGTGTTGTAGTTGCAACTTCTCCAACCTGATGAAACACAGAATGCACTACATCAGCCAATCCTTTGCAATAATCGATTACCAAGTCATCGGTTATATTCATCAATTGTTTTCCTGGGACTGTTGACTGTCTCATAGCCCTTTCCATCACAATTTCGTGTGGGAACAGTCCAGTACTTCTTTCAGGGATACTTCTCAAACTCATCAACACCAACGGCAATGCATGTGGCCATTTCAGTGATGTTGATGCACAAACCTTAGCAAGTCTAGACTTTATTGTGCCATTTATCTGATTGACCACAACTGATGCTTCTGGTCGATAAGCACAATATAATTTTGTTCCATTTGTAATGCTGCACAAATCATCCAAATTATCTCATTATTAAAATGAGTTCTTCTATCTGATTCCAAAGAGACTTTTATATGTAATTTAACAGCTGTTAACCCGTATACTGAGGTGAACATTCTGCCGCGGTGCGGACGTTCTAAAGGGTGGGCGTGGCTGCGTCGGCTAACGGTCATTCGCAGCACCAGAGAGGGAGTGCTCAATGGCCGACAGGAGCACAGAACAGGTTAAACTGACATATTGTCTTGTTGGATAAGCTTCCACCCAACGAGAAAACAAACATACCATCACCAAGACATATTTTAGACCATGGCAAGGCGTAATTTCCACAAAATGCAATTGCATGTGAGTAAATGGACCTGCTGCTTTTCCAATTCGACCCAAACTGTCAACAGGTTTCCTCCCTGCATTTTGCTGCTGACATGTTACACATCTTTGACAGAGACTTTCTGCAATGACTTTAAACTTGGGATTAAACTAGTCCTGTTTAAACAATCTAATCATTGCATCTCTACCCACATGTGTAGAACCATGATAACCTTTTGCCATCAGAGATAACAAACTATCGGGCCATATTGATCTTCCATGGTTGTATGACGTTACAACGCATACTTTTACAACACACACCTTTACAACGCATTTTTTACAATGCAACATCCATTACAACGCATTCCATTACAAAGCATGCCATTACAACAAATTTTTAAAAACTACCTTTACAACGCATTCCATTACAATGCATACTGCCTTTCCAACGCATTCCATTACAACGCATAACATTACATTGCATGTATGATAAGTATTGGATAGTGTACTGGTAAAAATTACTATTCTAACTCCAGGGGGTGCAACAGTAGGGTAAGTGTTGGTTGGTAATGGTATGCGTTGTAATGGTATCCGTTGTAATTACTGTGTTGTAATGACATGCATTGTAATGGTATGCGTTGTAGTGTCATGCGTTGTAATGGCATTGTATGTAATGGATGTTGTGTTGTAAATGTTTCGTTGTAATGGTAGTGCGTTGTAAAAGTTGTGTTGTAAAGGTTGTTTCCCATCTTCCATCAGTGTAAATCAAAACTTCATCTACTCTGCGTGTACAACCCATTTTGATCCAATTTTCCTTTTCTACCTCCTTAGCTGTGTCCTGTAATTGTGTAATTTTTTCCCATGTTTCAACAGATTAAAACATTAGTCTTGTTTCTGTTTGATCAGATTGTTCCTTCAATTGTTCCCCATTTATTGATATTGAGTTTTGTGCACAAAAACGTGCAGTCTCGTCAGCATTTCCATTGCCAACTGTAACACAGTCACTTCCAGATTTGTGTGCGGCAAATTTCGCCACCCTAATTTGTGCCAGAAATTAAAATGCCATCAACAAATCTTTACACACTCTCCGTTTGGTACTGGTGAACCCAAAGAGGTTAAAAAACAATGTTGGGACCACAACTGCCCAAAATTGTGCACCATTCTGAAACCATATTGACTATCCATAGATATGGTTATTCATATGTGCTTTCCAAAACAACATGCCATTGTAAGTGCAATTAATTCTGCTACCTGAGCTAGACTCACTCCTTTCAACCATGATGCTTCAATGACATTTGCAACTGTGCATATTGCATATGCAGCTTGCAAGGCACCTTCTTGATCTCTCAAACATGATCCATCCACAAACATCACAAAATCTGATTCAGACAAATTTGTGTCTTGGATGTCACATCTCGGTTTCGTACACAACTTAGTAACATCCAAAAATAATGATCTGCTTCATCCATTACCACTAGACAAATCGGATTAGGCAACAAAGTAGCTGGATTTAAATTCGTACATCTTGTCACTGTCACATTCTCATATTTTGTTTACCAACTGCCTGTAAGATGCTGTGTGTAAGTTTGTGTTACCAAATCTCAACTGAATGTGGTATGTACTCTTTCAAAGAATGTCCCATCACAATTGTTTCAGTCTGCTCCAAACTCCTGCAAGTAGCAACAACTGCTTTCAAACAACCGGGCAATGGTGCAGCCAAAGGATCAAACATGGCAGAAAAATAGGCTACTGGACGGCGTGCTGTTCCATGCATTTGCGTTAGAACTAAAAGTGCACATCTGCCACGGTCACTGCAAAGTAATGCAAAATCCTTATTGAAATCTGGCATTCTCAATGCGGGTGCTCAACACAAACAGTCTTGCAACTCCACAAATGCGTTCATACATTCTGCATCCAGATGTATTGGATCTGACCCGTCTTTGTGCATCAGTCTTTGTAATGACTTGGCTATTAACGAAAAACTGTTTATCCACTGTCTACAATAACCAACCATTCCCAAAAACATTCAAATTTCTTTCTGAGTTTTTGGTGGATTCATTCGCAAAACTGCATTAATCCGATCTTGAGACACTTTCCTGATTCCTTTCTCAATTTTGTGACCCAAATAAAGAACTTCTTCTTGATGAAATTGTAGTTTTGCTGGTGTCACTTTATACCCACCTACTGCCAAATGTTTCAGTATAGCAATTTTATCTGTCACGCAAGCCTCTTTTGTTTTTTGACAACAGATCATCGATGTATTGCACCAGGACTGAGTCTTTAGGCATTTAGGCATTACCAATAGCTCCAAACATTTCTTCAATATCTGATTGAAAATTGCAGGACTCTCTGTATAACCTTGAGGAACTCTGCATCATGACAAGACACAGTCCCTGAACCGGGGTGCAAAGAAAAATGATTGACATAAATCGATCACTGTGAACCATTCTGCTTCACAGGGAATTTGATAAAAAAATCACAGCTGGATTTGGCACTGTTCGACAACAAGGTATTACTATCTGATTAACTTTTCTCAAATCCTGAACGATTCTGTTCTTTCCATTATGTTCGCGAATTCCCATAATAGGTGAATTGCATGGGCTACCTAAAATCTCCTTTAAAATACTGTGTTCAATCAACATTTCAATTACAGGAGTCCCTCCTGCAACGGTCTCAGAACTCATTTTATAAGGTGGTGTTCTTGGAAATTCTGCATTTGGCTTAATTTTGATTTTAATTGGAGCTACACCTTTAATTAGTCCAATATTTTCCCTGAGAAATCCCACACATCAGACAACACCATATATCTCAATTCAACAGGCAAATCATTCGCCATAAACAATGGATATCATTTATTCACTTCTGTACCCTGCCTTGCCATTTTGGCTTGGCAGTTCGGGCTGGACTGTTCCCATGAGGCACAGGGTCAGACTGATTTGCATATGGCCATGTCTGAACTGGGGTGGTCTGGTAGGCAAAATAACGATGGATTAAACCCAGATCTGTTACTGGGGGTGAATGTTCTGCCATTGTGCAATATTCCGTCCATCAATTGTTGTTTTTGCATTTGTCACCCCGAGTGGGATACGTATGCTCAGACGTGAGTCCCATGCTCTCCAGGCCACTGGAATCAAGCTATCCTGGCTGACGATGGCTGATAGCCAGAAACCGGTCCTAGGATGCTTGGTTCCGGTCCAGGGAAGACATGGCTTGGCAGTTCGGGCTGGACTGTTCCCATGAGGCACAGGGTCAGACTGATTTGCATATGGCCATGTCTGAACTGGGGTGGTCTGGTGAGCAAAATAACGATGGATTAAACCCAGATCTGTGACTGGGGGTGAATGTTCTTGAATTGTGCAACATTCCGTCCATCAATTGTTGTTTTTGCATTTGTCACCCCGAGTGGGATGGGTATGCTCAGACGTGAGTCCCATGCTCTCCACGCCACTGGAATCAAGCTATCCTGGCTGACGATGGCTAATAGCCAGAAACCGGTCCTAGGATGCTTGGTTCCGGTCCAGGGAAGACATGGCTTGGCAGTTCGGGCTGGACAGTTCCCATGATGCACAGGGTCAGACTGATTTGCATATGGCCATGTCTGAACTGGGGTGGTCTGGTGAGAAAAATAACGATGGATTAAACCCAGATCTGTGACTGGGGGTGAATGTTCTGCCATTGTGCAACATTCTGTCCATCTATTGTTGTTTTTGCATTTGCCATTTTGAACAGCACATCTGCATCTTTTTTATGGAATGCTATTCTATCTGGGGAACAATAAATCGAGCAATTGATCTTGCAAAATAAGTCCCTTCCCAGTAGGTTAACAGGATTTGTATTACACACCACAAATCGATGTATATCTTGGAAACCTCCAATCTGCACTTTCATTGGTTTTGTTACTGGGCTTTTTATCAACTTGTTTGAGACACATATGACTTGGATACTTTCTCCCGAGAGGGGTAGGTTGGGAATTTCCAAAGTTCTCACAGTGGAACAGGTAGCAACAGTATCTACACGGAACGTAATTGCATTTCCGTCTACCTCGCCTTCCACATACGGTTCATTCTGATCTACCTCTAATAATGTGCCAAGCACGGACTCCTCCTCCCCACTCAGGCACCGTCATTGAGATGTGTCTGAATTGGTTTCTGGCCACTGCATCAAGTACTACAATGTCACCTGCATATTTGAAATCATATAATTTACACCTGAAGCAACATTATTTCCCGATAAACTCCTACACTTGTGCTTCCAATGTCTAAACTTGCTGCACGCATGACAAGGATACTTCTTCTTCATCTCATCTTTATTATTTTTACCTCTCACTTGTAGTAACGGTATCATTTATGTCACAGAATTTCCATTTGATACACCTCTCATACCAGTAGTAAGCTGATAACCTTCTCTATAATCTGTACTCACAAATCCTCCTTTCTTTGCTGTTTTCATTAGAGCTAGCATTCATTTTTCTTTTTAAATTCTTATGCCTTGTGTAAATGTCATCACTGCAATACTTTGCATAACGAAGAATCTCATCAATCGTCTTGCTCTGCCAACAAATCAAATGCTGCTGAATCATAAGGCTTATTTCTGGTCTAAATCCATACACAAACTGTTAGGGATGTACCATGTTACTCCGCATACTTTTACTCCGCATACCGTTACAACGCGACTTTTACAACGCATACCATTACAACGCATAGCGCTTTGGGGTGCTGGATAGTGGTAAGTATAATTTACTATTCTAACTCCAGTCCCCGTGGACCCTAGGGAAGGTGTTGGATAGTAAATTATACTTATTCCCTATCCTAGAGCGCCCCCCAGCGCAATGCGTTGTAATGGTATGCGGAGTAAAAGTCGCGTTGTAATGGTAGTGCGGAGTAAAAGATGCGTTGTAACGGGTGTATACCACTGTTAGAGCTGGGGATCTCTAGTTGGCAGTGTGTCTCATGTGGTGCAGCAGGAGAGAGATCGGAGCACTTTGGTATTCCTCCTGCATGCCTCCCCAGGCCATACATGCTTGCGGCTCCTGACCGAAGTCCAAGCCTTACCTAGGGCGTGCTCTGCCACGCTCGCTCTCTCTCTCTACGCTCTTCGGACGTCCTGCTGGGCGGTCCAGATGACGTTGCAGCTCCGGTGCTTGGCATCACTATAGCCGGTGGGGGTACGGCGCTGCCTTCTCCTTCGTTGAGGATCTTGGGCAAATTCCTCTTGGCGTACAACGATCACGACCCCTCTCACCTTGTAGCTTTCTTAGCTTCCAGAAATGCTTTAGCATGTTCGGGCTCGGTCCGAACTCACAGCCTCAGTTACGATGACGGCTTGGGCCACAGATAGCAATGCAGCAGCGTGGATGATCTTTCATGCTGCGGGGGCAATGCAGTCACAGGGACCTTGTAAACAGTACCACAGACCACACAGCAGTCTTCCAGAAATCCTTTAGCACGTTGTGGCTCGGGTCGGTGATCCTTACTCACAGCCTCAGTTACGATGACGGCTCGAGCCACAAACAGCAATGCAGCAGCGTGGACGATATTTCACACTCGGGGGCAATGCGGTCACAGGGCACCTCGTAAACAGTACCACAGACCACAAAGCAGTCTCAGGCGTGCAAAAGCACCACGTACCAAGCGTCGCTGAGACATAGTCAGAAAGTTTGATGTTCCGGAGTTTCCACAACAGGGGACCAGATCTCCTTGGGCCTTTGGAGACAAGTTACTTCAGGACACAGCACACAGCAAAGTCCTTTCATGCAGCGGGACACAGCACACAACAAAGTCCCTTGGCCTCTCCTTAGTCATATCAGCAACCAGCAGGCTAGCCCCAGAACACACAGCAAGGGCATCCTTCTCTTCAGTCTCTTCAGCGGTTCTTCTTTGTCAGAGGTTCCTCTTGATGACGTAGTAGTTTCAATCCTTTTTCAGGCTTGAGTTCAGTCTTGAGTTCAGGGGTTTCTGCTCTCACATTTATACCCCTAAATGCCTGTGAAGTCTTTGTGTTCAGGGAGCTCTGAGCCCGGTCCAAACCAGACCTGGGTGCCTTCCTGCCAGTGCACACCGATAGTGATGGTCTGGGCCCCAGACGCTCTGCAGGAGGTGGAGCCATCCTTTTGTGGTAGCAACACAGCTCTCTTCCCATCCAGGGGGCTACTCCTACCCCCACATCAAATGCACGCCAGCCTGCTGCTGTCTCACCTTATTCATCCCTGGGGTCAGGACACTACCCAGACCCTGTCACATGCAAACCCAGACAGTCAATACACAACCAGGCAGAGACACACAGGATGGTTTAAGACAAGAAACCAGCCACTTCTCAAAGCGTGGTTTCTAAACACACAATTTAAAAACCATCTTCACAAAAAGATGTGTTATTACATTCTGAGTTTAGGCACACTAAACTCCATCTCTCCATCTTATGCCTATTGGAAGATATGCTGGAAACATGTGACATAGCAGTCCCCAAAATTTGGCAGCATTTCACTGTCAGGACATGGTACACACCTCAGTACATGTCCTATCTTTCACCTTCACTGCACCCTTCCTATGGGGGTACCTTGGGCCTACTATAGGGGTGTCTGATGTACATAAAAAGGGAAGGGTAAGGCCTGGCAATTCGGTGCACTTGTCAGGACACCAAGGCAGTTAACAAACTGCGCGCAGGCACTGCAGTGGCAGGTCAGAGATCTGTTTTTAGGGCTACTTGTGTGGGTGGCACAACTAGTGCTGCAGGCCCTCTAGTAGCATTTGCATTACAAGCCCTGGCACATAGTGCACTTTACTAGGGACTTTACTAGCAAGACAAATATACCAATTATGGACAACCCATTAAGGAAGTCCAACAAAAACCTATATACAAAATGTCCCATTTCTTTATCAGTCATATTCTCAATTCCACTGTACTGTTTAAACACTTGTAAAAGCCTTTCATAGAAGGCATGTACTGGTTCTTTCAATTCTTAAGTGGTTCTATCTATTTTTACCCGATCTGTTTCTTTCGGTGAAATCTTTCCCTTCAAATAGGTAATGACCTGATTATATTTCTTCATGACTTCTTCCGAAGGTGCTCCTGTTTTTTGGATCTCTTTGGATATTCTTCTTTTGAACAATCTAGAGCAATTTTTCATTCATTCTACAAACCTGCTGGAACTATAATGTCAAACAAGCCATGTAAATCTTTCCACAATACATCAGAAAGTTTAGCAAACCTCTCAACCTATTCTTTATTGTTCCACTGTTTATTCTCTCAATCTTGGGAAATTATTTTTAAATGACAATATATCTTGTCTTGGCCATGGGACATGAACAAATTCACCTGCCAGTACTTCTCTCATCAAGTATATTGTAGTGTCAGCTATACCCATTCCTGATTCTCTCACAGGATACAATGGTAAAGCCACTGTAGTTGTTGTATTGTCTTCTTTCTTTTCAGATCATCTTCCTTTCCAATGATCTACTTCACCCCATATCTTTAATATGCTAACCCCTTCCATGCATATGACGAGCCCAGCTCGTCATGATGCACAGTCGAGCTGTGCTCATGACGAGCTGGGCTCGTCATAAGGGCCGTGGCCCGTCCACGCGCGAAAGATTCCCCACCTGTGCGGGAGAATCAATCAGTAGGCAGAGTTGTGACAAGCCCAGCTCGTCATGAGCACAGCTCCACTGTGCCTCATGACGGGCTGGGCTCGTCACATGCACAGCGACGCCGTGCTCCTCCCCCCACCCCAGCTCCGAGTGAAATGACCCCAGCGGCAAAGGGGTTAATTTGCAATTGTTTCCCTGAAACATTCAGATTTTCCAAATCTCTTTCACTAACATCTAGTCTATATGATTTTTGTAAAGCTTTAGACTTCTCTATTAACTCCATATTCCTGTGCAATCTCAGCAAAATTCTCATGAAGCACTTTTGCTTTCTTTGTAATATTTTTACACATACACAGTAATTCTTCATCATGATATTTACTTAGTCTTTCTGGGCTACTTGTACCAAGAACCATTTCTTCCAAACCTGCTTTTAATTTAGTCATACCTACACCTGAATCATTTCTATTCTGAATACGCAAACCAGGCACCATTTCTCTTATCCGTTCATCCAATTCTTCTGGTGAGGGACCTAATGATTTCTGATTAATTTCACTTGTTCCACTTCTTGTTCCTGATGTAGGCGTTAATTTTTCCTCAATCTGCAATAGCCTCTTTGGGTCTACATTTATTCCACGTCTTGAGGATACAATAATCCTTTCTGAAACATTACCCAACTAATCTGAATCTCCTGACTCTACACTTCACATTTATTTTTGAATTTCCAATTGTTCCTTGATTATTCTCACTCATTTTTATGTAAACTGCTGGAACTCCATTCATACTCCTGTCAGGTATTGTTAAGGCATGTACTTGGGAAATACCTTGACCATTATTATATCATGGAATACCAGGCCGATAGTTACTGGAACTGATAACACTTCTGGATTCAAAGTCATTTGTGTTATCTTTTGTACTAAATCTTCTCTAACTAGATTTTGATTTTGACTTGTATTTATAGAGTTTCTCTCTCAAGGAGCTTCTATCTGAATTAATGGAGCACTGGGCAAATGATTTGTCTCTAACCTGACCTGTTCTTCATGATATGGAGGAAGTCTATTCATTAATACTTCATTTAAAAATTCATCATCTATATCATCATTCCCTTCAAAGAAATCTATATTATTAGATTTTTGTTCTTCAATATTCTTTCTTTTTTCCTTGCACTTTTCTCCTTCTTTAGATTCTACTACAATACCCCGAAGCATTCCTGCTCCTTCATTTTCCTTTGAGCATCCCATTTTGCTTCTGAATATCTACTCACAATATTTGTATCTTTATTCTGACTCCTGTCTCTTTTTCTTTTGTATGCTTCATGTTCCCATTTCTCAAGAGCTTCATACTGCATAGGTGAAGGAGTAGGTTTCAAATCATTCATCTGTCTCCTCAAATTCTCTAGAATTCTAGTATTGAAAGTATAATTCTCCGGAAATGCTAAATGACCATCTAGCTCACTATATTTCATGCAATTTTCAAAAAAAGGACACGTGTGATAACCCCTTTGTAATATCATATAGGAAGTAGGTGTTCCTTTGACGGGTACAGGAATTCCTTCCTAATAGATACAGGCTCATCTTTACTAAATAACGTCTTCAACAATTTTAATAACTTCATGATTAGTTTATTCTAATTCTAATATATATATATATGTATATATATATGTTAATCTCTAACTATTTTTCTTCCGTTTTATGATTTTCCTTCTAAGGCCCAGAATCAGCTCCACTTTTCCAATCCCAGCGCTGTTCACAAAAATCACCCGTCCAATACCAACGTGGCACTTTTGTGACATCAGTATAACTCCTACAACTGACTCTCCCTTTACAAAATCAGCGTCAACGTTTTCAAAGTCTAAGACAAAACAACTACACAAAAACAGCTTTTCTGCTCCACAAAAAGAAAATAATTTGATAGTAATCATGTACTCTAAGAATTCCTCACGTTGCCAGCAAAATCTCGACCAGCGTGATTTTACCCTCAATCAAGTGAAAAACTCCCGGGACATCTTCAGATGTGCTTTCCTAAGACACCAAAGAAGCTCCCATTATTTTTCACTCTTTCAAGATTCCCTGTGCAATCCTGACACTCCAACCATTGCTCAGCACTGCATCAACAATAGATAACTCAATTCCGCTTAGAGTATGCCACACTGAGTCTGCCCTTTGGCTTATCCAGGGATCTTAGGCCTACAACAGACCCGTTACTTCAGTTTCTGAAGGTCAACGACAGACCACAACATATAACATAAAGGTACGTAGTCAATAATTATCTATCCCTATAAATTACGTCTTCTTCATTACCCTGTATGATTAGTCTAAACTAACCATTCAATGCAACCACCAAAAACTGATACAGTGGAAACAGGTGAAAATTTTACCCATCCTCAATGATATCACTCATTTAATACCAACTGGACTCTTTTATAATTAGCACTTCGGGCCCATAAGAACTCAATACCCACTAACAACAACAGGTCCTCTGATGGATCATTAAGTAGATCTAAAAGGGACTTGGCAATGGAAAGATAGATAATATTCCCGTCATGAGGACCCTAATGAAGGAAATATCTAACTGTAACATCAACAGTCATAATATGTACAAATCCATAAATCCTCATAATAATGACAACAAACTCTGAATTACTTATCAAGTCATCTTCATCTAAGTTTTTTCAGAATATGAATGATCAACATATGAATACATTAGCAAATATCATTAGTTTCTTCGTAAACAAATGCCACTAATATAAGAAACAATGTATATAATTCAGCACAATATCAATAACAAGCATTTGAGTGGAGAGAGAGTGACAAAACAGGAGACTATTTCATAGCAAATATCAATATGCAGATTTCATACGAACCTAGGGAATCCCTGCACAGCGTGCATTGAGAAAGGAAGCTAACCTCTTGGCCAAAAAGATATAAGAGCATCATTATCAGCTGATGAAATGCAAGGATTTCAGGACACTGTCACACAGGTTCAGCAAAGATAGCCATCAGCCAGAGTAGCATAGAGAGAAACAGCAGCAAAGCTCTCCTCTCATAGAAACATCTACTCCAATTAATTCTGTTTTACGCAAATATTTATACCCTAAATATTAATGTCCAATTCTAAAAGTATCATTCATAGCTTCTTCTTGTTCTCATTGGTTTTGAAAATAAGGTGACCATGTGACCAAACTAGCTAGACAAAGTTCATAGAAGAAAGTAATTGTTAGCTCTAATGAAATCATCCTTTCACAAAGCAGGAAAACATCTCGCAACATTTATCCACATCCTCGCGCATGTTTCGCCGGTTAGTAACTGTCGTCACACAAGTTTTTTCATAGTAAATAATCAAGAGGAAATTCCTGAAGATTAAATTGTGCACAACTAAACAAGCTAACACAGCAATTTTAAAACATGAAGGACAAAAGAACATTTACTTCTGAGGCCTACATTTTAAGATTTTGAGGCCTTCATAGGATTTTGCAATGCATCTCTCTCTACGAAAATAAAAGACATTTATGTTAGCAATAGAATTTCATTTTAAAATGTGAAGGACAAAACATATTTACTTCAGATGCCTACATTTTTAGAAAATAAAATATAATTCAAGCAAGGTTTTGAGGCCTTCATGGGATTTTGTAATGCATCTCTATGTACGAAAATAAAATACATTTATGTTAGCAGGATAAGTTTATAAAGATCATCATGGCAAATGAAACATCATTCTCCTATTAAATCCACAATGCTTATTCTAATTAATCCCATTATCAATTAATATGTCTCTTTTACGTAACATGAAAAGAAAATAAGCATCTATGCATAACATTTTTATAAGTATTTTCTATTACTATTTTTCCATTTCTCTCTCTCGTAAATGTCTTAATTTGCATAAATACGTTTATTTATTCATGGTCTGCACACTTTTAAGGCTACTTTAATTTTTTTTACATGTGTTGTGCTTCAATTAGCACTTTTTTACTAAAACATCCGATGTGTGCTACGTTTTGCACTAATTCACTAGAAATTTGTCACCCATGTTAATAATTTTCCATGCTATCAGTCGTTGTTTTATTAGTACGACAAGCATGAGTAGATTTAATCAAGGAGGATTTTATATTGCAATGCTTTTCATTGCTACCACTATGAGTCAAGTGCTGAAGGAGTTGTAGTTGGCCCAGTTTGTAGAGCCTTAGTACTACAGACCCATGGGACATGTGAGATAACTCACCCAGACCCCATGCCTGCGGTCCAGCAGCTGCTACTTTCACTGTGGCAGTCACGGGTGGGGGGGTAGGGGGCTCACGCAAGAGGGGAGGTCATGAGTGGAGGGTTAATTTAATAATAAAATATATATATATAATTAAACTTACCTTTCCGCCAACCGGGTCCCGTGTCTTCCCTGCTCCTGCTCTCCAGGATGCAGAAGCAGGCAGCCAGGCTCCCTCCCCTAAGCCAATCACAATGTTGCAAGCAGCGTTAAGATTGGTTGGGACGCCGGACTGCTAGGGGCTTATGGGGAGGCCATGTTCTCCATGCAGGGGGGCTGTCCAAACAGACTTTGCGCACTCTGGATTGGGCAGGAACACCACCCCCCCTTGCCCTGCTCCCAGAGCAGCCATGCCCACCCGCCCGCAACAAAATATAAAATTGTAATAACTGGAAGTTATTACCATTTTATATTTCTGCTTCCCGCACTGTGCGAAAACAGTGGGCCGACGCTCGTCCGCCCTAGTGGGGGAGCCACCCCTGCACTGTGGCTTCCCAAATGGAGTCTGACAGCATCAAGTTAGACATATTTTAGAAACACTGTAATAACACTTTAAAATGAGACCTCTTAACTGGCCAACATATTGCCCCTTTAATTACTCCCTAGAAATCAATGATGTATTACTAACTTTCAAAAGCTAATCTTTTTCTGTGTCAATAACAGGAGCATTACTTAAAAACATGTCTTCACCATACAAACCTTAAGTTATATCTAGTGGAAAAATGTCCCTGATGAGGGTTGATACCTCGCCTCTTTCTTATAGCGCTTCTCAAAACATTTCTGGCTCTTTTTCAAAGTGAGGGGAAATGCAGATTCCGACATTAAGATGAGAATAAAACAGCTGCCACTGCAAGATATATTGGGGGCAGAAGTAGGTACCCGTGAATATCAGGCAGAGCTAAGATGCTGTTTGTGCTCTGTGGTTGGCTAGATATGGGAAAGCTAACATAAGGTGATGACCCACTCACTGAGAGACAGTTCAGCGTCCTGGTTGGACAGATAATTCCTTAAAAAGGTCAAAAACGTTGCTTCACTTCCCCTTAGTTTGGTGCATGTTTCTTGAGACTACAAACGCATTTGTTCACACAGAAGGAGTGACATGGATGCATTTCTTCTGCCTGGACTCAATCCTCTATGAGGAACATCTCATTCTGTTGACGTAGTCCATCAGTAGCCATAGCCAACCAGGCTCAGAGTCTTTGTTCCATGTAGGCCGAAGCCGCAGGCTAAAATAAATGAGCGTACCTGCTTTGTTCCAGGCTGACTGCTTTGACAGTGCCCTCTGGGCCCTAGCAGAGCTTACACGAGAACCCTGGGGTAAAGTACCACTTACTGACACACGTGTTCAATGCAAGTGTCAACATGTCGATGTTTTTATGCAACACTGTTTCAGAGGCCTTCTTTTCAGTAAAAGGACATCTCGGGTCTTTAATCCTGTCAGTAATCATGTCTCTATTTCATACGGTGAGGGGCTCATGCACCACAACAGCGGGACACGAATGACACACTGTGAAAATTATGACAAGGAGAAAAGAGTTGAGACATTAACTACACTGTTCAGTAATTGCAGGGAAAAAAAGCTACGTCAGGTAAAAGATTTCTGAACTCACGTGTGGGTGTCAGGACTGAAGCATGTTTTTCTGAATAGCAGCTTCTATTTCAGATTGGAATACCTAGTCATTGTGGCTTTTTCCATTTGATAACACTGCCCAGCAGTTTGACAGCACACCCATTATAAATATACTGGCTAGGCTATGAGATCCAGTGAGAGAAACGCCCATGGGCAATCAGCTGCTGGAAGAGCACGTCCAAGGTTTTTCAAGCACCTTGGGACAGATTTACAAGCCCCTTGCGCCTCTTTTGCGTCATTTTTATCACGTTAAACATGACGCAAAAGTGGCGTAAGTAGTTTGTAAATCTGCCCCACTATACATACCATATTCACAAAGCCTTTATGGTAGAGAGACGATTTTAAAAACACAGTTTTACAGAGGCTTGCAAAGAAAATTATTTTATCTGGAAATCGTAGCCTGTTGATAACATCTGATCATATGGCGCGTGTGCTTTCCAAATATGCCCTTAATTCAGCTTTTTGGCCACATTATTAGTTGTCAGCGGTCTGTGAAGTAGGAAGGCTTGTGGAGATCTCTGGTTCACCTCCATATATTTGGGGTGTTTCACTGTACTATGAGACCAGCCAGACAGCCTGAATCTCTGTGCCCTTCGGGGTACTTCAGCACATTGATATGCATAGATTAGAAAATATGCCCCCTGATGGAAGTCTGGGGAATTGGTGCTACAGTTGAAGAATGCCCTGGGCAAGCAAAGAAAATAGCCACTTTAATTGCTGTTGGGGTAGAAAAATATTGTATATATGATCAAGGCCAACAGTGTAGTCTACTAGGACCAGGATAATCATAACATACAGAACAAAAGGTCCCATGAGAATTGTTAATAGGTTGTGCCATTCGGCAACAATTGCTGGTACTAGTGTATGTCACTTTCGATTTCCTTCATGACTATAGCAATCATTTGTTGAATGTACTCAAATTAACGCACACCTTCTCCTTTCTTCTAATAGAGATATCTTAGTCTCATTAAATCAAATAGAGCTATATAGTAAGTGATGTAGTACAGGTTCTGCAGTGCTCAAAGACTTGTAATATTATCTGCAAGATCGTGTACGAAATTGGGGTTTTAGTTGACTGGGTGGGTGAGCCCTGGTCAAGCAGTAACCACAATCCTTGTCAGGGTAAGGCAACAAGCAACCCCAAATAAAATTAACCTCTGCTCAATCCCTTGTTAGATTGGCACAGAGCAGTCAGGCTTAACTTGGAGGCTATGTGTAAAGTATTTGCGTAAAACTTCAAACAGTATTACATTGACAAAACCTTACAAAAAGGATCCCACACCTGGTTAGAAAAATAGAGCTTAATTTAATTAATAAAACAAGACCAAAACACAAGAATCCAATCAGAAGACCAGAAGACATTCAATTTCAAAGTTTTTTGTGAAAATGCGATGAAGCGCCAACTGTGAATATCTGGTTGCACCAGACAAGGATTTGGGGCCAGATGTAGGATGCCAAATACCGGTCGATAACGGCCGATATTTGGAGTTTCAGATGTTGGGGGCCTTAAATTTACCGATTCGGTATATTTACAGATTTGGTAAATATACCGAATCTGTAAATTACCAAATCGGTAAATTTACCGAATCGCAAATTTGTGATGTAGGTGGCACTGATAACAGTGCCACCGGCCCTTAAGAATTCGTTATTTACCATGACACACTATGTCATGGTAAATAACGAATTCCTGTGTGCATGGAATACTTTACCTCTGGCTTTGAGAAGTAGCCATGATCTGTCCACGTTTAAGAGAGATCTTAAAACCCACCTGTTTCCTAGAGTAATGTAGCCTATTTTTGTTGATTGGATATGGTCTCAGAGCCAGGATACCCTTCTGGGTGACAGCCGCGCTTAACAAGCATTAAATACATACAAATACATGCACATCTGTGCATGTACACCTGTGCCATGTGGCACACATACAAGCCAGAATCAGGGGTGCAACAGGGTGTCAAAGTGACACCCTGTCCCCCTTGCAAATTCAGTAATTTTACCGAATCGCTATTTACCGATTCGGTAATTGACATTGATTCCTATGGGCCTCAAAGCCCATAGAAATCAATGGCAATTACCGAATCGGTCAATACCGATTGGGTAATTACAGAATCATACAGATTCGGTAAAAATTACCGAATTTTTCCCTACATCTGATTTACCGAATCTAGAATACCGAATTGGTAAAATTCGGTATTCTAGAGTCGGTAAATCAGATTTACCTACATCGGGCCCAAAGTCACAAATTCAGGCAGACCGCGATGGAGCATGGGCTGTCAAAAGGGACCCAGGTAGGCTCACTGAACAATGTACCTTCAATCCTAGTTCGTGATGCATGGATCCACATTGAAGATGTCTTGCGCAGCTAAAGTGACATGCTGGTGAAGAGATGCAGCAAGACTGTGAGTTCCTGTTGCATGATCATCAAAGCTCGCATTGATGAGGGCTTGCAATGCTAAGTCTGGAGTTAGGGTGACACACCGGTTCGGGGAGTTGCAAGACTGCGATGCAGAATCCGCTGTCTTTGACAAAGCTGCCATCAACGAGGGATGCAAAGGGCTGTGCCAAGGATACATTAGGCAGCCAGGGCAATGTGGCAATTCTGAAGAGCTGGGATGCGATGTGGGTCTTTAAGACTGTACCTTTTTTTTTCTTTTTTTTGTATTCCTCATATACCAAAGATGGGTATTCTGGGTGGGGAATCCCCCCCCCTCTCTCCTATGTTTAAGATGTTCCACCTTCGGTACCCAGCCCTAAGGAGAGACATAAAGGGAAACCCCTCCAGCTTATACTGTTTGCCTAATCCACTCCAATCCTCTTTAACCGGGGAGCCCTTTATCGGATTGGAGGAAAAGACCCAACAGTACCCAGGTGAAATCATTGGAATATCCTCATCTGTTCCGCCATGCCACAAGGGCCGCCCAGATCTTATCATAGCTAGTGCTATCGCAGGCCATATCCGATTCGCTGACATAGATGACATATTTCAAGCAATCTGGACAAGTTGGGGGTTTTACGTCCTTCCAGGATCTACATATTTCCCGTCTTGCTAAGATCATCACATAAAAAATACATTTAGCCGCCATGTCATTCGGATGGTATTCTGCGACTAGCCCAAACAGAATTGTCCTCTGGGTAACCACAATTCGTATTCCCAGTACCTCAGCCAGGAACTCTTCTATTTTAGACCAGTATTCTATGAGCATTGGGCATTCTGCGAACATGTGAAGATCATCAGCGGCAGGAAATTTGCATCTTGGGCAACCATATTCTAGGCTCGTAATTTTTACTAGTTTTTTCGGTGATAGGTATGCTCTGTATAGAGTAAAGAGGTGATTCCTTTTGAGGGGGGCGGACTTAACCACATAATTTAACATCACAAAGGAGTCTGCCCACAGGTCTTTCAGGTTATCATGATCCAGGCCCGCAGTACCACACCACAACTTTTGAATTTCTAACTCTGTCACTCCCTCTACCTCTAACATAGCCCAGTACCAATAAGATATCTCTTTTTTCCATCTCTCCTTTCTATTTACTAGATCAAGCTTTGGATTTGAAGTATTAAAAACCCATGGTATAGTGGCCCACCAGGCTGAAAGCTGATAATATTTAAACCTAGTAAGTGTTCCCCCTGTTAATCTAGAAAGGGATTCCCAGTCCATAAGCTTGGAGTTGTTTTGTAGATCCCACCGGTACATTATGCCTGCTAATCTGAGGGTGTGTTATACAAAGGGGGGTTGTACCCATATGGTCAGTGGGACCTGGGTGATCAATAGCGTTATATATAAAGGGTCCCAGACCAAAACACAATTCCTGATTTTGAACACACACTATTTAAATGAATTTTTGAAACACACACTATATGAAGGTGAACAGTGTTTTTAATTCACTGTACCAAGTAAACAATGAATGTTGAAAAATCAGACATTAAATATACATGATTCAATGCGCCCACAAAAGGAGGGGGAGAGGGGAGGTGCAGGGAGGGGGATGTATTTCACTAGATTTTACATCACTAGTTAACATTCAGAAACAACATAATACATAGTTCAAAGCATAATTCCACATACATGAAAGGCATGGAACATGACATATATCATAGCAAAAAGTTCTTGGGGAGATACTCCTATAATGATTAGTATATCAAACTGGGGTTAGGAGTTCCTTATTGTAAGGTGTAGATGTCTACGTTTCGACCCCGATGGTGTAGGACAGTGGATCCTTACTGCGTGGGTCTTCGTCAGGACGTGATGGGTGAAGGGGAAAGAAGGGGCGTTTAACTCTGCGCAAAAAAATATATAATAATAATTGTTACTCAACCGGTCTCAAATAAGTCCCGACACAACTACACAAAGAAGGACAATAGAGTCCATTTTTTAAAAATCAAAAATCAAAAGAAAGGAAATGGTAGGAGGTTCATACCAAGTGAGAAATACTGGGTGGGCTAAAAGCTAAATAGTTATCTCATGCCACAGATCAACAAAAGAACTGCCATATGTGACTAAACACCTAAAAAGCTTAGATGATT
This sequence comes from Lissotriton helveticus, assembly GCF_964261635.1. Taxonomy (NCBI): domain Eukaryota; kingdom Metazoa; phylum Chordata; class Amphibia; order Caudata; family Salamandridae; genus Lissotriton; species Lissotriton helveticus. Next base: position 1,461,310,330 of record NC_136065.1, on the reverse strand, counting down.
ATGCACAAAAAAGGGTTGGGCTACCATCTACCGTATGTTAACAAAATTAAAAATCACATTTGTAAGCAAAACCCAAATGGGGTGTTCAGACTAAGGTGAGGCTACATAAATAAAGGCCCTACCTTGTTGTAAGCACCAAGGGTTAAGTCAGGGATCAAAATGATTACCGGCTGCATCTAAAGGCAACGGTAAAACGCGTGTCAGTAGCACAGTCACATTCTCCAAAGAATCCATGAAGACTCAATACAGCTCAAAACTCACCAGTGTGGGTTGTACACCGTGCTGAGCCGGCTCTTTATCCACAAATTAATTAACACACGTTGTCAAGCTTGGCTCCGCATTATTGCACTGCAAAAAACATTGATAGGCATCTTAGGAAAACGCCCAGCATGATAGCTGATCTTTAAGGCACTCGGGTGTTCCCTGAGAATCCCATATCGGAGCCTGGGGCACATAGTAGGGAATTCCCTACTTTCTTCTGAGAAATATCCAGTTTTTAAGAGCCGTACCCAAGATCTTTAATCTAACTTTCTTGTAGAAAGGTGCAGCCTGTCCCCCGAGCAGTGAGAGCAGGTATTTACTACGCTCCCAGCCTGTAAAGGAACTGCTGTTCTCAGCTAGCCGAACAGGAAATCCAGGTCCTACTAACCCCGCTAACCCCAAGTCAAAAAAAGAGGGAGAGGAGGGAGAGGGTTAAGACAAGTGAGGGTAAAAAACTTAAAAGTTGCCTGAGTTTACCAAAACCTCCCCCTTCGTTGAAAGCTTACTTTCAAATAATGGAGAAAGTGACGGCTTCCAAGACTCCCCCCCATACCAGCACCCCTATAAGCGCCAAATCTGATAGAGCTGCTGAACAGGAAAGGCAGATAGAAACCCAGGTGCTGCTCATAGCTCCCCCTGAAGCACCAGTTATACTTGAAAATATGCATGCCCCGCTGCTATCTGAGCCAGAGACAGAGCTAGGGCCAGGTAACTCTACACCCGTATCAGAGATGGTGGGCAGAGAAGAGGGGAGCCCCGGCACTTTATCTCTACCAGAGTTCACTTCTCAGCCTTTAGGTGACAAATTAATCTCTTTGGAAACGCAATCACAGGGCAATGAAAGCAATCAGCTAGAGAGCTACATTATGCCTGCTAATCTGAGGGGGCGTGATATCTGATCTTTAAGGCACTCGGGTGTGCCCAGAGAATCCCATATCGGAGCCTGGGGCGCATAGTAGGGAATTCCCAACTTTCTTCTGAGAAATATCCAGTTTTTTAGAGCCGTACCCAAGATCTTCAATCTAACTTTCTTATAGAACCTAGGGTCGCCAAACTTAAAGAAAAAGTATTCATGCCCCTGCGGTATGCCATGCAATAATGCCTGAAACAGTCGACCTAAAGATGATGTATCAGCCCTATCTGCCAATAATCTAAAGTTTTTAAAATGAAAGGAATGGCAATAGATAAGTATATCTGGCAAAGCTAAGCCTCCTGATTTTAATTTTCTTCTCAACTTTTTCCAGGAGATTCTAGCTGAGTTAGAGTCGACGGCAGGGGGAACATGGCGGCGGGCTGACACCAGCTGCGAGAGCTCCGTCCAACTTGGTGATGCCGATTGAAAAACCACCTGTGCCTACATGAATTCGGACTACAGCTATGAAGCGGTGAGAATGCAGAGTTTATACTTTTAGTTAGAAAAGTCCGCTAGATATTAATTGACGGTATCTTTTCCTTGTAATCACCCACCCAGCGTTCTGCGAGCGCTAGGACCATGTGGAGCGGCGGATGTTCATGAAGATACCGGTGCAGGCGGAGCTCGGCGTGGTCGGTGAGGAGAGAGGCAGCGTCTGCTGCGAGAGTCGTGCGAGGCTGTGGCGAAGAATACGGTCCGCGGCTGCAAGGGCTTACCCCGAAGGTCTACATGTATAGCAATCCGGTATCATTCCACAATCTCAGATGACACAGAGGACACAGATTTACGGTCAGTAGAGGGAAAACAGCGAGGCCAGGGGGAGGGAGACCCGTGTTGCCTAACCAGAGCCTCCTACACTGTTTATTGTGTTCAGCCCTCTGAAGGTACTACTTTGGGCAGGGAGGGGCTTCTTTGGCCCTGCCAGAAACCGTCTTTTACACAAATCAATCTGGTAGGGGATCTAGGGCGCAAAGGGATGGACATTGTAGTGGATCAATCCCCCTCCACTATATCCGAAGAGTGTTCCAGTGGGCCAAAAGTACAGAAGGGGGAGAAAACAGCTGAAATTGGTAAACATAGAGAAGGCGTGGAAGCCAAGAGGCAGTGTGGAAAGGTGCAGCCTGTCCCCCCAGCAGTGAGAGCAGGTATTTACTACGCTCCCAGCCTGAAAAGGAACTGCTGTTCTCAGCTAGCCGAACAGGAAATCCAGTCCTACTAACCCCCCTAACCCCAAGTCAAAAAAAGAGGGAGAGGAGGGAGAGGGTTAAGACAAGTGAGGGTAAAAAACTTAAAAGTTGCCTGGGTTTACCAAAACCTCCCCCTTCGTTGAAAGCTTACTTTCAAATAATGGAGAAAGTGACGGCTCCCAAGACTCCCCCCCATACCAGCACCCCTAGAATCACCAATTCTGATAGAGCTGCTGAACAGGAAACGCAGATAGAAACCCAGGTGCTGCTCATAGCTCCCCCTGAAGCACCAGTTGTACTTGAAAATATGCATGCCCCGCTGCTATCTGAGCCAGAGACAGATCTAGGGCCAGGTAACTCTACACCCATATCAGAGATGGTGGGCATAGAAGAGGGGAGCCCCGGCACTTTATCTCTACCAGAGTTCACTTCTCAGCCTTTAGGTGACAAATTAATCTCTTTGGAAATGCAATCACAGGGCAATGAAAGCAATCAGCTAGAGTTTCTCTTGTGGTCTTTACGTGAAGACCTACTGGCAAACTCCTCCCCAAGTTTGAAATTTCAGAGGGTAATCAAAATGAGATTGCGGAGAAGTGTACAAGCCTGGAAAGTAAATTAGATGACATCTGTTCCAGGACGGAGGCGCTGGAAGGGAAAGTTGCTACTCTCTCCAGGGTCTCTCAGGCCCACTCAAGAACAATATCTGAGTTGAAAGCTCAGAATAGGACATTGCAACTGGATATGGAGCGATTGGAGATCCATGCCAGAAGGAACAATTTAAAATTCCTTAAGATTCCTGAAGAGGCGAAAATGGAGACGTGAAATCTCTCATATGTAAACTATTGAGAGAGGGTGTGCTAAAGGACAGACCAGATATTGATCTCGAAAGCGAGATCCAGCGCGCACACAGAGATCCATTTAGGCAGCATCCAGATTGGGGTGCCCCGAGGAAAATTCTAGTCAACTTCCATACATTTACAGTAAAGGAGCTGATTCTAGGCAAGGCCCTTGTTGATCCATCTCTCCAGATCAACTCCACGAAATATCCTATTTGCTCCGATGTGGGCAGAGTAACTGCACAAAGACAATGGGAGTTGGGGTCTCGTATGTCAGATCTGAGAAGTCAAGGAGCTCAGGTGATGATGAAATTCCCTGCAGCACTGAGGTTGGTGTGGAGAAATAAAACCTATAACTTCTCATCCACTCATGAGGTCGACACTATCCTAACTAACATGAAAGATGGCCAGCGTTAGGTATTATATGCCAATAACAGGGTTAGAAAAGATACGACTCAATGCAATGTCAACACATACGCTCCACCCTCCGGTGAAAAGCAGGTATATAAAGGGGAATTTCTGCAAAAGGCTTAAGGCAGTAGAGAATAAAAGAAAATAAAAATATATATATGTATAGAATAGAGTAGACTAGAAGCTGACAGTGGTGGGGGATATACAGGGGGGGCTTCACATGTAGAAATGTTATTATTAGTACACATTGGAGTAAATAAAAAAAATGAAAAGGGATTGGAATAGAATTAGAGGCACCCTGTGTTTATATGTTCTTTAGGTAGCAGGAGGCACAGGAACTATTTAGTTCCACACAATATACGGTGGCTGAACCCAAGTCAGGAATAGGGCCCTCAAATGGCGAATAAGATCGCCAAAGCTTATAAGGGGGGGTTCCCTATGGGGGGTGGTGGGAGGTGGAGGGAGGTGAGGGTGATAAAAGAAAAAATTATTCCTCATACAGCCATGAAGGTCAATAAGATTATGAAGCTCTTATTTTGTAAGGACAATGGGGTTAGCCCTGAGTTTTTCAGTGGATATCCATCCTCATGATAGATACTTTAAAAAAAATAAAAATAGTAAGTTGGAACATCAATGGGTTGAGGGAGAGAAGGAAACTTAATAGAATCTGTGAATTTCTGAGTCAAACTAAGGCCAATATCTGTCTATTGGAAGAAACTCATCTTGAGCACCAAGAATGTAAGTTAGCTTTTAAAAATCAAAAATGGATTCAAGATCTTTTCTGCTCCAACCAAAAGGGAAATACTAGAGGAGTGGTGATGATAATCCGAGCCAATAGTGAGATTAAAGTAGAAAAGTATGAGACTGACTGTTCTGGCAGATGGTTGACCGCATCCCTAGTCGTAGATAAATCTCGACTGGCCTGCGCAGTTTACTACGGGCCAAATCGTGACTCCCCAGAATTTCTGATAAGTCTCAAATCTAGCCTCCCTGACCTAAACATGCCTATTATCTTGGGGGGTGATTTTAATTTGGTCTTTGATGCTACTTTGGATCGCACTTCTAGGGCCACGTTTACGCCTCCACACAAATCAAAAATGGAGCTCAAAAATATAATGAAAGACCATAACCTATTAGATGTGTGGAGGATTAAAAATGGCAAAAGAAGAGACTATTCTTTTTTCAGTCATAGATACCGGCACCACTCACGTATAGACTTCTTTTTGGTGGACCAGAATCTACTCTCAGCGATCGATTCCATATTATACATCCCAGCCCTGATATCAGACCACTCAATGGTAGAAATAACGATTAAGATCAAACAGGGGGAGCAAGGAAGAAGATGGGCCCTTGATAGAACAATACTCCAAAGAGATGATGTAAAAGGAGATCTGGTCAAGCTGGAAGCCGAATACTTTGGGTTCAATAGTGGTACTGCACCCGACCATATTGTCTGGGAGGCCTTTAAGTCCTACCTGAGGGGGCTCCTAACCACCTTTACGATAAAGAGAAATAAGGCCAATAGAAAAGTCGATGAAGACTCTCTTCTTATAATAAAACAAAAAGAACAGGAGCTACAGGGAGCCTCATTGAATCAGCAGTCTAACTTGGCTACTATACAGAGGGAGTTAGATTGTTTAAAAGCCAAATACCAGGCAAATTTAGACAAAATAATCATAGACAGGTGGGACGCTAGTAAATTACAAAACTTCTCCTACAGAGAAAAATGTGGACGCCTTCTTGCTTGGAAGACTAGGTTAGATAGAGTCAGCAATCAAATAAAAGGATTAAAACTGCATGCTACGGGGGACCTATCGTATGATAACACTCAGATCTCGGAGGAAGCTAAACTCTTTATGCAAGATCTCTATACAGAGAATAACGATTCCTCAACTCAAGAAGCTGTAGACTGGCTTAAGCAGCTGGATGTACCTCAGCTATCAGAGACAAATAGTGCCTTTTTGAGTTCAGCTATCAAAGAGGGAGAGGTATACAACCAGATAAAAAAGATGGCCAAAGGGAAAGCAGCCGGCCCTGATGGGCTCCCGGTTGAAATATATCAATTAGGCGCCGATATAGTTGTTCCTATTCTTACATCTCTATTTAATAAAGTACATCTGAAAGGAGAGATCACTCCATACACCTGGTCAGAAGCTACAGTCAACCTGATTTTGAAGCCTAATAAGGACCCTCTGGTCATCGAATCCTACAGGCCGATCTCGCTGCTAAATACAGACTATAAAATCTTTGCTGGGGTCTTGGCAGCGAGATTGGCCAGAGTTATTAAAACTGTGGTGCACGAGGACCAGAGGGGCTTTATGCCGGGTAGGCAATTGAACGAACTGACCTTCCAGGCCATCACTGCAATAGATGTTGCTACTGACAAGAAACTCCCCCTGACCATCGTAGCCATCGATGCCGCTAAGGCATTCAACCAAGTTAATTGGGCTTATCTATGTGAGGCACTATCCGGATTTGGTATCCCGATACATTTTATAACATCAATTAGAGCACTCTACTCTAGTCCCAAGGGAAACATTCTTGTCAATGGTCTCCTCACAGATTGGGTGAAAATATCACATGGTACCATGCAGGGTATCCCCTCTCTCCGTCAATATTTAATCTGTATATTGAACCCTTTGTTATTCGGCTAAGATCAGATCCTCTGATTAAACCCTTTAATATCGCAGAATTGTCTTTAAAATGTGCGCTATACGCAGATGATCTTTTAATGTTTACTTCTAACCCAGAAGAGGCAATCCCCCGACTTTTTGACCAGGCAGGACCTTTTGGGGCTATTTCGGGCTACAAAATAAATAAAGAAAAGACGGAGATCATGCAGTGGAATCTGGAGGTGGTGCTTCCGGAGGCAAAATCACGCATGAGATATCTAGGAATACATCTGGCTCAAGACATCACAGAGTTATCTAAAATAAACTTAGATAGAATCTATAAGGAGATATGGGGCCTCTTACAACGTTGGTCAGGTCTCCAGTTGAATATTTTTGGGAGAGTATATTTAATTAAGATGGTCATCCTGCCCAAAATCACCTTTCTGTTCAACTCGATTCCACTAATGTTTAGTCCGAAAGACATAGCGAAAATTTAAGACTGTTCCAATCCACGCAGCAGAGGTGATGCGTCGGTTCTACTCGACGCTGAGCCATGCAGCAGAGGAGATGCATCAGATCTGCCCGATCCACAGTGGCTGGTAAGCACCTTGGGCCCACTTTCAAAGGTCCAGGACAGAGGTGGCACCACTTAGCAGGGTAGACTCACAGAAGGCAGAGTCTAGGTGCAGGTGAAAGGTTGTTGGAGCCTTCTGTCTCTCGAGCTCAATTAAGAGGCTCAACAACTATCCCTTGGAGTCACTTTGGGGGTATGAGTTCAAAATATGCAGGTCCAGGCCTTCTCACTCAGGCAGGAGGAAGAAGACAACAGGTCAGCACAGCAAAGTAGGAATCCAGCAGAGTGCAGTCTAATGTAGTGGCAGGCCTTCAGCAGCACAGAAGGCCTTCTTCCTGGCAGATTATTCATAGACCCAGTTGTGCCTTTGAAGTGGGGGGAGAAGCTTCTAGAGGTTTCCTTTGAAGTACCCAGGTGTCCTACCTTCCATGTCCTGGCTCTAGGCTAACTACAAGGGGTATGCAGCCCTTTGCGTGGAGGAAGGAAGCAGCCTATTTAGGTGTAATTGGGTCCGTACCCAGCTCCTACAACCCATCCTGCCAGTGATGGCCCTTCCAGGCACACTTAAGCTCCCCATTCTATGTGGCTGTCAAGAAAGAATAAACAAAGCCCAACTGTCAGCTATACCAAGTCATGTGACCAGAGACAGGCTACAGGCACTAAATGGCAAAGGCAGGAAAATGCCAACTTTTTAAAGTGAAATTTTCAGAATTGCAATTTAAAATCCGACTTCACCAGCTCGGATTTTAAATTGTGTTTCCAAAGACACTAAGTATGAACCGGGTATCTCGTCCCATTTGGTAATTACACTTATAAAATGTAACAAGGCAACTCCAAACTCAACCTGTGGAATAGATGCCTTGCAGTAGTGAAAATCAAATTGAAAAGATGTTCACTCCTAGGACATGTAAAACTTAAAAGTACATGTCCTACTTTTTAAATAAATTGCGCCCTGCTCTATGGGCAGCCCAGGGGTGACTTATATTAAAAAGAAAGGTTTGGGCCTGGAAAAAGGTTTTCTCTTTTTGTCAGGTTGAAATGGCAGTTTCAAATTGCTTACAGGCTCTGCAATGGCAGGCCTGAGACATGTTTAAAGGGCTACTTAAGTGAGTGGCGCAATAAGTGCTGCAGACCACTAATAATATTTAATTTACAGGCCATGGGCACATGAAGTGCACTTTACAAGGGACTTATAAATAAACTGATATGCCATTTAGGGATAAGCCAACGCTGTCATGTTTTAAGGTGTGAGCACATGCACTTTAGCACTGATTATCAGAGGTAACGTGAGCAGAGTTCTTTGGCCTGCAAAAGCTAGATCAGAAAAAAGGAAGAGGAAAGCAAAAACACAAAATGTTTGGGGAGAAGACCAGCCTAAGGCTGACATATCTTACAATCATTTAAAATCCCTTGAACAAGGTACAAGAAGTTGTGAAGTCCTCCTGAGGCTTGAGTCAGGAGAGACCTACACTGCACTCTTTCTTCATTGCTGTCCGCATTCTTAATTGTTTTTCTTTGCACATTACCTACGCTGCAGCATTTTAAAACCGTTTTTAAATGTTTTAACATTGCACAATTTGCACTTACTCTGTTCTCAGCAAGAAGTCTACCGCAGGGTGCTCGCTGGACTTCTGACACTGGGGCAGACATTTTGATGGTAGGAAGGTAAGCGGGCTAGGTCTAATGCCCCTGACATTACTTAAACAGATGCTGGCGCAAGGGCCCGTCCACGCTCGTTCTGCGCTCAGGACCAGCCCCCTTGCAAAAATTCACTCAGGTATGGTCAAAATTATACAGTATTCTAGCAATTAATTGAAAAAAGCTTAACTTAATCGCTCCAACCCATAATTGTTGTGACATTCATCTTGACGTTTTGCCACCTCAGGTTCAAACCACCTGCTCTGGGTGCAACTCTAAGCCAGCAGAGCTTTTGTTCCAGCCAATAGCAGACTTAAGACCTAAGCAAGTATCAATAAAAAGATGCCTCCCTTCGTGCTAGGAAATGTGCCCTTTTTAATGCAAGGTCTTTGGTTGAACATAGCTTAGAAACTGCCTCTCTCATTGAAGATGAAAAATTACACCTTGTATTTATCATTGAGACATGGACAGATCAGGCGTCCAGACCAGATTTAGTAATGGCCACGACCCCAGACTACCTCAGTTACATGTTAAATAGACTAAAGAGGAAAGGGGGTGGTTTAGCGGTCATTTACCATAAATACATTGCGGCGTCCATCAATCCTTTAGCCATCGAGGAATGTGAAGCGTTTGAGTTTTGTCTTAATCTTTCACACCATTACATATTTAAAGGAGCTCTCATTTATAGGCCACCGGGCCCAAGAGGACGCTTTTTAATACAAGTAGGCAGCATACTCGAAAGGGTGATTAGCACAAACTCCTACACCATTCTAGGAGATTTTATTATCATCTTGAACCTTCCTCGGACGCAGATACCATCAGTCTGCCTGATGCTGATCACTGGTGCGGTGCACATGGCAGTCTTCGGGGCATCAAAAGCAGTCTGGCAGGCTTCGGTCCAATTCACTTTCTTGGGCTGCCTTTTGGAGGTCAGCTCTGTCAAGGGGGCAACGATGGTGCCATACCACTTGACAAACCGTCTGTAATACCCGGTGAGTCCTAAGAAGGCCCTCACCCCTGTCCGGGTCTTGGGGGGCTCCCAAGCCAGAATGGTATCAAGCTTTGCCTGTAGGGGCGCTACCTGGCCGCTCCCCACCTGATGTCCCAAATACACCACAGATCCCTGCCCTATCTGGCACTTGCTGGCCTTGATAGTGAGGCCTGCCCTTTGCAGGGCCTTTAACACTTCACAGAGGTGTTACAAGTGTTCCTCCCACGTGGAGCTGAACACAGCAATGTCATCCAGGTATGCGGCGCTGAATTCCTCCAGCCCGGTCAGTACCTGGTTAACCAGTCTCTGGAAGAAGGCAGGGGCATTCTTCAACCCAAAGGGCATGACTCGGAACTGGAAGTGCCACTCTGGTGTTGAGAATGCTGACCTCTCTTTGGCCCCATCAGTTAAGGCAATCTGCCAGTACCCAGAAGTCAAATCAAATGTACTGAGGTACTGGGCAGCTCCCAACCGATCCATGAGCTCATCAGCTCCGGGGATGGGGTGTGCGTCAGTCTTCGTGACCGTATTAAGCCCACGGTAGTCCACACAAAACCTGAGTTCTGGAGTGGCACTGGGCGCAGCAGCTTTTGGTACCAAGATCATTGGGCTAGCCCAGGGTCTGCTGGAGGGCTCAATCACCCCTAGCGCCAAAATCTTGGAAACCTCATCCTTGATGCTGGCCCTGACCTTGTCAGCTACCCTGTAAAATTTCTGTTTCACAGGCAGACTATCTCCAGTGTCCACATCATGGACGCACCTATTGGTGACACCTGGGGTCAGGGAGAACAAAGAGGAAAACTGACTCAACACCAGGCAACAGTCCCTTTGCTGTTCTGGGGTCAGGGTGGGCGAGAGGACCACACCATCCACTGACCCATCTTGCTCCTCAGCTGCCAGGAGGTCAGGGAGAGGATCACTATCCTCCTCCCCTCCTGCATCTGTAGCCATGAGCATTTTCACTTCAGACCTCTCAAAGTGTGGTTTGAGGCGGTTCACATGCAAGACTCTCAGAGACTGCCTGGGAGTCTTCAAGTTAACCAGGTAGGTTACCGCGCTCTTGCGTTCCACCACCTCATATGGCCCAGTCCACTTGTCTTGGAGCGCACAAGGCACCACTGGTGCCATCACCCACACTTTCTGCCCAGGTTGAAATTCGACCAGAGTGGTATTCTGGTTGTACCATCTTTTCATTTCTTCCTTGCAAGCTTCCAGGTTCTCTTGAGCGAGCTTCCTGAAGCGTTGTGTCTGGTTGCGGATGGCCAGCACATAGCTGAACACATCCTAGGGTGTTTTCCCACGGGATTTCTCCCACCCCTCCTTCACCAGTGTGAGAGGTCCTCAACCAGGTTGGCCATACAGGAGTTCAAAGGGACTGAACCCTAAGGACTTCTGAGGCACTTCCCTGTAGGCAAACAACAGGCATGGAAGAAAGATGTCCCACTTCCGTCTCATGGGCTCCGCTAGGCCCACAATCATACCTTTTAGGGTGCGGTTGAACCTTTCAACCAACCCATTTCCTTGAGGGTGGTAAGGAGTGGTGAACTTATAAGTCACCCCACACTCCTCCCACAGAGACTTCATGTACCTAGAGATAAAGTTGGTACCCCGGTCGGAGACCACCTCTCTGGGGAACCCCACACGGGAAAAGATCCCCATCAATGCACGGCCCACCACGGGTGCAGTGATTGTCCTGAGAGGGACTGCTTCCGGGTACTGGGTGGCATGGTCCACCAAGACCACGTTGAACCTGTTGCCTAAGGCTGTCTTGGGGTCCATGTCGATGTCCACCCGCTCAAAAGGGGTGCTCACCACAGGAAAGGGTTGGAGGGGTGCCTTGCACTTCACTCCAGTCTTGCAACTGGCCTGACATGTTTGACAAGACCTGCAAAAGGAACCAACGTGCTTCTTTATCTGGGGCCAGTAGAAGTGGGTGACAAGCCTGTGGTAGGTCTTGTCTTGCCCCAGATGACCTGCGAGCGGCACGTCGTGAGCCAGACCCATTAGGAAGTTCCTGAAGTGTATATGTAGTGATCTTTGAACCCTAGGCCTGCTGCCTGGTCCACGGCCTATTGCCGCATACCAGCGATAGAAGGGCACTCTTTCTGCTCCTTGCAGAATTCCTCCCTGGAGGGCCCACCTTCTTGCTGCCAATGGGTCAGCTCAGACTGGTCGCCCAGTTCAGCTACCTGTTCCCCTCTAGGTTCCAGGGCATCCCCCTCAGGTTCTGCTCCCTCCTGGACCATGGGAACAGCTGGGGCTGGTTTCCCGCACCCTCTGCCTCTTCCTCGCTTGGCAGGTCTCTGGGCCACTGTTTCAGGCTCCAGTTCTGCTGAATCACCCCTACTGGCTGCCATAGCACGCGTGGTCACACAGATCCACGCAGGCAAACCCAACATCTCCAAATGAGTTCTGTGTTCTACACCCTTCCATAGAGAAATCTCCAGGTTGTTACCTAGCAGACAGTCTACAGGCAAGGCATCACCGACAACAACTTCCAAAAGACCAGAGACCCCCCCTCAATGGGAATATGCGCCAACTTGCAGAGGCGCACTGAGCTGTCAGCTGCCACTACAGGGCCGAGTACATCAGGGATGACCTGCTCTTCAGACACCCACTGACACCTTACGGATGTCACGCTGGCTCCTGTGTCTCTCATAGCCTCTATCTCCCTCCCATTGATGGTCTCCTTCTGCCATTATGTCTTAGTGTTAAGGGGCAGTAAGGTTTCCTGGACCATCTCTTGGTCTCCTAAAGAGACCAGGGACATAACTGCTAAACCCTCCTCCCCACTGGAAATCAAATCCCCGCCCAAAGCTACACTTCCTAACCCTGGGGCTAGAGCACAAGTGGGTGCTGGATTCTTTTTGGGACATTTAGGAGCTATGTGGCCCACCTCGTTGCAGTGATAGCAGGTAGGCTGCGCACTGTTGTCTCTGTTATCTCTATTGTCCCGCCTGCCCCTAGGGGGCCATGGCTGTCTATGTTTGGGGGATTGGGATTCCTTTCCCTGGGAACTATTTTGGGGCCCTGGCGAGAACTCCTTCTGATTACCCTTGTCCCCCCACTCTTCTGCTGGGGACCCTGCCCACCTTTGGCTGTGGTACCCACAATTTCTCTGTGTACCGTGGTACTGGTCCAGCGGTCCGCCTCCTTAGCAAGCTCAATGGGGTCTGTCAGCTTGCTATCTTAAAGATGCTGGCGCAGCTCTGGAACACAAAGACTACTCAAGTGCTCCCAACTGATTAAATGCAACAACCCCTAAAAATCAGATACTTTACTGCCCTTCATCCAACCTTCCAGTGCACGTGAGTACAAATTCACACACTCCATCCAAGACTCAGACTCTCTCTTCTTAGAGTTTCTAAACTGCAGTCTATACTGCTCTGGAGTAAGGCTATACCTGAGACATAAGGCCTCCTTCATATTGGGGTAGGTCATGGCACCTGCCATCTCTAAGGGCTCTAGAGCACTCCTCCCAGAAGCCTCAAAATGTTTCCACATGCCCGCCCCCCAATGCTGTTCAGGCACACCATTCATTCTCAATGCAATCTCATAAGAAGTAAACAGGCATAAATATCCTCACTTCTATGCTAATTCTCTACCAGATCCTTGGGAATATATACTTTACCCCCGTGTACTGGCTGTGCGCTGCTACCATTTGAACTGGCATCCACCTCCCTGGCTTTAAGATCCAGTTCTTTCATGCTCAACTCATAGGCCAGAAGCAATTTCTTTTCTTAGTCAAGTCAAGTCAAGTCAAATAATTTATATAGCGCGCTACATACCCAGAGGGTCTCAAGGCGCTTGAAGAAGGGTGGGGAATTACTTGTCGAATATCCAAGTTTTAAGTTGCTTTCTGAAAGCTAGGTGGTTCTGAGTGAGGCGAAGGTGAGTGGGAAGTGAGTTCCAGGTTTTAGCTGCCAGGTAGGAGAAGGATCTTCCTCCCATGGTGGTTTTGTTGATGCGAGGTACCGCAGCAAGGGCTTGGTTGGAGGATCGTAGCTGGCGGGAGGGGGTGTAGAAGGAAAGTCGTGTGTTGAGGCATTCGGGTCCAAGTTCGTAAAGTGCTTTGTGAGCGTGAGTTAGGAGGCGGAATGTAATCCTCTTATTAACGGGGAGCCAGTGGAGGTTTTTCAGGTGACTAGAAATGTGGTCTTTACGCGGGATGTCTAGTATGAGTCTGGCTGATGCGTTCTGGATGCGTTGGAGTTTTTTCTGAAGCTTTGCGGTGGTACCGGTGTATAGGGTGTTTCCGTAGTCCAGGCGGCTCGTGATTAGTGCGTGGGTGACCGTTTTTCTAGTTTCGGTGGGGATCCAGCGAAATGTTTTTTTGAGCATGCGAAGAATGTTGAAGCAAGATGATGAAACGGCGTTGACTTGTCTGTTCATTGAGAGTGAGTAGTCCAGGATGACGCCCAGGTTCCGTGCGTGGTCCGTCGGGATGGGTGCTTTTCCAAGGGCCTCTGGCCACCAAGAGTCATCCCAGGCGGAGGGGTAGGTACCTAAGATAAGGACTTCTGTTTTGTCTGAGTTCAGTTTCAGACGGCTGTGCTTCATCCATTCAGCTACTTCTTTCATTCCTTCATGTAGGTTGGTTTTGGCGGTGTCCGGATCGTTGGTGAGTGAGAGGATCAGTTGAGTGTCATCAGCGTAGGAGATGATGTTGAGGTTGTGTTGGCGTGCGATGGTCGTGAGGGGGCTCATGTATACGTTGAAGAGGGTGGGGCTTAGTGAAGATCCTTGTGGCACGCCGCAAATGACTTCAGTGGCTTCTGACTTGAATGGTGGAAGGCGGACTCTCTGAGTTCTTCTGGTAAGGAACGAGGTGATCCATTCCAGTGCATTTCCTTGGATTCCGATGTTTCTGAGGCGATGTAGCAGGGTGTTATGACAGACTGTGTCGAAGGCTGCGGAGAGGTCAAGGAGGATGAGGGCGACTGTGTCTCCATTGTCCAGTAGAGTTCGAATGTCGTCTGTTGCTGCGATGAGTGCGGTCTCAGTGCTGTGTTTTGCTCGGAAGCCGGACTGTGAGGAGTCGAGGGATTTGTTGGTTTCGAGGAAGGCGGCGAGCTGGTTGTTGACAGCTTTCTCGATGACTTTGGCCGGGAATGGAAGGAGTGAGATGGGGCGGTAGTTTTTGAGTTCGGTGGGGTCTGCTGTGGGTTTTTTCAGAAGGGCGCTGAGTTCGGCGTGTTTCCAGCTTTCCGGGAAGGTGGCGGAGTTGAGGGAGCCGTTGATGACGTCTCGGAGGTGTGGTGCTATGATGGAGTCTGCTTTGTTGAAGATGTGGTGAGGGCATGGGTCTGTGGGGGATCCTGAGTGGATGGAGTTCATTAGGCAAATGGTGTCTTCAGTGGTGATTGGGTTCCAGTTTTTAAGGATGTTCAAGGGGGTGAAGGTACTGCAGGAGGTTGGGTGGGTTGGTCTCCGGGTTGGTTGTTGAAGCTGTTGTGGATGTCGGCGCTTTTTTTGTGGTGGAATGAAGCTAGGGAGTCGCAAAGTGTTTGAGAGGGAGTGATGTCGTTGGAGTTGGCTGAGGGGTTGGTAAATTCATTGACGATGTTGAACAATTCCTTGCTGTTGTGGGCGTTGTTGTCTAGTCGTTCTTTGAATGCGGCTTTCTTGGTGGTACGGATCAGTTGGTGGTGTATGCGGGTGGCGTTTTTGAAGGCGTCTCTGGTGCTGGTGTTTGGGTCTTTTTTCCAGGCCTTCTCAAGGGAGCGATAGAGTTTCTTGGATTTCTTGAGATCATCGTTGAACCAGGGAGCGTTTTTGCTGCCTAGTTTAGTTTGACGTTTTTTCAAAGGTGCTACGTTGTTGGCGCTTTTGGTGAGCCATTGAGTGAGGTTGATGGCTGCTTGGTTGGGGTTCGAAGAGTGGGCCGGGGGGTTTTGAAGAAGCGATGAGGAGATCTGGTCAATGGTGATTTTGTTCCAGTTTCTTCGCAGAGTAGGTTGGGGATGGTTGTGGGTTGTGGTCTTTTTGTAGAAAAAGTGAACGCAGGTGTGGTCCGTCCAATGGAGAGCTGTGGTGTGACTGAAGGAGATATGTTTGCTGGAGGTAAAGATGGGGTCGAGTGTGTGACCTGCGTAGTGAGTGGGGGTATTAACAAGTTGTTTGAGTCCGAGGTTGGCGAGATTGTCCAGGAGGGTGGTGGCGTTGCTGTCGTTGCTCTTTTCCAGGTGGAAATTGAGGTTTCCCAATAGAATGTAGTCCTCGGAGGGGAGGGCGTGTGGGGTGATAAAGTCAGTGATGTCTTCACTGAATTGTGCACGGGATCCTGGAGGTCTGTAGAGGAGGGTGCCTCTGAGTGTGGTCTTGGGGTCGGTGTGGATCTGGAAGTGAAGGTGTTCGGCGCTGGCGAGGTTGACGTCTGAGCTGGTTGAGATGCGGATGGAATTCTTATGGACGATGGCAATGCCTCCTCCTGTTTGTTTGGTGCGGTCCTTACGGATGATCTTGTATCCGTCCGGGATGGCAATGGTGATGTCTGGGGCTGATGAGGCTTTCATCCATGTTTCTGTTAGGAAGGCGACGTCCGGAGAGATGGTGTCTAGTAGATTCCAAAGGTCGATGGCGTGTCTGTGGACCGAGCGAGTGTTGAGCAGGATGCATTTTAGGTGGTTAGTGTCGGAGCTCTGGTTGGAGTTTGTGGGTTTGGTTTGGGTCTTAATGCAGGTGAATTTGCAGGAGTGGCAGGTAAAGGGTCCATGGGTGTGTCCTGGTGCAGCTTGGGCGCAGTTAGGGAGTCGGCCGGGGTTAAGTGCTAAGAGGGTGGAGGCGTCGTATGTAATGCGGGTGGGGTGGGTGGTACGGGGGCCAGGGGGTCTGCCGCTGGGCGCGGTCCAGGCGCGGACGGGCTTAGACAGGCTTACCTTTGGCGCACCTTCGGCGCAGCCGCAGCGCGTGGACGCTGCGCGTTCATGCATCTGTCATAAGTGGAGAAGTGGAGGGGGGCGGAGCGTGGGAGGGGGAGCTGGGAGGCGGTAGCGTGGGGGTGGGACGGGCTGCAGGCACAACAAA
The DNA here is from genome assembly GCF_964261635.1 of Lissotriton helveticus. Taxonomy (NCBI): domain Eukaryota; kingdom Metazoa; phylum Chordata; class Amphibia; order Caudata; family Salamandridae; genus Lissotriton; species Lissotriton helveticus. The sequence continues at coordinate 1,461,293,881 of NC_136065.1, read as the reverse complement.
ATGGTGGAGTCAACAATAACAAGGACAGCAGGGCGCTATGGGCGCAAGGCGCGGGCACTTTTGCTCTCCTCCGCTGCCTTTTCTCTCTCTTTATCCATTTCCAATTGCTTCATTTTCATCTTCATGACTTCCAAGTCATATTCTCTCACTCTTTGGTTCTCCTCTAACTCTTCCTGAGAAAAACCTCTACCAGAATGGTTGCTGCCAGTGCTTGAGCCTACTTTACTCACAGGCAGATCGATTCTGTGATTTGAAAACCATTCCCTGTACTTGCATCATTTCCCTCCTGTGCCTCCCAATGGGCCTTCAAGATTCTCTGCAGCTCATCTTTCCTGAGGGTGCTCTTTGCGGGGCAGCCAAACTCTTGGAAGAATTTCCTAAGAACTTTTGCTTTGTAGGAATACAAATCTTCAATGACAAATTCTACTTCCAATTCTGCTTCCACACTGGCTGCCTTCCCATTCATAGACATGATGCTTAGAAGAGTTACTCAAAAATAGAACCAAAAATCAAAGATTTAGTATGCGATGGCGTAGTGGTCTGCACTCACTAGTGATGTATACCAATCACAGTGGGTCTAGTACAAATACAAGTTCAATATCCCACCGCTGCCACCAATGTTAGAACTGGGGGTCTCTAGTTGGCAGAGGTAGGTATCACTGTCCAAATAGGGACCCTTGCTTCTAGTCAGGGTAAGGAGGAAACCTTCTGAGATAACCCCTGCTCATCCCCTTGGTAGCTTGGCATGAGCAGTCAAGGCTTATCAAAGGCAATGTGTAAAGTATTTGTACCAACACTCACAGTAACACAGTGAAAACACAACAAACTGACTCCACAATAGTTTAGAAAAATAAAGGTATTTAATGTAAACTACACAAGACCAAAAACGACAAAAATCCAACATACATAGTTCAAGAATATGGTTTCAAAAGAGTTCTTAAGTTTGCGATAAAATAATCCACAGATGCGTGAAAAGTTCACAGTAGCGTCACGTTTAGCCAACAGTACCTTTAGTTGCGACAAAGTTCCAAAAGCAGAAGCTGGTGCGGTGGAAAACAAGCGATGTGTTGCTCCTGAGACCCTGGGGAGGCGTTTGCGACAACCCCGCTGCATCAGCGGGCGTGTTGCGACGAATCCGGCGATTGGGGAGGAAGGCCACTTGTATGGATTTCGGTGCATGGGTTCCATAGGAAGTTTGTTCTCACAAAGGCACGATGCGATGATCTCGTAGAGGCTGCGACGATCTCCGGGGCGAGGATCCGCGATCCAGTGGCGATCCTCTCTCTCGCAGCTCCTCGATGTGATGGCTCTGCGACGATGCTCGCAGCGATGGTGATCTTCCCGCAATCGAAGGATGCGTCGTCTCAGGCAGCAGCAACGGACGGCGGGAATTATCTCGCACTGTCGGGGATGCGCTCCGCAGCGAGCGATGCGATAACTTTTCAGTTGCAAAAGTCTCTCAATCTTAGTTTCCAGCTTCCCAGCACAGGTACAACTTCCAGAGGCACCACAACTGGCCCAAGCACTCTAGGAATGACAGAACTCTCCCAGCAGAGTTCAGGCAAGCTGGGGGTGAAGCCCTTTTGTCCCTGGGACTTCAAAAACAGGGAGCCAGCTCTTCTCAGACCCTTGGAGATTCCTTCAAGACAGGGGACACAGCACAACAGCAAAGGCCTTCCCTCTCCTTGGCAGCAAAGCAACAGCAGGTCAGTCCAGCAGGGCAACAGCAGGACAGTCTTCCTTCTTCAGATTCAGCTTTCTACTTGGCAGAGGTTCCTTCTTGATTCCAGGATGATCTAATTTTCTGTTGTCCTGTACTTATACCCCTAAAAGTCTTTGTTCCCTTTGTGCAGGAGGACTCTGAGCCTGGTCTGAACCAGTTCTGGGTGTTCCTTGAGCACTTTGTTTTCCTGGCTTCTCCTTTCCTTTCAGAGTGAGGTGAGCAGGAGGTGGAGCCAGCATTGTGGAAGGCAGGCACAGCCCTATTCAGGCCTAGGTGCTATCTCCTCCCACCACTCATGTTGCAAATGCAGTCATTCAGCCTAGGGCTGACTCAGCCAGCCTCCTGGGGAATCCCCAGCTCCTGTCACTCTCAAACCAGACAGTCAATACACAAACAGGCCAAGGCACACAGAAAGGTCTGAACAGCTATTTTCTAAAAGTGCTATTCTCAAACACAGGAGTTAAAAACCACCTTTCCTAAAAGATGTGTTATTAAAATCTTAGTTCAGGGATACCAGACTTTTATGTCCTATCTTGCTCCTATTGGAATATATGCTGGTAGCCACTGTAGCCAGCATCCCCCATGATAGCCAATGAAGCAAGATAGGCTTGCAGCAGTGAAAAACGAAAATGGCTGTAATTCACTACCAGTGCATGTCACCTGTAGAAGTACATGCTCTACCTTTCACATACACTGCACCGTTGCCCAGGGGGGTACCCTGGGCCTTAATGTGCACAAAATGGAAAGGGTTAGGTCTGGTCAGTGGGGACACTGACCAGGCGGACAAGGCAATTCTCAGACTGCACACAGGCACTGCGGTGGCAGGCCTGAGACACCATTTTAGGGCTACTCATGTGGGTGGCACAATTAGTGCTGCAGGCCCACTAGTAGCATTTGTCATCACCAGCCCTGGCACACCCAGTGCAATTTACTAGGGACTTCATGGTGAAACAAATATACCAATCATGTATATCCAATCATAATAACAATTTACACAGGGAGCACTTACACTCTGACACTGATCAGCAGTGGCAGAGTGTCCAAAGCATCCAAACCAGCAAAAACGAAATCCAGCACAGCATCAAAAATATAGGAGGTAGAGGCAAAAATATAGGGGAAACCACGTCAAAGATGCCAGGTCTAACAGTTACTAATAGAATCAAATCGGCAAAAAACTCGCCTAAAGAGCTTTTTAAAATAGTAAACTCCTTAGTCCACCCACACACACCTACTATTTCAGCTAGTCAAGAACTGTGTAACAAAATTGCCAAATCCTTTTTCGATAAAGTTAATAATATTTCTCTAACCTTTTCAGACTCACCATCCAAAAGAAACAGTAATTTGACAACAGATCAGAATAAATCAATTCTTGATGCCCCTCAATCAGACAGTTTTGCCTTCTTAACAGAATCAGACACTTACAATATATTGGAAAAAGTGAAGTCAGGCTCCACCTGTGATCGTTGTCCGAGTTCTGCAGTAAAACTAGCTGCAGAGCCGGTTTCTCGGAAACTGACTTCCATCATCAATACAATGTATTTAGAAGGATACTTTCCCAAAGACTGGAAATGCATCAATTCTGCCCCTACTGAAGAAACCCAGCCTGGACACTAATGATCCAAACAATTTTAGACCAATATCCAGATTACCACTCCCGGTAAAAATTACAGAAAGAAATATGAATGCTCAACTCAATACATTTCTGCAGGACTCACATGCCCTTACCCAACTCAGTATGGGATTAGAGAGGGCCACATTATGGAAACAGTGCTCCTTAAGTCCACAGAAGAGATCAGGACCATTCTGGACCAAGGTGGGAAGGCCGTACAGATCATGTTAGACTTATCTGCAGCATTAGACACAGTCCATCATGCTTTGCTGATGAACTGATTGGATGAAATAGGAGTCAAGGGCACTGCCTGGAATCTTCTTAAATCCTTTCTTTCAGATAGAATGCAAATGGTGGCCCTGGAGGACTCTGAAGCTGAATCATTCTCTTTACCCTGTGGTGTGCAGCAAGGGTCGTCACTGAGCCCAACACGTTTCAATGTGTATGTGTCTTCGCTGGCACCCCTAATTGAATCCTCTGGGTTCACTTTTACCTCCTACGCGGATGGCACCCAAATTGTGGTGACTTTACTACCAGAAGAGATTCATGAAACCGCGTCAATTTTGCAGGACTGCATGAAAGCCCTGGGGGGATGGATGGTCCTAAATTTCCTGAAACTCAACTCTTGCAAAACGGAGGTTGTCCTGTTCCACAACAACCCTATTTTCTGGACTCCTGAATGTTGGCCAGAGGCTTTGGGTCCTCTACCCACTCCTAGCAGGAAGGTGAAGAATCTTGAAGTATGGATAGACGATAAATTGACTTTTAGGGACCAGGTCAATACAGTGGCTTCATCAACATCGTATATCCTTAAATCTTGAAAACAAATAATTCCACTTCTTCCGAAAAACGCACAACAAACAGTTGTTACGGCACAAATAATGTCCAGATTAGACTACCGCAAAAGCATTTCTTATGATCCATAAAGGATCGATGAATAGACTACAGATTCTGCCAAATGCAGCAGCCAGACTCCTAAATGACACACCAAAGTATGAGTCAATCTCAGCCAAAATTAAAAAACTCCATTGGCTGCCAGTCAGGAAATGAACCCAATTTAAGTCTCTTTGTCTGTTTTTTAAAGCCCTCCAGGGAACCGGACCTGAATTCTTAAAATACTGACTATGCTGGTACATACCTAAAAGAGCACTGCGGTCATCTGACGCAAAACTCATGAATGTTCCTAGGGTAAAAAAATCTAATTGGGGTGGTAGAAGCTTTAGCTAATGCGGCCAAATCATGGAATGCTCTTCCACCATCTTTGAGAAATGTGACCAATCTTTTGACCTTCGGGAAAGCACTGAAAACATGGCTGCTTTCTAATTGATCTTGTTAAACTCCTGCACTGTTTTAGTCCGCAGTAGGCCTTCACACAGCACCAGGACACCTACGGGTATCAGTTGTGCTCTACAAGTACCAATAACATTAACATTAACAAGAATGAAACCTGCCTCTTTCACCAAAAAATATGCAGACTGGAAAAGAAACAAGCCAGAATCTTTTCATTTCATCCATCCTTCTAATGAATGTGGCAGAATCAAATGATCTTGTTTTGCATGGGAGGTGTGCCTCACTTTTCTACTACATCTTTATAATATGTATATGACCTATTAAATACTTATTGCAAAGTCGAGTGCGAGACTTATCTGAGTAAAAACTGTATACAAAGTAGTGAGTTAATGCAAGATGGTACACAGCCATTGAGACGAGACGCTTTCTTTTTCTGTAGGGAGAGTCATTTCAAGTGACTGATTTAAAGAACAAAACAAAAGAGAACTTTTTCAAATGTTATTTGCTCTGACTCAGCATATACTGCGTGCAGGGAACAGCTTGTTTATAAAGGTAGTTGTTTCCCAACACTTGATATCTCCGAAAGAGAGATCAGTTGTCCCTGAAAAAATGTACCCTCACGTACCATGTTCGGCCTTTACACGTACCATGTGTGCACATGTCTTCATAAATACAAAATACAAAAATATGCCTGTTGACTTTGGGCGATACAATAAGTATAATTTAAAATTGTGCCAAAAAGCCCTTTGATAGCACTTACTGTTGAGATCCTAAAAAAGCGCCCTTTTTAATTGTGTAGATTTAGTATGAATAGGGCCACTGGGATTATACTAGTCTGCAGCAGTTTTTTTTTTAACATAATAACGGATTTGCGACATAATCCATCATCTGCACATTATTTGTTTTAGCTTTAATGGATCAAAAGTTACTACAAACATGGGTACACGTGTTCCTGCGCACCAGATGGCCTTTCCAAAAGATTTCTTCAGATGGTTGTTGCTCCGAGTTGAATTGGTACTAATAAGGTAAAATCTTTCCAAGTCAGTGTTACTATGTGTAAAAAGGACAAAATAACGTACAACTACTACAAACTGTGGTGCATTACGTTGCATAATTTAGTCAACACTGCTGAAGAATTTGGTCCTCTTCTGCCACATATTTCAACTGGACCTGTGTATGAAATACCCAAAATGCATCAATAGCTGCATCCGAAGTGTCTGTGCTAGCTTTACTCTCGATAAGAGGAGACATTAGTACTTAAAGGGTGTGTGCGTGCCATTACATAAACTTTCAGACTGTTCTTTTTACTGATGTAAGGTTTTCATACCTCTCCCCTGCACAATTCTCCCTCATTTCAATCTTCCCTCTCTGGTGTAACTTCCGAACCTCCATCTATCTTCCTCTACTGGAGAGATGTGGACGGAGGCCAGTGACATCCGAGCCCCTTGGTACAGAATTATGGATAATGTCAAACCTTCTATTTCGCCTCTCTACGACCTAATTAGTCAGCAGAACCTAAAGGGAGGAACATGACAGAGGCTTAGAAATGACAGCTTCGTGACTGCACTGGCATCTGTCCACTAATCAAAATTAACCGAACTACTTTTTGCGACTACTTCAGTTCTGTTTTCTTCACTGTCACTATTTACACCGTCAATGTATGCACCACTTAACTTTAAAATCGTTGCTAATTGCATCTACTTTTGAAAGTGCAATTGCTGAACGACATGATCTCTTTAAGTTTCTTTTTGATATTTAAATAATCAGTTTACGTAAACGTGCAACAGCTACTTGACTTGGCATTAACACTATCCAGACATTCCATGAGGAGGCAATAATTGAGTTATGGAGCAAATAAGCAATTGATTCATCGGTTCAATAATGCATTCTCAAGCCCTACAATTGTCAATGGGGTTGAGAAGCTTTATAAGGCTGCCACAGATTGCCCTCCTGAATGATTATGTTTTACTTTGGCCCTGTTAACCAGACGTATGGTCCATACCATTGAATGTATTATTATGCTTGGCGTGCACTACTGTCTGAGATTTAAAGAGGTTGCTCAGTCATACTTTTGTTGTCCGGAACTCAGTGCATCTGTGTAGCTAACTGATTAGCCACTGACCTGGACCATTTAGGAGACACTCATGCTGAGAATGCAAGGTGGCCCATGCAAATGTCTCATACCAGCCCCCAAGCTATGTGTAGGATGCAAGTGCAGCACGCGCGCCAGGCCACTGCAAGGGGTGCTTGTGATTTGTTATTTGAAAAATGAGTCAATTTTATTTTAGAGCACAATTTTAACAAGTGTTGCCTGAAAACTCATAATATTTGCAGCATCGCACATGATGATCTAAAAGGGTTTATAAACATTATGGTAGGACGGATTATGTTTTGAAGACAACTTTTTCGTGTGGCGTAATAGTCACACACCTAACCACTACCATTTCTGCACAAAATCAGTAGTGATGCAAGTACTCATCCTTTGACTTTGCAGAGCGGGAAAGTGTGACAAGGAATAGATGTCTCGTGGCAAAATGGAGACTTCAACTTCAGCAGAGTTATACTTGACTTGAAGTCTCTTTTTGCAATTGACCAACCTGTGGTCCTGTGAAAAAATACATTGTCAATGTATCACTGTCCTCCTTTGTTGAGGCAGGTGGAGGCTGCTTTGTTTGCAGTCTGTTAGGCTGATTTTTGCGAAGTCACTACAGCATGAAGAATATTGGTGCTATTAGGATACATTCGTGATTGGTTTGCAGCTGTCTTGTTAACATGGATGAGTGAGAGTTTTAGTGGGATTCTAACTTCATGCTTTTCATTAGCTCTCCCTCGTCCTTCAGGTCAAGCAGGGAGAGAGGGCTTCCAGTGGGTTAGGTACACATTTACATGTGTACCAGACTCAGGAAGAAGGGATACAAACATGAAGATGGAAGACATAAGGTGAAGAGGGGACAACACTGAACAGGAGGATAAGGACAAAGTGAAATATGAAGGGACAAAGAGAGAAATATGGGAGTAACAGGTGCCTTTCAATTTTCAGTAATTGGGCACATTTGAATGGTGACATCTGATAAACCAATCTACCCGACCATAAAAAAGAACACAAAAAATGCAGTTGCTTTAAAAACATTACATTTGAACGTTCACAACCTTCAAACTACCACTACAACAATATCATTCTGTATACATTCTCATAAGTAATCGTTTTTTATCCTGTCAGTAATGAAATTCTTCCAGATTCTCTGTAAACTTCAGCTTTTCACTGATGTAACAGACTTCCAACACAACTTTCAGACCTGAGGAGCTTTCCCTTCAGTTTGACATTTTCTTCCAGTTTGTACCCCAGACAGCATATCTTCATATGGTCAGGTACTCCCCGAGTCCCCTATTTGCCTTTTGTACCCGCAGCCTTTGTACGGGTGGGGTCACCCTCCCTCCTTCAAGGCAATCAAATCAGACCACACCAACTTTACTTTTTGGATTAGGGGGTGTAACCCCCGGCCGTATTTATTACAAAATTAAAAAACATTATTTATTCATATTATGTACAATTACGCAGAAAGTCCGGATAGATACATTGTTAGACAGATGATGTACCGTGGCTAGCCTTAAACTCTAATACACACGACACTCCTACCGTAAATCTAACAATGCATATATTCACTTTCTGCATGTCCCCTCTAGAGCCTACGGCAAGGTCAATGACAGCCTCTAGATCCCAGCAAACTACAAATTACTCCGCCGGAGTAGGCTTGCGCAGGGGGTACAGCTTATCGGACGGATATTCTCCCCCGCCCCCCCTACGCCCTGTGCCTTACACTCCATAAACGGGGCCTGCAAAATTCTGCATATTTGTGCCTTGATACGCAAGCGCGTGCGAGGGTGGCCACAGGCCCACTGGGAAGAGTGTCTTTTCCCCAGATCCCGGCCCCCGCCCCCCGACAGCCTACCTACCAGCTGTCACTGCCCCTGGAGTTACATGGTTCTGACCGCTAAGGACCTAAGATTATGCTTACCAATCATGACCTTACCGCCTGACCGGAGACACACAACTAAATACGACATTACTGCCTGAAACCAATTTCATGCACTGAGATTTTAATAAATGTTATACATTTCAACTACCTAATTTTGCATTAACAATTCCTGTACTGACACAAATACAAATATCGACATTTTTATTACAAATTCACCAAATCATCATATTTAAATTCAATCTTCTCTCCCGAGATACCTGCAATGAAAGTTAAGAGAACAAAGCAAAAACATTACTGAGAACACATTTAAAATGTAAGTTAAGAGAATAAAGCAAAAACATTACTGAGAACACATTTAAAATGCCTGCCTTACAGGATGGTGGGTGGGGAAAACAAATTACGGGACGCTGGTGGCCCGGGTGCTGTGCCTGTGGGGAGCAAAAGAACAAGAGACTGTTTTGCTCCCCGCAACCTCTTTTAAGGGCGGGCACGGGCCAGGCCGGTCTAAACCGGTCCTACCAAAAAATTGGGTGCCCTCGTGAACCAGAAGCACTAAAGTGCTTCCGGTTCACATCCCCCTGCACAACGCCTACAGGACCCTCACGGGAGGTGGGAGTGCTCTCACCACCACTTTGTCCCCGGGGACCGGTGTGACCGCCATCATGGCGGTGCGCGCTATTCTAGTACTCGGCTTTGCCCTTATGGTCTGGTACTCCGAGTCCCCTATTTGCCTTTTGTACCGGCAGCCCTTGTACGGATGGAGTCACCCTCCCTCCTTCAAGGCAATCAAATCAGACCACACCAACTTTACTTTTTGGATTAGGGGGTGTAACCCCCGGCTGTATTTATTACAAAATTAAAAAACATTATCTATTCATATTATGTACAATTACGCAGAAAGTCCGGATACATTGTTAGACAGATGATGTAACGTGGCTTACCTTAAAATCTAATACACACGACACTCCTACCGTAAATCTAAAAAAGCATATATTCACTTTCTGCGTGTCCCCTCTAGAGCCTACGGCAAGGTCAATGACTGGCAGCCTCTACATCCCAGCAAACTAAAAATTACTCCGCCGTAGTAGGCTTGCACAGGTGGTACAGCTTATCGGACGGATATTCTCCCCCGGCCGCCCAATACGCCCTGTGCCTTACACTCCATAAACGGGGGTTGCAAAATTCTGCGTACTTGCGCCTTAATGCGCATGCCCGTGCGAGGCTGGCCACAGGCCCACTGGGAAGAGTGTCTCTCCCCCGGCCCCCGCACCCCGATGGCCTACCTACCGGCTGTCACTGCCCCTGGAGTTACATGGTTCTGACCGCTAAGGACCGAAGACTACGCTTACCAATCATGACCTTACCGCCACAGGACAGCATAGTTGCATGACTATCTGTCCTCCCCCTCAGCCCACTAGGAAGGTCATGCCATGTAACTTGCCCACCCCTGGACTCAAGTGACCCTTCGTCCCAGGCGATCTGGGTCATTACCCCCTAAGAGCAAGATCCGGATTGCTGGTGGACCCTGCATGGCACCACGTGCATCCTGCCTTGTCCCTGAAACTGTGCTTGTTCCAAACTTTACACACCCTGACCTCGTGAAACTGCAGGAACAAATGAAAATAGAACATCCGTCAATGTATTTCCCCATTGACAGGCTAAAACTTACGCTACTGCACATGATACTATGTAACAGTGTACTGATGCAAAAGATTTCTCCCTGAGTCACAGGGTAAAGAAAATTGCAAACTTACGCTACTGCACATTATACTCTGTAACAGTGTACTGATGCAAAAAATTTCTCCCTGAGTCACAGGTTAAAAAAACTTGCAATTCATATGTAAGAGAACCAATGGGCTACAGCAAGTCACTTGAAAGTCAAACCAGCGTCTTGGATGGCAAAAACCCCTTACTCTTGAACTGAAAGATAGTGAAGTGTAACACATCGCCACGTAGCAGAAGTGGCCCTGACAACTTGCCGTCATTGCGGTATGGGTCACTTCACAGGTGTCACCTTTAAGGATCCACAATACAGAAAGGAACAGAACACACAGATGATTAGCGCTCCTAGCCTTAAGATAAGAGATACCCTCTAGGTCCCTTATGCCTTTCCTACCCTCCGCCCAGGTTGCAGAGGTACGGTGTGATAAAGCGGACATCAAATGCGCAAGCCACGCGGCTGCGTAGAAACTGTGTGCCACCTCATACGTATCTAGTGAAAATAGTGTAAAAACACAGGGCGCACAGATATTGTATGATATGACCTAGGCATCCAATGCTGGAATGTGCACAAGCGTAGATACCGTGACATGAAACACGGACGTCCACTTTGGGCACAAGGGCACTGAGGATCTGTGTGATACACCCCCTAACAGAATAAGCGTACGAGCACAAACATGAGGGGGTGATGAACCCCAGGCAAATAAAGCTTGATGGCACAAACGCAAAGGCCGTATAGGTTGGTGTGACAGGACATGGACATACTAATACCTAAGCGTTCAGGTCCAAGGGTGCTGAAATACTGTATGATATAATATAAGTAGGCGGTGGGGTTTTAGGTCTAAACCTATAATAACTGATAAAACACCACTGAAAGAAAAATAACCCTCACCGGTGAAAACATATAAACACTGAAAAAACACCTGCACAACCACAAACTAAATGCCATTCAATGAAAGGAAAAAGAAAGTGAAAGAGTCATTTTGTTCTTACTGAAGGGGTCAATAAAATGTAACTTTGTTATACAAGTTAGCAGTAAGAAAGACTAGCTAACATTATTCTGCTTGAGTTTTGTTCTTTAGGGATGCCACTAAAATATTGTTTCTTCTTGATCATGAGTATATGAGCCCAAGGGTGCATAGGTACTGTGTGACACCACAGGCATATCTTGTGCACACAGGTGCAGAGCTATAGTGTGACATAACCTGCTTCCAATGCATATGCTACTTGACAACAGACTCCTAATTCCTATTCATACTTGCAACAGCACCCGTGTGCCGATGGCTACTTGACAGCTTCCTAATTCACATCTGTCACCGCCCACGCGTGCCTAGGGGACTCAAGAAGGTCTACTGGGATGTAGTGACATTACAAGTACCGATACTGTATGTAATTGACCAAATAGAGGCAGGCGCCTCGCGAGATTGACATCAGAGACTTCGATTATACTGACGTGCCATCACCCAGGCTTGGAATGTCTTGATGTAATGCCCATAGTAGGCAGACATGGTACCATCTGGAAAAAACGTCAATTACCACCCCGTTGCAAACTAATGGACCTTTCATTGGTGCACAGCATTGTGTTCCTCGTGCTTCGTATTGACTGGACACATTCGTGCTCCATGAGCAAGTTCTACCACAAAATTGAGGCTTGCAATTAAAGCGAGCTAACCAGGCTGTCTACAATTTAATAACAAGCAGGAGTACGTTCGCATTCGCAAGTCTTTGTTTGTGGAACTACATGAATAACTGGTAATATATACCTTGCCAGCTGACCTGAAGCAGGGCTTTTAAAACTTTACCTCGACATCAGACTTTCAACTCTAACTGTTGGGCATAGCCTTAGTTCCATTACAGAAGGACTTTCAATGAGAGCGCCCAGCATAGTGTCATTTTGCAATAAATGAAGGAACATTACTAATTAGGAGCGCCTAGCATAGCACCGGTCACATTTAACTGAGGCACATCGAAATCAGACTTTGTTCTGACCGCTTAGCACAGCCTGCATCGTGCCATTTGCATTAGGTGAGACACATTGAAAATCCTATTACCAAATAAGAGCGCATAGCATAGCACCAAGTGCATTTACTGGCTGACCCGGAGCTGAGGGACTCAGGGGGTATTTGACCCATAGCACACCTGAAATAAGACAAGTCGTTGGGAGCACCTGGCATAGCCTCATCCCATTATATGAGGACCCATTCATAGTTGTTAGGCACCAGTAGATTACGTGACCTCCTGCCTTAATCCTTCAAACAAGGTGTAGACACCACCTGACCACATGACAAATCTTTGCTTGAGGGCCTGGTCCACGTATACCTACAGCGCATCAGTAATTACCCAGAGACAGGCTCTTACACCAGTGAAACCCCTTTTTAAATTAAACTTTCTGTGTCATTTCTAAGCAGCTATTGCAGTGATCACAACACCGATGTCACACCCAACATATGCTGCCCCATGGTGCCCTACTATAGGCATACATACAGAGGCAGGCTATCAACAAATGAACCCTTTTGAAATTAAACTTTCTGTGACGTTTCCAAGCAGCCAATGAAGAGATCCCAAGCAACTGCTGTTGCACCCGACAAATGGCGCCTGGTGGCCTACATGGGCACACTATCACAAGCAAATTGCCACAAAAATGGCGGCTGTGTTGGCCCACAGTACTGGCTTGCAGCACAGGCAAGCATGCCAAAAGGTGAGACTTTTTTCCATCTAGTGTCCATATCCAAAATTGCTTTTGCTGTCAAGCCAGTTCCAGCATGCCATCTTTTATACTAGTACAGCATCATATTTAAGAAATTAAAACAGAAAAAACAAACTTTTCATACCTCTGCCACTACCCAATTGTGATACCGAGTCATAAAACCACATGACAAGTCTCTGGTCAAGAGGCCTGGCCTGTGTACGCATACAGGGCGACAGTAATTACACAGAGGCAATGCTATTGAAGAGTGAAACCCCCAATGAATCACACTGTCAGTGAAATTTCAAAACAGCTCACCAAGCATCTCAAAACTGACATTGCACCTGATAAATTGCTGCCTGAAGATAACCTCCTAAGTTACACAGAGGCAGGCTAATAAAAGATTGAAACCCCTATCACATGCAAATATACCACCACACTGGTGGCAGTGCTGGCACATAGCACTAGCTTGTAGCAGAAGGACACATGGTAAAAACGTGTTACGTGAGTGCGGTAGCACAACTGGTTATGCGACCCCGACCTCAAGTGCAACTTAGGGGGAAAACACTGCTAGTCTATTTGGCATGAAGAACAAACCCACACGACTGCCCTATATGCCAGAAACACAAGTACACTGGCATCAGGTGTTATTTAAACAAGCCACAACATGCTTTACCAGAGATTACAAAAAGAAACATAATTAAACAATTACTTTTCAAATATTTACACGTTCATTCCTTCGCTGTGCCTGTATGCTACGGGCTGCATCTAGACACGGGTGTGTAGCAGCAGCCCACAATTGACAACATGCCCAGGCGCACTGCCACATATCGCCTCGAAACACACGGGCTAAAGTTTCCACTAATGTACAACAGGCTCACAGTGCAGGGGAGGTGCCGTTTTCTGAAGCCAGGTATTCAAGCGCCTCGCACAGCTTCTAGGAGGGGTTATGGAAACACAGCTCGAGGCCTGATGGAAATGTTTATGTGATTCCTTTAATGGAGACTGCTGCTGGCGACATGGGGCTCGAACCTACCACCTTGAGATGAAAGTTCTCATGCTTTACCGCCTGCACTATCTCCAGTGCTTCGATCTCTAGTGGCCCTAGCTGTCCCATATTTATAAGGCATAAGACAAATAAATTAACTTCAACTCCCCGAGTGCTCTCGATGTTAACACGTTTATGTATTTGACATAAGGGAATAACCGGACCGAAATGCACTAGGGTTATGAGTGCAAGTTGGTGCTCAGCCTCGGTGCCTTGCTCAGAAGTCATTGCAGCATTAACGCTCACCAATACAGTGCAGATATCCCCGTCTAAGATCCACAGAAACGGTCGCCCAAGCTTAGGGTCAAAACAGAGTAGTGCACGTCATACAAGCTCAAAAGGTCATCCCCCGGCGTGAAGCAGGAATAGCAGATGACCAAACTATTCGAAAATATTTGCATATTTATATAGTGCGAACTCGACCCGAAAGCACTGGAGCGTCTCACCGAAGCACCGCATCCACACCAAACATTTGGGCACAGGGCGACCAAGTGACCACCACAGCATCACATCTCGACAGGCCCAGCTACCATAGCGGGCAAAGGAAAAGGGGAAATTGGAGTGCTCCACACACGCACCTATGACCTCACGCACAGCCGATCACACTCAGCCTTGACAGGCTTTGTTAGCAAAGGGGGGGCAAGGAAAAAAGGGGTGCGCTGGGCTGAAAGCGCACCGGTAAGAAAACCTCCTCTGACTCACCGAACAGGAAAGAAACTGGAGTGCTTTACACACGCACTGACAACCTCTTGCACAGCTGACCACGCTAGGCCTCGACAGGTTTAGTTAGTTAGCAGAGGGGGCAGAGGAAAAAAGAGGTGCATGGGGCTGCAAGCGCACCGGTGAGAAAACCTCTTCTGACTTACCAAGGAGAAATAAATTGGAGCGCTTTACACACGCACCGATGACCTCATGGACAGCTGATCACGCTACAGCGACCTACTCTCCTTAGGCCGGCCGCGCTTTCGCCATCTGCGCTCACAAGTTTTCAGCCGCCACAGCAGAAAGAGAAGGGGGGCCAATCGGCCCCCACGCAGGCATGGCGGGGCCCGGCTCCTCCCACACCCCGCTCCTCTTCGTGGTCGCTTGCCCCCCGCCCTCGCCCCGGAAGTAGTTGTGCACTTCCGGGGTGAGGGGGCGGGGCCGTGGCTGCGAAGGGAGCAGGGGGTGCACGGTCTCCTTCCATGGCAGGGGGGGGCTCCGCCTCAATCAGTTCAGGGACTATATGTCGGACTTATTAGCACAACATACTACACCTCCCTCGGCGGTGATCCTTCATCTAGGGGGGAATGATCTGACAGGTTTGAGTAGAAGGGTCCTCCTGGAAGAGATTATATCAGCAGAAGGATGGCTAGCGAAGCGGTTACCGGGTAGTGTGGTGGTATGGTCACAGCTGATACCGAGAATGCAATGGAGAGGGGGGGACTCAGTCAGCGCGTTGAATAGCTCGTTAAAGAGGGTCAACAACAAGCTGGACAAGTTATTTAGAACTCCGGTCTTACAGACCATTCCTCATGGTTGCATCTGGGGAGAGCACTTCTACCTGCGGGACGGGGTCCACTTGACAGAGGAGGGGAATGCCCTTTTTATAAGAAATATCTTGGCATGGGTGGAAGTTTTTGCAGGAAGAGTATGATCTTGCTATAAGGGGTGTGTTCTGGGGGGGCCAGATAGTCGGTCAACTACCTGGCCTGTGGCGGTAAGGTCATTAATCGGTGAGCAGCATTTTAAGGTCCTTACGGGGGGGCGGACCCATTCACGAAAGGGGCCGCCCGCGGGAGGGGCCATTTGGTCTCTCTCAGAACTTCAGGGGCAGGATATGATATCCAGTATTTTAAAGGGTGCGGGGGAGGGAGTCTACGCTTTCCTCAGGCTGGTAGCCACCCCTCACAACACTATGACGTCACTAAGGTGCGCGAGTGTCTGGGCCCTCCTGTTATGGTTAAATGGAGTTCAGGGAGCGCACGTGGGTGTAACGTGCCCTGGGTTGCGCATGCGCATCTCGAACGTGAGAGCGCAGCTGTAATAAGGATCTGACACCGGTTGGCGACCTTGCCGTAAGACTTTATTTTTATTAGAATGCAGTTTAATTTTCAGGATGATTAGATTCGGTTAGGAAACACGCTGTACTAGATATTTGTTAAGGTTAGCCCATCATACCATGTCGAAACGGATGTCAATCTAATGTTCTGAAAAGTGTGCATTTTAATAATTGTCAGAAATGTTTATTTGATTAAAATTTTTGATTTGTTTTTATATTTTAATATATACGGCCAGGGGGGGGCCTGTACCCCCTGACTTCCAAAGACCCCATGTGTTGACTGGTTGAATTGGGTAATTCAGTCAGTATGTTAAGGGGGGAGGTGGCCGGCAGTCCCAGACCATGAGAGAAGGGGGGGCCAATCGGCCCCCATGCAGGCATGGCGGGGCCCGGCTCCTCTCACACCCCGCTCCTCTTCGTGGTCGCTTGCCCCCCGCCCTCGCCCCGGAAGTAGTTGTGCACTTCCGGGGTGAGGGGGCGGGGCCGCGGCTGCGAAGGGGTTAAGAGCCTGGGGAGCGCGGGAAGTGGCCTCTTTGTGCCCGCGCTCCCAGGCTCGCTCCTCGCCCCACCGTGGGGCTATGTAATTTTTCCCGCCCTCCATCCCCTTTGTTTTTAGCAGACCTTGAGGCCGGCCAATGGTAGGTATAAGGTGTAGCAATGTGCCGGATTAGAGTTATAGGATGCTTGATCCAGTAGGCCTTTTTTTTTTTTTTTCCCCCGTCTACTGGAGAGTTGAACAGTGTTAAGGTTTGTGCATTGCTGTGATATTTTAACTAATTTTTTCCTTAGGCCTTTTTCCCGCTGACAGGAATATCTGTATGTATATGTTTTGTGCTTTGCTGTGTATTAATAGATTTCTCCTTAGGCCTTTTTTCCCTTTTTAGTATAGCAATGTCGTATTTATTATGTGTGTCTGGCGGTAAGGTCATTAATCGGTGAGCAGCATTTTAAGGTCCTTACGGGGGGGCGGACCCATTCACGAAAGGGGCCGCCCGCGGGAGGGGCCATTTGGTCTCTCTCAGAACTTAAGGGGCAGGATATGATATCCAGTATTTTAAAGGGTGCAGGGGAGGGAGTCTACGCTTTCCTCAGGCTGGTAGCCACCCCTCACAACACTATGACGTCACTAAGGTGCGCGAGTGTCTGGGCCCTCCTGTTATGGTTAAATGGAGTTCAGGGAGCGCACGTGGGTGTAACGTGCCCTGGGTTGCGCATGCGCATCTCGAACGTGAGAGCGCAGCTGTAAAAAGGATCTGACACCGGTTGGCGACCTTGCCGTAAGACTTTATTATTATTAGAATGCAGTTTAATTTTCAGGATGATTAGATTCGGTTAGGAAACACGCTGTACTAGATATTTGTTAAGGTTAGCCCATCATACCATGTCGAAACGGATGTCAATCTAATGTTCTGAAAAGTGTGCATTTTAATAATTGTCAGAAATGTTTATTTGATTAAAATTTTTGATTTGTTTTTATATTTTAATAAATACGGCCAGGGGGGGGGCCCTGTACCCCCTGACTTCCAAAGACCCCATGTGTTGACTGGTTGAATTGGGTAATTCAGTCAGTATGTTAAGGGGGGAGGTGGCCGGCAGTCCCAGACCATGGCTTCCTTCGCTGCTCAAAGCCGACCCGCTCCATTCTGCCGATAATCCCCCAACAAAGGCAGCGGACTGTAGGTCGCCTCCTCTGTCTTCCGTGACCTGCAGAGGGAACAAAACAAAACAAATTACGGGCCGATGGTGACCCGGGTGCTGTACCTGCGGGGAGCAAAAGAACAAGAGACTGTTCTGCTCCCCGCACCCCCTTTTATGGGCGGGCGCGGGCCAGGCCGGTCTAAATTGGTCCTACCCCAAACATTGGGCGCCGTCGTGAACCGGTGCTTCCGGTTCACGTCCCTCTGTACACTGCCTATGGGACCCTCACGGGAGGTGGGAGTGATCCCACCGCCACCTTGTCCCCGGGGACCGGTGCGACCGTCATAATGGCGGCGGGCGCTATTCTAGCGCTCGGCCTTGCCCAGTCGCACAAATCTTGCACGGTCAGACCCTGGCGGGCAGGCCCATTTTTGTAGTTACACTGATTGTACAGATATACAGCCTGATTCATCAAGGGGCCGTTTTGCGAGCCCCTAATAGCGAATCATAGCGATTCGCTATTGAGGACTCGCAAAACGGTATTCATGTAGGAATTGCTAAATAAATAGCGATTCCTACATGTTCTCTATTTGCGAGTAGCAATTTGCTACTCGCAAAAAAAGGAATACCTCCCCATTCATTCCTATGGGCCAAAAGGCCCATAGGAATGAATGGGGAGTATCCCTTATTTGCGAGTAGCAATTTGCTACTCTCAAATCAGATAGCGATTTTAAGGGTGCCAGGGGTGTCCAAAGGACACCCTGTAGCACCCCTAAAATGCACATTTGAACAGGTGTTGCGCACACACATGTCCAAAGGACATGTGTGTGTGTAACATGCAAAAGAAAAAAATGCACTAAAGTGCTTTTTACACTATTTACGCAATTTACCACCAAGTCAGACCTGGTGGTAAATTGAGACCAAATATTGCGATTTCGCTATTTCTATTTGGTTGATGAATTTCATTTAAGGAATCTCTATTAGAGATTCCTCAAATCCAATTCCTCGCAAATATGCGATTTCGGTAATAGAGATTTTTGCATTTGGGATGATGAATCCCAAATGCAAAAATCGCACTCGCAAAGGGCCAGATTCTCAGAATCTGGCCCTTTGCGAGCGCAAATCAGCTTGATGAATCAGGCTGATAGTCTTTAGACAGATGGGTTATCCTACACGTTACACAACTACTGTAGGTGGTATATTTTATTTCACAGAGGTTTTACAAGTTCCTAAGGAACACAGCTATTTCCCGAAATAAAGAGGTCATGCAGGCCTTCTCCCCATTCCTGGGCCGCACGTGGGTATGAACAACAGCATCTGTTTCTAAAATTTCCCCATCACCCTTTACCGAGTCACATTGACCAATGCAAATGAGACAGACCTCCAGCCTCCTCCGGGTACCAGTATAATCCAATCCTGGATAACTAAGGCTGTGAGGTGGGACGATAGCAGTCAAGCTGAGAGCGCCAGGCTGTGGCACAGCTGCACCAGAAACACCTGGGCCATGGTGTGCATCTTCTGTGTTGATGCCTGGGTGTGGAGTGCTGCATTACCTTGATATTTTTCACAGTTATTGTTCACCCGATTGGTGTTTGTTTCTGAAGAGTTAAGGACATTATTATACGTTGTAATTACCGTTTTTAATTGCAACCAAGTTTTGAGACTGAGATTGACTCGACTCACTTAAAGCCTTGCATGTAAGTAGTAGGGTTACTGGATTTTGAATACTTTTAGTGTAAGCACCGTAAAGAGTTTGAAAACCTTTTCCTGGGAGAATTTGGCAGAGAAATTTACTGCTTACTTTAAGTAACAGTCCATTATGGAATGTATTGCCCATTCTCACAATGGATTATGGGTAATTTTTAATACTTTTATTGATTTCACGGATTGTTTCTTTAGAATGTACCTACTTATTTTTTTTAATAGAGTTTTCTTGTCATTAGGAGCTACTTCGTAGCACTAGTGGGTTGACAAAAGTTCGCCCGTGTTGTCCCTTTCCTGACAAATGGAGATTGTAAGATTCAGTCCTTTCCAAAGCTAGTTCTCCGTAAGCCCGGACTGTCTGTCAGGACGCCTGGTGTGATTCAGTCGATTGTTGCCCTAAATCTATCATTAGTCAAGGAAACTTCAGACTACCTGTGATAAAGACCAGTGCATTTTGGCATCAACAGTGCATCCGAGGGGAAACGCCTTTAGTAGAAAGGGATCAGAGCAAGGATTTTAAGTGGGCTGGGTCATGCCGGTGCTCAGTTTTTTAAAGCAGGTGCTGAGCGGGTCCTTATGGGGCTTTCCATTTTTACCCTCAGGGTGAAAAAAAAAAACTTAACTTGGCAATAGTGCAACCCGTCACTGCCTTTGATGTAAGTTCAAAGGGACTAGTTTTTCAGTTTTATATAAGGAAAACTTGGAGCGCTTTACATGAGCACCAGTCACATCACACAAAACGCATTTTCATTTTTTAATGACAGGATGTTGACTGAGCCAACGCGAGGATCGAACCTGCTTTCTCAGCTAGAAGGTCAGCTGCTCTAGTGTTATGCCACAAGCTCGGCCACAAGAGTGAGTAGCCTTTTCAATATTCTATACAACACAGTGATAGTTGTTGGTTATTTATCTTATGCAGCCACAGGAAAGAGAACTGTTTAACCCCAATGGGGCTTTGCGGGGGGTGGCCGACCGGAGGGAGGCCCGCCCCCCTGGGGAGGTTTGGGGCCATGGGAGGAAGGGGGGGGGGAAGAGATAGTACGGGGACAGGAAGGTGAGTTTGGGCTGGTTGGGCTCCTTGGGCGGCATTGGGCTGGTTTGGGCTCTATTTGGGCTCGGGTTAGATAAATACGGCCATTTTGGTTCACTGTGCACCATTTTAGGGACAGTGACCCAGCAGCGGAGTTAGGCAGGGAAGTTGTTGTCCAGATTTGGGGTGTTTGAAAGTACAAGTATTGTGGTTGGCAGTAGGGAGTTAGCGTAGGAAGTGGGAGAGCAGTAGCGGAGCGGTTAAATTTGGTGGCGGCGAGTGGCGGTGTAGCAGGGAGGCCTTGAACGCGGCAGGTCGGCGGGTGCTGTGCATCGACGTGGACGGCCGGAGCGGATTGTACCTGGTGCGGCATGGCGGCGGAAGCGCTGGCGGATCCCCAAGTGCGAGAGGCTCTGCGCCTCTTGGGGGAAGCCGGCCGGATGGATCTGCTGCGTGGGGAAGTGCGGGTAAGGCCACCGCGGCGCGCTGCTGACGGCGCCGCGGCGGCGGTTGTGGCCTGTGAGCCACTGAGGTCGAGGGTGAGGAGGGAGGAGGGAGCGGGGAGCGGAGGCGGAGCAGCGCGCGGCGGCGGCCGGCGGGTGGCTGAGGCGCCGCAGAGAATGAGAGGTGCGGCGAAGAGTCGTGGAGGGGCTAAGAAGGCGCCACTACAGTTCGTGGGGGGGACCAGGGGAGGAGGGATCGGGGGAGAGAGGCTCAGGGGGGCGAAGGAGGTGGGCAGTGGAGAGAGGGGCAAAGGGGGGTCAAGGAAGCCGAGGAGGAGTGCCAGGTTGGGGGGGTGGCAGGGGGGACAGGGGAGCATGGACCCGTTTTGCAAGATGGGGGTGTGCCCAGTAGGGGAGGGGGTCCTGAGGGGCTGCCAGGAAACCAAGTGGTGGGGATTGGGGAGGTGGGGGGAGGGGGGGCATGGTGCCGAGGGTGGAGTGGGAGCGGGGGGGCAGGTGGAAGGGGGGGGGTCTCCATTGCTCATTGATGATTCGGAGGGGGAAGGGGAGGGGAGGGGGAGCGGAGGGGGAAGGGGAAGGGGAGGTGGAGGGGGAGGGGGGTAGGGGGAGGGGGGGAGAGAGCGACCTGGACTGGGGGTCATCGTCGGAAGGGGAGGGGGCGTGGTGGGGCCCAGCAGGTTGGTTTTGCCACGGGGTGGGGGGTAGAGGCAGGACAGAGGGGGGTTGGGGCAGGAGGGGGCCGGGGAGGTGAGCGGCTGTCAAGGGGAGGGGGGCGGGCGGGGGGAGGGGGGATGCGGTGAGTGGAGCCATGAAGGTGGAGGGGTAGCGGGGGTAGTGGGGGTGGATCGTGGGGATGTGGGGCGTGTGGGGATTTTGGGGTAGGCGCAGGGGGGGCGAGGGGGAGCGGGGTGGGGGGGAAGGGGGGTGGTGGGGATGACTGGCGCGTCGGGGTGGGCATTCGTTGGCGTGGGGGAGAGGGGCACCAGGAGGTTGGGGGATGTAGGGGGGAGTTTCCCTCGGCATGCTGGACTTCCCCGCTTTTTTCTTGGCAGGAGCAGTTGGCAGGGGGCTCGGGTGAGCAGCATGCGGCTCCAACCCGCCGAGAGGATGGGCCGGCTCAGCTTTGTAGGGGCGGCCACGCTCCACCGAGGGACCAGGCACGTGTGGATAGCGGATGGCACGGCTATAGGTCTCTGCCGCCCCCCTCCCGATGGGTCGAGGCGGCCGCCGGGGGACGGGGATGGAGGGCGAATGTGACTGGATACACGGACTATCATGCTGAGAGTGGGAGGAGGGAGAGTGTGGACCTAGGGGCATTGATGAAGGCATGCAGGGACAAGGCAGGATTGAGCAGGAGCACAGGCAGTGGTCTGCCGAGGCAGTGGAGGGATGGAGAAGGAGGCGGGGAAATGGAGTGGGAGGAGGAGGGGGAGCTCAGGGAGGGGGAGGGGGAGACGAGTAATGTTGTTGGCAGTGTTTTGCAGGAACGCCCCCGGCAGACGGTGCGGCGAGTGACGGCCCCCCCAGCGGAACTGGTTAGGCGGCAGGATCCAGTGCGGACGCCAGC
This sequence comes from Lissotriton helveticus, assembly GCF_964261635.1. Lineage (NCBI taxonomy): Eukaryota > Metazoa > Chordata > Amphibia > Caudata > Salamandridae > Lissotriton > Lissotriton helveticus. The sequence goes on along the minus strand of NC_136065.1, from coordinate 1,461,271,385 downwards.
CTTGACACCAGGTAAGGCCGGTACACGGTTGGGGAGTGGCTTGGGCGGGCCTCATGGAGGCGGGGTGTCTGGAGGAGGCCAGGTGTCTGTGGGCACGGATGCTGGGGGAGGGGATGCAGTGCGATTGGTGAAGGGCAGGTATGTGATGGATGCGGGGGTAGGTACGGAAATGAAGGAGGCGGTCGGGCAACACGGAGTTGGGGAGCGTTGCGAGCGGAGATGCGGCGAAGGCAGGGGGGTCGGCAGCGGCTGGCATCGGGGCGAAGGAGAGTTGTGAGGTGTCAATCAGGAAGCTGCCCTATAGGAGGGTGGCGAAGCCACTGGGGGCGCACTTGTCATTAGCGATGAAGGAGAAAATTTGGAAAGGGGAATACGTGGAGATTCTGAAGTTACTTCACAGGGAATTGATGGCCAAGGAGGGTTCAAAGGAGGAGGAGCAGGAGTTAGCTAGGCGCCCCAAGGTCCCGGTGACCATTGAAAATTGGTCAGCTGCCTTCCTGATCTACGCTAGTGTATACTGCGAAAAGTATCCAGACAGGTCGGTTGCGTTGTTCAAATATATGGACATGGTGCGGCGGGCTCAAGTGACGTACGGAGGTTACGCTTGGTCGCATTACGACGAGGAGTTCCGGGCGTGCATGGCGTCTTATCCGGAGGCGCAGTGGGGCGAGTTGGACGTGGATTTGTATCAGCAGACGATGAGTGGGGCGAAATTTGGCCGCACCATCTACACATCCAGTGGGCTTCTGCTGGCGTCGGCCCCCTTTCCAGCCCACCCCACCCGTGGGGGGGTGGAGTCGGGAGACGCCGGAAGTACTAACAGCGTCGGGGCCTGCTGGGACTTCAATAGGGGGTCCTGTCTCAGGCAGACGTGCCGTTTTCGGCACGAATGTTCCAAGTGCGGGCGGAGACACCCGGTGGTGCGCTGCTGGGGGCTCGGAGGAGGACCCGCTCAGGGGCAACAGCCGTCGGCTCCCGGTGGGGGGAGAGGAGGCGGCAGGGGAGGGGGCAGTGCCTTGGGAAAAGGCTCGTACACCGGTTAGGTTGGACAGGCTCGAATCTCTACTGGCGGCGTATCCGCGGGCGGATGATGCGGCCTTGCTGCGTCGGGGCTTCAGGGAGGGTTTCCGTTTAGGGTACGAGGGTCCGCGGATCGCCCGGTGGGCTGAGAATCTGAAGTCCGTGAACGCACACAGAGGCATCGTCCGGGAGAAGCTCTTTAAGGAGGTGAAGGAAGGGCGGATGGTGGGTCCTTTTCAGGAGCCGCCCCTGCCAGACTTGATCATTTCGCCGATTGGAGTGGTTCCAAAGAAGGAGCCGGGTCAGTTCCGGCTGATCCAGCATCGGTCATGGCCAGAGGGCACGTCGGTGAATGATTTCATCTCGGCGGAGTTGGCGTCGGTGTCGTACTCGTCTGTAGACGTGGCGAGGAGGCTGGTGAAGACAGCGGGGCAGGGTGCGCTCATGGCAAAATGTGATGTGAAGTCTGCGTTCAGGTTGTTGCCGGTGCATCCAGCAGATCATCAGTTGTTGGGGATCCAGTTTGACGGACTCATTTTCGTGGATAGAGCACTTCCTATGGGGTGCTTGGTGTCGTGTGCATTGTTTGAGAGGTTCAGCTCCTTCTTGCAGTGGGCTTTTTCCTGGTGCACAGGCTCTGAGGCGGTGACGCACTACCTGGATGACTTCTTCCTGGTGGGTCGGCCCGGTTCGACGGACTGCGAGCGGCAGCTGGACGGTTTTACGGACCTGATGGGCTACCTAGGGGTTCCCTTGGCACCGGAGAAGACTCAGGGTCCGAGCACGGTGCTGTCCTTCCTCCGGATAGAGCTCGACTCAGCGGCCATGGAAGCACGCCTACCGGAGGATAAGCGGGTGGTGGTGATGGACTTGGTGAGGGGCATGTTGGCCAGGCCAAAGGTGAAAGTGCGGGAGGTACAGGTGTTGCTCGGCCATTTGAACTTTGCGTGCCGCGTTGTGCGGGTGGGGAGGACGTTTTGCCGTCGGTTGGGGCTGGCATTGTCCGGGCTGGCATTGCCTCATCATCACGTGCGCCTGTCGGCGGGTTCGCGGGAGGATTTGAGCATGTGGCTGGCTTTTCTGGGGAGTTTTAATGGAGTGCCCATGGCGCCACCAGAGGACTGGCAGTGGGACGCCACAATGTCATCGGACGCGGCGGGAGTCGGCGGCTTCGGTTTGTACTGGGCAGGGAGATGGTGTGCGGAGCAGTGGCCGGCTCGGTGGCAGGCGGGGGGGAGGAGCATTGCGTTCCTAGAGCTTTTCCCGTTGGTGGTGGCAGTGTGGGCGCAGGAGCTGGCACACAAGCGAGTCTTGTTCAGGGTGGACAATATGTCGGTGGTGCAGGTGGTGAATCGGCAGTCCGCGAGGGAGCCACAGGTGCTGAAGCTGATGCGCGTTTTTGTCTTGAAGTGCCTGGAACATGACATTCTGTTTCAAGCTCAGCTTGTGCCGGGGGTGGACAATGACATTGCGGATGCTTTGTCTCGTGAACAGTGGCGGAGGTTCCATGGGCTAGCCACGGAGGCGGCCGCAGTCAAGACGCCGGTGCCGGAGGAGCGTTGGTTGGTGGGAGAGCGTGGGTCGTTCAGTTGGTGAGGTCATCCTTTGCGGCGTCCACGTGGAAGGCGTATGAACAAGCTTGGCTGGAGTTTCTACGTTTCGGAGCGGTAAGGCAGCGGGGCAAGTGGCGTCGGGAGGAGCAGGTGGTGCGGTTCATGCTCAGTTTGATGGACAAAGGGCTGGCGAGGGTGACGATTGCAGGGAAGTTGGCAGGATTGGCGTTCATGGGGAAGCCCTGGTGGGGTTATGCGCCTTCGGCAGGAGAGTTGGGGGGGCGTCTCTTGGAGGGTTGGGAGAGGGAAAAGGGGGCGCGGGCGCGGCAGCGGCATCCGATTACCAAAGTGATGCTGGAAGGCTTGGTGCGCCGTTTACCGGGAGTGTGCAGGGATCAAGCGGGGACGATTTTGTTTTCCACGCTTATGTCGTGGATGTTTTTTGGAGCGTTCTGGGTGTTGGAGTTGGTGGGGTTGCAAGGACGGCCGGGAGTGAAGTGGGGAGAAGTAGAGTTGCGAGGCTGGGAAGTGGCGGTGCGTCTGCGATGGTCGAAGACAGATCAGCGTGGGGAGGGTACCTGGGTGGTGCTGGGTCCCAGGACAGAGGAGGTTTGTCCGGCGGAGTGGGGGAGGCGACTGGCGGGGGGGCAGGCGCAGGACGGGGTGGAGGTTTTTTGCCGGGGAGAGGCCGGTCGGGTGACGGTGGCTCAGTTACTGAGGGTCCTGCGGCACGCCCTGCGGTCTATGGGTGAGGACCCGAAGGAATTCGGAATGCATTCCTTCCACATTGGTGCGGCGACAGAGGCGGCGCGAAGGGGTTGGGGCAAGGAGGAGATAAAAAGGCTGGGACGCTGGAAATCGGACTGTTATAGGACGTACGTCAGGATGCGGGGGGAAGAAGTGGAGTGAGGTTGACATGCTTGGCCCATTGCTTATATATGTATCTTTGCAGGTGCGGTGGCGGGGCCTACAGCGGCAACGATGAGCATTTACGTGGTGGGCCATTCCTTTGTAAAGAGAGCGGAGAGGGACGAATGGGAGAAACACAGGAGCCTCAATTTGGAGTTGGATGACTAGTTGTTTAGGTGTCATTGGATGGGCAAAGGGGGCATGCGTTGGCACGAGTTGGTGCCGGTTTTGAATAATGTTGTGCCGGGGAGGGGGTCTGTCCGGATGTGGTAGTCATTCACCTGGGGGAGAATGATTTGGTGTAGTGTAAAGGACTGGCACTAGTAAAACAAATGAAGAGGGATTTGCTGGAAATTAGGAGACAGTGGGCGGGGTGTTATGTCATTTGGTCGGAATTCATCCCCAGACGATGCTGGAGGGGGGCAGAGAGGCCTGCGGCTATTGACAGGACACGGAGGAAAATTAATAGGGAAATGCAGACTTTCTGCGAGAAGGAAGGTTTGGGTAGGATGGAACACTGACCTGAGCTGAGGTATGGGGAAGTGTATTTCTTCAGGGAGGATGGCATGCATTTATCACGATACGCGATGGAGCTGTATATTGTGCAGCTGAAGGAGGCAGTGGATCGGGCTGTAGGGGTGCGCAGGTATCCGAAGGTGCAGGGGCCCTAGGGGGGGGGGGTCGGAAACCATATGGGGCTTCCGAGTGGCGCTTTTTCCTAGATAGGGGGGTAGGATAGGAGGAATGAGGTTCCTGGACAGAGGGGGAGGGAGTGTACAGATGGCAAGAGTTTAAACAGTTGAGGCAGGTGTTTGGAGAGTTGGTACTTATGTTTATGTTGTTTGCGGGGGCAAGGTTTTAGGGGTGGGGTGGGGGTTTGGTCAGGTATGTGCATATTTAGTTAGGCCTAGTTTTGTACGGCAAAGGCCAAGGATGTGGTATTGTTAAGATGCACCTGTTTCCCAATAAAGCGGCCTTTATCACACCTTACATTGTCTCCGGTCGGTCTTTCCCCTCCCCGTCTCCCGACGGGCCCCAATGGGGCTTTGCGGGGGGTGGCCGACCGGAGGGAGGCTCGCCCCCCCGGGAGGTTTGGGGCCCCGGGAGGAAGGGGGGAAGAGATAGTACGGGGACAAGAAGGCGAGTTTGGGCTGGTTGGGCTCCTCGGACGGCATTGGGCTGGTTTGGGCTCTATTTGGGCTGGGGTTAGATAAATACGGCCATTTTGGGTCACTGTGCACCATTTTAGGGACAGTGACCCAGCAGCCGAGTAAGGCAGGGAAGTTGTTGTCCCTCCCGTCCTCCCTAAGAGGCTTGGTTGCGAGTGGTTGCGGGGATTGGGGTTTCCCGGTTTGAGGGGAGGAAAATTCTGGAGGGGTTTTGTTGGAAGCAGGTGCCTCTTTTGGTTAGGTGGCTGAGATCTGATGTCGCTGGGGGCAGGTGCTGGTAAAAGTTTGTTGGGGTGGCGCTTTTTCCTAGTTAGGGGGGTAGTATAGGAGGAATGAGGTTCCTGGACAGAGGGGGAGGGAGTGTACAGATGGCAAGAGTTTAAACAGTTGAGGCAGGTGTTTGGAGAGTTGGTACTTATGTTTATGTTGTTTGCGGGGGCAAGGTTTTAGGGGTGGAGGTGGGGGTTTGGTCAGGTATGTGCATATTTAGTTAGGCCTAGTTTTGTACGGCAAAGGCCAAGGATGTGGTATTGTTAAGATGCACCTGTTTCCCAATGAAGCGGCCTTTATCACACCTTACATTGTCTCCGGTCGGTCTTTCCCCTCCCCGTCTCCCGACTGGCCCCAATGGGGCTTTGCGGGGGGTGGCCGTCCGGAGGGAGGCTCGCCCCCCCCCCGGGAGGTTTGGGGCCACGGGAGGAATGGGGGGAGAGATAGTACGGGGACAGGAAGGCGAGTTTGGGCTGGTTGGGCTCCTCGGGCGGCATTGGGCTGGTTTGGGCTCTATTTGGGCTGGGGTTAGATAAATACGGCCATTTTGGGTCACTGTGCACCATTTTAGGGACAGTGACCCAGCAGCCGAGTAAGGCAGGGAAGTTGTTGTCCCTCCCGCCCTCCCTAAGAGGCTTGGTTGCGAGTGGTTGCGGGGATTGGGGTTTCCCGGTGTAGGGGGAGGAAAATTCTGGAGGGGTTTTATTGGGCGCAGGTGCCTCTTTTGGTTAGGTGGCTGAGATCTGATGTCGCTGGGGGCAGGTGCTGGTAAAAGTTTGTTGGGGTGGCGCTTTTTCCTAGTTAGGGGGGGTAGTATAGGAGGAATGAGGTTCCTGGACAGAGGGGGAGGGAGTGTACAGATGGCAAGAGTTTAAACACTTGAGGCAGGTGTTTGGAGAGTTGGTACTTATGTTTATGTTGTTTGCGGGGGCAAGGTTTTAGGGGTGGGGGTGGGGGTTTGGTCAGGTATGTGCATATTTAGTTAGGCCTAGTTTTGTACGGCAAAGGCCAAGGATGTGGTATTGTTAAGATGCACCTGTTTCCCAATAAAGCAGCCTTTATCACACCTTATATTGTTTCCGGTCGGTCTTTCCCCTCCCCGTCTCCCGATGGGCCCCAAGTGAGCACCTAGAAGAAACATTCTGTCGCTTTTCATCTCCCTCAGAAAATGGGAAAGGTTTGTCATTGCTCTAGAGGACACAAGAAAAGTTTGAGGAAAGCTAGATGAAGACTGGTTGTTTTTAGGGCAGACAGAGCTGAAGCTTCCTCATTGAGTGAAAGTCACAATTCACTCACATGGGTGATATGGTATCACACAGAAATACGGCTCAAGAGTCTTGGAAAATGCTTTGCGTTTCTTTTCAAAAACGCCTGCGAGACCCTCACCTTTTGAGATAGGAACACTGTTCGAAAAATTAATTCCTTCATCCATTTTAGAAAAACATACTTGTGGGGACACTAGAGAGGATCTAACTCGCTTGTAGAACTGAGTGAAGCACAGGGCTGGTACTAAGAACTATTTTCTGGAGCTTCTCCTATCTCCGACTTCAATGCTCCAGATGTTCTCTTGTCATCAGTCTTTCTACCCACACACTGTATCGGACCTCGCCCACTTGTGTGGCCTCTTAGGATTCACTCCACACTTTGCTGTGACTGTGAGGTCCCATGCAGTTCTGTCTCAGGACCATTCTCTCGCCTGCTAAATCACTATATTTATACTGCTACTAACAGTAAAATGTAAATGTGTTGTATTTGTAAAGCGCACGGCTTCCCATGCGACGGGGCGTCCCAGTGCTGCACTCATACCGCTGTGGAACCCTTCCTGGCTTTTCCATGTGAAATGTCCACTCCTGGGCACCCCCTAGGTGAAGCCAGGCATCAAAGCGCTGCTGGGGCGATTGAGCAAGCTATTGCCCAGAGTCACAGAGTGGGTCCCATGATTAGACTAGGCACCGAGGCGTGAATTATCAGGTCCGGGGCGGGAATTGAACCCTGGTCCCGGGCCAAACCTCTGCATCAGGGTCTACCGCTCTAACCATTGAGCCACGCTTCTCCACAACAGTGCATGTACTATGCTATTACGTTGCGCTTACTATTTATTAAAAATAAAATCACACTTGCTCTAGGAATCTCATCTGCTCTACCAGGAGATCCCATGGAGGCACCTCCCCATATCACCTCGACAGGGGTGAGCCACAATCTCCTAATGTTAAGGAAGCTACCGCAAAACAAGTATTCGCGTTTTAAGGCAAGTTCTAGCCAATGGCCACCAGGTAATCACAAAAGGCCGCAAAAAAGATACAAAACATGCAGGTGTGGTGTTGCTGCTGTTCGGTTCATCCACAAATCTACAGGCAAAGTAAGGTAGCTGAGAGCGCCAGTGGCTGGGTGAAATGCGTGTCTTGGTGATTTTGACAGCTCCGTTGAAGAGTTAAGTCTCCCTGGGGCGTTGCTAACAATGTATGCTCGCTTGGTAAAGCGTCAGTACTGAGACTAGGCCTGGGCGGTAAATTCCGTTCCGCTCACGGAATTTGGGTAATTTCGCGTTCCGCGGAGAAAGCAAAATTGCCCAAAATTCTGCGTTCCGCGGCTTCGCAAAATTTTTTGCTTGTTCGCGTTATCAAAATGCGTGTTCGCGATATATTTCCCCCCGCGCACGCAAACAGCGATTGCGAACAGATAAAAAGCATAGCGAGCAAGCAATTCCGCGTGTTTGCGGAATTTCTGCGTGTTCGCCGAGATTTTCTACTGTTTCACTGAGATTTGCGCAACGCAATAACGCGAATTCCGCCCACCCCTAACTGAGACACAAAGGCTTGTATTCAGTCAACGCCCCCATCCAACCCCACGCATGCAAACAACTCTCATAAATCTCTTTGTTCATCTATTGACTAAAATAAGACAAAAAAAACTGTGATCTCGGAGTAATAGTGGGAGCCGGCACAGGGAAACATGCATAATTAAATTAAACTGCTCGCTTCCGCAGATTTTCTACTGTTTCACTGAGATTTGCGCAACGCAATAACGCGAATTCCGCCCACCCCTAACTGAGACACAAAGGCTTGTATTCAGTCAACGCCCCCATCCAACCCCACGCATGCAAACAACTCTCATAAATCTCTTTGTTCATCTATTGATTAAAATAAGACAAAAAAAACTGTGATCTCGGAGTAATAGTGGGAGCCGGCACAGGGAAACATGCATAATTAAATTAAACTGCTCGCTTCCGCAGCAAACATAACCCGGCATGCTTCTCTTTGTCCTTTTTCGTTTCCCTGCTTGCGCTGTCCCTGCCTTCCGCCGTGAATTGGCTCGTGTTGCAAACATTAACATAACTCCTTCAGCATGAAAAACAGTGTATGCGCATGTGCTGTGGACAGGTCAGGCAAAATAGAGTGCGACTTCCCACAGCCAAGCCCAGCACAAAACAAGCATTTATAAATTCAATAGGACTTGTATTTACTCAAGACCTGTTGCATCGTAAATAAAAGTGCAGGCGTCGAAGAACATACAAATGGTAGTGGGAGCCGGTTGGTGGTGGGCAGAGAAGCCACGGACTGCGGAAGGGAACAGGGAGGCAGGGGAACAAAAACGTTTTGAAAGTAAAGGGGCTGATAGCTATGGAAGGAGAAAAATTATGACATGGCCATCAGGAGGCGAGATTAAGTTGCTAAAAACCAATAAGATTGCAGCATTTAGCATTTCAGGCAGAAAGTGGGCGGAGCTTCCCCCACTATACTGTATACAGCATCTCTCTACAAGACAGAACAAGCGCTGCCTAGGCGAGACCTAAAAAGGGGCAAACGCTGCATTTTTCTACAAGCGAATTTGTTGAAAAGCAATAAGAATCCAAATCACATGTAGGGTGCCCATGACAACTGACTTGCTGCGTAGTTCATTAATATTCACATAATGATCAAGTTTCAGGCTTCAGCTGCAGGCAGGATATTTACATCTTAAGCTTGAGTTCGAGGTTTCCTCCCAAGGAGTGTAGTGATTGTTTCAGCAGGGTGCCAGATTGCAGAGCAGTAGCGGTCGGTGGGGGGAATAGCTGCCATGCGGTGACGTGGGGAGAGGGAGGGGCAGGGTGGGGGGTAGAGGATTACAGGTAAGTAAACATATAAATAAATAAAACAAATTTTGTTGCGTGCACTGCATCGCATTTGGGGAAGCAGTGCGCGCAAGAAAATTCATTTTTCTTATTATGTTTACTTACCTGTAATCTTCCGTAATCCATGGATTACTACCCCCCACCCTGCCCCTCCCCCTCCCCATGTCACCGCCCAGCAGCTACTCCCACCACTGACCGCTACTTATGCAGAGATGAAGGGTTGTGGGGGATGATTGCTGAGCAGGATATGCGGATGGGGTGTAACCTGCTATGCACACCTCAACAGTGCTACGCCTACAATATTTTGCAGCTATGTGGAATTTAAAACAGGCCACTCCATCAGTGGATACAACAGTAGTCATAGTGTCCTTAAATGTGCATTGGACCCATGCTGCCCACATCCTTTGGTAACACAGTTCCCTGTGCCACAGACATGTCCTTAATGATGAGCCCAAGGTGCAAATCTCTCTTCCCCCACGGGAGCAGCACTATCTTATCAGCACCCGGCTACCAGAATTACCCTCAGGGTACTTTAACAGCACCCTAGGAAGTCTGAGGCACGCCTCCCACCCAAGTATCTAAGGAGTGTTTATACCTTATTCACCGTCCTAAAGTGGCCTGCATCATACTACAGTGAGGGGGAGTGAGTGCAGAGAAGTGTAGGGCATGGCACTTTATTGCACGGGTCATTCTTCTTCTGGTCCTGCAGCTCTAGCCCAGAGCTCATCTTTGTTCTCTGGCTCATTTGAAACACTCTACTGGGCCCTTCCACTCCTCCCTGGCTGGGTCCCTTTGCTCTTCTCTGCATCCCCTTAGTGCTCTCCCCTAGCCCCATGGTCTCTCTCAATGACCTTTCTGACTCTCATGCTGCACACACTCTTGGGACATCCACTCTCACATGAGTTCTGTTACACTGCTCCAGGTCTGACTGGCCGTAGCGGGCACTGGGTGTTTCCCCTAGGTTAGGGTCCAGTTTTGGACTCCTGGGGGGCTGTTTTTGTTATAGGGGGCCAGTTTTGCAGCATATCGGCCCCCTGTAAGAAAAACAGTCGCAGTGTTTCCACGTGCACCCCCCTCACCCCACACAACCAGTCGGACTCAATCGCCCGGGCCGGTCTGAGTTCCCAGTCCGGCTCTGCACTGCTCCTTGGTTTCTTTCCTCTTACCTGGGAACTGCTTTTAACAGGGATCTATACTCTCCCTATCATCCTGCTGCAATTCTCCTGGGACCATCCCTCGCCCCAGTGACCTCGATACACTATCCCTGGGGCTTGTGGCACTCTCAACAGGCTCCCAGCAGGGCATTGTTCCCTAAGCTCTCCTTGATGCAATTAACAGGCCTGCTCTGCTGTGCACTGTTTCCCCAGAAATTAGTTTCAGGTTTGCAGCTCTGCAGCCGGAAGTGATTTGTGAAAAGAAAAACTTAGACATGCATGTATGTTAACATTCCAGAAGAGAAAAGCTTGAGGTATAAAAACAATAATTGGGAGAATGTATGTCTCTGATTGACTTTTCTATTGTGTTTCTTTCCAGTCTGTACTGTGCCCAAGACACCAGGGCTCAGAATGTCAATTGCTTCTATGTAAGAAGCAAAGACCTGGAGGTCGCGGTCTTTTTCTGCACAGTTTCATGTCTGTAGAAGTCAGAGTGAATGCTGCAGCTAGTTTGCAGCACAGGGCAGTGGCGGCTCCTCAAAGGAGTGCTGCAGGGTGGTGGGTGGGATGGGGGAGGGCCATGGTGGGGGGTAGTAAACTCCGGCATATGGCCGAACCAAGTTAAGTACATAAATAAATAAATAAAACAAATTACATTGCCCACGCTGCAACCCAATTGGTGGTGCAGCAGTATGCCGGAATTTACTACACCCCACCCTGCCCCACCGCCCCACAACACTCCCTTGAGGAGCCGCCATTGGCGCAGGAAAAGAAAGTAACATGGAAAAGGAGAGTATGCATGTTTTGGAGTAAACAAATAGCTACTCAACAGTGCCTAGAACCACACATTCCTGGCTGGAGAGGAAGCAAAAATACATTTGCTTTCTTCAACCCCACCCGGGGAGTGAATCAGATGGCTAAGCAAGGAACAGAGGCATGGCCAACCACTGTAAAAGCTTAAAAATAAAGCCGTAAAGTGATTGGCCGTATTCTGTGGCACTTTCACCCCGAGCTGCCTTCTGAGCATAAGCCTTTGAAGACAGAACTGCTCTGAAACAACCAATCCACCCATTGATCTCGTCCTGTTTTTAGTAGTAAACAGAATGAGAGCAATGCAAGGATTGGTGTGAGAAGGTGAACCCAGCGCTCCAAAGGAGACTGGGAGAGCGTAGCTGTATTTCTCCCTGGCTCCTTAACAGTGTGAGTTTAAGAAGCCTAAAATGTGCATGTGAGGTTTGACACAGTAAGACACCTGCCCAACCTGGCACATGCACTTGGCTTAATAGCTGCTGACGGTATGCACCTGTTACAACGCATTCGTTACTCCGCACTACCATTACAACGCGACTTTTATAACGCATACCATTACAACGCATTGCGCTGGGGGGCGCTATAGGATAGGGAATGGTATAATTTACTATCCAACACCTTCCCTAGGGTCCACGGGGACTGGAGTTAGAATAGTAAATTATACTTACCACTATCCAGCACCCCAAAGCGCTATGCGTTGTAATGGTATGCGTTGTAATGGTCGCGTTGTAATGGTAGGTAGTTGTAACGGTATGCGGAGTAACGTCATACATCCGCTGCTGACTGCCAATCAGCAGGATTGGCCACATCCTGCCCTTCCAGTTATATGAACAGCATATTGCTGCTGTAAATCACTGGCACTTCCAATGAATGTCAATGGGCTGTCCAGGGCTCATCCTATGGGTGGCATACATGTATTAAAAGGAAAGGTTTGGACATGGCAAAAAGTTTATTTTGCATGTTCAAAATCACAGTTTAAAAAACGACACACACAAGGGTTGCAATAGCAGGCCTAAGGCTTGTTTAAAGTGATTTTTGAGTATGTGACACAATCAGTGCTGCAGGCCCACTAGTAGTATTTAATTTACAACCCCTAGGAACAGTTTGTGCCATTGTACTAGGGACTTATACGTAAATTAAATATACCAATTGGGTAAAAGTCAATCTGAGATGTTTTGGGGCGAGCACAAGCACTTTAGTACTGGTCTGCAGTGGTAAAGTGATCAGAGTCCTAAGGCCAACAAAAATGAAGTCAGCAGAAACAGGAGTTCTGAAAGCAAAATGTTTGGGGGAAAACCACACCAAGTATGCTAACACAGAGAAAAAGAGGGAGCATGAGTGTGAGAGAGTAAGGTGAAAGAGTGAGACGTAGAGAGAGAAAGAGCAAAGTAGAGGAATTGGGAAAAAAGAGTTATGTAATTATTGACAGAGGAGGAGACAGAGACAAAGAATAGACAGAGGGAGAGAGTGGGTTGGTGCAAGAGTGTAAGAGACAGAGGAGGAGAGGGGGAAGAGAGAAGGAAAGAGAGAAAAAAGAGAAAGCTGGAAAGCACAAGTACTACAAAGGCACACAGTAAGATCATGCCAATAGGGGACTTTAAAGAGAAGAGGAATGTTCAGCAGCCATCTCTGGAGAGGTGATTACATTGAAAACACTCGTGCAGCTGCCATTTATGAAACAATCTTTCTAAATTTCGCTGCTACGATTCAACCCTCCCCTTTGTAGTGAGTAAAGCAATTATTACTCCTGCGGTGGAAAAAATGAAATAAATCTAACATCCACTAAAAGCAACTATTAGCTTTTTAGATAAAAGCTTGACTACACAAAGGAAATAACTATGCCAAGGAAAGTCAGGATTAAGAGCTAATGGAATCACAGGAGCTATTATAACGCAGATCTGTTTTCACATTGTTTAGTTTTCCGAAATGATGTTTAACTCTAATGCATCCTCATTGGTGCTAACAGCCTAATCAACACGGTGCATGGCGCACAGTGTGTGCTGGTGTTACTTACAGTGCAAGAGGAGGAGATGCTGCTTAAAAGGTAAAGGAGACCTCCGTTAGGAGTGCAGCGAATCACACAGAAAGGTAATTCATAATCTGCGCAGCCTCTTCCCGTGGCTTTCAGCGCTCCAATAATACACTTTGTAATTTGTGGAATAGCGCAAACACCACCTAGAGTATTTCCCCAGTTTAACATTTAGATTTAGAATAATTTGGTACATGTTTATAATTTAGTGTTGTGTAGTAAAGGAGTATTTGAATGAACTATGTGAATTAACATTTGCGACCAAAAGATCTGTTGTAATCACGTTTTTCCTGGTTTTTATAAACACAATTTGCAAGTTTTGAGGCTATGGCAGTGTTCGAATATAATTTTTTTTAATGTGCATATTTTTGGAGACGCCTTGTTGGGGTAGGCAAAACGAAGGGCCAGTTGTATGATAAGATTTTGTAAATGCATTCATGATATTTGCAAAATCACTGGGTTTGCAACTTTGAATATGTTTTTTGTAATGTACAGATACCTATTTTTCGAGCCATAAAGTTTTGTTTTACTTGTAAAAATGGCGTTTGCAACCCACACTGATTCGTATATTGGAAGTGGTGTAAAAGGGGCGCTCCTTCCAAATTGCAACTCGCTATGCAAAATATCAATTAATGGTTTGCTAAAATGATTCTGGTCACAAATGATTATTCAGTTACCAGCACTTAAAACTGGTGACTGATTAACTTTTGTCCCCCCACCCTTGTATTGGCAGCTGTGGGGGAGAAGGCAGTTGTCCTGCGGAGCATTGCTGGCTTGACCAGATGTTTTCCCAGTTGTAAAAGAAGCTTTATCCTGCAGTCTTCATGTGCCTTCTTCTTGTGGAGTAAGGATTACCTTGGCGATATATATATATATATATATATATATATATATATATATATATATATATATATATATATATAAATATATATATATTAACACCACAGGTTGCCCTAAGTAGAGCCGCCACACAAGGAAGGGTTACTTGTCTCGATGCCACAGGCAGTAGGCTGTTCACCATGTTACAGTCCCTTGCAATAGCCATACGCGTTTCGAGCTTGAGAGCTCTTGATCACTGGCAAGCATGATGAAAATGAGCCGATACATTTTGAACTGATTTATTTCTATCACGAGTCCCGCCCATGTGGGCGTTGTCACAAGCATGCTGGTTATAGTAGTCCTAATATGCCTGCAAAACTCTAAGTTCGTAAAAGCAAGTGCGTCGCTCACCACATCATCTTCCATAATATCCCGTTAGGGCAAAGGTCCTTGTAGCAAGGCCACCAGCTTCCCAATAATGACCCGTGGCTCAGGCCCCCTCCTTTCCAACTGGTGTTCATGGTAACAAACACCCAGGATCTGCTTGCAGCGGCGGGGCAGCTCCGCGACCAGACGAGCCGCTCAAAATTAACACCACAGGTTGCCCTAAGTAGAGCCGCCACACAAGGAAGGGTTACCGCTCTCGATGCCACAGGCAGTAGGCTGTTCACCATGTTACAGTCCCTTGCAATAGCCATACGTGTTTCGAGCTTGAGAGCTCTTGATCACTGGCAAGCATGATGAAAATGAGCTGATACATTTTGAACTGATTTATTTCTATCACGAGTCCCGCCCATGTGGGCGTTGTCACAAACATGCTGGTTACAGTAGTCTTAATATGCCTGCAAAACTCCAAGTTCATAAAAGCAAGTGTGTCGCTCACCACATCATCTTCAATAATATCCCGTTAGGGCAAAGGTCCTTGTAGCAAGGCCACCAGCTTCCCAATAATGACCCGTGGCTCAGGCCCCCTCCTTTCCAACTGGTGTTCATGGTAACAAACACCCAGGATCCGCTTGCAGCGGCGGGGCAGCTCCGCGACCAGACGAGCCGCTCAAAATTAACACCACAGGTTGCCCTAAGTAGAGCCGCCACACAAGGAAGGGTTACCGCTCTCGATGCCACAGGCAGTAGGCTGTTCACCATGTTACAGTCCCTTGCAATAGCCATACGCGTTTCGAGCTTGAGAGCTCTTGATCACTGGCAAGCATGATGAAAATGAGCCGATACATTTTGAACTGATTTATTTCTATCACGAGTCCCGCCCATGTGGGCGTTGTCACAAGCATGCTGGTTATAGTAGTCTTAATATGCCTGCAAAACTCCAAGTTCGTAAAAGCAAGTGCGTCGCTCACCACATCATCTTCAATAATATCCCGTTAGGGCAAGGGTCCTTGTAGCAAGGCCACCAGCTTCCCAAAAATGACCCGTGGCTCAGGCCTCCTCCTTTCCAACTGGTGTTCATGGTAACAAACACCCAGGATCCGCTTGCAGCGGCGGGGCAGCTCCGCGACCAGACGAGCCGCTCAAAATTAACAACACAGGTTGCCCTAAGTAGAGCCGCCACACAAGGAAGGGTTACCGCTCTCGATGCCACAGGCAGTAGGCTGTTCACCATGTTACAGTCCCTTGCAATAGCCATACGTGTTTCGAGCTTGAGAGCTCTTGATCACTGGCAAGCATGATGAAAATGAGCTGATACATTTTGAACTGATTTATTTCTATCACGAGTCCCGCCCATGTGGGCGTTGTCACAAGCATGCTGGTTATAGTAGTCTTAATATGCCTGCAAAACTCCAAGTTCGTAAAAGCAAGTGCGTCGCTCACCACATCATCTTCAATAATATCCTGTTAGGGCAAAGGTCCTTGTAGCAAGGCCACCAGCTTCCCAATAATGACCCGTGGCTCAGGCCCCCTCCTTTCCAACTGGTGTTCATGGTAACAAACACCCAGGATCCGCTTGCAGCGGCGGGGCAGCTCCGCGACCAGACGAGCCGCTCAAAATTAACACCACAGGTTGCCCTAGGTAGAGCCGCCACACAAGGAAGGGTTACCGCTCTCGATGCCAGAGGCAGTAGGCTGTTCACCATGTTACAGTCCCTTGCAATAACCATACGCGTTTCGAGCTTGAGAGCTCTTGATCACTGGCAAGCATGATGAAAATGAGCCGATACATTTTGAACTGATTTATTTCTATCATGAGTCCCGCCCATGTGGGCGTTGTCGCAAGCATGCTGGTGATAGTAGCCTTAATATGCCTGCAAAACTCCAAGTTCGTAAAAGCAAGTGCGTCGCTCACCACATCATCTTCAATAATATCCCGTTAGTGCAAAGGTCCTTGTAGCAAGGACACCAGCTTCCCAATAATGACCCGTGGCTCAGGCCCCTTCCTTTCCAACTGGTGTTCATGGTAACAAACACCCAGGATCCGCTTGCAGCGGCGGGGCAGCTCCGCGACCAGACGAGCCGCTCAAAATTAACACCACAGGTTGCCCTAAGTAGAGCCGCCACACAAGGAAGGGTTACCGCTCTCGATGCCACAGGCAGTAGGCTGTTCACCATGTTACAGTCCCTTGCAATAGCCATACGCGTTTCGAGCTTGAGAGCTCTTGATCACTGGCAAGCATGATGAAAATGAGCCGATACATTTTGAACTGATTTATTTCTATCACGAGTCCCGCCCATGTGGGCGTTGTCACAAGCATGCTGGTTATAGTAGTCTTAATATGCCTGCAAAACTCCAAGTTCGTAAAAGCAAGTGCGTCGCTCACCACATCATCTTTAATAATATCCCGTTAGGGCAAAGGTCCTTGTAGCAAGGCCACCAGCTTCCCAATAATGACCCGTGGCTCAGGCCCCCTCCTTTCCAACTGGTGTTCATGGTAACAAACACCCAGGATCCGCTTGCAGCGGCGGGGCAGCTCCGCGACCAGACGAGCCGCTCAAAATTAACACCACAGGTTGCCCTAAGTAGAGCCGCCACACAAGGAAGGGTTACCGCTCTCGATGCCACAGGCAGTAGGCTGTTCACAATGTTACAGTCCCTTGCAATAGCCATACGCGTTTCGAGCTTGAGAGCTCTTTATCACTGGCAAGCATGATGAAAATGAGCCGATACATTTTGAACTGATTTATTTCTATCATGAGTCCCGCCCATGTGGGCGTTGTCGCAAGCATGCTGGTGATAGTAGTCTTAATATGCCTGCAAAACTCCAAGTTCGTAAAAGCAAGTGCGTCTCTCACCACATCATCTTCAATAATATCCCGTTAGTGCAAAGGTCCTTGTAGCAAGGACACCAGCTTCCCAATAATGACCCGTGGCTCAGGCCCCCTCCTTTCCAACTGGTGTTCATGGTAACAAACACCCAGGATCCGCTTGCAGCGGCGGGGCAGCTCCGCGACCAGACGAGCCGCTCAAAATTAACGCCACAGGTTGCCCTTAGTAGAGCCGCCACACAAGGAAGGGTTACCGCTCTCGATGCCACAGGCAGTAGGCTGTTCACCATGTTACAGTCCCTTGCAATAGCCATACGCGTTTCGAGCTTGAGAGCTCTTGATCACTGGCAAGCATGATGAAAATGAGCCGATACATTTTGAACTGATTTATTTCTATCACGAGTCCCGCCCATGTGGGCGTTGTCACAAGCATGCTGGTTATAGTAGTCTTAATATGCCTGCAAAACTCCAAGTTTGTAAAAGCAAGTGCGTCGCTCACCACATCATCTTCAATAATATCCCGTTAGGGCAAAGGTCCTTGTAGCAAGGCCACCAGCTTCCCAATAATGACCCGTGGCTCAGGCCCCCTCCTTTCCAACTGGTGTTCATGGTAACAAACACCCAGGATCCGCTTGCAGCGGCGGGGCAGCTCCGCGACCAGACGAGCCGCTCAAAATTAACACCACAGGTTGCCCTAAGTAGAGCCGCCACACAAGGAAGGGTTACCGCTCTCGATGCCACAGGCAGTAGGCTGTTCACCATGTTACAGTCCCTTGCAATAGCCATACGTGTTTCGAGCTTGAGAGCTCTTGATCACTGGCAAGCATGATGAAAATGAGCTGATACATTTTGAACAAATTTATTTCTATCACGAGTCCCGCCCATGTGGGCGTTGTCACAAGCATGCTGGTTATAGTAGTCTTAATATGCCTGCAAAACTCCAAGTTCGTAAAAGCAAGTGCGTCGCTCACCACATCATCTTCAATAATATCCCGTTAGGGCAAAGGTCCTTGTAGCAAGGCCACCAGCTTCCCAATAATGACCCGTGGCTCAGGCCCCCTCCTTTCCAACTGGTGTTCATGGTAACAAACACCCACGATCCGCTTGCAGCGGCAGGGCAGCTCCGCGACCAGACGAGCCGCTCAAAATTAACTCCACAGGTTGCCCTAAGTAGAGCCGCCACACAAGGAAGGGTTACCGCTCTCGATGCCACAGGCAGTAGGCTGTTCACCATGTTACAGTCCCTTGCAATAGCCATACGCGTTTCGAGCTTGAGAGCTCTTGATCACTGGCAAGCATGATGAAAATGAGCCGATACATTTTGAACTGATTTATTTCTATCATGAGTCCCGCCCATGTGGGCGTTGTCCCAAGCATGCTGGTTATAGTAGTCTTAATATGCCTGCAAAACTCCAAGTTCGTAAAAGCAAGTGCGTCTCTCACCACATCATCTTCAATAATATCCCGTTAGTGCAAAGGTCCTTGTAGCAAGGACACCAGCTTCCCAATAATGACCCGTGGCTCAGGCCCCCTCCTTTCCAACTGGTGTTCAAGGTAACAAACACCGAGGATCCGCTTGCAGCGGCGGGGCAGCTCCGCGACCAGACGAGCCGCTCAAAATTAACACCACAGGTTGCCCTAAGTAGAGCCGCCACACAAGGAAGGGTTACCGCTCTCGATGCCACAGGCAGTAGGCTGTTCACCATGTTACAGTCCCTTGCAATAGCCATACGCGTTTCGAGCTTGAGAGCTCTTGATCACTGGCAAGCATGATGAAAATGAGCCGATACATTTTGAACTGATTTATTTCTATCACGAGTCCCGCCCATGTGGGCGTTGTCACAAGCATGCTGGTTATAGTAGTCTTAATATGCCTGCAAAACTCCAAGTTCATAAAAGCAAGTGCGTCGCTCACCACATCATCTTCAATAATATCCCGTTAGGGCTAGGGTCCTTGTAGCAAGGCCACCAGCTTCCCAATAATGACCCTTGGCTCAGGCCCCCTCCTTTCCAACTGGCGTTCATGGTAACAAACACCCAGGATCCGCTTGCAGCGGTGGGGCAGCTCCGCGACCAGACGGGCCCCTCAAAATTAACACCACAGGTTGCCCTAAGTAGAGCCGCCACACAAGGAAGGGTTACCGCTCTCGATGCCACAGGCAGTAGGCTGTTCACCATGTTACAGTCCCTTGCAATAGCCATACGCGTTTCGAGCTTGAGAGCTCTTGATCACTGGCAAGCATGATGAAAATGAGCCGATACATTTTGAACTGATTTATTTCTATCACGAGTCCCGCCCATGTGGGCGTTGTCACAAGCATGCTGTTTATAGTAGTCTTAATATGCCTGCAAAACTCCAAGTTCGTAAAAGCAAGTGCGTCGCTCACCACATCATCTTCAATAATATCCCGTTAGGGCAAAGGTCCTTGTAGCAAGGCCACCAGCTTCCCAATAATGACCCGTGGCTCAGGCCCCCTCCTTTCCAACTGGTGTTCATGGTAACAAACACCCAGGATCCGCTTGCAGCGGCGGGGCAGCTCCGCGACCAGACGAGCCGCTCAAAATTAACACCACAGGTTGCCCTAAGTAGAGCCGCCACACAAGGACGGGTTACCACTCTCGATGCCACAGGCAGTAGGCTGTTCACCATGTTACAGTCCCTTGCAATAGCCATACGCGTTTCGAGTTTGAGAGCTCTTGATCACTGGCAAGCATGATGAAAATGAGCCGATACATTTTGAACTGATTTATTTCTATCACGAGTCCCGCCCATGTGGGCGTTGTCACAAGCATGCTGGTTGTAGTAGTCTTAATATGCCTGCAAAACTCCAAGTTCGTAAAAGCAAGTGCGTCGCTCACCACATCATCTTCAATAATATCCCGTTAGGGCAAAGGTCCTTGTAGCAAGGCCACCAGCTTCCCAATAATGACCCGTGGCTCAGGCCCCCTCCTTTCCAACTGGTGTTCATGGTAACAAACACCCAGGATCTGCTTGCAGCGGCGGGGCAGCTCCGCGACCAGACGAGCCGCTCAAAATGAACACCACAGGTTGCCCTAAGTAGAGCCGCCACACAAGGAAGGGTTACCGCTCTCGATGCCACAGGCAGTAGGCTGTTCACCATGTTACAGTCCCTTGCAATAGCCATACGCGTTGTGAGCTTGACAGCTCTTGGTCACTGGCAAGCATGATGAAAATGAGCCGATACATTTAGAACTGATTTATTTCTATCACGAGTCCCGCCCATGTGGGCGTTGTCACAAGCATGCTGGTTATAGTAGTCTTAATATGCCTGCAAAACTCCAAGTTCGTAAAAGCAAGTGTGTCGCTCACCACATCATCTTCCATAATATCCGGTTAGGGCAAAGGTCCTTGTAGCAAGGCCACCAGCTTCCCAATAATGACCCGTGGCTCAGGCCCCCTCCTTTCCAACTGGTGTTCATGGTAACAAACACCCAGGATCCGCTTGCAGCGGCGGGGCAGCTCCGCGACCCGACGAGCCGCTCAAAATTAACACCACAGGTTGCCCTAAGTAGAGCCGCCACACAAGGAAGGGTTACCGCTCTCGATGCCACAGGCAGTAGGCTGTTCACCATGTTACAGTCCCTTGCAATAGCCATACGCGTTTCGAGCTTGAGAGCTCTTGATCACTGGCAAGCATGATGAAAATGAGCCGATACATTTTGAACTGATTTATTTCTATCACGAGTCCCGCCCATGTGGGCGTTGTCAAAAGAATGCTGGTTATAGTAGTCTTAATATGCCTGCAAAACTCCAAGTTCGTAAAAGCAAGTGCGTCGCTCACCACATCATCTTCAATAATATCCTGTTAGGGCAAAGGTCCTTGTAGCAAGGCCACCAGCTTCCCAATAATGACCCGTTGCTCAGGCCCCCTCCTTTCCAACTGGTGTTCATGGTAACAAACACCCAGGATCCGCTTGCAGCGGCGGGGCAGCTCCGCGACCAGACGAGCCGCTCAAAATTAACACCACAGGTTGCCCTAAGTAGAGCCGCCACACAAGGAAGGGTTACCGCTCTCGATGCCACAGACAGTAGGCTGTTCACCATGTTACAGTCCCTTGCAATAGCCATACGCGTTTCGAGGTTGAGAGCTCTTGATCACTGGCAAGCATGATGAAAATGAGCCGATACATTTTGAACTGATTTATTTCAATCACGACTCCCGCCCATGTGGGCGTTGTCACAAGCATGCTGGTTATAGTAGTCCTAATATGCCTGCAAAACTCCAAGTTCGTAAAAGCAAGCGCGTCGCTCACCACATCATCTTCAATAATATCCCGTTAGGGCAAAGGTCCTTGTAGCAAGGCCACCAGCTTCCCAATAATGACCCGTGGCTCAGGCCCCCTCCTTTCCAACTGGTGTTCATGGTAACAAACACCCAGGATCTGCTTGCAGCGGCGGGGCAGATCCGCGACCGGACGAGCCGCTCAAAATGAACACCACAGGTTGCCCTAAGTAGAGCCGCCACACAAGGAAGGGTTACCGCTCTCGATGCCACAGGCAGTAGGCTGTTCACCATGTTACAGTCCCTTGCAATAGCCATACGCGTTGTGAGCTTGACAGCTCTTGGTCACTGGCAAGCATGATGAAAATGAGCCGATACATTTAGAACTGATTTATTTCTATCACGAGTCCTGCCCATGTGGGCGTTGTCACAAGCATGCTGGTTATAGTAATCTTAATATGCCTGCAAAACTCCAAGTTCGTAAAAGCAAGTGTGTCGCTCACCACATCATCTTCAATAATATCCCGTTAGGGCAAACGTCCTTGTAGCAAGGCCAACAGCTTCCCAATAATGACCCGTGGCTCAGGCCCCCTCCTTTCCAACTGGTGTTCATGGTAACAAACACCCAGGATCCGCTTGCAGCGGCGGGGCAGCTCCGCGACCAGACGAGCCGCTCAAAATTAACACCACAGGTTGCCCTAAGTAGAGCCGCCACACAAGGAAGGGTTACCGCTCTCGATGCCACAGGCAGTAGGCTGTTCACCATGTTACAGTCCCTTGCAATAGCCATACGCGTTTCGAGCTTGAGAGCTCTTTATCACTGGCAAGCATGATGAAAATGAGCCGATACATTTTGAACTGATTTATTTCTATCATGAGTCCCGCCCATGTGGGCGTTGTCCCAAGCATGCTGGTGATAGTAGTCTTAATATGCCTGCAAAACTCCAAGTTCGTAAAAGCAAGAGCGTCTCTCACCACATCATCTTCAATAATATCCCGTTAGTGCAAAGGTCCTTGTAGCAAGGACACCAGCTTCCCAATAATGACCCGTGGCTCAGGCCCCCTCCTTTCCAACTGGTGTTCATGGTAACAAACACCCAGGATCCGCTTGCAGCGGCGGGGCAGCTCCGCGACCAGACGAGCCGCTCAAAATTAACACCACAGGTTGCCCTAAGTAGAGCCGCCACACAAGGAAGGGTTACCGCTCTCGATGCCACAGACAGTAGGCTGTTCACCATGTTACAGTCCCTTGCAATAGCCATACGCATTTCGAGGTTGAGAGCTCTTGATCACTGGCAAGCATGATGAAAATGAGCCGATACATTTTGAACTGATTTATTTCTATCACGACTCCCGCCCATGTGGGCGTTGTCACAAGCATGCTGGTTATAGTAGTCCTAATATGCCTGCAAAACTCCAAGTTCGTAAAAGCAAGCGCGTCGCTCACCACATCAACTTCAATAATATCCCGTTAGGGCAAAGGTCCTTGTAGCAAGGCCACCAGCTTCCCAATAATGACCCGTGGCTCAGGCCCCCTCCTTTCCAACTGGTGTTCATGGTAACAAACACCCAGGATCTGCTTGCAGCGGCGGGGCAGATCCGCGATCAGACAAGCCGCTCAAAATGAACACCACAGGTTGCCCTAAGTAGAGCCGCCACACAAGGAAGGGTTACCGCTCTCGATGCCACAGGCAGTAGGCTGTTCACCATGTTACAGTCCCTTGCAATAGCCATACGCATTTCGAGCTTGAGAGCTCTTTATCACTGGCAAGCATGATGAAAATGAGCCGATACATTTTGAACTGATTTATTTCTATCATGAGTCCCGCCCATGTGGGCGTTGTCCCAAGCATGCTGGTGATAGTAGTCTTAATATGCCTGCAAAACTCCAAGTTCGTAAAAGCAAGAGCGTCTCTCACCACATCATCTTCAATAATATCCCGTTAGTGCAAAGGTCCTTGTAGCAAGGACACCAGCTTCCCAATAATGACCCGTGGCTCAGGCCCCCTCCTTTCCAACTGGTGTTCATGGTAACAAACACCCAGGATCCGCTTGCAGCGGCGGGGCAGCTCCGCGACCAGACGAGCCGCTCAAAATTAACACCACAGGTTGCCCTAAGTAGAGCCGCCACACAAGGAAGGGTTACCGCTCTCGATGCCACAGGCAGTAGGCTGTTCACCATGTTACAGTCCCTTGCAATAGCCATACGTGTTTCGAGCTTGAGAGCTCTTGATCACTGGCAAGCATGATGAAAATGAGCCGATACATTTTGAACTGATTTATTTCTATCACGAGTCCCGCCCATGTGGGCGTTGTCACAAGCATGCTGGTTATAGTAGTCTTAATATGCTTGCAAAACTCCAAGTTCGTAAAAGCAAGTGCGTCGCTCACCACATCATCTTCAATAATATCCCGTTAGGGCAAAGGTCCTTGTAGCAAGGCCACCAGCTTCCCAATAATGACCCGTGGCTCAGGCCCCCTCCTTTCCAACTGGTGTTCATGGTAACAAACACCCAGGATCCGCTTGCAGCGGCGGGGCAGCTCCGCGACCAGACGAGCCGCTCAAAATTAACACCACAGGTTGCCCTAAGTAGAGCCGCCACACAAGGAAGGGTTACCGCTCTCGATGCCACAGGCAGTAGGCTGTTCACCATGTTACAGTCCCTTGCAATAGCCATACGTGTTTCGAGCTTCAGAGCTCTTGATCACTGGCAAGCATGATGAAAATGAGCTGATACATTTTGAACTGATTTATTTCTATCACGAGTCCCGCCCATGTGGGCGTTGTCACAAGCATGATGGTTATAGTAGTCTTAATATGCCTGCAAAACTCCAAGTTCGTCAAAGCAAGTGCGTCGCTCACCACATCATCTTCAATAATATCCCGTTAGGGCAAAGGTCCTTGTAGCAAGGCCACCAGCTTCCCAATAATGACCCGTGGCTCAGGCCCCCTCCTTTCCAACTGGTGTTCATGGTAACAAACACCCAGGATCCGCTTGCAGCGGCGGGGCAGCTTCGCGACCAGACGAGCCGCTCAAAATTAACACCACAGGTTGCCCTAAGTAGAGCCGCCACACAAGGAAGGGTTACCGCTCTCTATGCCACAGACAGTAGGCTGTTCACCATGTTACAGTCCCTTGCAATAGCCATACGCGTTTCGAGCTTGAGAGCTCTTGATTACTGGCAAGCATGATGAAAATGAGCCGATAGATTTTGAACTGATTTATTTCTATCACGAGTCCCGCCCATGTGGGCGTTGTCACAAGCATGCTGGTTATAGTAGTCTTAATATGCCTGCAAAACTCCAAGTTCGTAAAAGCAAGTGCGTCGCTCACCACATCATCTTCAATAATATCCCGTTAGGGCAAAGGTCCTTGTAGCAAGGCCACCAGCTTCCCAATAATGACCCTTGGCTCAGGCCCCCTCCTTTCCAACTGGTGTTCATGGTAACAAACACCCAGGATCCGCTTGCAGCGGTGGGGCAGCTCCGCGACCAGACGGGCCGCTCAAAATTAACACCACAGGTTGCCCTAAGTAGAGCCGCCACACAAGGAAGGGTTACCGCTCTCGATGCCACAGGCAGTAGGCTGTTCACCATGTTACAGTCCCTTGCAATAGCCATACGCGTTTCGAGCTTGAGAGCTCTTGATCACTGGAAAGCATGATGAAAATGAGCCGATACATTTTGAACTGATTTATTTCTATCACGAGTCCCGCCCATGTGGGCGTTGTCAAAAGCATGCTGTTTATAGTAGTCTTAATATGCCTGCAAAACTCCAAGTTCGTAAAAGCAAGTGCGTCGCTCACCACATCATCTTCAATAATAACCCGTTAGGGCAAAGGTCCTTGTAGCAAGGCCACCAGCTTCCCAATAATGACCCGTGGCTCAGGCCCCCTCCTTTCCAACTGGTGTTCATGGTAACAAACACCCAGGATCCGCTTGCAGCGGCGGGGCAGCTCCGCGACCAGACGAGCCGCTCAAAATTAACACCAGAGGTTGCCCTAAGTAGAGCCGCCACACAAGGAAGGGTTACCACTCTCGATGCCACAGGCAGTAGGCTGTTCACCATGTTACAGTCCCTTGCAATAGCCATACGCGTTTCGAGCTTGAGAGCTCTTTATCACTGGCAAGCATGATGAAAATGAGCCGATACATTTTGAACTGATTTATTTCTATCACGAGTCCCGCCCATGTGGGCGTTGTCACAAGCATGCTGTTTATAGTAGTCTTAATATGCCTGCAAAACTCCAAGTTCGTAAAAGCAAGTGCGTCGCTCACCACATCATCTTCAATAATATCCCGTTAGGGCAAAGGTCCTTGTAGCAAGGCCACCAGCTTCCCAATAATGACCCGTGGCTCAGGCCCCCTCCTTTCCAACTGGTGTTCATGGTAACAAACACCCAGGATCCGCTTGCAGCGGCGGGGCAGCTCCGCGACCAGACGAGCCGCTCAAAATTAACACCACAGGTTGCCCTAAGTAGAGCCGCCACACAAGGAAGGGTTACCGCTCTCGATGCCACAGGCAGTAGGCTGTTCACCATGTTACAGTCCCTTGCAATAGCCATACGCGTTTCGAGCTTGAGAGCTCTTTATCACTGGCAAGCATGATGAAAATGAGCCGATACATTTTGAACTGATTTATTTCTATCATGAGTCCCGCCCATGTGGGCGTTGTCCCAAGCATGCTGGTGATAGTAGTCTTAATATGCCTGCAAAACTCCAAGTTCGTAAAAGCAAGTGCGTCTCTCACCACATCATCTTCAATAATATCCCGTTAGTGCAAAGGTCCTTGTAGCAAGGACACCAGCTTCCCAATAATGATCCGTGGCTCAGGCCCCCTCCTTTCCAACTGGTGTTCATGGTAACAAACACCCAGGATCCGCTTGCAGCGGCGGGGCAGCTCCGCGACCAGACGAGCCGCTCAAAATTAACACCACAGGTTGCCCTAAGTAGAGCCGCCACACAAGGAAGGGTTACCGCTCTCGATGCCACAGGCAGTAGGCTGTTCACCATGTTACAGTCCCTTGCAATAGCCATACGCGTTTCGAGCTTGGGAGCTCTTGATCACTGGCAAGCATGATGAAAATGACCCGATACATTTTGAACTGATTTATTTCTATCACGAGTCCCGCCCATGTGGGCGTTGTCACAAGCATGCTGGTTATAGTAGTCTTAATATGCCTGCAAAACTCCAAGTTCGTAAAAGCAAGTGCGTCTCTCACCACATCATCTTCAATAATATCCCGTTAGTGCAAAGGTCCTTGTAGCAAGGACACCAGCTTCCCAATAATGACCCGTGGCTCAGGCCCCCTCCTTTCCAACTGGTGTTCATGGTAACAAACACCCAGGATCCGCTTGCAGCGGCGGGGCAGCTCCACGACCAGACGAGCCGCTCAAAATTAACACCACAGGTTGCCCTAAGTAGAGCCGCCACACAAGGAAGGGTTACCGCTCTCGATGCCACAGGCAGTAGGCTGTTCACCATGTTACAGTCCCTTGCAATAGCCATACGCGTTTCGAGCTTGAGAGCTCTTGATCACTGGCAAGCATGATGAAAATGAGCAGATACATTTTGAACTGATTTATTTCTATCACGAGTCCCGCCCATGTGGGCGTTGTCACAAGCATGCTGGTTATAGTAGTCTTAATATGCCTGCAAAACTCCAAGTTCGTAAAAGCAAGTGCGTCGCTCACCACATCATCTTCAATAATATCCCGTTAGGGCAAAGGTCCTTGTAGCAAGGCCACCAGCTTCCCAATAATGACCCTTGGCTCAGGCCCCCTCCTTTCCAACTGGTGTTCATGGTAACAAACAACCAGGATCCGCTTGCAGCGGTGGGGCAGCTCCGCGACCAGACGGGCCGCTCAAAATTAACACCACAGGTTGCCCTAAGAAGAGCCGCCACACAAGGAAGGGTTACCGCTCTCGATGCCACAGGCAGTAGGCTGTTCACCATGTTACAGTCCCTTGCAATAGCCATACGCGTTTCGAGCTTAAGAGCTCTTGATCACTGGCAAGCATGATGAAAATGAGCCGATACATTTTGAACTGATTTATTTCTATCACGAGTCCCGCCCATGTGGGCGTTGTCACAAGCATGCTGTTTATAGTAGTCTTAATATGCCTGCAAAACTTCAAGTTCGTAAAAGCAAGTGCGTCGCTCACCACATCATCTTCAATAATATCCCGTTAGGGCAAAGGTCCTTGTAGCAAGGCCACCAGCTTCCCAATAATGACCCGTGGCTCAGGCCCCCTCCTTTCCAACTGGTGTTCATGGTAACAAACACCCAGGATCCGCTTGCAGCGGCGGGGCAGCTCCGCGACCAGACGAGCCGCTCAAAATTAACACCACAGGTTGCCCTAAGTAGAGCCGCCACACAAGGAAGGGTTACCACTCTCGATGCCACAGGCAGTAGGCTGTTCACCATGTTACAGTCCCTTGCAATAGCCATACGCGTTTCGAGGTTGAGAGCTCTTGATCACTGGCAAGCATGATGAAAATGAGCCGATACATTTTGAACTGATTTATTTCTATCACGAGTCCCGCCCATGTGGGCGTTGTCACAAACATGCTGGTTATAGTAGTCTTAATATGCCTGCAAAACTCCAAGTTCGTAAAAGCCAGTGCGTCGCTCACCACATCATCTTCAATAATATCCCGTTAGGGCAAAGGTCCTTGTAGCAAGGCCACCAGCTTCCCAATTATTGACCCGTTGCTCAGGCCCCCTCCTTTCCAACTGGTGTTCATGGTAACAAACACCCAGGATCCGCTTGCAGCGGCGGGGCAGCTCCGCGACCAGACGAGCCGCTCAAAATTAACACCACAGGTTGCCCTAAGTAGAGCCGCCACACAAGGAAGGGTTACCGCTCTCGATGCCACAGACAGTAGGCTGTTCACCATGTTACAGTCCCTTGCAATAGCCATACGCGTTTCGAGGTTGAGAGCTCTTGATCACTGGCAAGCATGATGAAAATGAGCCGATACATTTTGAACTGATTTATTTCTATCACGACTCCCGCCCATGTGGGCGTTGTCACAAGCATGCTGGTTATAGTAGTCCTAATATGCCTGCAAAACTCCAAGTTCGTAAAAGCAAGTGCGTCGCTCACCACATCATCTTCAATAATATCCTGTTAGGGCAAAGGTCCTTGTAGCAAGGCCACCAGCTTCCCAATAATGACCCGTGGCTCAGGCCCCCTCCTTTCCAACTGGTGTTCATGGTGACAAACACCCAGGATCTGCTTGCAGCGGCGGGGCAGCTCCGCGACCAGACGAGCCGCTCAAAATGAACACCACAGGTTGCCCTAAGTAGAGCCGCCACACAAGGAAGAGTTACCGCTCTCGATGCCACAGGCAGTAGGCTGTTCACCATGTTACAGTCCCTTGCAATAGCCATACGCGTTTTGAGCTTGAGAGCTCTTGGTCACTGGCAAGCATGATGAAAATGAGCCGATACATTTTGAACTGATTTATTTCTATCACGAGTCCCGCCCAAGTGGGCGTTGTCACAAGCATGCTGGTTATAGTAGTCTTAATATGCCTGCAAAACTCCAAGTTCGTAAAAGCAAGTGCGTCGCTCACCACATCATCTTCAATAATATCCCGTTAGGGCAAAGGTCCTTGTAGCAAGGCCACCAGCTTCCCAATAATGACCCGTTGCTCAGGCCCCCTCCTTTCCAACTGGTGTTCATGGTAACAAACACCCAGGATCCGCTTGCAGCGGCGGAGCAGCTCCGCGACCAGACGAGCCGCTCAAAATTAACACCACAGGTTGCCCTAATTAGAGCCGCCACACAAGGAAGGTTTACCGCTCTCGATGCCACAGGCAGTAGGCTGTTCACCATGTTACAGTCCCTTGCAATAGCCATACGCGTTTCGAGGTTGAGAGCTCTTGATCACTGGCAAGCATGATGAAAATGAGCCGATACATTTTGAACTGATTTATTTCTATCATGAGTCCCGCCCATGTGGGCGTTGTCACAAGCATGCTGGTTATAGTAGTCCTAATATGCCTGCAAAACTCCAAGTTCGTAAAAGCAAGTGCGTCGCTCACCACATCATCTTCAATAATATCCCGTTAGGGCAAAGGTCCTTGTAGGAAGGCCACCAGCTTCCCAATAATGACCCGTGGCTCAGGCCCCTCCTTTCCAACTGGTGTTCATGGTAACAAACACCCAGGATCTGCTTGCAGCGGCGGGGCAGCTCCGCGACCAGACGAGCCGCTCAAAATGAACACCACAGGTTGCCCTAAGTAGAGCCGCCACACAAGGAAGGGTTACCGCTCTCGATGCCACAGGCAGTAGGCTGTTCACCATGTTACAGTCCCTTGCAATAGCCATACGCGTTTTGAGCTTGAGAGCTCTTGGTCACTGGCAAGCATGATGAAAATGAGCCGATACATTTTGAACTGATTTATTTCTATCACGAGTCCCGCCCAAGTGGGCGTTGTCACAAGCATGCTGGTTATAGTAGTCTTAATATGCCTGCAAAACTCCAAGTTCGTAAAAGCAAGTGCGTCTCTCACCACATCATCTTCAATAATATCCCATTAGTGCAAAGGTCCTTGTAGCAAGGATACCAGCTTCCCAATAATGACCCGTGGCTCAGGCCCCCTCCTTTCCAACTGGTGTTCATGGTAACAAACACCCAGGATCCGCTTGCAGCGGCGGGGCAGCTCCGCGACCAGACGAGCCGCTCAAAATTAACACCACAGGTTGCCCTAAGTAGAGCCGCCACACAAGGAAGGGTTACCGCTCTCGATGCCACAGGCAGTAGGCTGTTCACCATGTTACAGTCCCTTGCAATAGCCATACGCGTTTCGAGCTTGAGAGCTCTTGATCACTGGCAAGCATGATGAAAATGAGCCGATACATTTTGAACTGATTTATTTCTATCACGAGTCCCGCCCATGTGGGCGTTGTCACAAGCATGCTGGTTATAGTAGTCTTAATATGCCTGCAAAACTCCAAGTTCGTAAAAGCAAGTGCGTCGCTCACCACATCATCTTCAATAATATCCCGTTAGGGCAAAGGTCCTTGTAGCAAGGCCACCAGCTTCCCAATAATGACCCGTGGCTCAGGCCCCCTCCTTTCCAACTGGTGTTCATGGTAACAAACACCCAGGATCCGCTTGCAGCGGCGGGGCAGCTCCGCGACCAGACGAGCCGCTCAAAATTAACACCACAGGTTGCCCTAAGTAGAGCCGCCACACAAGGAAGGGTTACCGCTCTCGATGCCACAGGCAGTAGGCTGTTCACCATGTTACAGTCCCTTGCAATAGCCATACGCGTTTCGAGCTTGAGAGCTCTTGATCACTGGCAAGCATGATGAAAATGAGCCAATACATTTTGAACTGATTTATTTCTATCATGAGTCCCGCCCATGTGGGCGTTGTCCCAAGCATGCTGGTTATAGTAGTCTTAATATGCCTGCAAAACTCCAAGTTCGTAAAAGCAAGTGCGTCTCTCACCACATCATCTTCAATAATATCCCGTTAGGGCAAAGGTCCTTGTAGCAAGGCCACCAGCTTCCCAATAATGACCCTTGGCTCAGGCCCCCTCCTTTCCAACTGTTGTTCATGGTAACAAACACCCAGGATCCGCTTGCAGCGGTGGGGCAGCTCCGCGACCAGACGGGCCGCTCAAAATTAACACCACAGGTTGCCCTAAGTAGAGCCGCCACACAAGGAAGGGTTACCGCTCTCGATGCCACAGGCAGTAGGCTGTTCACCATGTTACAGTCCCTTGCAATAGCCATTCGCGTTTCGAGCTTGAGAGCTCTTGATCACTGGCAAGCATGATGAAAATGAGCCGATACATTTTGAACTGATTTATTTCTATAACGAGTCCCGCCCATGTGGGCGTTGTCACAAGCATGCTGTTTATAGTAGTCTTAATATGCCTGCAAAACTCCAAGTTCGTAAAAGCAAGTGCGTCGCTCACCACATCATCTTCAATAATATCCCGTTAGGGCAAAGGTCCTTGTAGCAAGGCCACCAGCTTCCCAATAATGACCCTTGGCTCAGGCCCCCTCCTTTCCAACTGGTGTTCATGGTAACAAACACCCAGGATCCGCTTGCAGCGGAGGGGCAGCTCCGCGACCAAACGAGCCGCTCAAAATTAACACCACAGGTTGCCCTAAGTAGAGCCGCCACACAAGGAAGGGTTACTACTCTCGTAGCCACAGGCAGTAGGCTGTTCACCATGTTACAGTCCCTTGCAATAGCCATACGCGTTTCGAGCTTGAGAGCTCTTGATCACTGGCAAGCATGATGAAAATGAGCCGATACATTTTGAACTGATTTATTTCTATCACGAGTCCCGCCCATGTGGGCGTTGTCACAAGCATGCTGGTTGTAGTAGTCTTAATATGCCTGCAAAACTCCAAGTTCGTAAAAGCAAGTGCGTCGCTCACCACATCATCTTCAATAATATCCCGTTAGGGCAAAGGTCCTTGTAGCAAGGCCACCAGCTTCCCAATAATGACCCGTGGCACAGGCCCCCTCCTTTCCAACTGGTGTTCATGGTAACAAACACCCAGGATCCGCTTGCAGCGGCGGGGCAGCTCCACGACCAGACGAGCTGCTCAAAATTAACACCACAGGTTGCCCTAAGTAGACCCGCCACACAAGGAAGGGTTACCGCTCTCGATGCCACAGGCAGTAGACTGTTCACCATGTTACAGTCCCTTGCAATAGCCATACGCGTTTCGAGGTTGAGAGCTCTTGATCACTGGCAAGCATGATGAAAATGAGCCGATACATTTTGAACTGATTTATTTCTGTCACGAGTCCCGCCCATGTGGGTGTTGTCACAAGCATGCTGGTTATAGTAGTCCTAATATGCCTGCAAAACTCCAAGTTCGTAAAAGTAAGTGCGTCGCTCACCACATCATCTTCAATAATATCCCGTTAGGGCAAAGGTCCTTGTAGCAAGGCCACCAGCTTCCCAATAATGACCCGTGGCTCAGGCCCCCTCCTTTCCAACTGGTGTTCATGGTAACAAGCACCCAGGATCCGCTTGCAGCGGCGGGGCAGCTCCGCGACCAGATGAGCCGCTCAAAATGAACACCACAGGTTGCCCTAAGTAGAGCCGCCACACAAGGAAGGGTTACCGCTCTCGATGCCACAGGCAGTAGGCTGTTCACCATGTTACAGTCCCTTGCAATAGCCATACGTGTTTTGAGCTTGAGAGCTCTTGGTCACTGGCAAGCATGATGAAAATGAGCCGATACATTTTGAACTGATTTATTTCTATCACGAGTCCCGCCCATGTGGGCGTTGTCACAAGCATGCTGGTTATAGTAGTCTTAATATGCCTGCAAAACTCCAAGTTCGTAAAAGCAAGTGCGTCGCTCACCACATCATCTTCAATAATATCCCGTTAGGGCAAAGGTCCTTGTAGCAAGGCCACCAGCTTCCCAATAATGACCCGTGGCTCAGGCCCCCTCCTTTCCAACTGGTGTTCATGGTAACAAACACCCAGGATCTTCTTGCAGCGGCGGGGCAGCTCCGCGACCAGACGAGCCGCTCAAAATGAACACCACAGGTTGCCCTAAGTAGAGCCGCCACACAAGGAAGGGTTACCGCTCTCGATGCCACAGGCAGTAGGCTGTTCACCATGTTACAGTCCCTTGTAATAGCCATACATGTTTTGAGCTTGAGAGCTCTTGGTCACTGGCAAGCATGATGAAAATGAGCCGATACATTTTGAACTGATTTATTTCTATCACGAGTCCCGCCCAAGTGGGCGTTGTCACAAGCAGGCTCGTTATAGTAGTCTTAATATGCCTGCAAAACTCCAAATTCGTAAACTCAAGTGCGTCGCTCACCACATCATCTTCAATAATATCCCGTTAGGGCAAAGGTCCTTGTAGCAAGGCCACCAGCTTCCCAATAATGACCCGTTGCTCAGGCCCCCTCCTTTCCAACTGGTGTTCATGGTAACAAACACCCAGGATCCGCTTGCAGCGGCGGAGCAGCTCCGCGACCAGACGAGCCGCTCAAAATTAACACCACAGGTTGCCCTAATTAGAGCCGCCACACAAGGAAGGGTTACCGCTCTCGATGCCACAGGCAGTAGGCTGTTCACCATGTTACAGTCCCTTGCAATAGCCATACGCGTTTCGAGGTTGAGAGCTCTTGATCACTGGCAAGCATGATGAAAATGAGCCGATACATTTTGAACTGATTTATTTCTATCACGAGTCCCGCCCATGTGGGCGTTGTCACAAGCATGCTGGTTATAGTAGTCCTAATATGCCTGCAAAACTCCAAGTTCGTAAAAGCAAGTGCGTCGCTCACCACATCATCTTCAATAATATCCCGTTAGGGCAAAGGTCCTTGTAGCAAGGCCACCAGCTTCCCAATAATGACCCGTGGCTCAGGCCCCCTCCTTTCCAACTGGTGTTCATGGTAACAAACACCCAGGATCCGCCTGCAGCGGCGGGGCAGCTCCGCGACCAGACGAGCCGCTCAAAATGAACACCACAGGTTGCCCTAAGTAGAGCCGCCACACAAGGAAGGGTTACCGCTCTCGATGCCACAGGCATTAGGCCGTTCACCATGTTACAGTCCCTTGCAATAGCCATACGCGTTGTGAGCTTGACAGCTCTTGGTCACTGGCAAGCATGATGAAAATGAGCCGATACATTTTGAACTGATTTATTTCTATCACGAGTTCCGCCCATGTGGGCGTTGTCACAAGCATGCTGGTTATAGCAGTCTTAATATGCCTGCAAAACTCCAAGTTCGTAAAAGCAAGTGCGTCGCTCACCACATCATCTTCAATAATATCCCGTTAGGGCAAAGGTCCTTGTAGCAAGGCCACCAGCTTCCCAATACTGACCCTTTGCTCAGGCCCCCTCCTTTCCAACTGGTGTTCATGGTAACAAACACCCAGGATCCGCTTGCAGCGGCGGGGCAGCTCCGCGACCAGACGAGCCGCTCAAAATTAACACCACAGGTTGCCCTAAGTAGAGCGAGTTGGTATCAATATTTAACAGAAACTGGCATATCCTGAAAACAGATCCAGTGATGAGGAAGATACTACCCCCTGGACCCTCTGTAACCTATAGAAGATGTAGGTCCTTAAGTGACCATTTGACCAACAGTCACTTTGTAGATTCCCCTAAAACCTCAAACAAAAGATCAGTATGTGGCTTCTATCCTTGCATGCACTGTAAGGCGTGCAAGTATAGTAAAAAATGGACCAAGTACGATGGAAGACCTAATGATCCACGCCCCGTAAGAGCGATCACAAAATTACTCAACTGCAATTCAGAGTATGTGATCTATTGCCTGGAATGCCCATGCTCCAAGAGATACATCGGGAGTACGATCAACCTGGCAAAGAAGCGTATCCTGGAGCACATGCGTGTCATTACCAACAAGGATAAGAATTACCCCGTGGCACGCCACTTTGAAACGCACCACAATAGCAATAGGGATCTATTGTCATTCTTTCTTATTGATCAACTAGATAGAAAGGAACGTGGAGGCGACAAAGTACGATCTTTGAGAGCATTAGAGTACAGATATATCATCGACCTCCAGAGTATGCAGCCTAGAGGTCTGAATAACGACGAGGAACTATGGGTGCATTTGGATTAAACCTACCTACAATAGGTGGAAAAAAGAAAATGCTTGGCTAGCAAAAATGATTGATGCCACGAGACATCTCCAATAATGTAGAACAGATAAACTTGGAGAATGAGGGTGAAATGATGAAAACATGGTTAAACATATGGTCATTCTTGTTTAATGGTTTTCCTCTATCTACAAAAGATATATAAACTGTAAATAACGTGACAAATAGCAAAACATCCGCCCATACAGGGCAAAACAGCGAAACAGGGATTAGTGGAAAAAATATGCTAATGCCCATACAGGGCAAGAGAACTCAATCGCACAAACACATATATATACTAAGGGACATAAATAACGATGACGGTGTATAACATCATTATAAATAATGTTTGATATCTTTATAAATGCATATGGCAAAGATATGTAAATGTGTATATATATACATGATCGAAACCCGTAAGAGGATGGACAAGAGAATTATATAATTCTTTACCCTCTCATTGTCCCTATGTAAAAATGTATATATGCGATTTATTGAACTGTTGGATTGCTATTTTAGCTATTCAAATGTTTTTAATTGCACGAGCACTTTAAACACACCATTTTTTCCGCCTTGTGAAATTTTTACTAATAATGTGCAGTGTATTGTCATTCATTGTAAGATGGCCGCTGCCTTAGGCGTAATAACCTTTTAGTCCCCTTTCTATGGTAAAGGGTAGGTGTGGATAAAATGGTGTTTCTCACTTCAATCAAGTTGACACTGACGAAGCCCGAGTGGTGAAACGCGTTTGTCAAGGGGGCAGGGGGTCTGCCAAATAAACTTGCACTGGGACGAAAAACTTTTGAGTGCCGTCATTCTTCGTTTAATTGAACGATTTTGTAAGGACTATATATATATATATATATATATATATATATATATCATGTGACCAAGCCTCGTGTCGGAGGCGAAACGCATCATGCAGACTTGCTGGGTTTTATTTTTGAAATAAACCACTAATTGCACGAAGAAATTTGGGTCTGTTCTGTTCGCCTTTTTCTTGTGAGCTGTCTGGAGGGATAACGGACAGGGGTGAGACGGCGGTCTCATCGGGCGGAGTTCAAGATATATATATATATATATATATATATATATATATATATATATATATATATATATATATATATATATATATATATATTCACTGAAAAAACCATAGGTTATAGACCATATATAGTTAGGAATTAGCATTTACAAAACCTTATTTTACTCACACAAAACCATTGAAATTCGCATATATAGTTAGTTGTACTAACTATATATCGCGCACCCGCAATCCACTGCTGATCATGTCACATATTACATCATTCATGACATGGTGAGTGACATCACTGATGATATCACTGATGACATCTCAAATGACATCACTGATGACATCACTGATGACATCTCAAATGACATAACTGATGACATCTCATTTGACATTACTGAGCACATCACTGATGACATTATTCATGTGATAATACGATGAACCTCTTCAGACTCTAATATAACCTTAGATACACTCAGTGTAAACAGACACTCACAGACTGTCACTCATCCATGGAGTTACTCACACACCTACTCAGTCATACAAAGAATCAATCACACCTCCATTTTCTCAACTATACAGTTATACACACCTTACTTATTCAAACATATACTAACACATATTTACTCTCTTATAAAATCCCTGATACAAGTTCACAATGATCCATACAGCCACTCACACATTCACTAGCTCTTTATGCACAGTTATTTATATATGTCAACTCTCACATGTACTGTGTTTTACATATGTACTTACTTTGACATGTAGCACTGAGATATCCATTCACTCACCAATACACTCATGCACACAGTCAACCGCCCATACAGCTGTTTCCACATGCACTTTTGAACCCATACATCTAGTGAATCAACTGCTCACACATCTATGCACAGAGTCATACACCTCCCAGCTACCCACACACACACTCAGTCTCCCATACAAATACTTGGGCAACCAATCAATAACCCATATAGTTACTCATATAGCTACTGATCAACACATGCAGCAGTTTACAGAACAACAGACATAATGATGCACAGATTAAGACAGTTTAGTCACTAACCCATGCACTCAGTGAGACACATTTAATCACTCACTCATACAGTCAGTCATGCACCTACTAAATCCTTCATCCAGACACTTATACATCCACTCATTCTTCAATATGTAAGACATATTTTAACTTTACAGAAATACACAGTCACTGGATGTTGTCATCAGTGATGTCATTTGGGATGTCATCAGTGATGTCATTTGAGATGTCATCAGTGATGTCATCAGTGATGTCACTGACCATGTCATGAATGATGTAATATGTGACATGATCAGCAGTGGATTGCGGGTGCTCGATATATAGTTAGTACAACTAACTATATATGCGAATTTCAATGGTTTTGTGTGAGTAAAATAAGGTTTTGTAAATGCTAATTCCTAACTATATATGGTCTATAACCTATGGTTTTTTCAGTGAATTTTCAAGGTTTTGTAAATGCTAATTCCTAACTATATATGGTCTATAACCTATGGTTTTTTCAGTGAATTTCAATGGTTTTTTAAAAGCAAATATCAAAAGCTTTAAAATGTATTCTTCTTTAAATCAAAAAATATATTTTATATGTTTTTAATATAATTTTTTTATGTATATATTTTATTTTTATTTATTTTTTGTTTCGCTACCGGTCCGCGCACCGGGTAGCTTCCCGTTAGCTCAATTTGGTGCCGCGACCCGGTCCACGAACCGGTAAACGTTCCGTTAGCGCAACTGCCGCGTTAGAAAACAACATCGTGACGCATCGCGTAAGCGCGACGTATTGCGTTGTCGCGTAATGCGTCTTATGACGCGCCGCGTTAGCGCACCCGGAAGTGCTCCGGAGCGCGAACCGAGGCGCGAAGCGCAGCGCACCGGAAGCGATCAGGGGCGCGGCGCGGAGCGCGTAACGTAAGCGTAACAGGTCATGTGACTTGTTAATAAAACTTTTCATTGGTTCATTTCACTTTTGGTTTCCTAATGATGTAAGGCTAGGTCATGTGACCTAAAAATAACACTTTTCATTGGTTTAGAACATTTTTTTTCCCAAATGATGAAAGCCCCCACCTTTTTTCTCACTCTGCCTTTCAACTTTGTGAGAGGAAGACCTATTTTCACTAATAAGCAATGGCTTCATTAGTAGCTGCAGCTGGTGCACCCCCACCACCACCACCACCTCCTAGGAAGAGAGGACCACCTCCTCAGGTAATCCTCAATCAAGAGGAGGAAGAAGAGGAAGAGGAGCAAGGGACGAGGCAGTTTTTGCCTGAAGAACCAAGGAGGTCCCATGTAAAAGAAGATTACATCTGGCAATTTTACTCATTTCCCCGGGGCCAAAAAAAAGTTAATGCCCGCTACGTTACCTGTCTCATATGTAAAACAAATCTGCCAGAGGGACTGATAAGAAATACAGCTATGGCAATTACACCATGCATCGGCATATGGAGAGGTGGCACCCTATAAATTATAGTGCTGCGCAGGTACGTCACCTGCAGGAAAACCCCCCTCCTGTGGCCAGTACATCATCTGGAGAGGCAGTGACGGGACCAGAGGCGAGGGAGATGGTCCCCAACATCCAGTTGAAGTTCGGGGAAGTGAAGCACGTGTGCATTTATTGCGGCAAATTAATTTGCT
Source organism: Lissotriton helveticus (assembly GCF_964261635.1). Lineage (NCBI taxonomy): Eukaryota > Metazoa > Chordata > Amphibia > Caudata > Salamandridae > Lissotriton > Lissotriton helveticus. Next base: position 1,461,232,762 of record NC_136065.1, on the reverse strand, counting down.
ACAGGGAGAGTAGCATAAATTTGATCAACGTAGCAATTGAAAATCATAAATGTCCAAAACGCCCCAGAAAATAAATTATCTTTTTTTTTTGTTGCTCCTGTTGAGCCCTTTATAATGAATCATTTTCGTTTCCCCCCCCCCCAAAAAAAACAAAAAAAATATAAAACCGTTCAAAAAATACAAAAAAAATAAAAAAATGTTCAGAAAAAAAATAAAAAAAATATAAAACAACAAAAATAATTTTAAAAAAAGTTCTTTTCAGAACTACCTCCCCTTTATAAAAAATTGCTAGAATGTTTAGCACTCTGGCAACCTCTATTTCTTTTGATTCGCTTCCCGGTTCGCGCGCCGGTACGCGAACCGGACGCTCCAAAAACACAAGATGGCGGACTCCCGTTACGCTGCCGGTTAGCTGCCCGGTTCGCGTACCGGGCCGCGCCTCTACGGCGAAAAATCGCAATTTTTTTAACATTTTTTTTTTGCCCCGCGGGACCCTTTAATATCCCCCTCATCAATCCTAGGGGGTCAGGAGAGGTCTACCTTGCCCCCTTTCCTTCATTTCCCCCTTCGTTTTTCACCACATCTTGTCTCTCGATCCTACCGAGAGACAAGATGGCGGCTGCTCCGGACTATTTAGAATGTTGACAGACACCGGAGAGCCAATCAGCTTCGCTTCGCGAAGTTCCGTTACGCGTCAGGTACGCGAACCGGGGCGCTAACCGGAGCGCTGTTACAGATATAAATATTTTTTTGAACGTTAATTTATCAAAATCCACTGGAGCACATATATTGAGACCTAGCAAAGGCACATCGGGCAAACAATATCTACAATTTTGCCAAGTTTCATGTAAATCCATTCAGCCGTTCGAGCTAAAAGTGAGTCCAACCGCCCTATGGAAAAATGAATGGGAAAAACACGTTTTGGGACCCCCCTTTTTTCTCGGCCCCCCTTGACGAAACCCCCCCAAAGTTTCAGGGGCTGCTCAGAAACAAAATGTGCCATTTTCCTGAAAATTTCAGCCACTTCCGTCCACAAATGCCAAAGTTATTAGACATAGAATTTTCAAAAATCCCATAGAGAAAAAATCCTAACTATATATACCTACTGGCGACCGCCAGTAGGTAATATATATATATATATATATATATATATATATATATATATATATATATATATATATATATATATATTACCTACTGGCGGTCGCCAGTAGGTATATATAGTTAGGATTTTTTCCCTATGGGATTTTTGAAAATTCTATGTCTAATAACTTTGGTGTTTGTGGACAGAATTGGCTGAAATTTTCTGGAAAATGGAACATTTTGTTTCTGAGCAGCCCTTGAAAATTTGGGGGGGGGTCGTCAAGGGGGGGCCGAGAAAAAAGGGGGGTCCCAAAACGTGTTTTTAACATTGAGTTGGCCTCACTTTTAGCCCGAACGGCTGAATGGATTTGCACGAAACTTGGCAAAATTGTAGGGACTGGTAGCCCGATGTGCCTTTTGTAGGTCTCAATATATGTGCTCCAGTGGATTTTGAGAAATTAACGTTTAAAAAAAGATATATATCTGTAAGCGCGCTCCGGTCCGCGCCCCGGTTCGCGGACCGGGGCGCGTACCGGAACTTCGCGTAGCGAAGCTGATTGGCTCTCCGGTGTCTGTCAACATTCTAAACAGTCCGTAGCGGCCGCCATCTTGTCTCTCGGTAGGATTGAGAGACAAGAGGAGGCCAAAACAAAGGGGGAAATGACCATAAGGGGGCATAGTAGATCCTCCCTGACCCCCTAGGTTTAATGTGGAGGCTTTAAAAGGGCCCCGCGGGGCAAAAAAAAAGAATTTTTTTTTTGTTTTTTTTGCGTGGGTAGCGCCCGGTACGCGAACCGGGAAGCGTTCTGGGCAGCGTACTACAATGAAAAAAGAATGAGAGACTTTTCAAATGCAGTATGTTAATTGATTGTTAGTTTTGTTGATTATTTTTTATTTTTTTTATTTTTTAAGCATTTTTTTTTATTGTGATTGTGTTTCATAATTTATTAAACTTTCTAACATTTCATTGTCAGAAATTTCATAATTATCATGGAATATACATTGTAGTCTCTGAGGGTGTAAAATGTCCTCATTTGCAAGGAGGTTATCTACTGCTTGTACACATTGCAGTAGTTCATTGTCCCAAGTTTCATCGAAAAATTCAATGTCAATTTGATCAATTGTATCAATCAATTCTTGGCTGCTCTCTTGCAGGTCCATTTCAAAAGAAACTTGGTTTTCGCCTTCCATTTTGCCTGGAATTTGGATTAAAAAAATATATATTAGTAGAGATAGGGCAATGTTGGGAATAATTTTAGATAGGCATTTTTTATCAGTGAATTTATCTTTGGGCAGTGTATAGTATCAGAGTGGAAGTAGGAATTTAAAAAAGTGTATGTGATTTAACGTAAGTAAATTCATAATTATACAAGAGAAGCCTAACTCCATCCATAACTATAACAGAGAAGTCTCTCTAAATCTATAACTACTACAGAGGGATAGTATATATCTATCAGAAAAAGTTTACCATATTAACTTATAGTGCACAATATACTTCAGTTTTAAAAATAAAAACTTACCTTTAGAAAGAAGTTGAAGGAATTAGTGAAAATACTATTGAAATGTACAGCAAGAAGTAGTAGTCAAAATGGCTGTGTTTTCTTCTCTTCCTTTATATATATTCAGGTATATAACCAATGAAATGTCAGGTAAAAAAAGTAGAAAATGAAAGTAACATTTTCATTGGTTGTCAATTCCAACACTTCAGATGTGTTTTGTGAAGTAATTTACCTCAGGGTATTTAGAGAGGTCTACAGGCTAAATGACTAAATGGAATTCCAATCAAATTTGTGAAAATGGTAGGGATTGGTATGTAGTATGAGCTAATCTATATTTGGTGAAATTGTCTCCAGTGGCTTTTCTGTGAACTACTTTCCCACCTTTTTTGATGGTGCGCTTCCCAGGGAGCGACCCGGTACGCGAACCGGTGAGCGCCCCGGTACGCGAACCTTAAGCGTTACGGGAGTCCACCATTTTGTGTTTCGGTCGAATTAAGATACAAAATGGAGGGCAAATAATGTTCAGAATGGGTAGAAGGGGGCACGGTAGACTTATCTTGACACCCTAGGTTTTGTGAGGGTGGCTGAGGAGGCTTATATGTGCGGAAAAAAACAATTTTTAAAAAAAAATTCGCGAGGTTAGCTCCCGGTTCGCGTACCGGGTAGCGCCCCGGGGAGCGTACTTTGTTGAAAATTTGTGAAAAATGTTAGAGTAAAATAATAATTGTGAGTGATTAGATGTAGGGTAGCTCTGAGAAGAGCTTTTGGGTTTATGGTACATTTAGGTACTTATAAGTAGGTACCAATGCACATTCTTAAATTCAGAGTGAAAACTCTGTTGCCCTCATCTGAGTAGTGAACTCCATCTCCTCTGTAGATATCTTGCATGTAGTAACGCAAGTTATTGTTGTACAGGGAGCCCATTCCATGGTCTCTCATGTAAGCTGAAACAGATTTGTTTACATGCTTCCTCGACTTCTCAATTTGTGGACAAAATTGGTTTGACCACCTCCATTTCTGTCTTTGGCATATATTTGAATATACCAAGGCAGTCTGAGGAAAAAGTGCCATCAATTGCTCAAAGGTGTCCTTTAAAAGCATTTCCAGACCTACCCCAGTCAAAGTGCCCAAGTCATTACCTCCACAGTGCACAATTAACAGGTCAGGTTTTGGCAAATGCATAAAGGTTTTCACCAATGGTATCAATTGGTGACATTTTAATCCTCTGTGGCCAAACCACTTAATTTCCACATCTTGTAAATTGAGGTTAGGTAAATTCCTGTTTTCAACGTACCTTTGAGCCCAGTGAATATAACTATGTCCAACAATCCAGACAGAAAACATGGTGAGAGAAGGTTCTCCTGCAGTCAGATGAAGTGTGGCAATGAAATGGCAGTTGAAAAAATGAGAGTTTAAAATGAAAAAAACTGTGGAGTTTCTGTGTTCATGAAGCAGTAACAGTGATTGGTGGATTTTGATTGCTGAAAACAGAAAGTTAGGGTGCACGGATGTGTTCTTTGAAAGATGTATTTTGAATGGTCAATAAAAAATCATTAAATGAAAGAATGCACTGGATATGCAGGTGCACTGAGAGTTCAGAGTTCAATTGCAACAAAGTTGTGTGAACTTGCAAACACCAGAAGTCTTCCAATGAGGTGGTTGCCATGCAGAAAAGGCATGAAATGGCAGAGGGGGGAAGGGTTTTCATTTGAAAAAAAGTGAGGGAAGAGTTTTGATTGGGTGACATGAGAGATATGTGTGAAGATTTACAGCATTTCTGTGCTTTTGATAGCTGCAGACTCTGGAGTGCATACCTTTTGCTCTGCTGAAGACAAATTGGTGTGTTTCTGAGACTGTTTTCAAACTCAAAGTATTTGCTAAGGTGAGAAAATATTTCTTTAATTTAGATAGAGAATAGTGTGCTTTAAGGAGAAAATTATGAATTATGTGGCGCAAATTGCTTGTAAATATGATCCCACATGTGCATGGAAAATTTAGATTTTGAATGTTTGTGTTACATAGCCATGTTAAAAGTGATACAAACATGCTGCAAAGGCAATCAAAAAACGCTTTTATGTGTCTTAAGGACATTTTAAGTAATTTTCCCATGTGCAGTGTTTTGAAATTATGATTTGAAAATCGTTTTTGGGGAAAAGGAATTGTTTTTAAATTTATGACAAGGACATAATGGTGTATGCTTCTTTATACGGCAATTGACTGTCCCTGATGTTATTTTTCCCATTTTAATGTAAGACCTTTCTCTGTGGCGCAAGTTGCTTGTAAATATGCTCCGACCTGTGCATGGGAAATTTAGATTTTAAATGTTTGTGTTACATAGCCATGTTAAAAGTGACCCAACCATGCTGGAAAGGCAATAAAAAAACACTTTCATGTGTCTTAAGGACATTTTAAGTAATTTCCCTGTGGGCAATGTTTTCAAATTATGAATTGAAAATCGTTTTTGAGGTAAAGGAATGTTGTTAAAATTTATGTGCGCCATATGCCCACAAATTTCGTTTTCAGGGGTGCAGCAGGGTGTTCTTGAGACACCCCTGCACCTTTGGAAAAATTCCTAATTTGCGATGAGCTAATTGCTAATCACAAATTGCACCTTCATTCCTATGGGCCTCCTGCTCCATGGAAATGAATGGGTAATTTGCAATTAGCAATTTGCTCATCGCAAATTAGGAATGGTAAAGAATCGCTATTTATTCCTTAAAATTCGCTATTTTGGAAATGCAAAATAGTTATATGATACATATGGCGGTTGATGTCTAACAAGATAAGAAGCTTAGGGATACATTTATTGATGACTGGCGCAATGAAGTGGACATCACTTACTTCATTGGTAGAGCTTTACATGTATTATGTCCTCTGTATTCTTCATCAAGCGTAACTTTAATCTGCAATCCTGAGTAGGCCTCACCTTAAACAAACCTCTGGATAGGCCACACCTTATCGTCATCCTGAATTAATCATTTAAAATGCTAGGGACAGATTTATGATAGGTGTATGCCTCTTTTGCGCCACTTACAAAACACTGTCCACGGGGAAATGACTTAAAATGTCCTTAAGACACATGAATGTGTTTTTTTAAAGCGTTTGCAATTTTTTGGGGTGACTTTTAACATGGCTATGTGACTCAAACAGTCAAAATCTAAATTCACCATGCACAGGTGGGAGCATATTTACAAGGAATGTGCTCTATGGGGAAAGGTCTTATAATGTAATATGGGAAAAATGACATCAGAGACACTGAAATGCCTTATAGAGAAGCATACAGCATTATGTCCTTGTCATAAATTTGCAAACCATTACTTTTCCCCAAAAACGATTTTCAAATCATAATTTGAAAACACTGCACATGTGGAAATTACTTAAAATGTCCTTAATTCTTAAATTTGCTATTCCTTATTTTGCGATTGCACTGAAGGATTTGCAAATTTTGCGATTCCTTAAATGCAATGTATCAAACAAAAAATATGTAAAAAATGATATTAAGGATTTGGAAACTACCACCAACTTCTAGTTTGTGGTAATTTGCGAATTCTTTTCAAAAAGCATTTTTTTTCCAAAAAACAAAAGGTGCCATATGACGCCTATACATGTCCTTAGGGCATGTATGTGTGCCATATGCCCCCAAATTTCTTTTTCAGGGGTGTAGCAGGGTGTTCTTGAGATACCCCTGCACGCTTGAAAAAATTCCTATTTTGTGATGAGCTAATTGCTAATCGCAAATTGCAACCTTCATTCCTATGAGCCTCCTAGCCCATGGAAGTGAATGGGTAACTTGCAATTAGCAATTTGCTCATTGCAAATTAGGAATGGTAAAGAATTGCTATTTATTCCTTAAAATTCGCTATTTAGGAAATGCAAAATAGTTTGATGGTACATATGGTGGTTCATCTGTAACAAGATAAGAAGCTTAGGGATACATTTATGATGACTGGCGCAATAAAGTGGACATTACTTACTTCATTGGTAGGCCTTTACATGTATTATCTCCTCTGTATTCTTCATCAAGCGTAACTTTAATCTGCAATCCTGAGTAGGCCTCACCTTAAACAAACCTTTGGATAGGCCACACCTTATTGTCATCCTGGATTAATCATTTAAAATGCTAGGGACAGATTTATGATAGGTGTATGCCTCTTTTGTGCCACTGTGCGTCACTTTTATGATGCAGCGGCGGTGCTAATTTGCAATTAGCAATTTGCTCATTGCAAATTAGGAATGGTAAAGAATTGCTATTTATTCCTTAAAATTCGCTATTTAGGAAATGCAAAATAGTTTCATGCTACATATGGCGGTTCATCTGTAACAAGATAAGAAGCTTAGGGATAGATTTATGATGACTGGTGCATCACCAGGGATGTGTCAGTCATCCTGCGCCGCTGTTCCGCCACCCATGGTGTGCTGCATTTAGAATACGGGGCATCATGGGGCAAAAATGGCACAGATGCGTGACGTATCTGTGCTGTAAAGGTAGTGATTGCTGGAGTTGTATCGCAAGTGCGATGCAGCTCAAGCAAGGCTCAGGGGTGCCCCATCTCCACAATGTTGCGTCAAGACCTATGCCTGCTTAAAGCAGGCGCAGGGTTTTGACGAAGCTTTCTCCTATCTGATTGTAAATACAGCACACCATGGGTGGCAGAGTAGTGGTGCACGTTAACTGGTGCATGCCTGGGGATGTGCCATTTAACATAAATCTGCCCCTTTACATTTAAGTATGTGCAGGACACACAGAGTCGGTGAGGCTTATCCAAGGTTAAGAAGAGATGAGTCCTGTTCACTGAAAATGTAGACATAGTCTTCACTTGCTCAGCATTGCTGGACATGGCTAAATAATAGCTGCAAAATATTACTCTTGTTAAACAATTTTACTATTATAATCTCTGAGATTTGTCTCTTACTCTGCAACATCTCATTGTTGTTATCTTTCTTTAAAGATAAAGACAACCTCAACATGAGCGACAATCTGCAATCAGTTGATTTTGACCTCATCATTGAACTTGTAATTGAAACATCAGTGGATGTTGATCCCTTGGATGATTTAAATCCTGAGGATGAAGAAGAGCGTGATGAGGATGCAGATTTGTCCGAATTATATGACATAGGATGGGAAGCTGACCTGCTTGAGCCTATGGAAATATAAACATTTATTTTTAAAATTTATAATTAATAAAAAGTAAAAAGGTAAACCGTTTAATTTAAAAATAAAGACACCTTCAAAAGCAGGTTATGTGTAGTGTCTTCAATAAAATATTAAAATATGCTCATAAAATTAGATCAGATTCACATATAAAATAGCACAGGTAACATAAATATAAATGTCATTTCTTTTCTGCTATTTCTGTATTGTAAATTTGCAAGGACTAAAAAATCTTCTATTTAAAATGTCAAGTAGTGTGTTAAGTTTTTGATCACTGTTATTGTTTTACTGTTTGGTAATAATGGTTAATAACATTTTTTATTATATTTTACCACAGATTCAACTGCAGATCATTTCAAGATTTCACCATGCCAACAATAGAAAGACAGAGAAAGGCTGCAAAACGTCAAAGACAGCAGGTGAAACAAAATAAGCAGCAGTCCTCTAACAAAAAGATTTGTCAAGTCACGAAGAATGCACCGGGTAAGAGCACAAAATATTTCATAAGAAATATGTGTAGTAAAAAAAATATTACTACAGAAAATGTTTCAGTCCATAAAATGAGAAGGAATTCAAATGGAAAGGAAAGGCCAATGAAAAATGTTACTGCTAGAGCAAGAGATAACTCTGTGCATGATAGTAGAAGGAAACAACAGTTTAGGGAGATTCGTAAACGAATGTTCCGCAACAGGATAATTGGCAATTTGTTAAAAAATATTAAGAAAGGTCAACAGAAACTGGTTTTTTATAAGAGAAAAAAAAAAGTTGAGAAAGTTATTGATCAGGCATTTGAAATTAAACATAAGTTATTTATTTTGATAATCAATAGAATTAGGAAGCTAAACAAGGCAATTTATGATTTCAAAAGAAATAGTAGATGGAAGAGAATAGTTAATCGTAGTAATTTTTGTGAAGTTTTTTCTGGAGAATGGATGCATAGTTCAAGCTGTGAGGCATTTTTTAATGAGGAGAGTTATTTCCAGGATAATGATTTGGTGCATGCAGTTGACACCAGTGGTCGTGCTTATGAAGTGAAAGATGGTTGTCCAGTTGAAAAAGAAAAACTTGTGACAACAGAGGCAGAAGAGGTGTTAGGTAATGAGGTTTTAGGAAGACGTGCTAAGGGTCCTGTGTACACCTGGAAGTGTAGTAGTATTTGCAGTGTGCGACAGGATTCCATCAATTTGCTTTGTGATTTTGTACGGTCATTTAATAAGAAAAGTTTGAAGAAGAAAATGATGTTGTTGCAAGAATTAGATCCTTGCAGAGTGAGAGAAGTGACAGGTTTGCATGGTCATTCACTGGCTTGTCTTTCCAGGAGAGTATGCCAGAGTGTTTTTCATCATTTCAGGATGCTAGCAGTGCATCATAATAAAGTGAGGAAATTAGTTAGAATGTTGTATTATGCTAAGAGTCCAGCAATTATGCTTAAACAATTATGCGCTGCTCTTTTGCATGGTTCTGAAATAGATGTGAAGAATATATGTGAAGAAATTGAGTTTTGTTACTTTGGAAGTAAAGAGGAGAATGTTGAAATTGACCAAGAAGAAGCGGGTAATGTGGAAGATAGTGTACAGGTTTCCAGTACAGATAATTTCCAGAGGGAAATTGCGACGTTTCAGGTCAAATCAAGTGAGAGGCCAAATTTCACTTGTGTGTGTTGTCGACGCACTTATTATGAGAATCAGACTAAGTTAGTGGATTTATATGCAAAAAGTGAAAGGGAAAATAATAGTGAATGGAAGGATTTCGCAACATACTTGATGGTAGAAAATTGTTTTGATTTGGGATTGGATCAACGTGTGTGTACTTATTGTTGTAACAAATTAAATCAAAACCAGATGCCTGCTAGAGCAGTTCATAATAATCTGGAATTGATTGAGATTCCTTCTGAATTGAAGGATTTAAATACTTATGAATCTATTTTGATTAAAAGTATCCATCCCTTTCAGGCTATTGTAAGAATGGAGCCAAAGACAGGGAAATTGCCTCCATCAGATTTACAGAGAGGATTAAAGGGAAGAGTTGTTTATTTGCCTCTAGATTTGAAGAAAAACATTAACACAATTGGAGTAGAAAAAGTGGAAGAGGAACCTCTGGTTATCTTAGTTAATGGGGTTCCGACAAAGAATAAGAAAATATGGCAAGATTTAGTAGATGTTAGGAAAGTTAAAAAGGCAACATTGTATTTGAAAAAAAATAATAAATACTATAAGAATGTATATGTTGCAGAAGAGGAAGTAAGTGAGGAAGAGGATAGCGATTTGTGTGCTGGTCAAATTGAGAAAGTAGAACCCTCTACTAGTGAAGAAATATATGAACATTATAGTGTTCATCCTTTGCATTCCAAGGAAGTCATGGGGAATGCTATTGAGTTGTTTCAAATGAAACAAGCCAAAGGGAGTCCCATTAGTGTTTGGGAGGAAAGTTTGGAAGCTCGGTGTTTCCCACAGCTTTTTCCAACAGGTCAGGGAGGAAGATATGATGAGCGACCTCATCAAATTCCTGCTTCTGAATACCGGACTTTGCGATTGTATGCAGGAGATGCTAGGTTTCGACAATGCATTCCCTATTTGTTTCATCTCCTGTTTGAAAGCGATCTGTCTGGACTGTCATATGCAGTGAACCACATCTTGAAAAGTGGTATACACATGCAAAACATCTCGGCAAGTGACTTTATGGATAAAGTCAATGTCCAAGACAGTATTTTGGATTCTCACCTGATTAATCTCATGGCGTGTCAGCGTGGTACTAATGAGTACTGGTACCGTCGTCATGGTGATTTAAAATGTATGTTGAGGAACTTAGGTACTCCCACATGGTTCCTCACTCTGAGCTGTGCCGAGTATGGCTGGGAAGACTTACTTGAATTTCTACGAGAGGCAAATGCTAACGTAGATAACATCGAATTCAAGACACCCGGAGAACTGTGCTCTTTGGATCCAGTCAATGTATGTAGGTACTTCAATCATAGATTTGAAGCTATGATGTCTTTCATCATGAATAAGAAGAATCCACCTCTTGGAGAGGTGTTGGATTTCTTCTGGAGAAAGGAGTACCAAGCAAGAGGTGCTCCTCATATACATATGTTGCTGTGGATCAAGGATGCACCTAAATTTGGAACGGATCCAGAAGACTCAGTGATGAGTTTCATCCAACAGTATTCTACGTGTGCTGTTCCAAACGCAAAGGAGAAGAAAAGCCTAAGAGAAAAAGTTCTGCGTTTCCAAAGCCGTCGATGTGGAAAGTACTGCCGTCGTAAATTCCGAAACAAGGACAAGTTCTACACTAAATGTCGTTTCGGCTTTCCACGACCGGTGATTTCTAAAGGAAGAGTAAACAGTTTGATGTCTTCGCTGCGACACAATGTCATGAAGAAATCACCTAAAAACACTTACAATTTGAAGAGGAACGAAGAGTCCAAGTACATCAACGACTACAACCCGGTGATTTTGTCCATGTGGAATGCTAACATGGATATACAGTTTGTGGCTGATAACTGTATGGCTGTGGCTCGGTATGTGACGTCTTACATCACCAAAAAAGAGAAGACAGAATTGAAGGATATGTGGGAGGACATTTCCCATGAAAAGAGCCTCAGCAAGAAGTTGTACAGTTTCAGTCTGAAGATGTTGTCGCATCGAGAAATCGGAGCGTACGAATGTTCTGACCGGTTGTCTTCAGCAAGTCTCTATGCCAAGTCCAGGAGTATCGTTTGGGCGAGTCTTGGTCTTGCAGCAACGCGTAATCGAGTTCTCAAACCTGTGCGGGAAATTGAGTATTTGGCGGAAAAGGAGCCAAACAGTACCGACATTTTGAAGACAAACATGTTGGATACATATTATCCAAATCGAAGCAGTCACCTCGAGAATGTTTGTCTGCATGAGGTTCTGCAAAATTACATATTCAAGAGGAACATCAAAGAAGATACTGAGAAAAGAGTGTATGCTGTAATAGGAAGTGAGGGATGTCTGGTCAAGCAAAGAAAATGCCACTTGGTAAACCATCGAAAATTGAGTGGCGAATCTCCTGAAAAAAAGGAGTTTTTCTATTTAGCACTTTTGCAACTTTTCAAGCCTTGGCGTGCAGAAGAGGAACTGCTTGGAGATTTCCTCTGTTACGAAGACTCTTTCAATGCCGCCAAGGAGACCATAGAATGTCCTGCTTTTCCCAAATATGTAGAAATGTTGAATGCGGAAATTGAGCAGGAAGCAACGATTGCAGCCGAGATTGCCAGAGACAGTTCTCAGGACAGTCAGAGTTCTGCTTCATTGAGTCAGGATCCACTAGGAGGACCTGTTATTGAAAATGAAGCTGCCACTGCTATGAATGAAGTGGAAAGATCCATGGCACATGCTCAAGAGGATGCGGTTAACTTAGAAGAGTTGGAAAGACAACTCAACGTTGAGCAGAGGAAAATATATGACGAAGTTACCATGCAAATTGATCATGGATTAAGTCATGATAAGAAAGAGTGCTCATGTACGTCGTTGAAGCCTGTCCGACTGTACGTGAGTGGAGAAGCGGGAACTGGAAAAAGTTTCCTCATTAAAGCAATTTCATGCTATTTGCAGGAAAGGACAGAGTCATCGCTGTCTTGTGTTGTCACTGCTCCAACTGGACTGGCAGCACATAATATTAAAGGGATTACTTTACATCGTTTACTGATGCTGCCAGTGGAGCATGACAACAAATTACAATATCACAAGCTATCTGGAGATGCTTGTTTTGAAGTTTCAAGAATCTTGAGGAAAATGAAACTTCTTATCATTGACGAAGTAAGCATGGTTTCCAATGTCATGCTTGCCTTTGTGCATTTGAGGATGCAAGAAGTTCTCAAAACAGAGTATGATGTGTTATTTGGTGGCAAACACATCATTGTTTTCGGAGATCTTCTGCAGCTGACACCAGTGAAAGGGCAACCTGTGTTCAAAATGCTCACGCATGAAGATACCAGGAAGTGCCTAGGCAGCATTGGCAACGTCAATATATGGTTAAACTTCAATTATGCTGAACTGCATGAAAATATGCGTCAGGCGAAGGATGAAGTTTACAAGACTATTCTACAAGATGCTAGAATTGGAAAAGTGACCGAGCATGGGAAAGAAGCTTTACATGCACGATTACTGTCAAATTTATATCCAGAACAAGATGTTGTGCCTGAGAATATTTTTCAGAAAATTACTGAGAAGAAATCTGGAATATGTTTGATGCCAACTCTTGCAGAATGTGCCAAATTTAACAACAAAATGTTGCATTTAGAAAAGCAAGAGATTGTGAAACTGGAAGCTATTGATAGAGTAGAGCATATGGGATCAACAATTATTTTGTCTGAGAATCTGAAAACAAAATTGGATTCATTAGAGAAGAGTATATCTAAAACTGCAGGTTTTGAAAAGACTCTGAATGTGTGCTTGAACTGCCGTATAATTTTAAGAAGGAATTTACATGTTGAAAGAGGTCTGGTAAATGGATCAATGGGTAATGTTGTTGATTTTGTGAAATACAGAAATAGAGATGGAGTTGAATTTTTTAAAATTAAATTTGATGGCATTGAGGAAGTACAGCTAATTGCTCGTTGTTCTGCTAGATTTTTGCTTGTAAAAGACTTATATGTTCGCCGTAAACAGTTTCCTGTTTGCTTGGCATATGCGGTGACAATTCATAAATCGCAAGGTTTAAGTGTAGACAGTGCATTGGTGAATATTGGCAGTTCTGTGTTCAAGGAGGGTATGGCATATGTGGCATTGTCACGAGTTAGAACTTTATCGGGATTGTACTTGATTGAGTGTGATGTCACAAACATTTGTGCGGATCTAGATTGTGTTAAGGAATACAATAGGTTAAGAAGAGAGTATGCGCCACATTTGCCTCAGTATCCTTTGTTTGAGAAACGTGTGGTAGGCCGGAAACGAAGAAATGAGAACAATACTGGGGAGGTTGTAGCAAAAAGACAAAAAGTCAATGAACCTAAAATTACAAGCAGAAACAAAAAGGATTCTGTTGAAGATGTTGTTGGTTTTCAGTTTGAAAACAGTTCTGGTGTCAACTGCTATGCTAATGTAGTGGTTAATGTTTTGTTTTCTCTAAAAAATTTAAAAGAAGAGATTGTGGTCAATTCTGATCAAAGATTTTGCAGTTTGTTAAATTCTGTGTTAGAGAAATGTAGCACTGATAGAAGAAACATAGAAAGTGTGTCTGAAATTCGAAATCTGTTAGACAGATGTTCAGGCCAAACACAATTCTCTCAAAATATTCAGCAAGATTGTCAGGAGTTTTTAATGTATATGCTTGATGTATTACATGCTGAAGGTGTAGATGTAGATCAGCTGTTTGGGCTTTCTTATCAATGGCAGCATGACTGCGAGAACTGTATGGTATCAAGTACTACTAGTGTAGACTCAGAAAGATTTATATATTTAACTTTGCCAGACAGTAAATCAGTTTCCTTTAATAAGATAGTAAAAGCAGCTGATCACAACATGGAGTGTAGCCAATGTAAATCTGAAATGATGTCAACATTATTTATACGAACATATGGCCAGTATGTCATTTTAATGTTCCAACGATGTAGGCCTGATGGAACAAAATTGACAACTTTAATTAAAAATTTTGTAGCTTCGCAGTTGTCAATATCAGGAAGGACTTTTGTAACTGCAGCAATTATATATCATGATGGCCCTTCAATAACATCAGGACATTACACAGCTTATTTAAAGTCTAGAAATGGCTGGTCATTCTGCAATGATTCTGTTTTAATTTTCAAAAAAAAATTGCCGTATGACCTTAAAAACTCTTACCTGGTGTTTTTAAAACCAAAATTTTAGGGAAATAATCTCGGGATGTGCTCTGTGGAATTTCAAGAAGTTCTAATGGCTCCTACACAATTTGGCCTTGAGGATAAGTGTATTTCAGAGACATAACTTCTAACCATAGGACTGGACATCATGGAGAAATATGTGCACTTTGAATGAGTTCAGAAAAACTGTTTCTTTTTATAAGCTAATTGAAGCAGCCAATCAAAACATGGAGTAGAGGGAATGTAAGTCTGCAATGCTGTCTACTGTTTTACATTGCTTTGTGATTAAAAGTGATGTAGAGAATTAAATAATTGTAGTAGTCATAGAGGTAGTGTAAGTCTGCTTCATAGTAAGCAGTATCAGTGTCATAGGAAATGTAGAACATGACTGAGCAAGAAGGGGAAGATATTACTATTCCAGGATTGTGAAAATGATCTTCAACATTTTAATTCTGAAAGTTGCGGAAATGCCAAATGACGGGATTGGCTTACAAGAAATCCAAGAGTTATAAATGGCTCTGACCAGATTTGGCCTTGTGGAAACTTGTGGTAGAGAGCAAGAAGTCATTTATTGCATGTAACGTGTTTTTAAAAACGATGGAGATTTTCTTTCAGAAAATGGCGGGCTGAAAGTAATAACAGCACAAAAGAGTGTAAGCTGTTCATAGGACATCCTTGGACGTCATGGAAAGTAAGTTAACTTTAAGGAGTTCTGAATTTTCATTTCTTATGTTGTATGGGTTTTTTAAACACAATCATTTTGATTGTGTTTTTTTTCCCCGCTGTTATATGATGAATACCTTCAAGTCACTGTTTTTAGTGAATTTTGATACATTCTGAGAACAGCAAAAATAAACCATTTAACATGTATAATTAATTCTGTACTGTTTGCATTTATGATGTATATGTAGAACTGTGTAGGAGGCATGGAGAAGCTGAGGCTTCTGTAAGTGTCAAAGTTGTTGCATGCAGTGCTGCACTTCTGCGTACTCTTTCATATGATAGACTACATCTGCACAATGAGATACCTAAGCAAAGGAAACACAAGTGATGTGATTGTGAAATGAGCAAAATAAATTGCACGTATTTCATTTACATCACCTGTGTTTCCTATCATTACGAATCACATTGTGCAGATCAAGTTTAGGTCTGTCCAGGGAAACATAGGAGGTTTGAACTTTGTTGAAGAGTGCAGTGGACATGACTCACTTCATTGGTAGACCTTCACATGTATTATCTCCTCTGTACTCTTCAACAAGTGTAAATCTCATCTGCAACCCTGAGTAGGCCTCACCTGAAACAAACCTCTGGATAGTAGACATCTTATTGGCATCCTGAAGCAATTATTTAAAATTTTAGTGTCTTGCGACACTTTTCTGAAACAACAGCAATGCAAAAGATGCACCATGTTTTAAGATAGGCCTCACTTCATCTGCATCAAGATACTGTTAGTTTAAAATGTATATCTTTAGGACTGTGTAGGGGGCCTGGAGAAGCAGAAGCTTCTGTAAGTGTCAAAGTTGTTGAAAAACTGTTTGTCCTTCAATCTTTTCCCTTGTCTTTTCTAATTTTTAAATACATGTTTTAATATTTTTCAAATGTTTGTTCTCTCTTTCACAGATTGAATGTATAAAAACAAAAAGTGAGTAAGTTAATGACAATTATAAGGTAAATGTTTTGTACTCTTTTCGTTACATTTCTATCACATTCACCTACTAGTAGTTTGACAGCTTCATTTCTTTAACCCTCAGTTTCCTGCCTTTGCTACTTCCCTCATTCCTTTCTCTATTACCTACTTACTCAACTCCTTCCACTCTTTTTCTCAGTCCCTCTCTTCTCATAGTTCCTCACTCTTGTTCACTCACTGCGTCTCTATTACTCTTAGTGTCTTTGACTGATCACTCTATCACTACTTGTTCATAATGCTTTCTCTGTGTAGTTGAAGCACACTAAGGGGAATATTATGAACACAGCCAATAAAATTATTGCTCTTTTTATTGGCAGAAAACTGGTGCAAAAGTGGTTTTAGTGGCAGTTTTCTGCCACAAAAGCAGCTTTAGCGACACATTTCTGCCAATAAAAGCTGCAAAACTTTTATTGCCTATGTTGATGATATGGCTCTATGTTACTTACATTTCTTTGCTGTTTCAATTAATCTTTTTCTGTTATTTTTTGTTTTCTGTTTTCTATTTTTTCTCTCTGTTATTCCTCATGTTTTAATCTTATTTTGAACATTCACTCACATTCTCCAAGAAACTCTTCTTTGTTAATGTTATACTCTCTTTTTTTTTCTTTCACTTCGTTATCTATTTTGTTTTTCACAATTATACCCTCTTCTGTCTTTTCTTCGGTAAATAGATCTATTAAACAGTATCTCTTCTTTACTCCCTATAGCTGTCTTTCTTTTAACATCACTCTCTGTTTCCTTTCCTTATACTTACACTTTTTTTTTTTTTTTTTTTTTTGGTTAGCTCCCGGTCCGCGTACTGGGAAGCTAACCCGGAAGCGAACCAAAAGAAATAGAGCTTGCCAGAGTGCTAAACATTCTAGCAATTTTTTTGGAAAGGGAAGGTAGTTCTGAAAAGAACTTTTTTTTAAATATTTTTGTTGTTTTATATATTTTTTTTTTTTTGAACATTTTTTGTTTTTTTTGTATTTTTTGAACGATTTTATATATTTTTTGGGTTTTTTTGGGGGGGGGAAACAACAAAAAACAGGCGTTGAAAAGGGCTCAACAGGAGCAAAAAAAATTACTGGGGGCGGTTAGGGCAATCATGGTGTTCATACGCCAGGTTGAGTGCATTGATGCTCATGTTGCCACAAGCTAATAATGCACGACAGTGCATACATAAGTGAATCATGTGCCCAAAATGTTCTTGAATATTTGGCACAGTTTCCCGTGCCTCTTCTGGTGTTAAAGAAACCGGTATTGTTGGTCTGGCCACAGGAGTTGGTCTTGGATTGTCGTGCATATCCCTTAATTCCGCCCGGCTGTAATTTAGGGGATGTTTCCTCGTCATGTGCCTGTGCATTGTATGATTTCCAAAGCTATATTTTTTGTCCGTCCCTCTGGACAATTGTTCCTTGCATATCAGGCAGGTGACATACCTCACGTTGACTTTTTTTTGGCCACGAGGTATTGAAAAAAACTGCCAGATGAAACTGGCTTTCTTTCTGGAAACCCGGGGCAACTCTTCTAAAAATTGTGGTTCTTCTCCCTCCTCATCTATTTCTTCCTCTTCCTCCTCAGTGTTGGTCAGGACCTGGGGAGGTGGTCCTCTCTTCCCATGAGGAGGTGGTGGTGGTGGTGGGGGTCCACCAGCTGAAGCTACCAATGAAGCCATTTTCCAACAAGCAAAATAGGTCTTCCTCTCACAACGATGAAAGTCAGAGTGAGGAAAGAAGGAGGGGTTTTCATCATTTGGGAAAAAACAATACTTCTCAACCAATGAAAAGTGTTATTTTTAAGTCACATGACCTAGCCTTCCATCATTATGAAACCAAAAGTGAAATGAACCAATGAAAAGTTTTATTAACAAGTCACATGACCTCTCACGCTCATGTTACGCGCTGCGGAACGCTCCCCGGTTAGCTTCCGGGTCGCTAAGCTTCGCGCCCCGGTCCGCGCCCCGGGACACTTCCGGGTGCGCTAACGCGATACGTCACAAGACGCATTTCACGGCAACGCGATACGTCGCGCTTTCGCGCCGCGGATCGCTTCCGGGGAGCTGCGTTTCGCGCCTCGGTCCGCGCCCCGTGGCACTTCCGGGTGCGCTAACGCAGTACGTCATAAGACGCATTACGCGGCAACGCGATACCGTCACTATGTTGATTTCTTACCGGTTCGCGGACCGGGTCGCGGAATTAAATTGAGCTAACGGGAAGCTTCCCGGTTCGCGGACCGGGAGCGAAACAAAAAAAATATTTAAAAAAAATTATTAATAAACATATAAAATATATTTTTGGATTTAAAGAAGAATACATTTTACAGCTATAGATATTAGCTTTTAAAAAACCAATGAAATTCACTGAAAAAACCATAGGTTATAGACCATATATAGTTAGGAATTAGCATTTACAAAACCTTGAAAATTCACTGAAAAAACCATAGGTTATAGACCATATATAGTTAGGAATTCGCATTTAAAAAACCTTATTTTACTCACACAAAACCATTGAAATTCCATATATAGTTAGTTGTACTAACTATATATCGCGCACCCGCAATCCACTGCTGATCATGTCACATATTACATCATTCATGACATGGTCAGTGACATCACTGATGACATCACTGATGACATCTCAAATGACATCACTGATGACATCACTGATGACATCTCAAATGACATCACTGATGACATCACTGATGACATCTCAAATGACATCACTGATGACATCTCAAATGACATCACTGATGACATCACTGATGACATCTCATTTGACATTACTGATCACATCACTGATGACATCATTCATGTGATAATACGATGAACCTCTTCAGACTCTAATATAACCTTAGATACAATCAGTGTAAACAGACACTCATAGACTGTCACTCATCCATGGAGTTACTCAGACACTTAGTCAGTCATACAAAGAATCAATCACACCTCCATTTCCTCAACTATACAGTTATACACACCTTACTTATTCAAACATATACTAAAACATATTTACTCACTCATACAATCCTGGATACAAGTTCACAATGATCCATACAGCCACTCACACATTCACTGGCTCTTATGCACAGTTATTTATATATGTCAACTCTCACATGTACTGTATTTTACATATGTACTTACTTTAACATGTAGCAGTGAGATATCCATTCACTCACCAATACACTCAGGCACACAGTCAACTGCCCATACAGCTGTTTCCACATGCACTTTTGAACCCATACATCTAGTCAATCAACTGCTCACACATCTATGCAGAGAGTCATACACCTCCCAGCCACCCACACACACACACTCAGTCTCCCATACAAATGCTTGGGCAACCAATCAATAACCCATATAGTTAATCATATAGCTACTGATCAACACATGCAGCAGTTTACCGAACAACAGACATAATTATGCACAAATTAAGACAGTTTAGTCACTAACCCATGCACTCAGTGAGACACATTTAATCAGTCACTCATACAGTCAGTCATGCCCCTACTAAATCCTTCATCCAGACACTTATACATCCACTCAAGACATATTTTAACTTTACAGAAAAATACAGTCACTGGATGTTGTCATCAGTGATGTCATTTGAGATGTCATCAGTGATGTCATCAGTGATGTCATTTGAGATGTCATCAGTGATGTCATCAGTGATGTCATTTGAGATGTCATCAGTGATGTCATCAGTGATGTCACTGACCATGTCATGAATGATGTAATATGTGACATGATCAGCAGTGGATTGCGGGTGCGCGATATATAGTTAGTACAACTAACTATATATGGAATTTCAATGGTTTTGTGTGAGTAAAATAAGGTTTTTTAAATGCGAATTCCTAACTATATATGGTCTATAACCTATGGTTTTTTCAGTGAATATATATATATATATATATATATATATATATATATATATATCTCCAAGGTAATCCTTACTCCTTAGAGGCGACTTGGAACCTGAGGACATCACAGGAAGAGATATGGTGCAGCGGGCCGCATTACAGGGGATTGAACAAGATAGGGATGAAAGCCATTTTAAACCCCTGTCTACTTTCATCCCCCAGTCACCTTGGGATGCCATTGACGCCTTTTCAGAGGCTATAACTATGGAACTTGTGAAACAGAGAAAAAATACCAACATTGAACATAGTAACATCACAGAACCCCAGAAAAAAACCTTACAGGAGCTCACCAGCGACAAAAAAATCATCATCAAACCCTCGGATAAGGGGGGGAATGTCATTCTAATGACTAGAGATTACTACCATGGTGAAGCTATGAGGCAACTCTCTGATGCAAAGTATTATATGATTACCACCAGGAATGCTTATGACTCTAGCGTCAGAGAGTATGATGACTTGGTTCTGAAATGGTATAATTGCTCTATGCTGGGAAAAGATGAACGCATCTTTCTGCGGAGCAACAACCCTATAATACCGACTTTTTATCATTTACCCAAGTTGCATAAAAACAATGTCACTCGACCAGGCCGTCCCATTGTGGCTTCTATTGATGCGCTGACAGAAAATATGTCCAACTTTGTGGATAATTATATCTTCCCTCTTGTCTTAGACCTGAAGTCATATATCCAAGATACCAAAGACTTTCTGAGTAAAGTGTCCACAATGGAGTGGAAATCAGACTATCTATTTCTGGTGATGGATATCACCAGCCTCTACACTATCATTGATCATAATCATGGACTGGCCGCCATTGAACACTATTTGGGCAAACGTCCAATTCGCTTTGCCCAACATAACATCATGCTAATTGAATTTGTGCATTTTTGCCTAACTCATAACATTTTTTTGTTTGAGGACAGATTCTATAGGCAAATCTCTGGGACAGCGATGGGCACCTGCTTCGCCCCCAGCTACGCGAATTTATTCGTCGGCTGGTGGGAGGAGCGGGTGCCCAGGAGCTGGAATGAAGGCCAGGAGAGCGGTAAGGTGGTATACTGGTACCGCTACATTGATGACTTGTTCGTCGTGTGGCAGGGTACCAGGGACACGGCAGAGAGGTACATCGAGTCTCTGAATGACAACATCTACAATGTGCACCTATCGGGGACAATTAGCGGGGTGGAAGCCAACTATTTGGACCTCCGGGTGTACATTGAAAATGGCCATGTCCATACCGCACTGTACCGCAAGGAAACAGCGGGTAATTCTATCCTCTTTGCGAATAGTGAACATCCACCAAAACTCATAAGGAGTATACCCTATGGGGAACTCTTGAGAATAAAGAGGAACAGTACTCAAGACCGGGAATTTGAGGCGGCCGCCTCGGATTGCCTAGACCGCTTCCGAATGAGAGGGTATGAGGAACCACTCCTAAGAAGTGCACTAAACAAAGTCAAAAAGATCCCAAGAGAGAACCTACTCAAATAGAAACAGAAAGGGCTGCATATCACCATAAAGGACACCTTTAGGATGATAACTCCTTACTCCTCAGGCGCTAATAAACTGAAATCCATTATGCGCAAACATTGGCATATTCTGCTGACAGATGAGGTGTTGAAAGAGGATCTACCACCATATCCCTTAGTGACCTTCAGAAAGGCTAGGTCTCTGGGAGACAAGCTGGTGCACAGCCACTTGGAAGCTCCCATTACTCAACCCAATACCCTGAGGGAAATGAGTGGTTTCTTTCCCTGTGGAAAATGTAAGGCGTGTGCCAACAGCCGTAGGGTGTTACAATATGACATCCCGGATGCTGGCAGAACTAATAAAATCCGTAAGTTCATCACGTGTAGTACTGTCTATGCAGTGTACTGTCTAATATGCCCGTGCGGCCTATGGTACATCGGCAGCACTATTAACCAGTTGAGGCTGAGAGTGCTGGAGCACTTAAGGGCAATTGATAAAGTAGATCCCTCGTACCCAGTGGCCCGGCATTTTGCGGAATACCATAACAAAGATAGAAACAAACTGAGATTCTTTGGGTTAGATCATGTCCCGCAAAATCCAAGAGGTGGAGACAGACTTAGGAGGCTGCGACGCCTCGAATCGAGATATATAATTAATCTGTCCACTAAGTATCCTAAAGGCATGAATGGTGGGGAGGAATTGACAGTGCATCTTGGAAAATAGAAAGGAGAAAAATACTGACTAGCCTTTTGAATCTGAATATGTGCTTTTTTCTTTCCTTGCATTATGATGAGTATATGAGATCTGTGACAGCAGCTGTAATTCTCGCAAAGTTCTTTGTATGTACTAATTTGGTTTTTCCTGGTTTTTCTTGGTTTTTTGATGGACCGAATATTGATCATGCATATACCTTTCAGGATTTATTTACTATACATGTATGATGATATCTTCATGAATTTTACTATATACGTTTGTAACTATGAATTGCCCACTAGGTGAGTTGTATCTCACCACCCATTACAGGAGACTTGGTAGTTTCTGCCATCCATTGGCTATATCGACTTTTATAATGATTTATTTGATATTTACCAACAAATTTCTCTTCTCTCCTGTAGGTTTGATAACACACCATTTGTAGATCATGATTGTTTGTTGTACATCTGCATAGGGACATTAGCCGATCCACGGCGTTATTGTTTAAAGCCCCACGTTTTTTGGTCTTGTAAATATGAGAATTTACGTTGACATCATGTATTATCCTTCAGCAATGGAAACATGTTTAAAGATGGCGCTTGTGCAGGCGCCTGTGGGGATAGTCCCTTGTTGATGTCCACTTTACTCTACCTGGTGTGTATTTAAATCAGTACCTTCAGGTTTCGGTAACAACACTGACGAAGGCTACAGCCGAAACGTTTGTTTGCTAAAATAATAAAAGCACTGTGAATCTGTACTTGCCGGAGTGCTGTTTCCTTCCTCCCGTATTAGTGAGGATTTTGAGCCCCATATATATATATATATATATATATATATATATATATATATATCTATATATATATATCCAAGGTAATCCTTACTCCACAAGAAGAAGGCACACGAAGACTGCAGGATAAAGCTTCTTTATTTAAAAGGGTTTCCTCCGACCCAGCGACTAACGATATTCTTTCACCAATTTCACTTGTCAGGGCAATCTCAGTTTCGCCTTGCCGAAAGGCTTGATCACATGAAAAGTGCAACCAATGTCAGCAACATAAATAGTTAATGTGGTAACGCAGAACAAAAAGGGAACTTCCGCACAAAATAATGGCAGACATGTTGGAACCATACAAAACACTGTACAATACTGTTAAATACATAATTATGTACAAATCACTTGAGTTGTAAGGTGAAAAGATGCATACGTGCAAACCATTGAGAGAAAGTAATCAAAGAATGGCTCAAGCGCTGTATTGACCTATTGTCAATATGCGACTGTACGCAAAAACGTGCTGAGTGCGGATCACTCCTTCCGCTAATCAAAAACCGCCAGTGCACACTGTCCACAAAATAATGGCAGACATGTTGGAACGATACGTAGCACTGTACAATGCATAATGATGTACACATCGCTTGAGTTGTAAAGTAAAAAGATGCATACGTGCCAGCCATTAAGAGAAAGAAATCAAAGAATGGCTCAAGCTCTGTATTGACCTAGTGTCAATATGCAACAGTGCGTAAAAACGTGCTGAGTGCGGGTCACCCCTTACGTGAACCAAAAACCGCCAGTGCACACTATTGCGTCTAGTGCTGCAGATAGGATCATCCCCTTAATGATGTATCATCCCCTATGTGTCATGTCAGTAAAAGTGGTAAATGTCCCATGCTACACACTATGGGATGTTTCTGGTGATGGGGGGGCTTTCAGACTTCAGTTTTCATCCCAGCCACCTCTTCACATTGCTGATACTGGCCAACCTCTGGGGAGAAATGTGGCTATGGGGTCCACCCGCGGTCACAGCCAGGCAAAAACATTCCATGGGACCTTACCACTTTTACTGGCATGACACATACACGACACAGGGTGTGTTTTCAGAGTGGTGCAGGGAGGGGGGCGGGGCCTGGTGTGACAACTGTGCAAACATGCACGTGGCGCATTTTAAGTTGGGGGATTAAGTCCCCTTGAATTCTGAGGGTCCTTGGGGGCTAATTGCCCACCAGGTACCTCTAGTAAGCACCACAGGACTGCGTTGCAGAGAGGTGGTACGAGGCCACGCCCTTTTACACCTCTCTGCAACGCAGCTCTGAGGTGCTTACTGGAGGTACCTGGTGGGCTAGTTGGTTCCCAGGGACCCTCAGGATTCAAAAGGACTTAATACCCCAACCTACAACGGGCCAGGGGGTGCATTTGCACAGTGGTGCAGGGAGAAGGCGGGTGTGATGTGACAAGTGTGCAATGCTAGCTTGCTTCACCAACAATAGTTACAGTCTTAGCAGTAGCAGTGCATGTTTCCTGCATCTAGAACAAGTACAGCCTGGCAGGAGCAGTGCAAGATTCCTTCACCTAGAACAGGTACAGGCCGGCAGTAGCAGTGCAAGCTTCTTTCACCTAGAAAATGTGCAGTGTGGCAGCAGTGCAAGTTTCCTTCGTGTAGGAGAGGTACAGCCTGGCAGCAGTGCAAGCTTCCTTCACCTAGAGCAGGTACAGTCCGGAAGCAGCAGTGCATGCTTCCTTTACCTAGAATAGGTACAGCCCGGCAGAGGTGCAAGCTTCCTTCACCTAGAGCAGGTACAGCCTGGCTGCAACAGTGCAAGCTTTCTTCTCCTAGCACACATATAGAGCCTGGCAGCAGATGAGCAAGCTTCCTCCACCTAGAACAGTAGAGCCTGGTAGCAGTGCAAGCTTCCTTCACCTAGAACAGGTACAGCCTGGCAGCAGCAGTGCAAGCTTGCTTCATCTAGAACAGGTGCAACGTGACAGCAGTGCAAGTTTCCTTCACCTAGAACAGGAACAACCTGGCAGCAGTGCAAGCTTCATTCACCTAGAACAGGTGCAGTGTGGTAGCAGTGCAAGCTTCCTTCACCTAGAAAAGGTACAGCCTTGTAGCAGTGCAAGCTTCCTTCACCCAGAACAGGTACAGCCTGGCAGCAGCAGTGCAAGCGTCCTTCATCTAGAACAGGTACAGT
Organism: Lissotriton helveticus; assembly: GCF_964261635.1. Taxonomy (NCBI): domain Eukaryota; kingdom Metazoa; phylum Chordata; class Amphibia; order Caudata; family Salamandridae; genus Lissotriton; species Lissotriton helveticus. Next base: position 1,461,207,518 of record NC_136065.1, on the reverse strand, counting down.
ATGGCAGCAGTGCAAGCTTCCTTCAGCTACAACAGGTACAGCCCAGTAGCAGCAGTGCAAGCTTCCTTCACCTAGAACAGGTGCAGCCTTGCAGCAGTGCAATCTTCCTCCACCTAGAACAGGTAGAGCCTGGCAGCAGTGCAAGCTTCCTTCACCTAGAACAGGTTCAGCCCGGCAGCAGCAGTGCAAGCTTCCTTTACCTAGAACAGGTAGAGCCCGGCAGAAGTGCAAGCTTCCATCACCTAGAACAGGTACAACCTGGCAGCAGATGAGCAAGCTTCCTTCACCTAGAAGAGATACAGCCCTGCAGAAGTGCAAGCTTCCTTCACCTAGAACAGGTACAGCCTGGCTACAACAGTGCAAGCTTCATTCATCTAGAACAGGTATAGCCTGGCAGCAGTACAAGCTTCCTTCACCAAGAACAGGAACAAAGGTGTTTGGAAGCTACACTTACCTTTATCCACCACTCTGCAAATGCGACTGCTACGTTATAGTTGTAAATTAGCAATTAAAAAACTTAGAAATTCACTGAAAAAACCATAGGTTTCAGGGACGTTATAGTTAGTTGGACATTTCACTCGTACAAAACCAGAGAAATTCCACTGTTATAGTTAGTTCAGCTAACTAAATCTCACATCCCCGCAATGCACTGCTGATGATGTCACATATTACATCATTCATGACATGGTCAATGACATCACTGATGACATATTAAATTACATCACTGATGACATCTTCCACGTGAAAAATGTGACGCACCTCCTCAACCCTAATATAACCTTTGATACACCCACTGTAAAATACAAAACCATCGACACACCAATACCAGTTACTACATATGCACTTACCGATTCCTAGGTCTACACACATATCCACTCATTCACCCATACAATCACTCATACATGTAGTCACTCATCATTACAACACTATCATATGCACTCATACACCTATACAGACACTCACGAACCACCACTTATCCAGAGTTACTCACACACCTAGTCAGTCATGGAAAGAATCAATCACACATCCATTTACTCATGTATACAGTGATACACACACCACATCACTTATTCATACATAAACAAAAGCATACTTACTGTCTATACAATCTCTTATACAAGTACACACTCCTCCTTACAGCCACTCTCACAATCACTGACTCTCACGTATAGTCATTTATATTCTCCAATACTCACATACACTGCCTTTTACATATGTTGTTACTTGGACATGTACCACTGAGACATCCATTCACTCACCAACATACCCATACACACACTCACCCACCCATACAGCTATTTCCACATGCACTCTTGAACCCATACACTCAGTGAATCAACCACTCAAACATCTGTGCGCAGTCACACACCTCCCACCGACCCACACACAGACTTAGGGACCCATACAAATACTCAGGCAACCAATCGATAACCCATATAAACACTCATCTAGCTACTGACCAACCCATGCAGCAGCTTATACAACAACAGACAGACTGACACAGACATTCACACAGTTTAGTCACTAACCCATACATTCATTAAGACACGTTTAATCACTCACTTAAATAGTCAGTCACGTACCTACTAAATCCAACATCCAGACACTTATACACCCACTCATTTTTCAATACACTTTGGCATATATATAAAACATATTTAAACTTCAAACAAACACACAGTCACTGGATGATGTCATCAGTGATGTCATTTGAGATGTCATCAGTGATGTCACTGGCCATGTCATGAATGATGAATGATGTAATATGTCACGTCATCAGCAGTGCATTGCAGGGGCACGAGTTGTAGTTAGCTGAACTAACTATAAAGGCGGAATTTCGCTGGTTTTGTACGAGTGAAATGTTCAACTAACTTTAACGTCCCTGAAACCTATGGTTTTTTCAGTGAATTTCTAAGGTTTTTTAAATGCTAATTTCTAACTATAATGTAACTGAAACCTATTGTTTTTTCAGTGAATATATATATATATATATATATATATATATATATATATATATATATATATATATATATATACATATATAAATAACCTACTCGCCAGTAGGTAGTTATAGTTAGGACCTATTCTCCGTAGGAAATCTGCAACATTCAATTTGGAATAACCTTGGCGCCGGTTGACGAATCTTCGCGAAATTTTCAAAACTGGTGGGGCGCTCCGGTCCACTCCTATCCTGGGAGTCTTGGGGTGATTCATGAAGTGGGTGCTGAGAAGAAAGGGGGGGTCCCAAAACGTGTTTTACCCATGCAATTTTCCATAGGTACCGTTCATCGTGGCTACAGCCCAAACGGCTGAACGGCATTACACCAACTTTGGCAAAGTTGTAGTCCTTAGTTCAGACTTGTGCCTTTTGCTTATATGGTGTAATCTGTTCAGTAGTTCCATGAGAAAAGTACAATGAAAAGTACATGTATATCTATGGCCTCGGTGGATGCGTGGATTATAAGCGCACCGTCCCGATCACTCGCAGAATGCTGATTGGCTGTCAAGTGGTTGTCAACATTCGAAACCAGGAATTGTTGTCAGCCATTTTGTGCCCCGCTAGAAGCGAGGATCTAGAAATTAGTGGAACAAGTGTTTAAAACGTATAAAGGGGGCAGGTAAGAAATATTTTCACCCTCTAGACTTGTTTAGGGGGTCCCACAAGAACCCCTAGGGCCCCCAAATTCTTTTTTTTTTTGTTGAAATAACAATGAAATGTATTCTGGGTACATGGATCCTCCGTAAAAAAATAAAAACAAAGCTCTGGCTCCTGTGCTTGTTGAAAATTAGCTACCTGGGAAAGACCAATTCCATGGTCTAAAATATTGCATTTGAAGCTGGGGCAGAGAAAAAAGGGGGTTCCAACACTTGTTTTCTCCATGCAATTTTCCATAGGAACTGTTTGTTGCGGCTACAGCAGTTCAACAGTTGAACGGAATTATACCAAATTTGGCAAAGAGTTAGTCCTCAGTTCAGACTTGCGCCTTTTGCTTAAATGGTGTAAATACATTCAGTAGTTTCTGAGAAAATTAAAAGGATGCGCGTATCTTGCGCGCACACTAAGTGCACCGTCCCGATCAAGCGCTGAATGCCGATTGGCTGTCAAGTGGTTGTCAACATGCGAAACCAGGAAGTGTTGGCAGCTATTTTGTAAAAAATGCAAAAACAACAGTTGATGGACAGAATGCAGAACAGCGTCATACATTCACCCCAGTACAGAGATCTGGGCCTAAATCTATAATTTTTGTGCTCACCATGCCATTCCAGTTTGAACCCAGCCATACTCAGATCAGTTTTGACCCTGTGCCCCATGGAAACAGTCCAGCCCAAACTGCCAAGCCTGGTCCTCCCTGCACTGGAAACATACATCCTAGGACCAGTTTCGGGCTTTCAGCCATCATCAGCCAGGATTGCTTGATTCCAGTGGCACGGAGAGCATGGGACTCATGTCTGAGCATACCCGTCCCACTCGGGGTGACAAATGCAAAAACAACAGTTGATGGACAGATGCAGAACAATGTCATACATTCATCCCAGTACAGAGATCTTGGCCTAAATCCATAGTTTTTTCGCTCACCATGCCATTCCAGTTTGAACCCAGCCATATGCAAATCAGTCTTGACCCTGTGCCCCTTTGGAACAGTCCAGCCCGAACTGCCAAGCCTGGTCCTCCCTGGACTGGAAACAAGCATCGTAGGACCGGTTTCGGGCTTTCAGCTCTCATCAGGTAGGATAGCTTGATTCCAGTGGCACGGAGACCACGGGACTCACGTCTGAGCATACCTTCCCACTCGGGGTGACGAGCTTGGCAGTTTGAGCTGGACTGCTCCCATGAGGCACAGGTTCAAGACTGATTTGCATATGGCCATGTCTGAACTGGGGTGGCTTGTTGAGCAAAAAAACGATGGATTAAACCCAGATCTGTGGGTGAATATTTTGCCATTGTTCAACATTCCGTCCATCATCTTGTGTTTTTGCTCTTCACCCTAAGTGGGAAGGGTATGCCCAGACGTAAGTCCCTTTCTCACTACGCCACTGGAGTCAAGCTATCCTGGCTCAAGAAGGCTGATAGCCAGAAACCAGTCCTAGGATGCTTGATTCCGGTCCAGGGAAGACATGGCTTGGCAGTTCGGGATGGACTGTTCCCATGAGGCACAGGGTCAAGACTGATTTGCATATGGCCATGTCTGAACTGGGGTGGCTTGGTGAGCAAAATAATGATGGATTAAACCCAGGTCTGTGACTGGGGGTAAATGTTTTGCAATTGTGCAACATTCCATCCATCATCTTGTGTGTTTTGCTGTTCACCCTATGTGGGAAGGGTATGCCCAGACGTGGGTCCCTTTCTCACTACGCCACTGTGGTAAAGCTATCCTGGCTGAAGACGGCTGATAGCCAGAAACCGGTCCTAGGATGCTTGATTCCGGTCCAGGGAAGAAATGGCTTGGCAGTTTGGGCTGGACTGTTCCTATGAGGCACAGGGTCAAGACTGATTTGCATATTGCCATGTCTGAGCTAGGGTGGCTTGGTGAGCAAAATAACAATGGATTAAACCTAGATCTGTGACTGGTGGTGAATGTTTTGCCATTCTGCAACATTCCGTCCATCATCTTGTGTGTTTTGCTGTTCACCCTATGTGGGAAGGGTAAGCCCAGACGTGGGTCCCTTGCTCACTATGCCACTGGAGTCAAGCTATCGTGGCTGAAGACGGCTAATAGAATATTTTGTCCATCATCTTGTGTGTTTAGCCATTTTGTGCCTCGGTAGAAGCTAGGGTCTAGAAATTAGTGGAACAAGTGTTCAAAATGTATAAAGGGGGCAGGTAAGAAATATTTTGACCCTCTAGACCTGTTCAGGGGGTCCCACAGGGATCCCTAGGGCCCCCCCCCAAATTTTTAATTTTTTTTTTAAACTGAGAAATGTGCGCTGGGTGCGCATGGATCCGCCGTAAACAATAAAAAAACGAATTGCGGGCTCCTGGTATGTTTAAAAATTAGCTACCTGGGATGGTCAAATCACGGGGTCTAAAATATTACATTTGATGGTGGTCCAGAGGGGCTGTAGTATGCTGCTCAGCCAGGACGTGTGTAGTTTAGAATGTTGAATACTACAGGGTCCCTGTAGCCCTGGACCGCCATTCATTGGTGCTAAAAAATAACTGGGTGAGGAAGGTGAAAGGTCCATCTAAGCCATCGTTGTTTTGCTCACCATGCCATTCCAGGATTACCACCCTCCAGGACTTTTTATATTTTGGGAGGGGGGCCGCGTGGTCTCCATTCTGGAGCAGTGGAAAGCCTTGGGGAACACCACCCCACAGAAGCGGGATATTGCTGTTTGCTATGGGAGGGCGGGAGTTGAGGGTCTCGCTGTGTCATAGCAAACTTGAGGGCATATTAACAAGTGCCATTTCGCCGCAATTTAAAAAAAAAGCCAAAAATGCGGTAAAAATTATATTGCCCTTTTTACCAGGTAACGCAAAGATGCATTAATGCTTGTTAGCAACCGGTTTGCTAAGGAGTCGCCTCGTATCTCCAATGAGTTGCAATGTAGGCGTTCTCAGTGGGAAGGTAGGTGTTTCTATGAAAATATTAAAAGGAAGCGGGAGGTATGACCACAGCGTTGTATTTACAAGGCGGCCCTGGATTTGAGGACCGATAGGAAAGCTCTCGCTAAATGCGGGTTATGTCAGATCCTAACAAGTGTTCTGAAGTAGACTTAAACATGTTTAATATGCGAGGTGGATTGATATGTTAAGTACACAGTCTTATATTAACAAGGTTTTCACTTGCGAACATGAATTTTAGATGTCTTTCTCGCAATATTGGGGGCATAATTACAAGGACAGTGTTAAAATTATCGTCACTTCAGCGTTAGGAAAGTGTTGCTAAATTTGTTGTGGTTTCCTGGAAGCGTAAGCGGAGTGGGCTGGACTAACATATGCCAGTGCTGCGTGGGGCTGTAAACTATGATTCTGGAGCTATGGGCGTGGTTCCGTCATGAGCTATATGAGAAATCAACTGATTCGGGTGTCCGTGTTGTAGTGCTGAGGTCACCCGGTTCTTAAACGCAAATGTGTCATTATATCTGTAAAGTACCATTGAGAGATATATTTGCTCATTACCACACCCATAAAGATATTCACTCACCCAAACAACTGTTTCCACTTGCAGTCTTAACCTCATACACCCACTGAATCAACTATTCACACATCTTTGGGCAGTCGCACACACCCCACCGAACCACCCACACATTCACTCTTCCATACAAATACTCAGTTAACTAATCAATAACTAATGAAGACTTTCACATAGCTAGTAACCAACTGGCGCAGCAGTTTAAACAACAACTGAAAAAGTTATACAGATATTCACACAGTTTAGTCACGATCCAGTATATTTAGTGAGATACTATACATTAGTCAAGTAAACAGTCAATCACACTGCTACTAAATCCTCCATTGAGATATTTATATTTATGTATTCACTCATTTTCCAATGCAGATTGCTATACATATAAGACATATTTAAATACCGAACTAAACCACGTTCACTGGATGATGTTATCCGTGATGTCATCAGTGATGTCATTTGAGTTTTTTAAATGCTAATTCCTAACCATAACATGTCTGTAACTCATGTTTTTTTCAGTGAAAAAAAATGTGTATATATATATATATATATATATATATATATATATATATATATATATATATATATATATATATATATATATATATATATATATGTATATATATTCATGAATGATGTAATATGTGACATCATCAGCAGTGGATTGCTTGCACCCAAGATATAGTTAGTACAACTAACTATATCGGAGGAATTTCAATGGTTTTGTATGAGTGAAATGTCCAGCTAACTATAACACCCCTAAAATCTACAGTTTTTTCAGTGAATTTCTAAGGTTTTTTAAATGCGAATTCCTAACTATATCAGGCCTGAAACCTATGGTTTTTTCAGTGAATTTCAAAGGTTTTTTAAAAGCTAATTCCTAACTATATCAGGCCTGAAACCGATGGTTTTTTCAGTGAATTTGCAAGGTTTTTTAAATGCTAATTACTAATTATGGTGTGTGTGAAACCTATGGTTTTTCTGTGAATTTCTAAGGTTTTTTTCAATGCTAATTCCTAACTATAACGTGTGTGAAATCTATGTTTTTTTCAGTGATTTTACAAAGTTTTTTAAGTGCTAATTCCTAAATATAACGTGTATGAAACCTATGGTTTTTTCAGAGAATTTCCAAGGTTTTTAAAATGCTAATTTCTGTATCATTTTTTATATTTTTTATATATTTATTTTCCAACAAACTGCCTTTGTATATTGTAATAGATTGACTGTATCCTGTAATATGCAACGGCACAGCTAGTTTTTATGATTTGAACAAAGTTAAACAATATAGTCTACATCTGGAGTGGTGTGGCTCACTTGGTTAGAGGCGGCAGACCCGAGAGCAGAGAACGGGCTGGGACCAGGGTTCGATTCCCGACGTGGCAGGGTCTTGGACCAGGATCAGCGGACTCGATAAGAGAAGTGAAGGAAGGGGAGTGAGGGAAGGTGAGTGAGGGAAAAGTACTGAGGGTGAGTGAAAGGCACTAACAGTGAGAGAAGGGATATGAGGATGACGAAAGGGGAATGAGAGAGAAGGAAGGAGATTAAGAGAGAGGAGAGGGGACAGAGGGATAAAGTAGGAGTGAAGGGAACAGAAATAGAAAGACAGTAAAGGTGAGGAAGAGAGAGAGAGAGTGAGAGAGAAAGAGAGGGAGAGCAAGTGAGTGAGAGGGAGTGAGGTGGTTAGACTGAGTGAGACAGAGGAAGAAAGGGAGAGAAAAATGGAGTGAAGGGGAGTTGGGGACTAAACGAATGGGAGTTAGCAAAAGTGAATGAGGAAAGTGAAGTAAGGGAAGAGGATTGATGGATGGAGTGAGGGAAAGAGAGTAAGGGGGAGTGAGAGAATGGAAGCAGGTGAAAGAGAATAGGAGTGATGCACAGAGAGGAGAATATGAAGTAGGAGAAGAGGAGTGAGATTGAGTGAAGGGCAGTGACAGGGAGGGGAAAAGAAGCATATTGAGAGAGAGGAAAAAGTAGTGAGTGAGAGAGAAGGATTTATGGAAAGAGAGAGGAAAGAAAAAGAAGATTGGTGGAGAGAGAGGGAGACAGTGAGAGAGACAAACAGAGGAGGAAGTGTGAAGGAGTAAATCAGTTATAGTGACTGAGACAGAGGAAGAGACTTAGAGACGGATGGAGGAAAGAGGAGTGAGGTAGAGAATAAAGGAAGGGGAGTGAGCAAAAGGGAGTAAGGGAGTGAGAGAAGTGGAGTGAGTGAAGGTGAGTGAGAGATGATGTGAAGGAAAGAGAGTAAGGGGGGAGTGAGAAGAGACTGAGGGATAGAGCAAGACAAAAGTAGTTATGGAGAAAGATAGGAAAGAGAAGTGAGGGACAGAGAGGGGAAAGAGGTAGTTGGATAACGTGAGTGAGGGTGAAGAGTACTGATAGTGAGAGAAGGACTGCAAAGGTGAATGAAGTGGAGTAATGAGAATGAGGAAAGTTGAGTAAGATGAGTAAAGGAAGGGCAGTAAATGAGAGATTAAAGAATGGGAAAGAGAGAAAGAGAAGTAAGAGAGTGATGAAAAAGTATTTTTTGTTTGTTATACTTACCTTATAAATAATGACAAGTTAATAGTAATTCTTTTTAATAAATATAGTATCTGTGGAAGACAAGAAAAAACTGAGTTATAATATATATTTCATAATACAAAAGGAAGTAGGAGTGAAGGAAACAGAAAGGGAAAGAAAGGAATGGTGATGGACAGAGAGAGAGTGAGAGAGAAAGAGAGGGAGAGCGAGTAACTGACAGGGAGTGAAGTGGTTAGACTGAGTGAGACAGAGGGAGAGAGGGAGAGAGAAATGGAGTGAAGGGGAGTGAGAGACTAAAGGAATGAGAGTTACCAAAAGGGAATGAGAAAAGGGGAATAAGGGAAGGGTATTGACGGATGGAGTGAGCGCAAGAGAGTGAGGGGGAGTGAGGGAATGGGAGCAGGAGAAAGGGAATAGGAGTGATGCAGAGAGGAGAATATGAAGTGGGGGAAGAGGACTGAGATTGAGTGAAGGGCAGTGACAGTGAGGGAAGGGATATAAGGATGAGGGAAGGGGAGTGTTGGAAAAAGAAGCATATTAAGAGAAAGGAAAAAGGAGTAAGTGAGAGAGAAGGATTTATAGAAAGAGAGAGGAATCAAAAGTAAGACTCCTGGAGACAGAGGGAGACAGTGAGAGAGACAAACAGAGGGAGAGTGAGGGACTGTGAGGGAATAAGTCAGTTGTAGTGACTGAGACAGAGGAAGAGACTTAGAGACAGATGCAGGAAGGGAGGCATTGAAGGAAGGGGAGTGAGCGAAAGGGAGTAAGGGAGTGAGAGAAGTGGAGTGACTGAAAGTGAGTGAGGGATGGTGTGAAGGAAAGAGAGTGAGGGGGGAGTGAGAAGAGACTGAGGGATAGAGCAAGACAAAGGTAGTGATGGAGGAAGATAGGAAAGAGAAGTGAGGGACAGAGAGGGGAAAGAGGTAGTTGGATAACGTGAGTGAGGGTGAAGAAAGAGTACTGATAGTGAGAGAAGGACTATGAAGGTGAATGAAGTAGAGTCATTTATTTATTTATTTATGAAACGTTTATAGCGCACAACTACCCGGAGGTGTCTCAGCACTGCAGGACAAAGGAACGTAAGATTGTAGAGCGTACTCACTGATTGAACAGCCAGGTTTTTACTGACTTCCTGAATGTCATGAGGGATGGGCTGGCCTTAATGTGGAGAGGAAGGGTATTCCACAGTCTGGTGGTAGCGACTATGAATGCTCTGTCTCCCCATGATGATTTCTTTGTGCGTGGGATGATCAGGCAGAGTGCTGAGGATGAACGAAGAGTTCTAGCGGGAGTGTATAGACAAAAAGCCTTTTTCAGAAACTCTGGTCCAAAGTTGTTAATAGCTTGGTATGTTATAAATAGAGCCTTAAATTTTGTTTGGCTTCTAATTGGTAGCCAATGTAGTTGGCGGATAACTGAGGATATGGATTTAAATTTTGGCATACCAGAGAGCAGTCTTGCTGCTGCGTTTTGCATTAATTGTAATTTGTTTAAGACTCTCTCCTGAGCATTCAGAAAGAGGCCATTACAATAGTTGATCTTTGCCAAGACCAGCGTGCACATGAGAGGTTTTCCCGCACTAGGGGGAAGGAAGGGGAGCAGCTTCTTTACCATTCTAAGAATGTTAAAGGATGCGGATACAACTGCATTCGCATGATGAATGAATGAAAGCTTGTCGTCGAACAACACCCCGAGGTTTCTAACTTTGTTACCGGTTGCGGCAGTGATCCAAATCGGTTGGCCACCACGTGGCGGACCAGCTAGGTGATAAACTACCAAACGTCATTACCTCCGTTTTGTCGGAGTTTAGCTTTAGACTATTTCGTGCCATCCAGGAAATGATGGTTAACATTCCCTCCTGAAAGCTGGCTGCCACTTGCATTCCATCGTTGTGTACTGCCAGCACCAGTTGGGTGTCGTCGGCATATGACGTAATTCTCATCCCTAGTTTTTTAATGGTCCTAACCAAGTCCGATACATAAATATTGAATAAGGTCGGACTAATGGAGGATCCTTGTGGTACTCCGCATGGAAGGGAAAACATTGGTGAATAGAATTCTCCCAATTTCACCGATTGAGTGCGGTTGGCGAGAAAAGAGGTGAGTAGCATTTTAGCTTTATGTCCTATGCCTATGGCTGAGACACGGTCGATAAGAATGGAATGATCGACTGTGTCAAAAGCCGCGGACAAATCCAATAGGACAAGAATCGCCGCTCCACCTTGATCTAGGATCATCCTAATTTCATCCGCCGCCTTGATCAAGGCTGTCTCTGTCCCATGGCCCTTCCTGAACCCAAATTGAGTCGAGTCCAAGAGATTATTATGATCAATGTATTGAGATAATTGAATATTCATTATCTTTTCAACAATCTTTGAGGGGAAAGGGAAGCATGCTGTAGGCCTATAGTTTTTGGGATCTGTGGGATTCAAGGTGTTTTTTTTAGAAGAGGTTTAATGATGGTCTTCTTCCAAATCAAAGGATATAATCCTGTATTGAACATTGAGTTAAAAATGTTAGTAAGTGTAGGGGCTATGTGCTCCGAAATATGTTTTACCATTGGGGGAGAGCAGGGGTCCAAAGGGGGACCTGACTTTGTGAAGATAATAATCTCTTTTACTTGTTCAGATGAGATTTGGCTAAATTCTGAAAAACCCGCGACCAGGTTATCAGGCAAGCTGTCTCTAACTACGGGATCTGTCTTAACTTGCGTAGCAAAATTTGAATGAATCTGCAGCACTTTGTCTTCAAAGAAATCTGCAAGGGAGTCGCAGAGATCAGGTGATGCCTCTGTGACTGTGCTTGTGGGAGCATTGGATAATTTGGTTACCAACTGTAGAGACATTCTTAACCGGTACTGTTGTGCTAAAGGCCTTACCTAGCCAGGAAGAATAGTCATTGGCCGCTGTATCTGGATCTGCTGTAACTTCCTGTTGGGTAGAGGACAGCCTTTTATGCAGGAGACTAATATCAGTATTTTTCCATGCTCGGACTTGTTTAGGGGTACGCGATATAGTATGTTTTGCCTTAGCTTTTGTGATTTGTAGAGTACAAATTATTGCAGAGTGGTCGGACCAAGTGACAGGTAGGACCGAGGATATTGAGATATTAGTGTTATTCGTAAATAGTCCATCCAGGATGTGACCTGCCGTATGAGTAGGTGTAATGACCAATTGTTGTAAGCCTGCTGACAAAAGGTCTGTTATAAGGGAGGAGGATTCCTTATCCTGTACGGATTAAGATGGAAGTTGAAATCTCCCAATATAGTGTGATCGGGAGTTCCTGCCATTGATTCCATAAGATTGTGTACATTTTTTAGAAAGCCCGCTCGAGGACCTGGAGGACGATAGATCAAATTCCTCTGAACGATTGTGTGTTGGGAAAGGTGATAGAAAAAGTCATTGCTTCACAAACAGATAACATAAAAGGTTCTATTTTTATAGCAAATGTGTTTCAGTGAATAATCGCCAACCCCCCGCCCTTTTTTAAAGGTCTATCGTGTCTAGAAACACAATAGCCTTCTGGGGTAGCCGCACAGAAGTCAGGGCCGGAAGAAGAGTAACCCCACGTTTCCGTTATGAAAGCAAGATCTAATTTATGACTAGTTAGTAAATCCTGTATTTCTATCTTATGTTTGGGGAGAGAGCGCACATTAATAAGTACAAAATTAATGGGATTAGAATTAGCATAAATAGCATGATCACTGGAAGGTGGTACGAGTGCTGTTGGGGTTACCTTAAGCGAGCAGTTAGGGCATCCGGTAGGTGTTTTGTTAATAAAGCCGTCTAGGCTGTAGCGGATGCAAGCATGACTATTGATAGAGATACTCAAGTCCATAAGTTATGATTTAGTATAGGTAATGGTCCTCGTATTCGATGTTGGTATGTGGGGTTCGTTTATTCTAGGGGGACCGGCCCTGTGCCCAGTCGAGGTGCGGACGGGCGCTGATGGGCTTACCTTTGGCGCGCCGACGGCGCGCCCGCTGCGCTCGTCCGCTGCGCTCTCGCACCATTTCCTAGAGTTATAGTGCCTGGATCTGGTTGGGAGCGGAGCTGCTAGACCGCTAAACCAACCAAGATGGCGGTTCTTACTGGCCCAACCCGGAAGTGAGTCACTTTGCAATAAGGCTGTCCCCCGGAGTCTCCCTCCACAACAAACAGTCCGCTAATGACTGGCGGTGATCCGAGGAGACTGCAGGGCGCCAAGTGCACTCGTGGATTTCAGCACTAGGTATGTTTAAAAATGCGCAAAATAAATCGGAATCGTCGCTTTAAAATTTGTTTTTTCGCCGCAAATAAATTCGTTAAAAAGTTGATGGTTTTTACCGCTGAGGCTGCGCTGATATCGGAGATACAGAGAGCGTGCAACCTGCACTCTCGTCCTTGTCCTAATCAATTGAGAATGAGGAAAGGTGAGTAAGATGAGTAAAGGAAGGGTAGTAAGAGAGAGATTAAATAATGGGAAAGAGAGAAAGAGAAGTAAGAGAGTGATGAAAAAGTATTTTTTGTATGTTATACTTACCTTATAAATAATGACAAGTTAATAGTACATTTTTTTATACATATAGTATCTGTGGAAGACAAGAAAAAACTGAGTTATATATATATTTCATAATACAAAAGGAAGTAGGAGTAAAGGAAACAGAAAGGGAAAGAAAGGAAGGGTAAGGGAGAGAGCGAGAGGGAGAGAGGGAGAGTAAAAGAGAGGGAGAGCAAGTAACTAACAGGGAGTGAAGTGGTTAGACTGAGTGAGACAGAGGGAGAGAGGGAGAGAGAAATGGAGTGAAGGGGGGTGAGAGACTAAAGGAATGAGAGTTACCAAAAGGGAATGAGAAAAGGGGAATAAGGGAAGGGTATTGACGGATGAGTGAGTGAAAGAGAGTGAGGGGGAGTGAGGGAATGGGAGCAGGAGAAAGGGAATGGGAGTGATGCAGAGAGAGGAGAACATGAAGTGGGGGAAGAGGACTGAGATTGAGTGAAGGGCAGTGACAGCGAGGGAAGGGATACGAGGATGAGGGAAGGGGAGTGTTGGAAAAAGAAGCATATTAGGAGAAAGGAAAAAGGAGTAAGTGAGAGAGGAGGATTTCTAGAAAGAGAGAAGAAACAAAAGGAAGACAGGTGAAGAGAGAGGGAGACATTGAGAGAGACAAACAGAGGGAGAGTGAGGGACTGTGAGGGAGTAAGCCAGTTATAGTGACTGAGACAGAGGAAGAGACTTAGAGACGGTTTGAAGAGAAGAAAAAATTGAGTTATAATATATATTTCACAATACAAAATAATATGTACAATATGTTTTGTATTTTATTTTGCTGTTCTCAGAATAAATTGAATTTCACTGAAAACAGTGAGTTCAATAGTACTCATCATATAACAGCGGGCAAAAAAAAGACAATCAATAAGATTGTCTTTAAAAAACCCATTCAACATTTTCATTAAGAATGTAACAATTAGAAAAAAACATATCTTAAATGTCTTTTTCGAACAGCAATTTTTTACGTAAGTAAGGGATATTACCAACAATCACAAAGTAACAAAACATTATTAATTCTTTCTTATACACTCTAAATAAAGTTATATACATACAAATGCTAACAACATTTACCCGAAATAGTCATTTTTTGTTTCAGATACCATTCCTCATGGCCAAATAGTATGTGTGAAATCCTTAGTTTGGAAGTTACCTAATAGTACTCTTAACCGTCCGTTTCCCAACCTTCTGAATCAAAAGCACCAACATCTTTTGGACCATCTAACAATGGTTATACCTCCACCTGATGCTATTTATCATGTACATAAGACCTTAAACCACTAGCATTCTGTGAGAACCTCAACATTATTTGGTATGCCGATCACACTCTGCTCATCCTTTATCTTACCAAGGAGCTGTATACCATTAAAAGAAAGCTCTACAAGGGAATGAAAAATGTCAGCAACATCTCCAACAACTACAACAAATCAAAAACACCTCTGCCTCACTGATGATCAACATCTCCTGTGATAGCCACATCACCCACTATCTGATACACTTACACTACCTCTACGTCAACTACAAGAATTTTTGGAACCTCATCACCCTCACTCTCAAAGTACTTTTCCACACCAGACTCCCCTTTCTAAACAGCAGTAATTTTCCCAGGCCAATCATTTTCCCTAAAATTTAGGTTGTAAAAACACTAGGTAAGAATTTGGTAAGTCATAAGGCAAACGTTGTTTAAAAATCAATTGAGTATCATTGCAATGAGTCCAGCTTTTCGTACATTTTAAATAAGCTGTGTAATGTCCTGATGTTGTAGAAGGACCATCATGGCAAATAATTCCTACAGTTACAAAAGTTTTTCCTGATATTGATAGTTGAGAAGCCACAAAATGTTTTAATAAAGTTGTCAGTTTTCTTCCATCAGGTCTGCATCGTTGCAGCATTAAAATTACATATTGTCCATATCTTTGTATAAAACATGTTGATAACATTTGAGAGTTACATTGGGTACAGACCATGTTTTGATTTGCTTCTCTAACTAGATTATTAAAAGACACTGATTTGCAGTCTGGTAGAGTCAAATATATAAATCTTTCAGTGTCTATTTCAGTACTACTTGAAAACGAACAATTGCCACAGTCATGTTGCCATTTATAAGAAAGGACAAAAAGATTTTCAATTTCTATACCTTCATCTTGCAATACAACAAGCATATACATTAAAAAATCTTGACAATCTTGCTGAATATTCTGTGAAAATTGATTTAAACCAGAACATATGTCTAAAATATTTCGAATATCAGAAACACTTTCTATTTTAGTTTTATCACTACTACATTTCTCAAACACAGAATTCAACAAACAACAAAATCTTTTGTCCTGATTTTCATCAATTTGCTGTAGTAAAGTTTCAAGAAAAAAAACAACTATAACCACTACATTAGCATAGCAGTTGACACCAGAACGGTTTTCAAACTGAAAACCAACAACCTTTTTTTGCTTACTATCACTGGTTCATCTAGTTTTTTTCTTTTCTCTGCAACCTCGCTACAATTTTTCTCCTATCTTCTTTTTTGAATTACCACACGCTTTTCCAATACTGGATATTGAGGTAAATTGGTAGCATGTTCTCTTCTTAACCTATTATACTCTCATATACAATTTACATCTGCACTAATCTTTGTGTCATCAAAATCAATCAGGTATAATCCAGATAAAGTTCTGACTCGAGATAAAGCAACATATGCCATACCCTCTTTAAACACAGTACTTCCAATATTCACCAAAGCACTATCTACACTTAAACCTTGAGATTTATGAATAGTCACCGCATATGCCAAACAAACAGGAAACTGTTTTCGGCGGACATATAAATCTTTTACAAGCAAAAATCGAGCTGAATAACGACTCAATTGTTGTACTTCTTCAATTTCATCAAATTTGATTCTCAAAAATTCAATGTCATCTCTATTTGGGTAATTCACAAAATCAACAACATTACCCATTGCTCCATTTACTAAACCTCTTTCCACATGTAAATTACGTCGTAAAATTATCCGACAATTTATACATGCATATAGATTCTTTTCTAAATCAGCAGTTTTAGATATTGATTTTTCTAAAGAATCCAATTTTGAAAAAATAATAGTAGCTCCTTCATGCTCTATTCTATCAATAGCTTCCAGTTTTATAATTTCTTGATTTTCTAACTTTAGCATTTTTTCATTGAATATTGAACATTCTTGCAGAGTTGGCATCAAGCATATCACTGATTTCGTTTTTGCATTTTTTCTATATATATTCTCTGGGAGAATATTTTCGATTGGAAACAAATTTGTAAGTAATCGTGCCTGTAAAGCTTCTTTGCCGTGTTCACTCACTTTTCCAATTCTTATATCTTCAAGAATACTTTTATAATCAGCGTCCTTTGCCTGTCACATATTTGTAATGAGTTCTGAATATTCAAAATATGACCAAATATTAACATTTCCAATGCTTCCTAGGCACTTTCTGGTATCTTCATTTGTAACTGTTTTAAATACTAGTTGTAGTAGATCTCCACAAACTATGACGTGTTTGCCTCCAAATAACACATCATACTCTGTTTTAAGGATTTGTTGCATTCTTAAATGCACAAAGGCAAGCATTAAATGTGATACCATGCTTACCTCATCAATAATGAGAAGTTTCATTTTTTCCAAGACTCTAGAAACTTCACAACAAGCTTCTCCAGATAGCTTGTGGTATTCTAATTTATTTTCATGCCCTACTGGCAGCATCAATAAACAATGTAAAGTAATCCCTTTAATGTCATGTGCAGCCAACCCAGTTGGAGCAGTAACAACACAAGAGAGTGACGACTCAATTCTTTTCTGTAGATAAGTTGCAATTGCTTTAATTAGAAAACTTTTTCCAGTTCCTGCTTCTCCACTCACATACAGTCAGACAGGTTTAAATGACGTACATGAGCACTCTTTTTTCTCGTGATATAAACCATGCTCAATCTGTTCTGTCACTTGATCGTATATTTGTTTTTGCTCAACATTTAGTAGTTTTTCCAATTCTTCTAAGTTTATTATATCCTCTTGAGCTTGTTGCATTGCTGTTTCCACCTCATCCATGGCAGTCGCTTCTTCATTTTGAATAATTGGTTCTCCTAGTGGATCCTGACTCAACGAAGGAGAACTTTGACTGTCTTGAGAACTGTCTCTAGCAATCTCTGCTGCGATGGTAGCTTCTTGCTGTATTTCGTCGTTCAACATTTTCAGATAATTAGTAAAAGCAGGACATTCTATAATATTTTTAGATGCATTGAATGAATCTTCATAACTGTCAAAATCTCCAAGTAGTTCCAGTTCTTTTCGCCATGACTTAAAGAGTGGCAAAAGAGCTAAATAGTAAAATTTCTTTTTGTCAGCAGTTTCACAACTCAGTTTTCGGTGATTAATCAAATGTCCTTTTCTTTGTTTCACTAAACATCCTTCAGATCCAATCACAGCATATACTCCTTTATTGATAGCTTCTGTAATATTCTTCTTAAAAGTATAGCTTTGCAGTACTTCATAGAGACAAACATTCTCAAGATGATTACTTCTATTTGTATAGTATGTATCCAACATATTTTTCTTCAAAATATCTGTACTGTCTGGTTCTCTCTCTGCTAAATGCTCAATTTCTTGTACAGATTTCAAAACTCGATTTCTTGTTCTTGCAAGACCTAAACTCACCCAAATGATTGTTCTTGATTTGAAGTATAGACTTGCAGATGATAAACGATCTGACCATTCATATGCTCCGATTTCTCGATGAGACAACATCTTCAAACTGTAGCTGTAAAATTTCTTACTTAGGCTCTTTTCATGGGAAATTTCTTCCCACATTTCCTTTAGTTCCGTCTTTTCTGATTTAGTAATGTAAGACGTTACATATCGAGCCACAGCAATCGAGTTGTCTGCAACATATTGAATATCCATGTTAGCATTCCACATGGACAAAATGACTGGGTTATAGTCCTTTATGTATTTTGACTCTTCATTTCTTTTTAAGTTGTAGGTATTTTTCGGTGATTTTCTTGTGACAGTATGTTACAAAGATGACATAAAATTGTTCACTCTTCCTTTTGATAATACTGGACGTGGAAATGCAAATCGACATTTTGTGTAGAACTTATCCTTAGATTTGTACTTTCGACGACAGTATTTTCCACAACGATGGGTTTAAAACCGTAAGACTTGATGTCTTAAATTCTTTTCTACTGTACTTTTGGGTATAGCACATGTAGAATATTGTTCAATAAAACTCATCACTGTGTCATCTGAATCTGTTCCAAATTTGGGGGCATCTTTGATCCATAGCAGCATATGTATGTTAGGAGCACCTCTTGCTTGATACTCCTTTCTCCAAAAGAAATCCAGAACCTCTCCAAGAGGAGGATTTTTTTTGTTTGTGTTGAAAGACATCATAGCTTCAAACCTATGATTGAAATACCTGCATACATTAACTGGATCCAAAGAGCACAGTTCTCCAGGAGTCTTGTATTCTATATTTTCTATGTTAGCATTTGCCTCTCGAAGAAATTGAAGTAAATCTTCCCAAGCATACTCTGCACAGCTTAGAGTAAGGAACCATGTAGGAGTTCCTAAGTTTCTTAGCATACATTTCAATTCCCCATGACGACGGTACCAATACTCATTAGTACCACGCTGACATGCCATGGGATTAATTAGCTGAGATTCCAAAACAGTATCTTTCTGTTAGACTTTATCCATAAATTCCTTTGCTGAAACATTTTGCAAATATACTCCACTTTTTAGGATATGGTTCACTGCATAAGAAAGTCCAGACAAGTCACTCTCAAACAGAAGATGAAACAAATATGGAATACATTGGCGAAACCTTGGATCTTCTGCATATAATCTTGAAGTCCGGTATTCAGATGCAGGCATCTGCACAGGTCGTTCATCATATCGTCCACCTTTGCCTGTTGGAAATAACTGAGGGAAGCAACGAGCTTCCAAGCTTTCTTCCCATACACTAATGGGACTTCCGTTCGCTTCTTTCATTTGAAATAACTCAATAGTATTTCCCATCACTTCTTTAGAGTGAAGTGGATGCACACTATAATGTTCATGAATTTCTTCAGTTCTGGACACATCCACTTTTTCAATTTGTGCAGTTGGCAAATCACTCTCCTCTTCTACAGTTGTTTCCTCTTCTCCTACATACACATTTTTATAGTATTGATTATTTTTTACCAAATACAACGTTGCCTTTTCACTTTCCTAACATCCACTAATTCTTGCCAGATTTTCTTACTCTTCGTATGAACGCCATTAACTAGAATAACTAGAGGTTCCTCTTCCACATTTTCTACCCCAGTTGTTTCAATATTTTTCTTTAAATTTAGAGGCAAATATACAACTCTTCCCTTTATCCTCTCTGTAAATCTGAAGTAGGCAATTTCCCTTTCTTAGGCTCCATGCGAACAATAGCCTGAAATGGATGCACACATTGAATGAGAATAGACTCATAAGTATTTAAATCCATCAGTTCAGAAGGAATATTTACCAACTCAAGATTATTATGAACAGCTCTAGCAGGCATCTTATTCTCATCTAATTTATTATAACGATATTTACAAATATGTTGATCAGAACCCAAATCAAAACAATTCTCTACCAACAAATAAGTTGCTAATTCCTTCCATTCATTATTATTCTCCTTTTCACTTTTTAAATATAGATCAACTAACCTGGTCTGATTTTATAATGAATTTGTCTACAACAAATACAAGAAAAGTTTGGCTTTTTATCTGAAATGACCTAAAACCTTGTAATTTCTTGCTCAAAATTTTCTGTACAAAAATTCTGAACATTTTCTTCCACATTTCCTTCTATTAATGTATCTGTTTCTGCACTTTCTTCTTCAGGACCAAAGTAACTAACCTCAATTTCTTCACAAATGTTGATCACATCTAACACAGATCCATGCAAAAGAGCACTGTTCAACTTTTTTTAACATTAGTGCTGGACTTTTTGCATAATACAACCTTCTCACTAATCTCCTCACTTCAGTATGATGCACTGCTAACCTCCTAAAATGGTGAAAAACACTCTGACATACTTTTTTAGAAAGACAAGCCAAAGAATGACCTTGCAAACCCGTTTTTTCTCTCACTCTGCAGGGGTCTAATTCTTGCAACATCTTAATCTTCTGTTTAACACTTTTCTTAGTTAACTTACGTAAAAAATTGCGAAAAAAATCAATTGAATCCTGTCGTACACTACAAATACTACTACAATTCCAAGTGTACACTGGAGCCTGAGGACGTCTCCCTAAAACTTCATCAGCTAACACCTCTTCTGGAGAAGTGTGGCTCAATGGTTAGAGCGGCAGACCCTGATGCAGAGGTATAGCCCGGGACCAGGGTTCAATTCCCCGCCTCGGCGGGTCTTGGGCTCAAAATTCCACGGACCTGATAATTCTGGCCTCGGTGCCTATTCCAATCACTCTGCAACTCTGGGCAATAGCTTGCTTAATCTCCACAACGGCCCCCTCAACGCTAAGGATGCCTGGTCTCCACCTTGGGGGTGCCCAGGAGAAGACACCTCACAGGGAAAGCCAGGATGGGTTCCACAGCGGTATTCGTACAAGCGCCTTGAGACCCTTGCAGGTGAGTAGTGCGCTATACAAGTATCAATTTACATTTACATTTTTTCTGCATTTCAAGGGACAATTTTCTCTTTTTCAATCGGGCTACCATTCTTAACCTCGTAAGCTCAACCACTGGTGTCAACTGCATGCAACAAATCATTACTCTGAAAGTAACTCTCTTCATTAAAAAACGGCTCACAACTTGAACTATGTTTCCATTTTCCAGAAAAAACATTACAAAAATGTGTTCTATTAACTAGTCTTTTCTACTTACTTTTGACCTTCATAACATTGATTGGCTTATCTAGTGTTTGAATCCCACTGATTACTAAAACAAATAGTATTTTTTTAATTCAAAAGCTTTGTCCACAATTGGCTGTATGTTTTTTCTTCTTATAAAAAGCTGTTTTTCTTTTACATACAATTCTTTACATTTTGTAAATAAATTTCCAACAACTCTGTTATGAAACATTTGCTTCCGAATCTCAACAAACTGATTTTTTCGTCTATGTTTCAAACTTATTTTTCCATCATTTTTCTTTTTTTTCTGGCTTTTCTTTGTAGTTACAGATATATTTTTATTTTTTTCCTGATTGTCCACAGTTTTTTTAAATTGTGTTATTTTCCTCATAAAATCCTTTGTTGACTTACCAGGAGCTGTCTTTGTTTTTTCCAGACAGTGCTCTTGTACTTCTTTTTTCTTGGAAATGTAAGCCTGTTTATATCTTTTTCTTCTCTCACTTTTAGACGGCATTTTCTTTTTTCTTTCTGTAGATAATTGAAATCTGTTGTGAAGAAAAAAACATATTTAATTATTTTATTTACAATTGTACACCACTACTAGCATACTACATAGCAATTAGAAGCACTATATGTTGTTAAGTCTGGTTCACTCCATAAGTAATTTTAAGGCACAGCAGCAGAGTTTGGGCAGTGTAGGAGATCATGCAGGGAGTGCTGTTTCAGGGTTTAGGACAGTGCAGTAGTGTTTGAACATTATAGGGGCATTTGCTGAAAATTATGTTTCAGGGTTTACAGCTGTGCAGTAGTGTTGAAAGAGTTTAGCAGCTTTTGCTAGGGATGGTATTTCAGGGTTTAGGACCGTGCAGTGGTGTTCAGACAATGTAGAGGTTCAAGGTGGGACTGATAATTCTGAGTTTAGAACAATGCCTGGACAACACTGCACTGCCCTAAACCCTAACACAGCACTACCTACAAGACCCCCTTTCACTGTAGTAATAATTTTACTAAATTGCAAGGCATACTGTCATGTGTCTAAGATCACAGTGTGAGTCAGAATTTATTTCAGAAACATGTGGCAGAATAATTTGCTTAGTTGATGTGTTTTTAAATTATGGGAATACATGTTGTCATTGAGTGAGTCATTCCTTAGGACAGTTAGTGCTATAAAGTTCAAGCAGCATGTGTGTCAGGCCTCTGAATTCCAAAATAGTCTCCATGCTGTGTAATAAAGATCCTGGGTGTGCTGTAGAAATTACATAGCAACTGTCTCTGTAGCATGTAGTAATCATTTCAGTGAATTCTCATTTCTACATTCTCAGTCTCACTTTGACTCCTTATAGTGCCTGAACATCACTTCACTGTCCTAAAATCTGAAACAGCAATCCCAGCAAGACTCTCGTTTAATGTAGTAATCATTTTACTGAATTGCAAGGCATACTGTCATGTGTCTAAGATCACAGTGTGAGTTAGAATTCATTTAAGAAAAATATGGCAGAATAATTTACTTAGTTGATGTGTTTAAAAATATGGGAATACATGTACTCATGGAATGAGTCAGGCCTTAGGACAATTAGTGCTACAAAGTCCAAAGCAGCATGTGTGCCAGGCCTCTGAATACCGAAATAGTCTCCATGCTGTGTAATACAAATGTGCTGTTGAAATTTCATAGCAACTGTCTCTGTTGCATGTAGTAATCATTTCAGTAAATTCTCATTTCTACATTCTCAGTCTCACCTTGACCCTCTACACTGCCTGGACACCACTGCACTGTCCTAAACCCTGAAACAGCACTCCCAGCAAGACTCTCTTTCACTGTAGTAAACATTTTACTAAATTGCAAGGCATACTGTCATGTGTCTAAGATCACAAATAGTCTAATTTTTTACCACAGTGCATACAAACAGACATTCTCTTGAATACCTCTGTACAATAGGAAATCAACAATCACAGAGACTTTGCTAAAAGTCAAACAATATACACCTGGAAATAAAAACTATGCTGTAAGACTCAGTTTATACCACATTAACTTGGGTACTAGTTCAAAGATTACAATTGTACAAAAAGACTCTCTCAAATCATTTTTAATTTTTAATCATAAATTTATTCTTGTGACATTTCATATTGTAATAGAACATCTAGCATGATGTTATCAGGAATTTCAGTCAAATCTTCACAAACTTCTGAATTTGACACATTAAACTCAATATCATCTAATGCGTCTATGAATTCATTGCCAAAACTTCCATCCACAAAATTACAGGCTATATCTCCTGCACCAATAGGTTGTTCTTCATTGCTGCTCTCCACAAAAGGTACATTTAAGTCCTCTATCAGACTGTTAGTAATTTCAAAAGTGACTTCAATGTTCTTCTGATTTTGATCCATAATAAATTTTATGTTGCTGTACCTATCAGAAAAATATAAACACTTCATTTTATTATTTTTACTAATAGATAATACAAAACTAGTTTGATCAATTTCATGAGTAAATGTATTCCCATATTTTTAAACACATCAACTTTCCAAATTATTCTGCCACATTTTTCTGAAATGAATTCTGACTCACACTGTGATCTTAGACACATGACAGTATGCCTTGCAATTCCGTTAAATGATTACTACAGTGAAAGAGAGTCTTGCTGGGAGTGCTGTTTCAGAGTTGTAATGGATGTTGCGTTGTAAAAAATGCGTTGTAAAGGTGTGCGTTGTAAAAGTATGCGTTGTAACGTCACACAACCCTACTGGACTGTCCTAAAATGTGAAACAGCAGCCCCAGCAAGACTCCCTTTCACTGTAGTAATCATTTAACGGAATTGCAAGGCATACTGTCATATGTCTAAGATCACAGTGTGAGTCAGAGTTCTTTTCAGAAAAATGTGGCAACAAAATTTGCTTAGATGATGTGTTTTAAAATATGGCAAAAGATGTAGTCATGGAGTGTGTCAGGCCTTAGGACATTTAGTGCTAGAAAGTTCAAAGCAGCATGTGTGCCAGGCCTCTAAATTTCAAAATAGTCTCCATGCTGTGTAATAAACATCCTGGGTGTGCTGTAGAAATTGCATACCAACTTTACCAGTAGCATGTACAAATTATTTCAGTGAATTCTCATTTCTTCATTCTTAGTCCCACCTTGAGCCCCTACACTGCCTGAACACCACGGCACGGGAAACAACCTTTACAACAAAACTTTTACAATGCAACATCCATTACATGGCATGCCATTACAATGCAACCATTATCATTAGTAAGGTAAGTGTTGGATGGTAATGGTATGCATTGTAATGGTATGCATTGTAATGACTGCGTTGTAATGACATGCATTGTAATGATATGCGTAGTAGTTTCATGCGTTGTAATGGTTGCATTGTAATAGCATGCTATGTAATGGATGTTGCGTTGTTAAAGTTTTGTTGTAATGGTAGTGCGTTGTAAAAGTTGCGTTGTAAAGGTTGTTTCCCGTGCAGTGGTGTTCAGGCAGTATAGGGGCTCAAAATGAGAATAAGAATACAGAAATGAGAATTCACTGAAATGATTTCTACATGCTACTGAAAAAGTTGGTATGCAATTTCTACAGCACATCCAGGATCTTTATTACACAGCATAGAGACTATTTGGGAATTTAGAGGCCTGACACACATGCTGCTTTGGACTTTATAGCACTAACTGTCCTAAGGAATGACTCACTCCATGACTACATCTTTTGCCATATTTTAAAACACATCAACAAAGCAAATTAATCTGCCACATTTTTCTGAAATGAATTCTCACTCACACTGTGATCTTAGACACATGACAGTATGCCTTGCAATTCCGTAAAATGAATACTACAGTGAAAGAGAGTCTTGCCGGGAGTGCTGTTTCACATTTTAGGACAGTGCAGTGGGGTTTAGGATGTTTCAACGCATACTTTTACAACGCACACCTTTACAACACATTTTTTACAATGCAACATCCATTACAACTCATTTTATTACAATGCATATCATTACAACGAATTTTTAAAAACTACCTTTACAATGCATTCCATTACAACGTATACTACCTTTACAACACACACCATTACAACGCATAACATTACATTGCATGTATGGTAAGTATTGCATAGTGTAGGGGTAAACATTGCTATTCTAACTCCAGGGGGTGCAACAGTAGGGTAAGTGTTGGATAGTGCAAGGGCAAAAATTACTATTCTAACTCCAGGGGGTGCAACAGTAGGGTATGTGTTGGATAGTGGAGAAGAAAAAATGACTATTCTAACTCCAGGGGGTGCAACAGTGGGGTATGTGTTGGGTGGTAATGGTATGCATTATAATGGTATGCGTTGTAATGACTGCGTTGTAATGACATGCATCATAATGGTATGTGTTGTAGTGTCATGCACTGTAATGGTTGCATTGTAATGGCATGCTATGTTATGGATGTTACGTCGTAAAAGTTTCGTTGTAATGGTAGTGTGTTGTAAAATTTGCGTTGTAAAGGTTGTTTCCCGTGCAGTGGTTTTCAGGCAGTATAGGGGCTCAAGGTGGGACTGAGAATGTAGAAATGAGAATTCACTGAAATAATTTGTACATGCTACGTAAAAAGTTGGTATGCAATTTCTACTGCACACCCAGGATCTTTATTACACAGCATGGAGACTATTTGGGAATTCGGAGGCCTGCTTTCAAATTTATAGCACTAACTGTCATAAGGAATTACTTACTCCATGACTACATCTTTTGGCATATTTTAAAACACATTAACAAAGCAAATTATTCTGCCACATGTTTCTGAAATGAAGTCTGACTCACACTGTGATCTAAGACACATGACAGTATGCCTTGCAATTCAGCAAAATGATTACTACAGTGAAAAAACAGTCTAGCTAGGAGTGCTGTTTCACATTTTTGGACAGTGCAGTGGTGTACAGGCAATGCAAGGGCTCAAGGTGGGTCCAAGAATGTAGAAATGAGAATTCACTAAAATAATTTGTACATTCTACTGAAAAAGTTGGTATGCAATTTCTACAGCACACCCAGGATCTTTATTACACAGCATGGAGACTATTTGGGAATTCATAGGCCTGACACACATGCTGCTTTCAAATTTATAGCACTAACTGTCATAAGGAATGACTTACTCCATGACTACATCTTTTGCCATATTTTAAAACACATTAACAAAGCAAATGATTCTGCCACATGTTTCTGAAATGAAGTCTGACTCACACTGTGATCTTAGACACACGACAGTATGCCTTGCAATTCAGCAAAATGATTACTACAGTGAAAGAGGCTCTTACATCATTTTTAACAACAGCACTGTACTGCAAAAGAATATCTCCTCAAACTCATCAACTTACCAAATACTCCTTTCACAATATTTTTTCCCAAAGCAGACAAATTCAAAATTAGACTCTGTTCAAATAAACGCCTGCTTCCACATTAGAATACATTTTTCAATTTAACTTAAGCTGCACAACATAGAACCCCTTAGAAATTAACAACTCACCTTTAAAAATGCTTTTGTAGTTTTAGAACAGTGTCAATCACACAGCAGATTTTCTTAAGCAGAATCTCTGAATAGTGCACCACTCAGAGCAAGCACAAAATGGCATAGCTTCCCTCTCATTTTACACTCTAATCTTAAAGATAACCAATCAAATATCTCCCCACAGAAATTCAAAACAACACTAACATTTTAATTGGTTCTACATTGAAACACTTTCAACCTCACATAAAATGGAACCTTCCCCCACTGCTCTCTCTGCCTGTTACCATGGTAACATTCCATAGACACCTAACTGAACATACAGGTGAAAAGTTCATCTGCAAAACTAACCAGCAAGGGTGTTTGACTTTTCAAAACAACAGCGAATCCTGTGCAATGTTCCTTTCAATCACTTTCTCTCAACCATTAGCATTTCTCCTTAAAAAAACAGTAGCATGCACCCTAGTTTTCAATGCTGAATTTACAGAAACCACCAATCATTTATTATTTTTGAAATGCACTGAATCTCATCCACATTTTTTTCTAAACTCCTACTTTTCAAACTGCCTTTTGATTTCCAGAGCCCATCTGAGTACAACCAGATCTCCCTTCAAAATGCTTTGAGTGTGGATTGTAGGACACAGCTACATATTCTGGAGTGAAAGGTATGCAGCAAATAGATGCTTTCTCATCCTTGACTTACCAAATGTGGATATTATGTGGATTGGCCAAAGAGGATTGAGATATCACCAATTGATGCCATTGGTAAAATCCTTTTTGCATCTCCCACACCCTGACCTCATAATTGTGCACTGTGGTGGCAACGACCTAGGCACTTTGACTGGGGTAAGTCTGGAAATGCTTTTAAAGGACATCTTTGGGCAATTAATGTCACTTTTTCCACACACTGCCTTTGTATATTCTAATATATGCCAAAGGCAAAAATTGAACTGGTCCAACCAATATTGTCAACAGATTGAGAAAGCAAGGAAACATGTGAATAAGTCTGTTTCTGCTTTCCTCAGAGACTATGGTATGGGTTCTATATACCACAACAACTTGCGTTACAACATGCAAGGCATTTATAGAGGAGACGGTGTACATTTCAAAGATGAGGGAAACAGAGTCTTCCTCTTGAATTTTAGACTCTGCATCGGTACTTACTTGTAGGTACAAAAAACACTCAATGAACACAACGGCTCTTTTTAGAGCCAACCAACATCTAAACACTCAAACTTATTATGGAACTGTATTTTTTTTGTATTATTTTCTGACGTCCGTGCAACGTGCGCGCACCTCGCAAATTTTTGCCTCTAGGGTGCGTGCAACGTGCGCGCACCTCGAGTTTAAAAAAAATGTCTTTTTTGACCTTCGGGGTCCTTCAGGGACCCCCTGACAAGACCTAGGGGGTCAGGAAGTCTCTACCCTGCCCCCTTTTCACGTTTTCCATTTTTGTTTTCCGCTCTCTCCCTTCTCGGACACAAAATGGCGGACAACACTTCCTGATTTTGACCGATTGGAATGTTGACAGACATCTAACAGCAAATCAGAATTCCGCTCGCGCACACCCGATTTGCGCACCGTGTGCGCGCTTATAGATATATATATTTTTTTCTTTTGATTTTCTCAGGAACTACTGGATCGATTTACACCATTTGAGCAAAAGCGTGATCTGCGAATCAGACTAAACGTCCTATGGAAAATAACATAGGGAAAACACGTTTTGGGACCCCCCTTTTTTCTCGGCCCCCACTTGACGAATCCCCCCAACTCTTTCAGGGAAGGAGCGGAGCCGAGCGGGCCATCTTCTTTGAGAAATCCGCGAAGATTCGTACACCGGCGCTAAAGTTATTCCCAATAGAATGTTGCGGATTTCCTATGGAAACTAGGTCCTAACTATATCTACCTACTGGCGATCGCCAGTAGTTAAATATATATATATATTATATATATATATATATATATATATATATATATATATATATATATATATATATATATATATATATATATAAATATATATATATATTACTAAGAATGTCCACTCGTGGTGAAGAAGACAAGCGGGGACACGGCCGGGCTTTTGCAGGAACAATTTAATTCAAACACTTGGCATGACGCGTTTCGGCGTGAGCCTTTGTCAAATGCCGCTGGTGCTGCGAATTCCCTCGTTTCACTGCTTTCACGTTTCCTGCTCCTAAACTAAGGCAGGTCACACCTGTTCTGCCTTCAAATAGAGACCATTCAGCCATTTTTCTACCGTTAGTACTGCAATTCCCAGCATGCAGTTGGTCCGGAGTTTGTTGCTGGGATTTCACTGAGTGTCTCTGTCAGCTTAGTGATTGTTATCCTAAAGTAGGCAGCTGACTTGAAAGGTGCAGGCTGAAGTTCGTAGCACTGTGCAGGGCTGTAAATAGTTCCTGTGCCCTCACTTCCAACCACACAACCTCGGCGATATGCAGATTCCGGGTTGGCGCTAAGGTAACGGCATCACTCCATAAAGTATGGACTGCCGACTGGCAGCAAAGCTTCTGCGTCGTGGGGAAGGGTGGCAGTTCCGGGCAGTACCAATGACGTGTGAACACTTCTGGAAGGGTCCCCACTACGTGTCATTGGGCGCACGTCAATATTACTAAGAATGTCCACTCGTGGTGAAGAAGACAAGCGGGGATACGGCGGGGCTTTTGCAGGAACAATTTAATTCAAACACTTGGCATGACGCGTTTCGGAGTGAGCCTTTGTCAAATGCCGCTGGTGCTGCGAATTCCCTCGTTTCACTGCTTTCACGTTTCCTGCTCCTAAAGTAAGGCAGGTCACACCTGTTCCGCCTTCAAATAGAGTCCATTCAGCCATTTTTTTACTGTTAGTACTGCAATTCCCAGCATGCAGTTGGTCCGGACTTTGTTGCTGGGATTTCGCTGAGTGTCTCTCTCAGCTTAGTGATTGTTATCCTGAAGTAGGCAGCTGACTTGAAGGGTGCAGGCTGAAGTTCGTAGCGCTGTGCAGGGCTGTAAATAGTTCCTGTGCCCTCACTTCCAACCACACAACCTCGGCGATATGCAGATTCCGGGATGGCGCTAAGGTAACGGCATCACTCCATGAAGTATGGACTGCCGATTGGCAGCAAAGCTTCTGCGTCGTCGGGAAGGGTGGCAGTTCCGGGCAGTACCAATGACCCGTGAACACTTCTGGAAGGGTCCCCACTACGTGTCATTGGGCGCACGTCAATATTACTAAGAATGTCCACTCGTGGTGAAGAAGACAAGCGGGGACACGGCGGGGCTTTTGCAGGAACAATTTAATTCAAACAGTTGGCATGGCGCGTTTCGGCGTGAGCCTTTGTCAAACGCTGCTGGTGCTGCGAATTCCCTCGTGTCACTGCTTTCACGTTTCCTGCTCCTAAAGTAAGGCAGGTCACACCTGTTCCGCCTTCAAATAGAGTCCATTCAGCCATTTTTATACCGTTAGTACTGCAATTCCAAGCATGCAGTTGGTCTGGAGTTTGTTGCTGGGATTTCGCTGAGTGTCTCTGTCAGCTTAGTGATTGTTATCCTGAAGTAGGCAGCTGACTTGAAGGGTGCAGGCTGAAGTTCGTAGCGCTGTACAGGGCTGTAAATAGTTCCTGTGCCCTCATTTCCAACCACACAACCTCGGCGATATGCAGATTCCGGGATGGCGCTAAGGTAACGGTATCCCTCCATGAAGCATGGACTGCCGATTGGCAGCAAAGCTTCTGCGTCGTCGGGAAGGGTGGCAGTTCCGGGCAGTACCAATGACCCGTGAACACTTCTGGAAGGGTCCCCACTACGTGTCATTGGGCGCACGTCAACATTACTAAGAATGTCCACTCGTGGTGCAGAAGACAAGCGGGGACACGGCGGGGCTTTTGCAGGAACAATTTAATTCAAACACTTGGCATGGCGCGTTTCGGCATGAGCCTTTGTCAAATGCCGCTGGTGCTGCGAATTCCCTAGTTTCACTGCTTTCACGTTTCCTGCTCCTAAAGTAAGGCAGGTCATACCTGTTCCGCCTTCAAATAGAGTCCATTCCGCCATTTTTTTTACTGTAGTACTGCAATTCCCAGCATGCAGTTGGTCCGGAGTTTGTTGCTGGGATTTCGCTGAGTGTCTCTGTCAGCTTAGTGATTGTTATCCTGAAGTAGGCAGCTAACTTGAAGGGTGCAGGCTGAAGTTCGAAGCGCTGTGCAGGGCTGTAAATAGTTCCTGTGCCCTCACTTCCAACCACACAACCTCGGCGATATGCAGATTCCGGGATGGCGCTAAGGTAACGGCATCACTCCATGAAGTATGGACTGCCGATTGGCAGCAAAGCTTATGCGTCGTCGGGAAGGGTGGCAGTTCCGGGCAGTACCAATGACCCGTGAACACTTCTGGAAGGGTCCCCACTACGTGTCATTGGGCGCACGTCAATATTACTAAGAATGCCCACTCGTGGTGAAGAAGACAAGCGGGGATACGGCGGGGCTTTTGCAGGAACAATTTAATTCAAACACTTGGCATGACGCGTTTCGGCGTGAGCCTTTGTCAAATGCCGCTGGTGCTGCGAATTCCCTCGTTTCACTGCTTTCACGTTTCCTGCTCCTAAAGTAAGGCAGGTCACACCTGTTCTGCCTTCAAATAGAGACCATTCAGCCATTTTTCTACCGTTAGTACTGCAATTCCCAGCATGCAGTTGGTCCGGAGTTTGTTGTTGGGATTTTGCCGAGTGTCTCTGTCAGCTTAGTGATTGTTATCCTGAAGTAGGCAGCTGAGTTGAAGGGTGCAGGCTGAAGTTCGTAGCTCTGTGCAGGGCTGTAAATAGTTCCTGTGCCCTCACTTCCAACCACACAACCTCGGCGATATGCAGATTCCGGGATGGCGCTAAGGTAACGGCATCACTCCATGAAGCATGGACTGCCGATTGGCAGCAAAGCTTCTGCGTCGTCGGGAAGGGTGGCAGTTCCGGGCAGTACCAATGACCCGTGAACACTTCTGGAAGGGTCCCCACTACGTGTCATTGGGCGCACTTCAACATTACTAAGAATGTCCACTCGTGGTGCAGAAGACAAGCGGGGACACGGCCGGGCTTTTGCAGGAACAATTTAATTCAAACACTTGGCATGACGCGTTTCGGCGTGAGCCTTTGTCAAATGCCGCTGGTGCTGCGAATTCCCTAGTTTCACTGCTTTCACGTTTCCTGCTCCTAAAGTAAGGCAGGTCACACCTGTTCCGCCTTCAAATAGAGTCCATTCCGCCATTTTTTTACTGTAGTACTGCAATTCCCAGCATGCAGTTGGTCCGGAGTTTGTTGCTGGGATTTCGCTGAGTGTCTCTGTCAGCTTAGTGATTGTTATCCTGAAGTAGGCAGCTAACTTGAAGGGTGCAGGCTGAAGTTCGAAGCGCTGTGCAGGGCTGTAAATAGTTCCTGTGCCCTCACTTCCAACCACACAACCTCGGCGATATGCAGATTCCGGGATGGCACTAAGGTAACGGCATCACTCCATGAAGTATGGACTGCCGATTGGCAGCAAAGCTTCTGCGTTGTCAGGAAGGGTGGCAGTTCCGGGCAGTACCAATGACCCGTGAACACTTCTGGAAGGGTCCCCACTACTTGTCATTGGGCGCACGTCAATATTACTAAGAATGCCCACTCGTGGTGAAGAAGACAAGCGGGGATACGGCGGGGCTTTTGCAGGAACAATTTAATTCAAACACTTGGCATGGCGAGTTTTGCGGTGAGCCTTTGTCAAATGCCGCTGGTGCTGTGAATTCCCTCGTTTCACTGCTTTCACGTTTCCTGCTCCTAAAGTAAGGCTGGTCACACCTGTTCCTCCTTCAAATAGAGTCCATTCAGCCATTTTGTTACCGTTAGTACTGCAATTCCCAGCATGCAGTTGGTCCGGAGTTTGTTGCTGGGATTTTGCCGAATGTCTCTGTCAGCTTAGTGATTGTTATCCTGAAGTAGGCAGCTGAGTTGAAGGGTGCAGGCTGAAGTTCGTAGCGCTGTGCAGGGCTGTAAATAGTTCCTGTGCCCTCACTTCCAACCACACAACCTCGGCGATATGCAGATTCCGGGATGGCGCTAAGGTAACGGCATCACTCCATGAAGTATGGACTGCCGATTGGCAGCAAAGCTTCTGTGTCGTCGTGAAGGGTGGCAGTTCCGGGCAGTACCAATGACCCGTGAACACTTCTGGAAGGGTCCCCACTACGTGTCATTGGGCGCACGTCAATATTACTAAGAATGTCCACTCGTGGTGAAGAAGACAAGCGGGGACACGGCCTATATATATATATATATATATGTGCATTTTAAGAAGATTACTTTTATGAAACAGGAATCTAAACTGTTGAATACAATGTGTTCAGGCAGCAATACTTGCTGGCAACAAACAAATCAGAAGTTATCTGTTGCCTCCTGAATATGCATATGCCATATGTTTATTAACCAATCCAATTATAAGTAGTTTATGACTTTTGGGTGAAATATTTTATGGCATTTACCGTGTTTAATTAACTGGAGTGGGGATTTCTCCTCCCTCTGCTTACTAGGAATGACCTAAGTACGCTCTTCATAACACAAATTCAGCTTCTTTACACACAACCAATGGCGCGCCTCAGGGTGGACGGGCTGCTATCGGACCCGATAACCATAACATGAGGCACCAGACAGGGGTGCTCCCTATCACGTTACTATTTGCGATTGCGATGGAACCCCTGGCTGCTAGCCTGCACCAACACCACACACACAGAGGAATAGGTTTTGCGGCAAGGGCGCTTACCGTGTCTATGTATGCGGATGACATCATGCTTTAAATGGTACAATCTAAGGATAATTTGGCCCCCATGACGAGAGAGGTGGTACGCTTGGGTAGACTCTCCGGAATGAACATTAACTGGGGCAAATCAGTAATTTCCCCACTCACGACTGGCACACAGGAATTTGCCACTGAATACCCGTTAGTATGGGCTTGGGAACTCATCCGTTATCTTGATGTCTGGTTTACCAATGACTTGCAGGAAATATGGACCGCTAACTATGTGAGAGTGGTGGCTTGGAGTGAGGACAGGGTAAAAAGATGGAAGACGCTTCCTCTTTCACTGGCAGGACGAGTAGCAATTGCAACAAGCATTGGCTTAGCCAATAGGTCTCGCCTTTGGGACCTTATAAGTATTTAGTTATCCAGTACAATATCCTTGGTGCAACAACATCAAGTGTTGCATGGCTAAACACTTATAAGGTCCCAAAGGCGAGACCTATTGTCTATGCCAATGCTTGTTTAGTTAGGTACCATTGTAGTGTAGTTCCTATATTCCCAATAGGCTCTGCGCATTGAAATAACATAAACGATAGTTTAGACGTAGGACTGAGGTCGACTAGGTCTCTATTGAATATGTTAGACTTAATTATGAATGCCAGCTAGCTCAGAGGTCACTAGAAACTTTCTCGAGTAAACAAGAAAGTGTTAACTTTCCTGAATAGACAAGAAGGGATTAGTTTCTGACAACCGCATAAACATGACAACTTTGCTCCCTCCAGAATAAGGTGTATATCTCCAGAGTCGCGGAAACAATAGATAGCTATTTCACTCAGTCAATCGTGCATGCTTAGTTTCACCAGAAGTGCAGAGAAACAGGGAGACGGGCGTTTTCAATAAAAGAGGTTATTTATTGAACAGTCTTCTTTCTCATGCAAGAGAAGTGAGTTGCCACAATTGCAATACTTGTCATAAAGTAAAGTGCATACAGTAAAAGGAGTATTACAAAGTAATACTGTAAAAGCATGGTATGGTTTCTGAGCCATACGGTGTTTAAAATTGTTAAAATACATACATATATAAAATCATTGACTAAACGTGCTCAACTGGTGCTTCTAAGATACGCCTACCCCGATGTACCTAAAATAGGCCTAGTACGTGGGAAGGAGTAAGTGAGCTGCAATTCGAGTTCAGATAGTTTTTGCCAAGAATCTGAATCAAGAATTCTCTAAGGGTCTAATCAGCTCCATACCTTTTTTTATAGAATGAAGGAGGTCTTGTATCTCGTTCTCAGGACTCGATCTCCCAGCAACCCACAAGGGTGACTGGAAACACTGGAGCTGGATTTCTCGGCAGGAGAAAAGACAGCGTCTCTCTCAGTGCGTCAATGGGAGGGTCGGCTTCCTTCGGCACTTGCTACAGCAGGGCGTCGGGCAAGTAGATAGTCGATCTGCTCCAAAACACTGTGTGTTTTGTTAGGGCAGCTGTTGGTATATTTATACCTGGAAGGTGCCGAGTTTGATGTAAGGTTGGACATAAGACGTCACTAAGAACTCGCAGTTCTTTTTAAGACTCCAGGAGTTCTAGGACAAATCAATACAGAAGCAGGGGCATTTCCCGGACTGCTGGAGACTTGGTTTGTTTAAGAACACATTGTGCTTTCTAGAAGTCTATGGGAGTAGCCTTGCCGTATTTGGACTGCATTGGCTATGACTAAATATGGATATGATTCTTATGCCTTTATAAGGATATGATTTGTTATAACCACATAAGGGCATAAATCGGGAATATTTAAATAGGGTCCTACATACATTCACAACACCCACTCCACGTATAATGTCCATCATTACTAAATACTAAGCAATATTAAACATATAACTATGCATGTGTTTTCCAGCCCACCCCAAAATGCATAGAATACATTTGAAATGGTATGTACACGAATATGAGTAGTATAATGTACGCTTTTCAAGCAATGATATCATTCAGATTATGCATATATTGTACATTTGGAATGATGACTGAATGAATCACGAAAATTACATTTATGAAATGGCTCTTAATACAGAAGAGAAGGTCGAGACCATTTCATCACATATTTATACAATACTGTACATGTGCTAGAGGCCAAGGCAAAATATTGTCTCTAGAGTTTCAAAAATAGAAATCTTGTTCTCTATGAATTGTTCTACTTTAAGCGGAGTATCACGTGCCAAAAAATAGGTAAATATTTTGGGAACGAGGAAAAATAGTTTCGCTTTCAGGAAAAATTAGTTTCACGCTTTTGTAGAAGTTTTTTGTTTTTCAAAATTGAAGGTCGAATTCAGGGACGTTATGTGCTCAAAAGTTATTCTCGTTGTTAGGAGAAAACATTAACTCAGATAGGCTGGCAAAGAATTCGTCTACAACAGTAGGTGAAAGTTGGACCAAGTCCGAAAAAGTAGAAATAGTGCATATATGAGAAGCATTGCCATCATCGGTGTCTAGATCAGCAATGGTCACAGAACGTTGTACCTGTGTGCCGCTTTCATCTCGTACCTCACCGTCACCTAATCATAATGGTGAAGTCTCAACGAATGCCGTCATCAGAATAGATAGCCGCTGGGGACAACACGTTGCATGAGCCGTTACCGAACCAAGCAAAGTATCGATATCCATAGGTACTGCTGATGGTAGTGTGAGACAGACGTCTAACATGCATTCTTCTCCGCATAGCAGGCATCGTAGAACAGGTAGGATGCAATCTTGCCAGATTGGTCTGAATGAAAGAAACCATGTGGTATTCAGATCTCTTAGCCGAGCTAAGCCGAGTACTTTAGTTATTCTTTCTCGGTATCTCATCGCCAGAATCGTTTCTTCCATGGTTGCCTGAGTTTTGTTTGTGGCTGGATTTGCCATATCGGAGCAGAAGGAAAAAAAAAGATGTCCTCCTATGAGTCCCAAGATGAGAGGCAGGCCGCCAAACACAGAGTGCACGAAATTTGGGAAGATGCTCAGGACTGCTTCAAAGGGTGCTAACAGTCCCGAAAAATTGTCTTAAATACATGTGCGATGACACTGGTATCAGACATGTTTAAAATTTGACCTAACATTTCTATGAAATGCACGGGGCAATTTTTCGATAGTAATGCATGTATCTCTGCCGCTGTCCTTGCAACTTACAGATCATACGTTTCTTTAGACGAGGTTAAAGGAACAGTTGTTTTTAAAGAATAGACTTTATTCTGCTTAAAGTATCAATTCGAATGGAAGAGATATTCAGAGAAGGCCATATTGCTGCCTCCCTGTCTGGTTTGTTGTTTGGATACAATACTTGCATACAGCAAATGACCCTGGAAGTAACGCTCACGAGATAGGCCATTCCTGGCACCATGCCACAACAGCTGTGGTCACTTATTATAACATAGCTGCCGTTGGAAAGTTGCCTGAAAAAAGGCTCTATCTGTGTAGCAGGGGTGCTGTGCAGGTGGCATGAAAGGTTATTTGATGAACCTTTGCAGGCTCCATGCAAGTTAATACCTTGACACAGAAGTGTACCGCTTAGTGAATTTTTACAGTTGTTACCACTAAGAAATACCTCCTTTTTCCCTTCACTGTAACATCTATGTGTATATGGTAGATTCCAGGTCGACTTGATGTAACCTTTACCCAACCTTTCATACAGGCCTGCTAGTATATGCGTTTGGCAATA
Source organism: Lissotriton helveticus (assembly GCF_964261635.1). Lineage (NCBI taxonomy): Eukaryota > Metazoa > Chordata > Amphibia > Caudata > Salamandridae > Lissotriton > Lissotriton helveticus. The sequence continues at coordinate 1,461,170,580 of NC_136065.1, read as the reverse complement.
TTGAAACTGAAAAGTCGTTATCGGAATTGTAATTTTACCAAGTATTATCCATTCAATGACAGCTCGTTTGGACATTGTTATTGGTAATTTTTCTAGTTTTTCAATGCTCAGCACCGTATAGTGTGCTCTTTTTTGTGACAAAGAGATTTGTTTATCTGTAAGGTTAAAGATAGAAAATAATGACGTTGTGTTGATTAGACGCCATGGCACGTAGCCTGAACGCAGATTTTGTAACTTCCAGCCAAACTGTACAATAGAACATAATTGAGACTGGCCATGTTGTAACATTAGCATATCATGTTCTATTATATCAATAGTAGATGATACAATGCTGTCCAGTGAATATATTCTGGAGGACAGAGTCATTAACCCATTGTCCACTACAGACAGTGATTTTTCCAAATTAATACGATCAATTTCTCGTATTTTTTCAGCAGTTTCAATTTGCATTACTTTCCAAGCTTCGTTGTAAGCAGCGTATATACCGGCGTATATGAAATGCTTTTGACGCTGTTTGCGGGGTCCCAATATGAAATCTCGCAAGTCAGCACCTTTTTTAAGTAAAGTCAAGTGTTGCTTAATTTCAGGCAGTGTGGATTTCTGTAGCCATTCGAGGCATAGTTTTCCCACACTGTATGTTGTAATTATCCCTTGATGTTGTCTCTGGGATTATCTTGGATCTGGCCTGTCCTGTTTGAACCCCTGTATTTTATTCAGGAATCTATCTTGACAGTTATTAGTGTCTGTGGGCCAGATCAACCATTTTCTCCAATCAGCATTAGTTCTGCTTTGGTGTAAAATATGGGATAGTCTATCCATCTGTTGTGCTATTACTGTCAGGTATGGGCTTTGGTATAGAAGGTTTGTTTAAGTCCTTTATCAGGTTGTTTGTTGAATGGTGTCATTCAGGAATATTATCTGTTCTGGGATCATACAGGCTCTAAATAATGATTCTAGACCTGCCAGTCTTTTGTACCCTAGATGGTTTTTGTCTCAATGTTGGCATTCTAAAATTCAAAATTAAATGTAGACATTTTTTCATAAAAGTTTGTGGAATATATCAATTTAGTGTTTGTCAACATGTTTTTCATTCCTGTCTTAATTAACATTTTAAAATAAAACGTTTCTGGATCTGTGTTGTTAAACCCTGAGAAGTATGGGAATTTCTCATAAAATGTATTCGAGCTGCCTTTTGGCGGTGTTGGACAATGTTCCCATTGATTATAAGTAAAAACATTTCTAGGATTAGCAGATTTATGCAAATAGTGATGACCATAATGATTATAGCAATACATTTCTTCATAGTTTGATAAACCTTCTAAATAATTATGTTCTGTAAATTTTGCTGACATTTCTAAATCTGACATCATATTATTAATATTTTCATAGTCCTAATCATCAGAGAAAGTACAAAGTCACTTAATGAAACCTTGAACTGATGTGGATATTTCAAGAGTTCAACCGGGCCATAAATTTCGTAATCAGTAGCGTCCCATGCTACACCACCTGGTATAGGAATGGCTGTGATGTTTACTGTTGATAGTTCTCTTTTTTCAATGTGAGGAGATCTGAAAGGCTTTAGGACCAAGTTGATGTTCTGACTTGCTGTGTCCATTGTACTATATTTTCCATCAATGAATTTTCCCAAGCTTAAAACCAAAATGAGCCAGAGTAGGAGGAAAAGTACACCTAACACAATCCATAATTCAATCCATGGTGAAATCAGATATGTTTCTTTGAGTTGATGAAAGAGTTCAGTCATTTTTCCTTTGAAAGTTTTAGTTGCTGGCGTTTCTTCATGTTCACTTGGATCATCAGAAAAGTCATCGAAATTGATGAAGTAGCCAGATGCAGTTCTGTCAATTGTTGGAATTGCTTCCGGATTTTCATTAATCTTTGCACTTGTATAGTCAGAGGCTACATCATTGTGGATTGGCGTTTCTTGACGAACTGTTGCAATTTGGGTTTCAAGAGGCAAAAGTTCCATGGCTTTGTTGAATAGTCCTTTTTTATTCACTGCAGGTTTATCAAATGTGATTAGTCTCTCAGTATGAACATCTTGAATTGTAGCAAGGTCTGGTCATCTGCCACTTCTTGGGAGTCCACTGGGCCTACTACTTATTATTGGCCACATGATTGTGGTTTTCCCAGGTCGATTGATACAACTCTGTTCTCCTTTTTACCAGCAAGGGGAGGTAGTAATACTGATCTTGTTCCACTGACAGCTAAGACAGGTACTGCTTTTCTGTAAGAAGGCCAAAATTCCTTCTTGACCGCGATCTTTTCTCTGACCAGATCCCCAATCTTTGGAATCAAGACAGGTCTTGCTGGGACAGGTGGTTTTTCTTCAGTGGCCGTTGGCTTTAGCTTTGTGTTACTTAGACTTCTTGTTTCATTTAAGTCCTGTAAAACAGCCAAACGATCTTTGATATCAAAGGTTTTTTGTTCCACCACTGAAGTCTGACAATCAAGGTCACTGATGATCATTCTAGTACCGAACAAAAGTTCATACGGAGTGATTCCCCCCCAGAGAATTTCTTGCAGATTATTAAGACTACGTTGGACACTTGTTAGATGTTTGAGCCACCCGTCACCCGAACCTATTACCCTCGCTGTTATAGATTGCTTTATTTCACGGTTTTTTGTCTCCACTACCGCATTTCCCTCGGAATGGAATGGACTAGAGTACCGCAATGCAATGCCCAAGCTGGCCATGGCCTCCTTGTAAGCTCGAGAGCTAAACGCAGGACCCTGGTCAGAATGTAGCATGCCAATTGTGTATGTGCCGATAAAGACTCGCAAATCTTTTATAACAGTTCTGGCGTCAGCCGAGCGCTGGGGCCACATCAAAATGAATCTTATGCAGGAATCCACTGTGACCATGATATATTTATAGTTGCCAACCCTTTGTAAGGGACCACAGTGGTCCAGGTATACACATGCTAATGGTTTATCTGAGATCAGAAGGGGCGTCTGTGCTGGTCGTTTCACTGTTGATACCTTCATTTTTTGGCATATTTCACATTCTAAAACATAGTTTCTAGCTTGTTATCTCATGCGTGGCCACCAATATCTCTGTTTTAATAACGATACTGTGGCGGAAACAACAGCAAATGCAGAAGCGAGCCCTTCATGTGCCGCTAAAATTAGTCCTAACCTGTGTTCCATGTTTGGAATTGCTCTATCCCCCACTCCAGGGATTACAGCAAAAGGAACATTATTCGTATCAGTTTTGTATGAGTACTTTACTGGAAAGCCTTTCGGGAGTGTCTTACCACTGTCTTTTACTGAAGCACTGACAGCTTACATTATCTCGCTGTCTATTTTAGTTTTTGACCGGGTAATGGCAGCTACAGAAGCTGTTTGCACATCTGTCTTTGCGGCCTCATCAGCCAATTAATTCCCTGCAACGTGAACGCCATCACGTTGATGACTCAGTGTATATATCACGTGAGTCTTTTGTAGTTCTTTCTGTAAAAGAACTACTTGTTCCCAAAGCATTATATGCTTGATTGTGCCACCTTTTGCATCTTTGAAACCGTTTTGAACCCAGTTCTGCAAGTATTCATTGTAAGACTGGACGCAATAATACAAATCGCACACTATCAGTGTGGGAATTCGCGATCGGTATTTTCAAGCGCCATCTTGAAAGACTGTAGTTCAGCTCGCTGAGCTGTACAATCTCCGAGTGATTGAGTTTTAGTGACCAAGGGTCTAAATTTTCCTTTGTGCCACCGACCTTTAACGATCGCGCACGCAGCACTATATGCTTGTTTACCCCCAACTGCGGGCTGTGCTGAACCGTCTGTATATATTATACAGCCGTAGTGTTCGAGAGGCAGAATTTCAGTCGGCAGAGGACATTCATATTCGTATTGGAGAAATTCTTTGCGTTTTTAAGTTAGGGTCAAATTCGTATACTACGTCTGATGCAGCAAGAGAATTAACCCATTGTATCCATCTCGGATGTAGAGCTTTAGCATTCGAATGCTGGCATTTGTTACTGCATCAAGGGTGTAACGATTATTATACGTTTACCTTGAGAGAGGGCTCTTTCTTTTGCTACAGCAGTTTAAACCGCAGTTAGAATTTTTTCAGTAGAACTGAATTTCATTTCAGCTTGTGTGTACAAGTGTGATTTATAAGCTATTGGTACCGTTTCTCCCTCATTAGAGGTCAGGTACGTAAATCTGCATCTTCCTGGGATGACTCGGATTACAAGGTTGCGTTCGTTTGCGCGTGTCTGCAGTTTTGTTTTAGTTAACATGTCTGTTGGTATTGATCTTAAGATTTTTGTGTGATTCTGAGTCCAATTAATTGGTTTGAAATCAGGTTTTATTAATTCGGTAGAGTGGTTTAACCCTCTCTGCGTAGTTTGGAATGTATGTTCTTCCGAAATACAGGAATCCTAGAATTGATTGTAAGTTTTTCAGCGTTTTTGGAGCTCGGAATACTACACACTTCTCTAAGAAGTTGTCTGCTAGGCTTTTGCCTTCACTTGATAACTCATATCCCAAAAATAGGACAGTGAGGTGGGCAATTTGTAACTTTTTAAAGTTGCATTTATACCCTTCAGCTGCGAACCCAAGTATAATGGTGTTCACTCTTTTCAAGTGTGTCTCCAAGTCATCGTCTGTAAGATAGATGTCATCGACATAAGATAATGCCTCATCATAATACATTTGTAGTAATTCTGTTACCCTGGCTGAAAATAATCCTGGGCTGTTCTTGAATCCCTGTGGGAGAGGACAAAATTGCTTTGGGCCCCCATACAGGAGAAAGTGGTCAAATACCTGCTTTCTGGTGCAATATTTTGACAGAAGAAACCATTTGAAATATCTAATGTTGTTTTATATTTTTTGCGCACGATGTTATTCATTAGTGCTGCACTGTGTGAGTTTTGTACTGCAAAGGTTTTGCAGCAGGAGTTTAGGTGTCTGTAGTCCAAAACTAGACAATATGAATTGTCTGGCTTGGAGACAAGAAACAAAGGATTGTTCATATGTGAGGTGCATGTTTCAATCACCCCCTGGTATTCAAGTTGATCTAAGATCTCCCTGACTTGTTTTTTAGCATCTTGCTTAACAGGATACTGCCGCTGTGCAGTAGGTTGATTTTTTAACTGAATTTTATGGTGAGGAGAATCCTCATCCCACCCTACATGATTTTTATATAATGCAGGTTCTTGGGCCAATGTCCATTTTCAAGCATACGTGTATTTTTTATGAATTGGAATGTGATTTGAGAAGGCAGGCATAATTATTTCTTCGCCATGTGGGCACTCCCTGACAAACTCTGATGGCCAGTCTTTCTCTGCTAGAAGGATATCATAGCCTTTAGATAGGTTCTCCCAAAAGAGACCTCTTATTTTCCTAGTTTTGTCCCCTTCTATACGTAATGTTATTTCATATAATTTATATGGTATACTAACTCTGGTGTCTGCAGTTTCCACCTGAATGTATTCATTCGTGTCCACTGTCTCCAGAAGATTCATCAGGATCTTGCGAGCTATGGTCACTTCTGCTGCGCTGTCTAGCATTGTCAGGGCCCATTCTCCGTTCTTGAGTTGTGTCCTCAGAATCCTCGGCATGTCTTATTTTAATACTGGCTACCTTATTTTTTGGAAATTGTAATTTTTTACTTTGATGAGCAGGTTCCTTGTCTTTGGACTTGACGTGCTCTTCTTTGTGTTCTGACCGTCCTCTTCTTTCCGATTTCTGTGAGGAAGTCTGAAAAGATCGAGAGGGACGTGTATCAATATCTTGATATCTGTCAGGTTTTCTTAATTTATCCCTATCTCTAAGGTTGTGTCTTTTTTCAGAGGGCTCCCGTTGTGGAGACCTGCCCACCCGTTCTGGAGATCTATTTCTCCGTTGAGGAGACCTTCCTCTGGACTGGAACTGTTTTTCTCTAGGAGTGGTTTGTTTATTACCCTCCCACTTCTTTTTTGGAGTAATGAGATTATTCTTAATAATTGTTTTTTCAGGATTTTGAGTTAGTTGTAGTTTTAGTGGTTTCCCACCCAAACTATCTCTACCTAATTCTTCATAGGATTTTTCAATTATTCTGGCAAGTTCACAAGGTTGTTCTGCTATATCTGTTTCTTTCAATTTTTAGCGGCAGGTTGTACCGTCAATTGTTTACTGAACTAATTGTCTATATGCTTTTGTTACTTCTTTTATCTTAGCTAAAAGTTTTCCGCTTGAAATTTTTTCAATGTCAGGATGTGGTGTATAGCTGGCTAGAACCGGCTATGTGGCTCCTGGTATACCTAGTGGACCGAGCCTGGTGAAGTGATTTTGATGTGTTAGGGCGCCATTAAACCAGAGCTGGTGCTCTTGGTATGTTAGTGGAATTTCAATGTCCTCGAAAAGAACGTATTCCGTTGGAGATTCCCTTACTTTGTAGTAGTGAAAATCACGTGTCACAGCATGTGCTGCTGGAAAATGTATCCAGGAATAGAATACCTCTGTCTGCCTATATTCATGGGCCTCTACCACAAATATGACTGTACCGCCTCTTGGTGATACTCCATTTTCTATATGTTTCACAGTTACACTCTTCCTTACATTGACTGGTATTTGTATAGCCTCCGGGTCATCTTGCCGGAGACTTGTGTCTTCCTCTAAGAGTTGAGCTGCTATTTTAGCTCTCTCCCTTTCGTCGTCACTTTCTGACATGTTTTCTGACAGAAAGTTTTTGCAGAGCAAGTATAAAGGAAACAAAGATTAGGTGCACAATATTTTGGAACACTGTATCCTTCAACGTTGACTAAACCAAAGACTAATACATAGGATTCTCATCCTACTAAGTTTTGGCGGATATTAATCTTTCACCCACTCCAGACGTCTATTGGAGTTTTTACGGGAAAAAGGGGTCTGTGTGAAAAGCACGACTGAGTTACTCTAGTATCTAGCATTAAATTCTCGCCTTACCAAACGTTGGGCGCCATGTAGTGTAGTTCCTTTATTCCCATTAGGCTCTGCGCATTGTAATAACATAAATGATACTTTAGACGTAGGACTGAGGTCGACTAGGTCTCTATTGAATATGTTAGACTTAATTATGAATGCCAGCTAGCTCAGAGGTCACTAGAAACTTTTTTTCGAGTAAACAAGAACGTGTTAACTTTCCTAAATAGACAAGAAGGGATTAGTTTCTGACAACCGCACAAACATGACAACTTTGCTCCCTCCAGAATAGGGTGTATATCTCCAGAGTCGCGGAAACAATAGATAGCTATTTCACTCAGTCAATCGTGCATGCTTAGTTTCACCAGTAGTGCAGAGAAACAGGGAGACGGGCGTTTTCAATAAAAGAGGTTATTTATTGAACAGTCTTCTTTCTCATGCAAGAGAAGTGAGTTGCCACAATTGCAATACTTGTCATAAAGTAAAGTGCATACAGTAAAAGGAGTATTACAAAGTAATACTGTAAAAGCATGGTATGGTTTCTGAGCCATACGGTGTTTAAAATTGTTAAAATACATACATATATAAAATCATTGACTAAACGTGCTCAACTGGTGCTTCTAAGATACGCCTACCCCGATGTACCTAAAATAGGCCTAGTACGTGGGAAGGAGTAAGTGAGATGCAATTCGAGTTCAGATAGTTTTTGCCAAGAATCTGAATCAAGAATTCTCTAAGGGTCTAATCAGCTCCATACTTTGTTTTATAGAATGAAGGAGGTCTTGTATCTCGTTCTCAGGACTCGATCATCCAGCAACCCGCAATGGTGACTGGAAACACTGGAGCTGGATTTCTCGGCAGGAGAAAAGACAGCGTCTCTCTCAGTGCGTCAATGGGAGGGTCGGCTTCCTTCGGCACTTGCTACAGCAGGGCGTCGGACATGTAGATAGTTGATCTGCTCCAAACCACCGTGTGTTTTACTAGGGCAGCTGTTGGTATATTTATACCTGGAAGGGGCCGAGTTTGACGTAAGGTTGGACATAAGACGTCACTAAGAACTCGCAGTTCTTTTTAAGACTTCAGGAGTTCTAGGACAAATCAATACTGAAGCAGGGGGAATTCCCGGGCTGCTGGAGGCTTTGTTTGTTCAAGAACACGTTGTGATTTTTAGGAGTCTATGGGAGTAGCCTTGCCGTATTTGGACTGCATTGGCTATGACTAAATATGGATATGATTCTTATGCCTTTATAAGGATATGATTTGTGATAACCACATAAGAGCATAAATCGGGAATATTTAAATAGGGTCCTAGATACGTTCACAACACCCACTCCACGTATAATGTCCATCATTACTAAACACTAAGCAATATTAAACATATAACTATGCATGTGTTTTCCAGCCCACCCCAAAATACATAGAATGCATTTGAAATGGTATGTACACGAATATGAGTAGTATACTGTACGCTTTTCAAGCAATGATGTCATTCAGATTATGCATATATTGTACATTTGGAATGATAGCTTAATGAATCACGAAAATTACATTTATGAAATGGCTCTTAATACAGAAGAGAAGGTCGAGACCATTTCATCACATATTTATACAATACTGTACATGTGCTAGAGGCCAAGGCAAAATATTGTCTCTAGAGTTTCAAAAATATAAATTTTGTTCTCTAACAATAGTTGTAAGAATAGTTCTACTTTAAGCAGAGTATCATGTGCCCAAAAAAGGTAAATATTTTGGGAACGGGGAAAAATAGTTTCGCTTTCAGGAAAAATTAGCTCCACGCTTTTGTAAAAGTTTTTTGTTTTTCAAAATTGAAGGTCGAAGTTTTTTTCGCTTTTGCTCTCTCTAGGTAACTCAACTTTCTACCAAATTCTCTTCATTCATGTCAGAATTAAATTAAATGTGGGAAAGAGTTAAAACTTCATCTAAAAGTCGGGTGAGGTTGAGGAACGTTTACCTTTTGCAAAGGAGCATGACATCACTGCGCCTATTCTCTGCCAGCATTTAGTTGACTGCTGAGCATGAGTTTTTTTTGCTGCCACACAGGTTTGCCTTTGTCACTTTTTTAATATATATGTATATATTTTTATCATGGCTTGTATCACGGTCGCAAAGTTAAACAAGGAGGGAAGGAAAAGGCCAGGTTTGGAAACAACACCGCATGCCATATAACAGCAGCCGAGCCAGGTTTGAAGTGCTAAGCTCTTACAGACGAGACTCAAAATGATCACGAGGCGCATTAGGAGGACGCTGCCAATCCCAGGTCAGATTTAATTGATGAGGAGACAGGAAATTTAAGACAGAAAAATCTTCAACACTCGCTAACCCGGGCCTTGCCTGTGCAGAAAGCTATATTACCAATCATGTTTCATTGTAAACCATCTATTTGTATTTACTTTGAGGAAGATTCCAGCATTACTTTTGTTCCATTCATAATTTGTACAGTTTGGTCGACCCGGAAGTTTATGTAATTTACTTTGATGCTGTTCCTCAACGCCATTCACTACGTTAATTTCGACGAACTCATGTTGGGAGGGGGGGCTTACACAGAATAGGCGAGTGGCGGGATGGAGGAAAGGGGTGGTATCAATTGGCAGGGGGATATAGGTACACTGACCTACATTCTTGCCCCGCCCACTAAAACAGATGTATTGTCAATCAACCTGATTTAACGTTAGGCACTGACTGATCTATATTGCAAAAGCTAGTTTGTTTTTGTATGGAATGTATTAGTACGTTGTCATCTGAAGACGTGATAACTTTTCTGAAAAGAAAAAGACAGCTAAATAGATCGGGACACTCAAAATCATATACGATATGCCACGGGGCTTACTGTTAAACTGTTTCTAACACCTAGTCTGTGGGTGCTATAATAACATTTAGGGTTCGATCTCTGACCTGTAAGGTTCTAGGACCTTCAGGTTTTCTTTATAGGGCATAGTTTTATGCGCACTATTATACCAACTACTTCATATAGTCATTTTCTTTTTACAAAGTAAAGCACTGTCTCAACATTCTAATTAGTAAGTGTAGTTACCTTTATCACCTAATGCCTGGTCATTTCTGTCTGCTCAAGTACATAAAGAAATGGCTTCACAGGTGAGTCGCAAGATTGCAAAGTATTAGCGGAAAATAAGCCTGCGATTTTTCTGTGAACCTTGCAGAGCAGTGTGGCGGTGAGTGCACGCGCCATGCCGCACACACACCCTGGATGGCCTTCCTCCCGCTGGACTGCTTCTGAGGAAGGTCTGGCCCTCTGGCATGCCTGTGTGATCCTCTGCAGCAGTGTGCAGAGCCCTTCTCTTTAACCCGAGAGCCATGGAGGTCAGCACAAACATCCAGTATTTCTTCTCAACATGCGCAAATCTACCGTGACACACTCTAAGAGCTGGCACACTTGGCATCCGCTCCACAATCTGCGTGCTGTTGTCCCTGAGTTATGCATGTGCCATATGTTAACGTGATAAATACAACAGATATTTAAAAACGGTTCCCAGCTCCACATCTGCACATTTGCTGACATTAGGATCCATGGTGCTCATCCGGGCAAATCTCACAACAAGCACCCGAGTGGTGCGCGCGCCACAGAGAGACATCTACTTTGAATTATCGCGCACGTGTCTGGGCACGATAATTCAAATCAGATGGTGCCTGTGCGGGTAACAGCACGCAATATGCCATGGGCTAGGGAAAGGCGGGACATGCGCCTGCCTTTGCCCAATTGCCTGCTGTCTTTCTTAGAAAGACGCATGCAAAAGCCAATAGCCTGTGACGAAAAGCTCACCACACGCAAAAGCGTGTGGTGAGATTTCAAAAGCCCTTGCATGAAGTCGTCTCCAGAACAGCGCATGCGCTGTTACTGGCTTGACCTAATAATGATCATATTGCCAAAACTACTTTATCTCTTCGTAAACTTGCCACTTCCACTACCAATGCACTTTTTTAGATGATGACAATCACTATTAATAGAACTAGTCTGGGCAGCAGGTCCACCACAGATATTCTGGGGAATTTTGACACTACCACAGGACCAGGGGGGCTGGCAGCCCCAGATTTTGTTCTGTACGCTTACAGTGCACAGGCGCAATTTTTACACATCTGGGCGCACCCCACAACCCTACCAACCACACGTCGCTATAGAAATAGACCGTGTTGCACCCCTCCCAATATTGACAGCCCTGCTTCATCCATACAAGCTGCCCCGCGCAGGAATGGATACTGTACAGGTCCTGCGATGGGCATGGGAAGGCATTCATAAAAGAGCACGCCTAGAGATAATATATAAACCGTCCTTGCCACTGTTTAATAATACCATGTTTCCCCCTTTGCTGGACCGGAAGGCACAGTTACACGTGAGCGCACGCAACATAGCAGTGGGTGGCAACCTTTATCCTAACATACTTTCCTTACACTGCAACACGTGTTCTCCAGCAGAGCCATCAGCTCTGGACATGCTGCTGTACTACTAGCTCCACTCGTCCTGCAAGAGCACATTCCCCACATTTCCAGTGCCCCACCTACCTTACCGGCGCTTGAGAACCTGCTGGCGGTGAAATCGGGTCGGAAACTTATATCACGCCTTTATAGGCACACTCAAAAGGCCTCTCCGATAATAAGTCCCCCTTCACGTGTAGTCTGGGGAGAGGAGTTGGGTACACCTCTCACAGGTGAGCAATGGAAACTGAGCTGTCAACAGCTGGAGCGCCTGTCGCCCAATTATACATTGTGTGTTTTACTTATAGTCTGAGAGAATTTTAGTGTTGTGAAAAGGGTAGCTTAAAACAAAAATGGACACTGACAATATCTTCCTAGTTCATTCCTTGCATCACGTAACAGACATAACTTTGTCTACACTGTTGAATATTTGTACTTCGCATTTTGTGTCAGCTTCATGTTGCTCATGAAAGTAAAATGAATACTATATTCTTGTTCTTAACCAGAAGCTATTATCCAAATGCTTAACATTATAGAGTTCTTATACCAGTTCTAATAGTTATTTTTTAAATGTGGTATGTCATTACGTAAGACATAATTATATTATTCTCAATATAGACATTATTATTGCATTCTTGTAAAAACATTAACCAAGCTGTGCCTACACACATTTTTAATCTAGGGTTACAAGCTGAATGGATACTAGGCAGAGAGAGACATTAGTCTATTTTTGCAAGTAGTCACTGCCACTCATATGTGAACCTAATTACCTTTCTAAAAAAAAGTTACGATCAGCACATTTTTCAACTATACTTGTTTTTTTTTTTTTTAAGGTGTGTTAATACATTAAAAGGGATATCAAAATCCTTTTGATAATTTTATGCTATATTATTTTCACATATAATTATCTGTTGCCCAGGTTGAAGGCATAATCCTAAACACATTGGTGTCCTGTTGTTTGATGCATGGTTGTATTATGGAAAAATAAAGCATTTAAGAGAATTGTATATTCCCTTTGCCTGTGTTGTTCTTGGGTACTCCATCATGATGGTGTGGCTGGCTTGATAATCTGGGAGAGCAATTAATGGGACATCATTTTTGTTTTGCACATTACGGCAATGTTTCAACAACTTCCCACTCATGGTCAAATCCGGCGGACATTAGAGACAGCCCTGCCATACTTAGATGGAAGGACTCTTTGCAATTTCATAGATGATTTGGACACCAGTTCACCAATCCAAGCAAGAGAAGACAATGTGAGAGTACCTTCTACTCAACAACATGCCTCTACTTCATCACAAAAAGGAGACCAAGATGCTCCTGTGGATAAGGATAATCCAACCATGACTTTAGTGCTTGCTTCTTTAGACTACTTACTGTCCTAAAAGGCATCATCTTACACCATCAATCAACTTGTGTGCATCCTCAATAAAAACACCTATACCTCTGTCTTTTCCATCAAAACACATCAAGCAGCATGAGTAAGCATCGGAGGATGACAAACTAGCTATTGATATTGCACATTGGAAAATTTTCAAAATTGAATAAATATGGAAGTAGAGTGCTGGGTGAGCTTCTGTAGAAGAGGTACCAAGCTTCAGAATCTCACTGGCACCCTCTTTATCAATTATCAAGATCTCAAAATAAGGCAGTGTAGTTATTTTATTCAGTTGTCTCCTTACTCTTGTGTTTGTAATCATGTCATCCTTTGCTTCTCCCAAAGCAGCCCTGTCAAATTTAATATTCCTTGAAATTGTCAATTTATCACATACATGAACCAGCCTTCTCCTCTGCTGGGCGTTTTTTTGCTTTTTATTTTACTTTTATTACATTTGTGCTTCATTTATATTTAATGTTTAAGATGGTAAAATGTAAGCTTTCTTTTAAATACTTAGACTGGAACATTCCAACATCTATAAAGACTATAAATATTTGTGTTAGAATAGTTTAAAATAATAATTTAACAACCCAATCAAAATATGATTAAATAAAACGTAATGTGTAAAGCTAACATATAGGGATTTTGTTAGTTCTTCACAGTACATATATTCAGGATAAATACATAAACAGTGGAATAGTTTAATAACACATCTAGCTTATTACCATGAAATACATTTTGCTGGGAATGTACTTTGTGACGTGTAGACACTGTTTAATGTACAACTTGTTGATTGCTTTATTCTTCAGAGTAGAATGAATCATTTTGATGACAAGTCATAATATAATACATCGTGTGTTTATGTTTCATTGAAACAAAATTTGCACTTTTAGGTGAGCCACTGCTGGAAGGGGCACACTCACTCTTTTCGATTTTGAAATCACGGATCTGTACTTGCCCAGAGGGTAGGTCCAAAGAGCCAACAGAAACTTCCTCCACCCTGTTATTAAAGGAATGTCCACTGCATGGTCATGTTAATACTGTCTTGTTTCATGTTCTTAGTACCCAGCAGAGCATCCTTGGTTTTAGAATATAGGACCGGGACTCACTATAATCCAGGACGTCCTTTGATGTGAGTACAGAAATGACCATTTCCTATATCAGAAATGGGATCTCTGGTTGGCAAAGGCTTGCGCCAAAGCCAGGCAGAGACCACTACTCTAGTCAGGGCAAGGGAGTTACACACCGACGATAAACCCTGCTCACCCCATTGGTAGCTTGGCACGAGCAGTCAGGCTTATCTCGGAGGCAATGTGTAAAGCGCTTGCGCAACACACACGCACAGCAGCAACACATTAGGCACAACACAAAAGCAACTCCACACAAGGTTATATCAAAAATAGCCTTGTCATAACACATTAGATCATAATCACACAATGTACACTGTGCCAACTGGCACTAGGCAGTATTTACAGGGCACTATTTACCAGCCGCGGCCCGTGGAGGGAGTTACGGTGGGGCAAGAAGGTGGGGAGGGGGAGGGGCAGGGTGGAGGGTGCTAAAATCCGGCATATGGATAATTGCAGGTAAGTAAACAATTTAATTAATAAAAAAAATTTGTAGCACGCACTGCATCGCATTTTGCAATGCAAGGCGTGCTACGAAATTCGTTTTATTAATTAATTATCATAATGCATCACTAAGGGATGCAGTTGCCCACTGGTAATAGGTCTATCCTAGTCCTCCCATTGCATCATGGTAAATGCATTTCTCTGCAGCCCATAGCTTACCATTTTTCCTGCAGTCACTTGAGTATTAAAGCCTAGCCAATGCTGTCAGCCCTTGAGAACAGTGTTTCATTCCTTTGAACTCTTCCAAGGGCAAAGAGTTCTTTGGAGTGAGCCTGAGCTTCTGCTTAGGGTCTGTGGATAAGTGGCAAACTCTTCTCATGTGCCGACATACACTTAACTCCATAAACTGATCACTAGATTCCACAAGGGGCAGGAGATTCTATATACATTTTATGGATTGAGGTCTCACACCAGTCACAGGTCTGTCCCAGTCCTACTGAATGAATCCTAGTAAATGCACTTAAAAAATATCTTGTGGTATCTTGACTGTTGAAGTGTTACTACTGCCATTGGCTGTTAACACCAGTGTTTCATTCTTCTGAACAGTACAAAAGGGCAAAGAGTCCTTTCAAGGAAAAATTATCCACTGCTTAATGTATGTGGATAGGGTACCAGGCAGCTGGCCCCAAAACTGTATCAGCAGTACTCTTAGGAGGCAGGAGCTTGGATTTGCATTAATAAGGGCTGGAGTCACACACTGATCACAGGTCTGTACCAGTCCTCCACAGTAGATCATGCTAAATTCAGTTCATGGCAGCCTATAACTTAAAACTTCTCTTGTGGTTCATTCTTCCAAAGTCTTCAAAAGGGTAAAAGAAGTATTTCATGGGGACATGCCTTGCTTACTCTCTGTGGATAAGTGCCTGCCAGCTCCCAGGTATAGACTACTCGCTTCGGAAACTGATACCAGCTTCCTGAAGGAGCAGACACATGTCCATTCATTACTAAGAGGTGTAGTTGCATACTGGTAGCTTGAATTTTGAGGCACAACCAGTGCTTGCTAGAAATTGGGTTACTGGTTAACTGGGGTGTGAGCCCATAAGGATTGGAAGTCCTGACCCTCAGAGCTAGTTTGGGGGCTTACTGCTCCTTGTTTTTATAATTGTCTTCTACCTCCTTCTTTTGGTGGGGACCCTGCTGACCCTTGAGTGACCCCCCAGATACCTTTCTGTGAACCCTGCTGCTGATCCAATGGTCCGCCTCCTTAGTAAGCTCTTTGGGGTCAGTGAGTTTACCGTCAATACATTGCTGGCACAGATCTGCAAAACAAAGACTGAAAATGTTCTCTTTTGCAATCAAATTGTACAGCTCCTGGTAATCCTTCACCCAACCATCCAGTGCTTTGCAAACGGAGTCCACACAAATCACCCAGGATTGCTGGGACAGCTTCTGGCTGTCCCTAAACTTCTGCCTGTACTTATCAGGTGCAAGGCCATATTTTATGACTAGGGTTTCCTTCAAGGAGGGATACCTCATCCTGTCTCCTTTATCTAGTGCCAGTAGTGCATCCCTCCTCTCACAAGGGATGTATGCTGTAACCCCGCAGGCATTTAAAGCGCAGGCCTTTACCATCAGTCAGTTCTCCATGGGCGATTTTGCCTTGTGTTATATTAGCATGTAGTCATTACAACAACTTGTTTTAGGGGGTGCTGGACTTTGGAAGAGTATAACTGACTATTTCAACTCCAATCTACGCAACAGCAGGGGAAGGTGCTCAACTTTAAAATCCAACACCAGTCCAACAATTAGCCCCCTACAGCAAGTCGTTGTAAGGACTTGCATGCTAAAGTAAAGCTTGGTAACATTGCATGCGGAGTACCAATCTCATTATAAATGCTAGTTGTTGTAAAGACTACGTGGTAAATGATGTTTCCCCTCACAACGGATGTGCTTCCAGAGTATAGCTCCCCAATCCTCCTCAGGGATCCTAGGCATCTGCAAAGCTACCTCATATGCTTCAAACCAATTGTCAATGTCATCTCCATAACAAAGTCAGGCACAGGAAATGTGGATCATCTTGTCTCCAGAGGAATCTCAAAGTGTTCTGCTACCAATAAGGCCAGGCTCTGCTTGCCTGGCTTTGAGGTCCAGCTTTTTGGGCTTCTTTCATGAGCCAGTCACTCTAAAGCCAGAGTCTCCTCCAAGGCCAGGTTCCTTTCCTCCATCGACAGTATTTTCTCTTCCCTTCTCAACTGGGCTATCTGCAGCATGTACTCCCTCTCTCCCTTCCTGTGTGCCACCTCCTCTGGACACAAGCTGTGGGAAGATACACTGCTCTGTGCCCTGGCAGGGAGTTCCACTTTGAGGGTCAAGTCATCCTCCTCAACTGCAGACCGTATTGCAGGAAGATCCTGTGAGAAGTTGGCCTGGTATATGATGCTCACTAGTTCTAGTGATCACCTTGTACCATGCCAAACAACCCTTATGGTGGAGGTTGTAAAGTCAACCTTATAGACAAGCTATCCTAGGGGTAGCATGGACTAAGCAGTCTTAGGCTAAACTCTGTAAAGGCATGTGAAGCAAGCTGTTTTACCATACACAATCCCCTCAAATACCAAATGAAAGGACACCACACAGATATATATTGAAAATATATATAGATTTATTTCTACAAATATCCCCTATACTCTTTATGAGCACAGAAGCAAATGCGTTAAAACAAAACACAGTTTAAATATACAAAAGTTGCACAATATGGATGAGCCCTAGGGGCCACCTAAACCATATACTAAAATAGTGGTATAAGAACCACTATGGGGAAAGGAAAGAGGCCTAGGGCCTGGGGAATCTCTGGAGCTGTTCGGGACTAGCAGTGATGAAGTCGGGAAAGGCCCCCGGGACTCAGGTGCAGTGCTTAAAGTGCATGCATGCACCAATGTTAAGTCAATGGTGCGTAAAAGTTACAAAGTTAATGTTTAAGGAACCTTCCGATGGACCTACAAGGATAAAACTTTAGACACAGGCACTAGAGGTGTATACCAGTGTGGTAACACCGGCGTTGCTGAGTTACCTCATCCACAGGAAGCGGGTGCACAGGTGCGAAGTAGTGTCGGGTTTCGTCACGCAGGTCGATGGTGCTTGGAGCTGAAGATGCTGCAGGCGGGTCGTCGAGTAGAGTTCCAGTGGATCCAAGGGTGGATCTGAAGAGGTGAAGACCTGAAAGCAGAGGGGACAATGTTCAAAGTCACTAGCCAGTGACTACCGTGGAACCAGGCAATGTCGGGTGCAAACAGGTGAAGAGGTGCAGCTTGTCTCCGCAGCCACGTGGACACGAAGAGGTCAAGGACGTCCAGGAGTCGATCACGAGCTGTCCCACGAAGGCTCTAGCTGTGTCGGCAACTTGATTGGAGCAAACAGGCCTTGGCTAATGCAAGCCACGCAGGAAGTGGAAAAAGCTTAACACTCAGACCAGCAAGATCAGAGCGAGTGCTCCTTTTCAGGGGAGCAAGGGCCATTCTGGAGCAACCATACCAGTGGTGCAAGTTGTAGTTTTCGTCGCCAAGATGGCCACTAGCCGCGTGGCAAGTGACCGGGATGGCGCGTCAAGTGGCAAAGTGCAAAAGGGCCCCACGCAGATCGTGGAGATGCTGGGGGGCTGATCTTCGGTGCAAATGCTGCTCGGTGTCGGGGCTTCTCAAACCCTAAAGTACAGCGTCAAGGGTCCCTCAGGTGCTGCGCAGTCAGCTTTTCGAGGGTCTTCCGAGATGTCCAGTCCCATGTCTCTCGGTGCCTCCACGGGTCCCTTCTTTGCAGGGACTGTGGATCGGCCTCTGAGATGTCTGGGAGTCTGGGTCTCGTTGGGCTCTGGGCTCGGGCTCTGGCAGGAGGCAGCGGCAAAGTAGACGTTGAGTTGCTGGTTGGTGCCTGTTTTCACAGGGTGGTCACTCCTTGGCCACAAGGGAGATTCTCTTCAGTCTTCTGTGCAGCAGAATGTCGAAGTCCAGTCTTCTTCTTAGTTTCAAGTCGAGTTCAGGATGATCTGAAGCCTTGGGACACAGCTCCTACTCTTATTCGAATTCTAGGGGCCGGATTACCTGCTAGGTCCCTCCTCTGGGTGGGACCAGGAAGAGGGGTGGTTACACCCCCTTTCCTTTGTCCAGTTTCGCGCCAGGACTGGGGCTGGAGAGCCCCAGGACCGGTTTGAACTGGCCTATGCACAGGGACACCTTGTGTGCCCCAGGCATGTCTGATTCTATTCAGCCCTGTCCTATCCAATACACAAAATCCTGTCTGGGGTGGTGCTAGCACCTCCCAAGGCAGGAAACCCTTTGTCCAAGCTGCCCTCGCTGGAAGGACTCCCAGCAGCAGGAGGTCAGACTTGTGTCTGTGGTGGCAGTATCCATTTTGTGATGCTGAGGCTCTGTTTAACTTTAACCGGGGTTCAGGTTAGGTACATGTCGTATCCCTCTAGAAGGGTGGAATGCTACCCCCGTCGCCAGAACTGGCGAGGGGGTAGTATTCCAATTCGTATGACACCTTACTCTACATGTTTTGATAAAGCCAAACCAAAGATAGCATTTAACCGCGAGGTTCATAATGCACTTAAGAGTATATGGTATGGCAGTATCATGAAACAGCTAAAGGACATGGTTCCGAAAGCTGCAGACAGGCTCAGCTCATGCCAGAGCACCATCTCACATATTTCCAAGCACTCTGCCTGCAGGATTGATGAGGCCTTCCATAGGAGTGGCTGATAGGAACATATGTGTCCGTTTTGGGTTAGGTACAGGCATACTATACCTAAGTAAGGGGTGATTACACTGACTTACCCCAGCTGAGTGATCAGCCAGTTGTGTCAAATATGGAGGCCAGGCCAGGGGTGGTATAATTCATGCTGCAACCCCTGGTAGGCCTTGGAACCACCTATGCCCTGGGTACCTAGGGTACACTGTTACAGGGGCCAATAGGGTGAACCAGTTCCAATTGGTAATGTACCTAAGGTACATGGAGTACATTTTAAGGAGAGAGCAATTAGCCTGGGGCCCTGAATAGCAGGATCCCAGGCCAATTAAGTCAAAAACCAGCTAAACACTAGGCAAAAAGTTTAGGGGTAACCATAGTCAGATATCCACCTTCCTACACAACCCCCCCCCCAAACGAAAGGAGATAAGGCTATCCTTGACCAGGTAAGCCTATATTGCCTAAGTGGCCATATAAGGAAGTACCAGCTCTGGCTTGGTTACCCCCTGTCTCATGGTCCACTAAGCAATCCCTCACCCTAAGGGTATCTGAGGGTCTCCACCATAGGGAATCCCTACCTGTGGTGTGTCTTGGCAAAGTTAAAGGCTGATGTTGAGATGGAGTACTGAAGTGAGATTCCTCTGTAGGACTCAACTTCCTCCAATCACTCTCCACCATGTAGGCCTTTCTTTCTTTGACTGAGTTGCACTGTGCTCTCAGGGTCAACCTCTGGCTACCTAAAGCTGGAGGCTGGGTCCCTTTGGTTGGCTTACTGGAGGGACAGTTCAGGTTTGGGCCCTTTGGGTCCCAGGTTTGGCTGTGCCCAACAAAATCCATCTGTGGGAGGTCCCTAACTAATTTTAAGGGGGATCCCTCAGGAGTTTTTAAAGTTTTAACCTGGCTAGGGCTGCTAGCTTCGGTGCCCCTAATCTGCTGATGGGGGTGCTTTATTTGACAGGGGGCCCTTTGGGGCTCACTGTCCTTCTTGTCCTCTGCAGCCCTGGGCTGACTAAGGCAAGGTAGAGAGGGGCAGGTTACCTGCTCCAGACTGGGTCCCACCTGAGAAGGGTCCACTGACATCAGGGGCTCTGTCAGGCTAGGCCTAGCCACCTCTGGGGCAGTTCCTTCATCAGGGGTAAGATCAGTTCCCTGAGGAGGCTGATCCTTTCCTAAAGTCTGGTGGGAGGGAGATTTCTCTTCCTCCTCAATGCTCTCTGTTTGTGTGGAGTGATCCATTTTTTTCAGGCTTCATAACACAGGTATCAGTTTGAGTTTGGGCTGTGGCCATCACAGCCCCACCAACCTTTTCAGAAAGGGACTCAGTTTGGGTATGGGCTGTTACCATCACAGCTCTGCTAACTTTGTCAGGAAGAATGTCTACTTAAGATGGGGATGAGGTTTGCTCAGCCCTACCAACCTTTTCAGGAAGGACATCTTGTATTGGGGCTGTGGCCAGCACAGCCCCACTAACCTTTCCATGGAGATTTACCATTTTAGAATGGGTTTGTTGTTCAACCTCAGCCCAGGCTGAGATTTCCAAATCATTCCCCAGTAGACAATCTACAGGCAAGTTTGGGGACACTGCCACTCTCTTTGGGCCAGTGACTCCTCCCCAGCTGAGATTTACCACTGCTATGGGATGATTTTTCTGAACTCCATCAATGTTTATCACCTGATATTTGGCATCAGGTAAAAGTTGCCTTGAGGGGACTAGACATTCAGCCACCATGGTGATGCTAGCCCCTGTGTCTCTAAAGGCCTCAACTTTCAAGCCATTGATGAGGGGTTCTTGTCTATACTTGCTCAGAGTATTTGGGCAATCAGTGAAATTGGCAAACCCCATGCCAGTCTCATAGACAAGAGTATCTGAGGTAGGGGACCTGGTTAGGCCAGAATCCACCTGTGTTCCAAAAGTAAATCCACCCAAATTCTTGGGGGGGCTCCCACCACCTGGGGGACCACTGCTAACAGTGACAGGAGGTGTTGGAGCTTTACCTGGAGGTATATTTTCCTTATTGCAGGCTCTAGGGCAACTGGGGTCAGTTTTCCAATGGCCAGGCTTTTTACAGTTATGGCAAAAAGGCTTTTTCTCTGTAGAGGAAGTGTCTTGGGACCCACCCCCATCCTTGGAGTTTTGGGGCCCTGGGGAAGTCTTCTCTTTTGATTTATCCCCACCCTTCTCTTGAGGCTTGGTAGTCTCTTTCTTTTGGTCACCACCCTGGTTCTTAGGCCTGATCCTGGTTCTGACCCATTTGTCTGCCCTCTTACCCAATTCTTGTGGAGAGGTCAGATCAGAGTCCACCAGGTCCTGATGTAGAAGCTGATTTTGACAATTACTTACGATTTGCTCTCTCATAATTAAATTATACAATCCTGTATAGTCTGTAACCTTACTTCCCAGCAACCAGTCCTCCAGAGCCTTTGTGGCACATTCAACAAATTCAGACCAGTCCTGAGTCTGTGTCTTCTGGGTGTCTCTGAACATTAACCTGTACTGTTCAGTGGTTAAGCCTAACCATCAATCAGAGCACTCTTCAGGACCAGGTAGTTTCTAGACTCCCCACCACTAACTGTGAGGAGTCTGTCTGGGCCTCTACCTTCAAAGGAGAGCCACAAATTGCTGCCCACTGCTCCTGAGGGATCTGCTGTACTCTGCAGGCTCTCTCAAGTGCAGTCATCCATTTGTGGATGTCATCCCCACTCTTGTAAGGGGGCACAATCTTACTCAGGTTTCTATTGTCATAGGACCTGTATTTATCCTTTTGGATATTGCTGCCACCAGTGGATCCTAATCCACTCTCTCTAGGCTGCCTTGCTCTAGCAAGTTTCTCTTTGGCCAGGGCAACTTCTAATTCTTGCTTCTGGATCCTAAGTTCAGCCTCTCTCATTTTGGCCTCAGGTTCCCTTCTCTGAGGGCTAGACAGCTCCCTTCTGGAGTGTCCATGAGAACCTCTAGAAGCATGGGAGGCATTGGATTCACCTGAGTGATTCCTCCTCCTCCTGGGCTCCTGGTTAAGTCCATTTGGGGGTCTGAATGGGTTGGACCCACTTTCAGTCCCAAATAAGCTTAAGTTAGTCTGGTTAAGCCTGCTGACTAGCACCTGACTATTTCTCTCATCATCAGACCCACTTTCCTCCTCCTCTTCTTCCTCATCCTCTGGCTGAGTATCTCCAGTGACCTGGTCTTCCTCATCTATCTGGATGACAGGGGCAGGGGTGTCAGTGTTGTCATCTTCTGTGGGAGAGCCTCCATCTCCAGTCCCTGAGGGGCCTGGTTTGGAGGTCTTTAGAGCTTCAGACTGGTCTAAAAGCTCTCTGAGGTGACCTGCTGTAGGAGTAGGACCCGTTTTGATTCCTCTTAAGGAACACAGCTGCCTCAGTTCTTTAAAAGTAAAGATAGCAAATTTGGATGGTGCCCTTGGAGGGTCACTCTCAACAGAGATAGGTCCAGTGGATCCCTCTGCTCCAGACATTGCTCTAGTGTGGGTGGATATGTTGCAATCTACCTACACTGGTGTTTGCCTACCAAACCTATCTAGTAGTTGTAGTCAGGGTGTGCTACTCCCTATCCTCTACAACAACTAAGTTCAGTAGAACTTAAGTATACTAGTCTTGTTTTAATTTACCTATCAGGTACCTGTATGATCTTTCAAATGATACTCCCAAAGATTGTAATGGTAAAACAACAGCAAGCTCAAATCCCAATCCGCTGCTCACCAATGTGAGAAGTTGGCCTGGTATATGATGCTCACTAGTTCTAGTGATCACCTTGTACCATGCCAAACAACCCTTATGGTGGAGGTTGTAAAGGCAACCTTATAGACAAGCTATCCTAGGGGTAGCATGGACTAAGCAGTCTTAGGCTAAACTCTGTAAAGGCATGTGAAGCAAGCTGTTTTACCATACACAATCCCCTCGAATACCAAATGAAAGGACACCACACAGATATATATTGAAAATATATATAGATTTATTTCTACAAATATCCCCTATACTCTTTATGAGCACAGAAGCAAATGCTTTAAAACAAAACACAGTTTAAATATACAAAAGTTGCACAATAAGGATGAGCCCTAGGGGCCACCTAAACCATATACTAAAATAGTGGTATAAGAACCACTATGGGGAAAGGAAAGAGTCCTAGGGCCTGGGGAATCTCTGGAGCTGTTCGGGACTAGCAGTGATGAAGTCGGGAAAGGCCCGCGGAACTCGGGTGCAGTGCTTAAAGTGCACGCATGCACCAATGTTAAGTCAATGGTGCGTAAAAGTTACAAAGTTAATGTTTAAGGAACCTTCCGATGGACCTACAAGGATAAAACTTTAGACACAGGCACTAGAGGTGTATATCAGTGTGGGAACACCGGCGTTGCTGAGTTACCTCACTCACAGGAAGCGGGTGCACAGGTGCGAAGTAGTGTCGGGTTTCGTCACGCAGGTCGATGGTGCTTGGAGCTGAAGATGCTGCAGGCGTGTTGTCGAGGAGAGTTCCGGTAGATCCAAGGGTGGATCTGAAGAGGTGAAGACCTGAAAGCAGAGGGAACAATGTTCAAAGTCACTAGCCAGTGACTACCGTGGAACCAGGATGGAACCAGGCAATGTCGGGTGCAAACAGGTGAAGAGGTGCAGCTTGTCTCCGCAGCCACGTGGACACGAAGAGGTCAAGGACATCCAGGAGTCGATCACGAGCTGTCCAACAAAGGCTCTAGCTGATGGCGGTGTCGACAACTTGATTGGAGCAAACAGGCCTTGGCTAATGCAAGCCACGCAGGGAGTGGAAAAAGCTTAACACTCAGACCAGCAAGGTCAGAGCGAGTGCTCCTTTTCAGGGGAGCCAGGGCCAGTCTGGGGCAACCAGACCAGCAGTGCAAGTTGTAGTTTTCGTCGCCAAGATGGTCACTAGCCGCGTGGCAAGTGACCGGGATGGCGCGTCGAGTGGCAAAGTGCAAAAGGGCCCCACGCAGATCGTGGAGATGCTGGGGGGCTGATCTTCGGTGCAAATGCTGCTCGGTGTCGGGGCTTCTCAAACCCCAAAGCACACTATTGAGGGTCCCTCAGGTGCTGCGCAGTCAGCTGTTCGAGGGTCTTCCAAGATGTCCGGTCCCACATCTCTCGGTGCCTCCACGGGTCCCTTCTTTGCAGGGACTGTGGATCGGGCTCTGTGATGTCTGGGAGTCTGGGTCTCGTCGGGCTCTGGGCTCGGGCTCCGGCAGGAGGCGGCGGCAAAGCAGACATCGAGTTGCTGGTTGGGGCCTGTTTTCACAGGGTGGTCACTCCTTGGCCACAAGGGAGATTC
Organism: Lissotriton helveticus; assembly: GCF_964261635.1. NCBI lineage: Eukaryota > Metazoa > Chordata > Amphibia > Caudata > Salamandridae > Lissotriton > Lissotriton helveticus. The sequence goes on along the minus strand of NC_136065.1, from coordinate 1,461,146,238 downwards.
TCTTCAGTCTTCTGTGCAGCAGAATGTCAAAGTCCAGTCTTCTTCTTAGTTTCAAGTTGAGTTCAGGATGATCTGAAGTCTTGGGACACAGCTCCTACTCTTATTCGAATTCTAGGGGCCGGATTACCTGCTAGGTCCCTCCTCTGGGTGGGACCAGGAAGGGGGGTGATTACACCCCCTTTCCTTTGTCCAGTTTCGCACCAGGACTGGGGCTGGAGAGCCCCAGGACCGGTTTGAACTGGCCTATGCACAGGGACACCTTGTGTGCCCCAGGCATGTCTGATTCTATTCAGCCCTGTCCTATCCAATACACAAAATCCTGTCTGGGGTGGTGCTAGCACCTCCCAAGGCAGGAAACCCTTTGTCCAAGCTGCCCTCGCTGTAAGGACTCCCAGCAGCAGGAGGTCAGACTTGTGTCTGTGGTGGCAGCATCCATTTTGTGATGCTGAGGCTCTGTTTAACTTTAACCGGGGTTCAGGTTAGGTACATGTCGTATCCCTCTAGAAGGGTGGAATGCTACCCCCGTCGCCAGAACTGGCGAGGGGGTAGTATTCCAATTCGTATGACACCTTACTCGACATGTTTTGATAAAGCCAAACCAAAGATAGCATTTAACCGCGAGGTTCATAATGCACTTAAGAGTATATTGTATGGCAGTATCATGAAACAGCTAAAGGACATGGTTCCGAAAGCTGCAGACAGGCTCAGCTCATGCCAGAGCACCATCTCACATGTTTCCAAGCACTCTGCCTCCAGGATTGATGAGGCCTTCCATAGGAGTGGCTGATAGGAACATATGTGTCCATTTTGGGTTAGGTACAGGCATACTATACCTAAGTAAGGGGTGATTACACCGACTTACCCCAGCTGAGTGATCAGCCAGTTGTGTCAAATATGGAGGCCAGGCCAGGGGTGGCATAATACATGCTGCAGCCCCTGGTAGGCCTTGGAACCACCTATGCCCTGGGTACCTAGGGTACACTGTTACAGGGGACAATAAGGTGAACCAGTTCCAATTGGTAATGTACCTAGGGTACATGGAGTCCATTTTAAGGAGAGAGCAATTAGCCTGGGCCCTGAATAGCAGGATCCCAGGCCAACTAAGTAAAAAACCAGCTAAACACTAGGCAAAAAGTTTGGGGGTAACCATAGTCAGATATCCACCTTCCTTCAGATCCCCTACATGCCTTTCCACCTCGTCATCCCCTTCTGTGGCTGCAAGCAATGACTGGTTGCCAACCGCCCTGCCTTCAGCGCCTACGGGAGCTCCACCTTCCTGGTGGTGCTCTTTGCTGGTAGTCCATCTCCATGCAGAACTTCTTGAACTGGGTCACAGTGTAGGCATCCATGTAGGTCAGCTCAAACTCTATTCTTGCAGACAGGGAATTTGAATTTGAATTTGAATTTTAAAATATTTATTAAGCGCACTTATACCGGGGCGGTTTCATGGCGCTAGACAGCTGTGAATCAGTGGAGGCGAAGGTGGAGGCTAGGCTGCTGCAGATCTAGAAAACAGGAAGGTCTTGAGTGATTTGCGGAATTCCAAGTAGGAGGATGACGTTCTGAGTGCAAGAGGGAGTGAGTTCCAGAAGGATGGGGCTAGCACCGCGAATCTGGCCCCCCCGGACTTCTGCTTCCTGAATCGGGGGACTGACAGGAGAGCCTGGTGGGTGGAGCGGAGCTCTCTAGTCGGGAGGTAGGATGAGATGGCTTCGCAGAGGAAAGCGGGGGCAGTCCCCGACCTAGCCTGATACGTGATGCAGCCCAACTTAAAGAGGGCCCTCACCGGTAACCAATGCAGAGAGTGCAACAGAGGGGTCGCATGGTTGGATTTGGGGAGACCATAAATCAGGCGGGCCGCCTGATTTTGTATCAGTTGAAGCCGGCGGATCAGGTAGGCCGGCGCGCCATTATAGATCACATTCCCATAGTCAAGGCGCGCTGGCACCATGGCCATGAGGATGAGCTTAAGTGCGGCAGCAGGGAAGAACCGGGAGGCCTTACGAATGGTGCGGAGGGAGAAGAAACAGGCAGACACCACTGAGTTGATCTGCGTGTGAAGAGTAAGCAGGGGATTCATGAAAATGCCCAGGGTTTTAACCTTGGGAACTGGAAGGGGAGGGGGGCCAAGGGAGTGGGGCCAGAAGGAAGGGGACCAGGGACTGCAACCACCCCCCGTCAAAACCAGTTCGGTCTTGTCAGGGTTTAATTTGAGGTGGTTGCAGTTCATCCACCCTTGAATAAAAAGCATGACCCTCTGGAAAATCGAGGCAGAGGTGGGGGAACAGGAGAGATTAAAGATAAGTTGGAGGTCGTCGGCGTAATTGAACACCGAGACCTCCATCTGCTGTAAAGAAAAAATGAGGGGTGAGATGTATAAATTAAATAGCAAGGGAGGCAAGGAGGAGCCCTGGGGGACGCCGCACGTCACTCTCCAAGGTGGGGCAGCAAAATCGGCCAGATGGACGGCCTGCTCCCTGTCCGTTAAAAAGGATCGGAGCCAGGCAAGGGCCATGCCCCCAATGCCCGCCGCCTCGACACGGGTCAACAGAATGTCGTGGTCCACCGTGTCGAACGCGGCGGACAGATCTAACAGGACCAGGGCCTGGGGGAGGCAGATGTCGATGCCCTCCCTCAATTTGTCCATCACCGATACAACTACCTTCTCGGTAGAGTGCAGCGGGCGAAAGCCCGCCTGACGAGTAGAAAGGCCTCCCGTGGATTCCACAAAGGAGCTCAGAGTCCTGGTGACATAAGCCTCTGAGACCTTCGCCAGATAAGGGAGGAGGGAAATGGGACGATAGTTGGCAGGCAGGGAAGGATCAGTGCCTGCCTTTTTCAAAATCGGGATGATGACTGCCGATTTGTGGGCATGAGGAACAGTGCCAGTTTTAAGGGAGTGATTGATTAGAGTAAGTGGGGGGGAATAGCAATTAGAGAAAAGCTCTTTCAGGGCAAATGCCGGACCAATGTCCTGGGGGGAACCCGATTTTACCCGGGCCAGTAAGGGAAGGAGGGTTTCTCGTGTCAGAGGGGGGAACTGGGTAAAGGATGAAGCGGAGGGGGAGGGGTGAACAGCAGGCGGTACCAGAGGTGAGGAAGGGATGTTAGCCTTGATGAGGGCTACCTTCTCAAAAAAGAAGGAATTAAGGGAGTTACAGAGTGTTTGAGATGGGGGGATTTTAGAGGTCACCCTGTCGGAAGCAGCAAGCTCATGAACTATGGCGAAAATGTCCTTAGATTGGTTTTCCGCTGCCAGGATTCTACCAGAGAAGTACTCAGCTTTTGCTTTTAAAATGTCCCTTTTATATTCATTAAGTACCGAGCAGTAGCTAGCCTTAAGAAGGGGGCAGTAGGTACGCCGCCACGCTCGTTCGCCTCTGCGTGCCACTAGCTTTTTGTCTCTAAGGGAGGGGGTAAACCATCTATTGGCCGCGTGGGCGCGTTTAATTATCACTCTCTTGAGGGGGACAGTGGTGTTGCACGCCTTTAGCAGCCAATTGTTGATGGCTGTGAGCTGAGTGGGAAGGGATAAGCCACTAAGCTCAGGGCTAGAAGCTGCAAGGGAAGAGCAGACCGCGGGGAGATCAGCCTTATCCCACTTTCTGGCCCAGGTGTTTTTGGGCAGGGGGGGTTTAGGCGGCCGTCCGAGGTCTACTACAAAGGAAATGAGGGAGTGGTCTGACCAGGAGCATGGCGAGATGGATGGGAGGTTGATAGGAATGTTAAGGGTCCAGATTTGATCAAGTTGATGGCCTTTGATGTGAGTAGGCATGCTAAGCTGGGAAAGAAAGTTAAGGCTGGTGAGCAAGGCCGTGAACTCCTTGGATCTTACATCTTCAGCTGGGTCGTTCGGCCAGTAGTTCAGATCCCCAAGCACCAGGATTGCAGAGTTGTTCACTGCTAGGGTGGCCAAAAGATCCTCAATAGAGGTTAGAAAATCAGGGGTAGGCTGAGGCGGGCGGTAGATAAGTACACAGGTCAACGGAACCCCGAAGGAGGTGGAACGGACTACTAGACAGTCCACAGCAGGAATAGGAGGGAAAGATAGTGTCTGGAAGTGGAAGTCCGTACGGGTGATCAGAGCAACACCTCCCCCAGTCTTTCTCGCAGGGCGATCCATTCTAATGGCCGAGTAGGTGGAAGGCAGCATGTTCAAAAGGCTCGGGAGGGAATCGTCCCTGAACCATGTTTCCGTAAGGAATAACAGGTCAGGCTGGCGGGAGTCGAGCAGGTGGAATAGCTCAAGTTGGTGCCCAACCGCGGACCTAGTGATGAGGAGGATCGCTGTGGTGGAAGGCTGGGGGCTACCAAGAATACGAGGGGAAGTGGGATCGTGCCTAGGTGACAAACGGCTAGGGGGAGGGAAGGCGACGGACGACTGTTGAAATAACGCACGGGCCGTGAGAGTGCGGAAGAGGGATTAAGTAAGCCAAGTGAGGCAATGCGCTCTAGCACTGTAGGTAGGGGGGGACGTGGGTGCCAGAGGGAATAAATAGTCGCCGGAGAATACATGGTGGGTGAATGGGCATGGTGACCGGGCCACGGCCACGGCCAGCCGCGGACGGGCGCAGACGGGCTTAACTCTGGCGCGACTCCGGCGCGCCTACGGCGCGCCCGCTGCGCTTGTCCGCTGTACTGACGCATAGTGGCTGTTTAAATAGAGAAGTGACTAGGGGGGTGTGACTAGGGTGGAGCAGGCCGACCAACCCAACCCAAGATGGCGCCCGCAGCCGCCGGGGAGCACCGTTAAGCGGTCAGCCCTCGGCGGATAGCTGGCTTCAGGCAGGCTGCCAAGGTGAGTGTGGCTGCTAGCAATCAGCGATGCCAAAAGGGAAGTTTTAAAACGTTGTCCCTGCTCGTGGTCAGCAGGACGGATGGAGCCAGAAGTGCAAGTAAAATTGCTCGTAGTCAGCAAGGAGAGACCAGGGTTTAAAATAATATAGCAGCGCTCCAGCAGATGCGCGCAAGCCCTCTGCCACCGGGCTGCAAGCTATCGCTGGTGAGGGAGGAAGGAGGATCCTAAATAGGAAGTGACTAGGGGGGTGTGGCTAGGGTGGAGCAGGCCGACCAACCCAACCCAAGATGGCGCCCGCAGCCGCCGGGGAGCACCGTTTGGGAAACAGACGGGCCACTGAAGGAGAAATTATTCTCCAATTGGCCCTAGATTTGGGATGTTAGTGTACACAAAATCACTGTATGGCACTCGACAAACCTAAACCTCACTGCTGATCACCAATGTAAGGAATTCAAGTGTTGGTTGTCTGGGGGGTGAGCCCTGGTCAACCAGAAACCACAATCCTTCTAAGGGTGAGGCACAAGCCTACTCTAGTTAACCTGATCTCAATTGCTGGGAGATTGGCACAGAGCATCCAGGCTTAAGTTAGAGGCAATGTGTAAAGTATTTGTCTAACACTTCAAACAAGCAAACACCACACAAAAAGGATCCCACACCAAGTTGAGAAAATAGAGGTACTTTTAAAAAAGACAAAAAGGACTTAAAAACCAATCTGTAGAACCAGTGATATGCAATTTTAAAGATTTTAGGGAAAATGTCGTCAAAAAGAACAAACTCTAACTGTGGTTATCTGGTTGTGCCAGACCAAGATAAAGTCACAAGTTCAGGCCGACCGTGATGGAGAACGAGCTGGCTATAGGGACCGAGTTAGGCCCATTGAACAAAGTACCTTAAATATTGATTTGTGAAGCATTGTGAGGTGCCACGAGGTTGCAATATGAGGTCCTGCATCATCGTTGACGATCCCGTCCACAAGGGCTTGCGATGCGAAGTCAGGAGTTGAGCATGCCTTGCACAGTTGGGGTGAAGTGTTGGTTTCAAGGATCTGTGTGGCTGCGATGTGGAGTATGACATTGGCGTTGAGACTGACGTCGACACAGGATGCGAGGGCCTGCTGCCACGAGGATGTGTCACGCAGTTGGAGTTGCAAGGAAGCTGCAGAAGTGCATCAGAGGAAATGTGTTTATTCTGCTGGATCCACAGAGGCTGGCAGAACACCTCAGGTCCACCTCCAAGGGTCCAGGACTGTGGTGTCACCACTTGGTAGGGTATGATGTGAAGCTTCTATCATCCGACTTTATCTTATGTGGGCCGCAACTCCATCTCACCTAATGGAGTTCACCATTTTCCCACTTTCAAACAATCGAAGTCACCATCTTCCCTGTTGTTTGACCATATCTTTCTAAGAACTGTGAAAGCGTCAATTCATTCAATTGATGACATAGATGCAACACTTAATGCAACATTCACCTGGTTCAGATGTCTACGCCTCACCATGTCAAGGTTTAATAAGAACACATACATGCATATAACCAAAATAATGCAGTCTGAGTTGACATCCTTTTATCTTATATATTAATAAGGAAGCATTGCCAATGCACACCTTGATGCACATATTCTATGTAATACATTCCTACACTTATGTTAGAAATTCCAAGGATGTTAAAGACTTCTGTCCCTGAGACTCAAGTTAAAAGGTCAACCAGCTAGCCCTTGGAGTCACTTATGAGTTATTGGTTCAACAGATGCAGGTCCAGTCCTTCTCACCCAGACAAGAGGGCAGCAGGTCAGCACAGCAGGGCAGCAGTTCCTTCAGAGCAACAGTCGAGCAAAATGGCAGTTCTTTCACCAGCTCAGCACTCCTTCTTCCTGGCAGAACATCCACAGGTCCAAAAGTGTACTAAACAGTTGGTGTCTGAGGTCAGGTATGTATACCCAGTTTTGCGTTTGAAGTGAGGGGGAAGCTTCTAGAGTCATTCCTTTGAATTGAACGGGTGCCATGCCCTGGCTCCAGACTAACTATAGGGGATATGCAGTCCTTTGTGTGAAGGCAGGACACAGCCTATTCAGGTGTAAGTGGGACTGGGCCCAGCCTCTCCCTCTTTTTCTGTCAGCGCCGTTACATCTTCCTGCTTCAACACCATCCGCATGCTCCGTAAGATTTTCCGGTGGATCCCCACTGGAACCAGGAAGACGGTCACCCAGGCCCTCGTCACCAGCCACTGGACTACGGGAACGCCCTATACGCTGGGACCACTGCCAAACTACAGAAAAAACTCCAGCGCATACAGAACGCATCTGCACGACTCGTCCTGGACATCCCCCGACACAGCCACATCTCTGCCCACCTGAGAGAACTGCACTGGCTCCCCGTCAGCAAGAGGATCACGTTCAGACTCCTCACCCACGCACACAAGGCTCTCCACGACATGGGCCCCGAATATCTCAACAACAGCCTCACGTTCTACACACCTTCCCGCCAGATCCGCTCCACCAGCCTCACCCTCGCCACCATCCCACGGATCCGCAGAACCACCACCGGAGGAAGATCTTTCACCTACCTGGCGGCCAAGACGTGGAACACCCTCCCAACCCACCTACGACTGACCCAGGACCATCTCTCCTTCAGGAAGCAACTCAAGACCTGGCTTTTCGAGCAGTGGCGGCACTCCCCCTCCCCCCCCCCAGCGTCTTGAGACCCTCACGGGTGAGTAGCGCGCTCTATAAATGTTCCTGATTGATTGTCAGTGGTGGCCCATCCAGCCACACCTATGTTCTCTATTTTGTGTGGCTGTATAGGAGGAACACATCAAACCCAACTGTCAACTACACCCACTCATGTGACCCAGAGATAGGCTGCAGGCACCAAATGTGTAAGGCAGGAAAATGCCCACTTTCTAAAAGTGGATTTTTTTTACATTTTGATTTCAAATCTGACTTCACCATTAATGTGGGTTACCTGTTCCAATTTGGAATTTACAGCTTATTCAATGTAGAAGTTTACTCCAGTGTTATCCTATGGTAGAGTTAGGCCTTGCAAGACTGGAAAACAAATGTAAGAGGTTTTTTTATTACCAGGACATGTAAAACGTAACAGCACATGTCCTCCTTTTTAAATGCATTGCACCGTGCCCTTCTGGGCTGTCCAGGGCATACTCAAAAGGTGACTTATATGAATCAAAAAGAAAGGTTTGGGCCTTGTAAAAGGTTTATTTTGCCAGGTTGAACTGGCAATTAAAAACTGCACACACAAGCTGCAATGGTATGCTTAAGGTATGTTAAAAGGGCTTTTTAAGTGTGTGGCAAAATCAGTGCTGGAGGCCACTAGTAGCATTTCATTTACATGCCCTGGGCACACATAGTGCCACCTTACTTGGGACTTTCAAGTCAAATATGCCAATTCGGTATAAACCAAACATACCATGTTTTAAGGTAAGAGCACAGGCACTTTAACACTGGTAAGCAGTGGTTGAGTGTTCACAGTCCTAAAACCAGCAAACATGAAGTCAGCAAAACCAAAAGTCTGAAGGCAAAACAATTAGGGGGATAACCATCCTAAAGATGCCATGATTAAGACCGACAATTTGTGTTACAGCATCGACTACTTGAGCGGAGCGCCACCGCAAAAAACCAGGCCGACTGTTTGCGATGACAACAGTATTTTTGCACAACAGTGATGCTCATCTGTGACACTAATCCTGCTCTTCGTGCTACATCTTTGACCATCCGTGATGCTTTTCTGCTCCTTGGAGCCCTCTCCGCTTCAAACAGGATTGTCTGTGCTGGACTGAGAAGGTAACATTTCCATAGGACTACCCTGATGCCTGTATCTGACCCTGCTCCTTTGCAGTCAGCCTGAACATGTGACTTTCTCCAGGTCTTGTACAACCACATAGCCACGAATGGCGCTTTTGACTTTTTGGTGCTATTTTCACTTAAATCTTTAAAGTTGCAAATCTCCAGTTCTACTGATTGGATTCTTATCATTTTGATCTTGTTTTATCTATTATAATCTACTATATGTTTGGTGTGCGATCATTTTTGCGTAGTCTTTTCCTTTTATTATTGTTTGAAGTGCTGCATAAATACTTTGCACTTTGCCTCTGAGTTAAACCTGACTGCTCTGTGCCAGCTACCAGAGGGTTGAGCACAGTTTAATTTGAGGTTCGCGTGTGACTTCACCCTGGCAAGGATTTTGGTTGCTGCTTGAGTAGTGTTTCACCCCCTCAACCAGTAACTCAGTTTCTTACAGACTGTCATCAGCATACAGGGATATTTATGCTAAGTATCAATGACATCTATTCCTCATTCCTGACCATCGGTCCTCAGCAAGCATGCCAATGGTTCTAATGCAAATACAAAAATAATGGGTGATTATTGGCGCCCTTGTCTTGTGCCTCTTCCTAGATCTAGAGTCGCCACTGTCACCTTTTCTGGGCAAATTCTTGGTGCCAAACCTGAGTATATTAGGTGCATTGACTCTAAGTACTCTGATCCTAAACCAATTTTGCAAAGAATTTCCAACAAATATCACCAACTAAGATGGTCAAAGGCCTTCTCTATGTCTAATAAAGCTACTCATCACGTGGCTTCATGGCTGTTACTCCAATCCATCACTCTGAACAAACATAGCAAGTTCGATTAAACATTTCTCTCCAGAATAAAACTATTTCGAACCTTGTAGATTACAGCTTGGGCTATTGATTTCAGACAGTTAGTCAGCACCTTTACTAGACCCTGATAGGCAAGACTTTAGAAGGAGAGAGGGTCATACGCCCCTATTCAGGGGGGGTCGCTTCTTTGTTTGGGCAGTATCTGTGCTTTTCTCATGGAGGTGGATAACATCCCATTTGCCTCACCTTCTCTTATACACCTGTACCAAATGAGGATCCAACAGTGACCAACATACCAAATGAAGCCCAATGGGCAAGCCATCTGAACCTGGTGTCACCAATAATCAGCAGTTGTACTTCCTACACTGTTATAGGTTCATCTAACTATAAACATGGCACTGCAGTAATAGTAGGACATTGTTTTGAATTTAGATAGTTATGTGATACCCTCCACCACAAAAGGAGTTTTATATACCATTTTTTAGTGTTCCTTAAAAACATCATTAATCTGAGTCTGAGTATTTGCAATAACTCCATGTGGGTTACCAACACTTCCAATCGGTGTTCTAGAACTCTCAGGCTTTAACAGCCATGCAAGCATTCTGATTGCTTTATCTGTCTTTGTATGTTGACAGGCCACATATTCCTTATAATCAATCTTACTTAGTCAGTCCAGCAAATAACTATATTCCAATTTTACATCTGAGTTGCTGCGGCATCTGTGGGAGAGCAGACCTCCATGTCCTGAATGCAGACTTCCAGGGCTGTCAAGTCTGTCCTCAAGATATATACATAGTGCCAAATGCATTAATTTTTTTAATGCCCTTATTACTAGGTTGAAGGCATCCCATGCAACCAAATTGACTGTTGCTGAACCCTCATTCTCCTTAAAAATACTGTGTTATATATTCCCTAAGTTAGTCTTGAAGGATGGATCAGAAGATACCTCCATCTGAATTCTCCATATGGATATTCCTGTCCAGCCCCTCCCACACTTCAGAGATCATTTAAAACGATCATGAGCAAACAGTGAGTGAGTGACCCAAACATTCAAATCAACCACTTTAGTTCCAGCTTCAGTAATATAGAAGAAGAGATCTATTCTTATGCATAAAGCATGCAATTCAGAGAAGAACTAATATTCTCTGATATCAGGGTGCATTAATCTCCATATATCAGTCAGCTGAGTGTTCTCCCACCACTTTCTAAAGTGTTGGGTGGCTTTGGTAATCTGCGCCCCAGATACTGCCAATCAAGGGCTATGTCTAGTACACAATTAAAATATCTCCCTCAAATAGAGGGTACCTGTTGTGAACTAGAACCGGGATAAGAGTACTAAAGAATTGGAGCATAAGCTACATTTGGGGTGTAGACAGATACCATTGCTAAAGTCTCCCTACCCAGCATTCCCTCTTCAGCCTCATAGCTTCACTCCATATCTAACCTAGTGTGCTGCAATGTAAAGGGGACATGAGAAACAATCTATATGAGTACTCCTCTAGAATACGCCTAGTATATCTTGTCTTGTTCCAATTAATATTCCTTGCCATCTCTTGGCCAACCTAGTCAACTACTGAGTGGGGAGATGTGTCTCTTGTAGCTATGCAAGTGTATGACCCTGCATTTTCAATCCATATGTACTCTTTTTACCTGTTACTAATGCCTCACACATTCCAAGTTAGACAATTACAATTTTTAAGGACCATTTTGACATACCAAAACTTACCCTCATTTATACCCTACACATCTTGCTGGCTTGCCTACTACGTTGGATTAGACAGTTTTTCTGGTACCTGTTAGCACTACATGAACAGTCAAACTCCCATTTCCCACTCCATGGCAGAAACAATAACATTTGCACAGCCACCGTAACAATGTGTTAAAGTCATGCAAACAAAATGGCTATTTCGGAAAGAGAAGGAACCAATTGTGAATTTTATAAAGATCACACTCTTTTGTGACTTGCTTCTGAAATAACCATATACCAAAGTCATGCACTGATCTCTCCAATGTGGGGTTTCCTCTCTCCCCAACTCAGTATGACTCGTGGTCCTTAGTTTCACTGCTATTGTTTGCTATCTGTAGCTGAATAGGGGAGTCAGCAATCATTGGGGTTATGTCATCACCTTCCCCAATCAACGCATTAATGTACTCAGGGACACTATCATCCAGGTTTCCTATTATCTCATGATCCACTGTCATCTGATCTGTTATGCTATGACACTTCTGCCACCATTAGTACTCTATCAATGGCAGCTGGCTCCTTAGTGTCTCTGCTCCTCAACCTTTAAGGACATCACTTTCAGGGCATGAGCTATAACCATCCACCTTCCACAAGAGACCTGTTTTTTTCTGTCACATCCCTTCTTGACTTTAGGCAAGCCCAGGTCTTTGTGGGAGTCATAAGGAAACAAGTATGTTCCCCATCAATCACCCTAAGCAGGAAACATATGTGCATACCCCATATTCATTTGATGTCATTGTCTTTTAATATCAAGATTAAATCCCTTTCCATCTCTGTACCTCAACTGTATAGTCTGTAAAAATGCTAACTTTATTATTCTCCACTTTCCAGGCCATCATATTTTTAAGACCTAGAGGGTATTTATTTATTTATTTATTTAACATTTGTATGGCGCAACGGATCATCCCAAAGGGGATCTCTCGGCGCCATGGTATGACACTAACCGGGACCATGATCAATGCAAACCCCTAAATCATCCAGGTTGTTAGGGTTTTCTTGAAGTGTCCCAGAGAGGCACAGTGACGTATCTCTTCCGGTAACCTGTTCCAGTGAAAGGGGGCAAGATAGGAAAATGCATGCCCTCCCATTATAGATTTATTGATCTTGCAGGGCACTAAAAGGTTTTGATTGCTTGACCTGAGGAGGCGACCGGGGACATAAGGTCTCCACCGTGATAGTTAAATAGTCTCGCTGCAACGTTCTTAGGATTGCCCCTGGGAAATGGCATGGGCCAGTACTCTAGCCTCTGGAAATGGCACTGGTCAATACTCTATGTCTCCACTTCACTGAAAAGAAATTAAAATATTTACCATTCAGCAAAGTCAACCCTTCTTCCAGGAATAAATCCATTCTTTGTCCTTCACCTCTTTCTGACAAGCCTACAATCTGTATATTGTTGCAATGTGAGCGAACTTCCAAGTCATCTGCCTTCATCCTGAGAAATCATACTTCTTCTCCCAGGTCATTAATTTGACTCTGCATTTCTTCTTCTGACATGCTCATTGCTTCCATACTAGACTTTTACTCTTGACCCTTTCTTTAATTTTCTTTAGATTTGCTCTCATGAAGCCCCCCACAATTGCCATTCTCTCATTCTTAGATTCAGTGGTGGTTTTGAAATCTGTTATCACCTGCAAATTCTTATCAAATTTGTCTGTATGATTTCTCTTCATTTGGGTCAGAAATGCATCTGTCTCACTCCCCCCTGAGCATGTTGACATCGACTCTCTTGTGGTGCAGCCCACTTTTAGGTTCTTCAGTTTTAATATATTGAGCAAGTCCTGTACCTTTGGATGCCATAACTCTTGATGAAGCCTCCGTGTTTACTCCCCAACATGGACCTGTTTGTTATCCACCTGGCTCCAAGTACTTGAGGAAGAACACTCATCAGAGCCCTGCTGCCCAATGTCTATGGAACACAGTAAAATCTAAGATTGCATTATGGTTGGCCCCACATTCACTGTAGTGTGTGAAAATCAGACGCTCCCTGAGCCTGCACACGTTCAGGAAGGACCTCATGCCCTGGCTCTTCAACTGACCCGGGGCTGCTAAACCCCTCCCTCCCAGCACCTTGAGACCTTCGCGGGTGAGTAGTGCTCTTTAAACCCCCTGATTGATTGATTGCTTGATTGATTGCTAGATGATGTCTACTGCAATTCATCTTGTATAATGTGGTTACAAGTGCTTCATTCTGCATCAAATGACCAGGAAGCACCAAGTTGCGATTATTGTGACCTTCACCATTAATTAACATCAGCACAAATCGATGGTGACTACCTCACATGATGATAGCCACTGAATTAAAATGCGAATGGGCATGAATGCAGGCCACATGGGCCATCTGATCATTGTGCCTGTTGGAAAGTGGGTTGTTCGTAGTGACAAATGTTTTCTGCCACTGGAAATAAGGCCGCTAACACAATATAGCATTCAGTACATGTATTTGAAAATTATTCCCATGCTCAACTCTTGGTAGCTTGGCTGCGAAAAGACAGGCTTAACTTAAAAGACAGGAATGCAAAGCATTCAAAAACACCTATTCAGTAAATAATTAATACACAACTCAGAATTAAAATTGAACACCAATTATGGCTGTTATAACTACGCAGTGCACTCGCACTTAGACGCATTGGACGCATTTTGCGCTTTTAATTTATCCAGTTTGTATTTTCTTGCTGGTGTTATTTTAGAGCACAGTTCTCCCCTGTTTTTAATTCCCTTCCGCATTGCTGCACTATAATTGTGCCTCCACGCTATTTTAGGCGGTTCCGATCCCCGCGCTTAGAAATTTGTGGGCGCCATCTTGGGTGGGTGCTAGGGAAGCGCTGCAACACTCTGCGCTCTAGCAGTCAGGTGGACTGGCTAGAGGCAGTTCCTGGCAGTCTCTACTTAACCGGCTGGAGGTAGGAGCATATCTCTTGGCTGTTATAACTACGCAGTGCGCTCGCACTTAGACGCATTAGATGCATTTTGCGCTTTTAATTTACCCGTTTTGTATTTTCTTGCTGGTGTTATTTTAGAGCACAGTTCTCCCCTGTTTTTAATTCCCTTCCGCATTGCTGCACTATAATTGTGCCTCCACCGCTATTTTAGGCGGTTCCGATCCCCGCGCTTAGAAATTTGTGGGCGCCATCTTGGGTGGGTGCTAGGGAAGCGCTGCAACACTCTGCGCTCTAGCAGTCAGGTGGACTGGCTAGAGCCCTATATTAACCGGACCTTATGGCGCGCAGCGTGTGCGCGCAGCGTGTGCGCGCAGCGATTGCGCCGCAGTGACTCCGGAGTCACACCAGAGTCCAGCCCGTCTGCGCCTGTCCGCGCCAAGGACGGGCAAGACGGGTGGACGGCTGGTCTTGATAAGGTTGGTCCCCTGCCTTGTAAGTACTCGTCACAGGAGATGCTAAGGCTTAAGCCTTTAGGATTGCCGTGTCATTATAAAAGCTCTCCTGACGACCTTTTTTCTTTTCCTCGTTGTGGCTGCTTCTTGGCAGGTTCCGGTGGCTCTAGCTTACCTCCCTCCCCTTATTTATTAGATTTTCCGGTTGATTCAGGAGGCAATGTATTGCAAGAAGAGTGCATTCTTGTCAATGCTCGCTCACTTATTAAAAATAACATCATGTTTAAGGAGCTAGTACTCGACAGGAAGCCTTCATTGGTCTTTGTTACGGAGACATGGGCAAAGGACTCCTCTGGTCCTGACCTTATTGAAGCAGTCCCGGAGGGGTACTGCTTGGTACGGCAGGACAGAACGGGCCGCGTGGGAGGAGGGCTAGCCATTCTTTACAAGGATTGCTTCCATTGCCTCATCACACCTGTCGAGGATCCTAAGGACACCTTTCAAGCACTTCATTTCTCTCTGACACGCCCCCATAAATTTACATTCAACGGGTTTTTGGTCTATCGCCCTCCAGGCCCCAAAGCCGACTTTGGGCAGCAGCTGCTCCACATCCTAGAGCCCTATTTTGGTTGTGAAAACCTAACGGTTCTGGGAGATTTTAATTTCCATCTTGAGCTGCTGGAGACCAACGACACTCTTTCCCTGTTAGATATTATGTCAGCTTGTGGACTTTTGCAACTGGTGAAGGGGCCTACCCATCGAGCAGGGCATACGCTCGATGGAATCTTTTCCAGTGATCGGAGGCTGATGGTAAAAGATTCCTTTTTTCTCTCATGGTCAGATCATCTGGCCGTACCATTCAATGTGTCCTGTCCGACCTTGGATGGATTTAGAAATATTCCGAGTAAGAGGGAACTACGTAGGAACTTGAACAATATTATGGAAAG
Organism: Lissotriton helveticus; assembly: GCF_964261635.1. Classification (NCBI taxonomy): domain Eukaryota; kingdom Metazoa; phylum Chordata; class Amphibia; order Caudata; family Salamandridae; genus Lissotriton; species Lissotriton helveticus. Next base: position 1,461,130,802 of record NC_136065.1, on the reverse strand, counting down.
TTCCTTTATACCCTGGATATCTGACATGTCTACCTCCCTGGGGGACAATGTCCAGTCGGCTGTCCTACAATACGAAAAGACCGTTACAGAGGCTCTGGAAGCACTGGCTCCCACATGGCTGTGTTATTCTGCTAGGAAAAGACCTTCAGCCCCGTGGTTTTTGGAGCATTTAAGATTACTTCGACAGGAAGCTAGGAGACAGGAGCGTTAATGGCATACCAGCTGGGATCAAAGGGATAAGGAAGCCCATAAGATCCTGATAAGAAAGTATAAATTGGAAGTTATTAGGACAAAACAAGAATACTTTACGGTTCTTACTTCCTCACTTTCTTCCCCTAAGGAGCTCTTTAGGATAGCGGACTCCCTTACTTCCCTTCAGACTCCTGACCCGGTGATTGCGTCACAGGAGCTCTGTGATAACATAGCTTCCTTCTTCCAGACTAAGATCTTGGACATTTATACCGCCTTGGAGTTACAGAGGCCTGCTACCATCAAGCCTGCTGTCCCTGTTGCCCTGGACCCTGTTCTCTCAGAGAAACCCCTGATGGGGTGTTTGGAATCCTTCCCTCCTCTTTCTCTACAGGATGCAGAGATGCTCCTTAATAAAACTAAATCTGGCTCTCCTCTAGATGTCTGTCCGCTTAAGATCCTAAAGCAGTATAGAAATTCTCTTCTGCCCCCCCTTGTAGACATTATGAATAGGGCCATGAGGGAGGGTATTTTTCCTCAGCAGTGGAAAAATGCAGTAGTAAAACCTTTACTCAAGAAACCCTCTCTTGACCCTGGGGTATTAAAGAATTTCCGTCCCATCTCACTGCTTCCAGCCCCTGCGAAGATGCTAGAATCTCATCTGAATAAGCATCTCGCTGCCTTTGTGGAAAACTCGGGCTGTCTGGATCCCTCCCAGCATGGATTCAGGAGGGAACATAGCACCGAGTCTGCCCTCACCATAGTACTGGATAATATCCGTATGTGTGTGGATGGGGGACAGACCTCCCTCCTGATCCTCCTAGATCTCACTGCCGCCTTCGATACCCTTTCTCCCTCAGTTCTAACATTTCGCCTGAGGGAGATCGGGGTTCAGGGGGAGGCATTAGTTCTACTTACCTCTTTCCTCGACCAACGAGAGCAAAGGGTGAAGCTGGGTAAATTTCTATCTCCATCCCTGTCTGTGCAATGTGGGGTCCCTCAGGGGTCGGCGTTAAGTCCGACCCTCTTCAACATCTATGTGACCCCCCTTGCCAGACTAATTAGATCTTTTGGGATGGAGGTAGTTTCCTATGCGGATGATAGCCAGATCCTCGTCTCTCTCTCCCAGTCAGTTATTTCTACTGCCTCCAATTTTAGATCCTGTATGGAGGCAGTCGGACAGTGGATGATTCACAATATGCTGAAACTGAATGGGGAGAAGACTGAGGTGATGGTGTTTGGAGGTAAGGAGGAGGTATGGTCAGCCGATTGGTGGCCAGACTCACTGGGAGCATGCCCTATGCCTGCTTCATCTGCCAAAAACCTCGGGGTAGTGATCGATCCTAGCCTCAGTATGTGTCAACAGGTAAATAGGACCATCTCTACCTGTTGGGGCATCATTCGCATACTGAGGAAGATCAGGCACTATCTTTCACAGCAGGCGAGGAAGCAACTGGCAGTTGCCCTCGTTGGCTCTCGTCTGGACTACTGCAATGCGCTGTATGCGGGACTGAATAAAAGTCTGCTGCAACGCTTGCAGGTAGTCCAGAATGCAGCAGCCAGGTTTGCTTTGGATCTACCTCGGCGCACCTCGGCTACCTTGGCCAGAAAACGCCTTCACTGGCTCCCTATGGAGGATCGTATCTTGTTCAAAACCATGTGCTTGATCTATAGGGCGTTAGCAAAAAGTAGCCCCACTGGAATTGGATCCATCTTGTCCCGTTACAGTCCCTGTAGGAACTTACGTTCCTCAAATAAATCTCTCCTATCAGTCCCTCGTATTCGAAAAACTAGATGGGGTGGCAAAGCCTTTTCCAATTTGGCACCCAAGTGGTGGAATGCTCTCCCTGTGGAATTAAGATCCCTTCCCACCCTGCATTTATTCCGAAAGGCCCTGAGGACCCGCCTTTACGTGCGCGCATACTTGTAGTCTGATTTGCCATTTTTGATCTACTTTTTGTTAGGCGCCTTGACACCTTAGGGTTTTAGTTGCGCAATATAAATTATTTTCAAATCAAATCAATCAAATCAAAATAGGAAATATGTGTAACTTTAAAATCATACCAAAATGGAAAATTTGCAATGTAGGAAACCGGAGATATGAATTTCATAAATATTTAGCCCTATACAGCACACAGAAACCTATTGCACCTTATCAGGACATCTGGTTGCAATAGACCGGGTCAAAGTCAAAGTTTCAGGCTTACCGCGATGGAGCCCTGTGCGGCTACCCCTCGTGGTAGGTCTCTGTCAAAGTTTTTACCTTCTGACTTAGAATCTTTACTGGAACTTTTCTTCTGAGGTTCCCTCGAAGCTCTCAGCCAGTCTGGATTTAGTGAGGGTTCACTGGCTTACCTTGCGATGAGCTCCTGGTCAATCTTATGGAAGCCCGACATCTGGAGCTTTCCAGCGGGACAAACATGGTATCCAGCCCGGCTTAAGGTTGAAGGTGGGCGACTGGGCTCTTACTTTTTGCCCCTGTCACCTTTCCTACGTTCGGACTTAGAAACCTTTACGGAGCTTTTTCTTCAGGGGTCCCTCGATACACTTTAGCAGGCCCGCTACGGTGAGGGTTCACCGACTTGGGTTTAAGCTTACTCCTGGTCAAACTCTGAAAGTCAGACCTCCGGAGCTTTTCAGCGGACGAACCTGGATGGCAGGCTGGCTCATGGTTGGCTGGCCAGATCGAGTCAGCCCACTTATGGAGCTTTTATCCAAAGTTGCTCCAAACTTCTCTAAACTTCTGGAAGTTCTTCCGGCAGGTCCTGATAGGGTCCAAACGTGTCCAAAAGTTACTTCAAGGGTATGGAAGCTCGAAGATGGTTCTTGAAAATTTGGGACTTCAGTTCACACAATCCACTTGGACAAACCCCTTACAAATCCACTGGTAGTACTCCAGGCTGAGGATGCCTAGTGGTGATGTTCCAGGTGAGCTCTGTTAACCTGTAGCTTGCAGGGAGTCCACTATTTAGTCCTTTTGGAGCAAGTTAGGTCCACAGGGCTGTAGTTCAGGTTGTGCAGCAAGTGCAATCTTCAGACTGCAGGGCCCAGTTGATGCCAAACAAACACCCCAGCATGGACCCTTCTTCTCTCTTAAGTTTCAAGCAGCAGATCTGAGAAGCTCTGCCCCTTTCAGATACTTATTCCAAATTCTCTGGGTCAAGCAGGAGTGCACTTCTGTCCAATGCGGCACAGGGCAACACCCCAGGGAATAACCACATCCTCCAAAGTGTGGCCCTATTTTTCCCAGAGAGCACCATTTCTCCAAAAACTCAAAATGGTTGATGTTCCAGCAGGGAGAGGAGAGCTGGCTAAACTCACCTCCAGGGTGGTTAATCTCCATGTTCTCTCCTTCCTTAATTCCACCATCTGACTGTGTTGAAAGGGGAGAGGTGTAAATTGAAACTGACTTCTTCTGCCTTTTTCCTACTTCCATTTAAGAATATAGTTTACGACCCCCCACGCTGCTCTGGAATTCCCATATAGCAGAACCCTCCCCTCCCAGAAGAGCTGCCTTACTCCACTGGCTATTTATCACCTCATCAAAGGAGCCAGGTTAATCCACCTAACTCTGACCAATCAGAACAGTCCACTGAAAGGCTGGATTTTGGCTTACAGAAAAGAAAGTATTAAAACTTCTTGTATGTACCCTTTAGGAGAAATTCAACAATACCATATTGTTGGATTTATTAATACCATTCTAGGAAGTCTTTGAGTGGCATTTTTAGTATTCTCCTAGTGGGAGTTATTAGTTGACAACGTCCTGCCATGTTAACCTGTGTGGCAGGGGATTTGTGAAGGAAAAAGTGACTTGTGCAATGTTTCTATCGCCAGGACTTATAAAAAAATATTATAATATAACCTTGCCTATATCTGCAGGACCCCACACCCTTGTCTAGGGGAGACATTAAGGGTTCTGCACATTGTAAATGTATTTCAGATTCTCCCTCAGCAGTGCTCCTAGTACAAAAGTCGATTTTGGGAAGCACCTTACAACAATGTGGGGAGTGAAATATACAATTTCACTAAACCAAGGGCTTATAAAATTCATTTTACAAGGTTCCTCCTCTAACTACCTGACTCCAGGACCCCTAGGACACCAAGGGTACGCCCTGGGGGTAAGTAATATGCCCAAACATTAGAGTTTATCAATTTGTGAGTGCCCCAAACACCAAAGTTGAGTTTGGGCACAATGTGCATTTTGAAAGCAGTCCTGCAACACAGAACAACTTTTAAACCCCTTTCAGTAGTGCACACATGAAAGTACAGAAAGGAGTGCTGGCCTCTAAACTGCCATTCCTTATTAAATACTAGGGACTTAAAGGTAGTTTCAATCCCCCTGCCCTATTCGTTACTAGGACCTTATAGGGGAGGTCACGCAAATCATGGGCGTACCCTAACCCATAGTGTACCCTAGAGTATGTAGGTGTTTTTACTGTATTCTAACTGTCTCTTTCAGCATAGCACTGGCCCTGGGTCTTGTTAGGCAGAGCCCAGTCAGAGTCTGGTACTGCCAGTACCTGTTAGCAACAAAGTTGGGGGTGCCCAGGATGACTTTGCAACAGAGCCCCATAGAAGCACGATATAGAAGTAACTAAGTAGTTAATGTCAGGGGTTTGGTGGCCTCCCTGTTTGATAACAGAGCATGCCCCCAGCACTAAGCCACTCATGAAATACAACAGCACACCTTAAATCCATTGCACACCACTCCAGAGATGCATGCCCAACCCACCGCCAGATTCCCGTGATCTGACCTTGGATATAGGTAGACACAAGTGTATCCCCGCCATTCATACAGTTCCATTATGAAAAGGCCAGTCGCCAGGCCCGGATTCTTGCAGGCATCATCAGGTATTTAGGGTGGAAAGTCACTTTCAACCAAACCCCACACCATGTCCATACTCGGACTGGTGGTTGCACACAAACCAAAAGGAGATGAAAGAAAGACTATAAGCCTGATTCATCAAGCCGAAATCGGCTCGCAAAGGGCCAGATTCTGAGAATCTGGCCCTTTGAGAGCGCTATTTTTGCATTTGGGATTCATCATCCCAAATGCAAAAATCGGTAATAGCGATTTCGCTATTTTGCGAGGAATTACATTTAAGGAATCTCTATTTGAGATTCCTTAAATGCAATTCATCATCCATTTAAAAATTGCGAATTCGCAATTTCGGCCCGCTATTTACCGCGAGGTCAAACCTCGTGGTAAATAGCGAAAACTTAGAAAAATGCTTTTAAAGGCATTTTTCTAAGTTGCATGTTGCACACACACATGTCCTTTGGACATGTGTGTGCGCAACACCTGTTTCAATTTGCATTTAAGGGGTGCTCCCTGGCACCCTTTAATTCGCTATCTTATTTGTGATTAGCTAATTGCTAATCGCAAATAAGTAATACTCCCCATTCATTCCTATGGGCCTTTTGGCCCATAGGATTGAATGGGGAGTTATTCGTTATTTGCGATTAGCTAATTGCTAATCGCAAATAAGTAATACTCCCCATTCATTCCTATGGGCCTTTTGGCCCATAGGATTGAATGGGGAGTTATTCCTTATTTGCGATTAGCAATTTGCTAATCTCAAATAAGGAATGTGTAGGAATCACATTTCTTTATGCAATTCCTACATGAATCCCGTTTTGCTAGTCCTTAATAGCGATTCGTTATGAATCGCTATTAGGGGCTCGCAAAACGGGAGATTGATGAATCAGGCTGATAGTGCTGTCCCCACGTGCCTCATGATCGGGCCTCTGGCTTTGGTTCCTCTTTAGAATAGTCCACCTTGTACCATCAATTCCTAATGTAGGCCACAGCCATACCTGCCAGAAGACCTGATTCAGGTGAGTGACTCCTGTTTTTCTAAAATCAAAAATAGCTAGCTCCCCCCTGAAATTGCCTCTGCTTCAATAGAAGTTCCTCTTTCCTGGTCTTACACGTTGGCATACATGCAGGTCTCAAGCCGCCCGCCTCATGGCTATTGGAAAAAACACTGCAAACAAGCAAGATCACGTAGATCCAGCAACCCGCCAGTGCAGCAACAGTGTCATTGCAACTGAGAGAGTCATCGGGGAGCTCAAAGAAATATTAATCAAGCACGATTTTGGCCACCCCCTATTTGATATATCCTGATATGTCATGTTTTCCTTTTCTTCCTCTATCTACTCTTACCCCTTCATCCCATTATTATTGTCCTTTAGAAAGTTTGTTCCATAAAGTTTGATTAACTTTTTAGCGTTTTTCATTCTAAAAGTATACTGGATGTGCATTCGCTACGTAGAGATGTACATTTGAAATAAAATAAATATTTTCACTGCTCACGTCTCTGCCGTCCTGATCTTAAATGCCACAGCATAACTATGGATGTAATTTTCAAATAGAAGAGTTCATAATCTTCGAGTAAGTTTGTTCAAATATGTTGGCCCAGGACTATCTGAAAAACGATTCCCAAACCAGGGGACTCATTTATTTGATTGTGACTCGCCCAAATTATGATTCACAGCATCATGAATTGAGCAAGCTTTTGGTTGGTGCAAGTTTACAGATTATTTCTATAGGGTTGCGCAGTGCCAGACTGACCTATAGGCAGGGCTGGACTGGGAATCACAACCGGCCCTGGCAAAGTGCTCGGCCGCTCTCCCCCTCCCCCTCCCCACACTGGTTGGAGGTGCCGCTGAGCTCTTTGCCGGGGCCGGTTTTCGGCCGATTTTGGTACAGGGACGACTTTGCAGCTATGCTGCAAAAATGGCCCTGTAACAAAAACGGCTCCCAGGGGCTCAAAACCGGCCAGTCCGGCCCTGCCTATAGGGCAATTGGATAGTTTCTCATGGGCAGGTCTGATTGGTCAGTGTGTGGCAAGAAAAGTTTTACGGCCTGGGCAAAGCGGGCTTTGGCCCAGGGTCTCCCTATTAGAGCCAGCTCTGTGGAGATTCTTCCCCTGATGACCTTGAATAATTCTTAGATTATTTTGAATACAATTTTCCTTTTATTTATTTTTAATGTGGGTGATGCATGAGTCTATTACAGACATTTTACAGAGAAATGTTGTGTTTGTTTCATGCAACATCCATAAAAAGGTTTTTATTTAGATCAAAGAGGACATTCTAAATGAGAAATGGGAGGGGGTCACAGATATTATTTGCACTAATATTATTGAGGTGCTGCTGTGTTACAATATTGAAAACACAGGTCACTATCCTGAATATTAGATGTAAACATATGTAGACTTTGGAGGAGTGTGTCTGTGCACTGTCAGTGACTAGGCCAAAGAGGGCATGAAAGAGTTGAAAGTGGATCATAAATTCAAAGCAGTTCCAAAAAGGGGCCCTCAAATTGTGTATTGCCCAGGGCCCACAAAGTCTTTAAGATGTCCTTGTGTGTGGCTCTTTTTTGGCACTTTGTGAGCCTGTTTTATGGTTTGGTGGTTTATACTGTTGATTTCCCTAATATTCCAACAAAAATTGCATGCAGCAAGCACAAATGCATGCAGTCTCCCATACTCAGGGCAACTTGAATCATGTGGCAGGACAGAACCAAATTATTTGGCACAGTTGAATAAATTATGCTTAAATAAAGACAAATTATGCATCATAATGCCGCACATTATGTGGTAGTATTATTTCATTGTTTTGTCATTTTTACACTTGTTAACACTGTCTGGACATAGGTTGCAACTCATTAGTACCAGTTTAACACCTAATTATAACAATAGGCAACAGAAAGGTGACCAGTCAACTTTTGCAAAATGCCTTTGACTACGGTGTAACACGTGTTGCTGTGTTTTAGTATCTTTTGAGCCTTTTGAGCAAGATTTTTTTTTTGCTGAAAATCTTCAGAATATGCATCAGATAATGGTTAATGTTACAAATGCAGCAAAATCCATAATTATGCAAAAAACGCTGTGGCTGCACAATTTTTTAATTCCAGTGGTCCTGCCCATACCTTGCAAAACACCTATGCAGCTTGTCTTTACAAGTTCCAAATTGCTCAGATTTGTGAATGTTGTCCACTTATTTTAACGATTTGGTTCACGAATCGGGCCGCTTGTATTTTGATTCCAAGACCATTTTTCTGTCCCTTTACGACTCTGGTAAAATGATAGCAAAATAGGTGTTTCAAGGGCAGCGTTTATTGGAAAAGTTGGGAAACCCCATAATGTGCTAACTGTAGTGAGCCATCCGTCCACTATCCTTAAATGTTGCAGTATGCACCCTAGGGCTAGTGGCCCTTGACACTGGTAATGACACTGCTGCTGGTAGGTTCTCTGTTCAGTACCTGCATTTGGTGCTCATTGCTGCCTGGTGTGCTCATCAGCACCTGCCGTGGTGGTTGGTTGTCGCGGCCTGAGTGAAGACCGGAGGGGGGGCAGTCACGGAGAAGCTCCTGTCAAGCAGTCCGGTGGAGTCAAGGGCTGAAAGGCAGACCATGTTGAAACGCTGGGGTGTCTCACCAGAGGAGGAGGTGCCGTGAGGCCTCGCATGATCCTGCCGGGCACCGGTGCAGTTGCCGGAGGCAGATCTGCAGTTGGTGGGCATGGCCTTGGTAAGGGTCGTGAAAAGTGCGGCTGGGATTCCTGCATGCCTGGCGACTGATGACACGGTGGTCATCTGCTTGAGGAGGTGAGCTGCTGCTGGCGACCTGGGGAGGAAGAGGATTTCCCCCTTGTAGCGGTTTGAGAAAGTGCACCTCCAGTCGGCTTGGGAGAGTGCAAAAAGACCGGAGGAGCAAGTGGGTGAGCTGACAATCAAGGAAGTCTGCAAGGGCAGCGCTTAGTGGAGCATGGACTGACACTACACAAAAACAAATGTTCTTTTTATGCAATGAAGTGGAATTCTCTGGACACTGGTTCTCCGAGGTTGGCCTACAGGTAGATCCGCAGAAGATTGAGGCCATCAGAGCAGCCGCAATACCACAGAATCCGATGGAGGTGTGCATCTTTCCAGGGATGGATAACTATTGTGGAAGGTTAATTTCCCAGCTAGCGACCATAACAGAATTGTTGAGGGCATTCACCAAGAAAGACACTCTTTAGGATTGGTCATGTGCACTACTGCAAGCATTAAATGAAGTCAAGCAAGCACTGTTGCATGGGACCACGATGGCTTATTTTAGCACAGCGAGCAAAACAGAGCTCATTTTGGATGACAGTCCGGTGGAGCTGGGAGCAGTCTATTGCATATGCCAGCCGGGCGCTATCGGCCATGGAGATTAGTTACATGCAAATTGAGAGAGATGCCCTGGCTGTCCGCTGAGTGTGCCAGCATTATCACATTTATTTGTGTGGTCACAAGTTCCTTGTCATGACCGATCACAAGCCGCTGGTGCCATTGTTTGGTAGCACAAAGCGAAATGGGCCACCCCGGATAGAACGGTGGGCTGTCCAGCTACAGCAATACAGCTTTGAAGTGGCGTACCGCCCGGGGATGAATAACCCTGCAGACTATCTGCTGCGTCACCCCATCACATCCAATCCCAGGACACAGCAGAGGATGGGTAACCACAAGGTGAAAGGATTCATTGGAATGATCACCGACCTGGCGTGTCCCAGAGCACTTTCAGAGAAGCAATCAATGGTGACAGCTGTATCCAAAAAACCAAGGAAATGTTGAAGGAGCATTGAAGAAAATATTTTCTGGAAGGAGTCGAAGGTCTCGCAGATGAGGAGAGAGAGGCAAGAATGCAAATGTGGAAATGCAGAGATGAGTTAAGCAAAAGCGCAGACTGAATTTTGTTGAAAAGTCTGCAGATCGTAATCCCTCAGAGCCTCTGGAGCCGCATGGTGGAGTTAGCTCATCAAGGCCACCAGGGGGGAGCCAAGACAAAGGCCCGCCTCTGAAATACAGCGTGGTTTCCAGGAATGGATCGCTGGGTGTACGAAATTGTAAAAAATTGCCATTCATGTCTAATCACAAGCAATGATCCCCTGACAATGCCTGTTATCACCGAAAGTCCTTGCACCGAACTGTTGTCCTTGGTAAGCATGGATTTTCTGAGCTTTCCTTACAATTGCATCACGCTGGTTGTTATGGATTGTAACACTAAGTTTCCTGTGGTTGAACTGATCTGCTCAACAGTGTTTGAGTGTGTAAAACCAGTATTAGAAAGAATCTTTGCAATGTTAGGGCTGTTCAATGAAATAAAGACTGTTATGGTCTGCCTTCTCAAGGCCAAGTGTTTCAAAAATATCTCCTCCATCTCAACATTAAATACTGGTGGATAAGCCGCCTTTGGCCCCAAGCTACTGGGGAGGTCAAGAGATTTATGAGGACACTCAATAATGCTCTTCAGATAGGGGAAGATCAGGGAGTTGAGCTTGAAGGGTGTCTACATCAATTCCTGATGGACTATAGGCAAACTCCTCATTGCACCACAGGGTGTGCTCCGTGTGAGCTCCTCATGAGAAGGATTGTGCGAGATATGGTTCCAGTGAATTTTAAATGGGAACCAGAAACGTTGGATGACACTACGGCCCAAGAAAAAAGAAGGATGGACAATAACTGAGCCAGTGGGAAAAGGAGAGCCAAAGACCTGGACATCCAAGTGGGAGACCAGATCATTATTAAAGATAGACAACTTGGATGGAAGTTTTGAACACCGCTTGAGTGGGTAGCATGGGATTGCCAATGTGCGCTGGACCAAGGTCTCAGCAAGTAGCGGAGGAGTGGTAGTTTCAAGAAATGCCTCAAGGTTCAAGAAAATTCCAGGAGTACAGCATCAAGAAGTTGAAGAGCAGAACAATGTGTCCGTGTGGGAGCAGAGTGCTCTGGAATGGGATAACATGTCCGGACAGTCCGTAAAAAGAGACAACCAAGAGATTACACAACAGGACCTGTCTGGAGGTATGAAGACACCCCCAGCAGCTAACACTCTGGTGAGGCGCGACATGCCAGTGACACAACAAGAACATCCCTGTCATCTGAGGGCCAATCCTCGGCTCTGCCGGAGACTGAGAGACTTTGTCTGCTAAGTAACGTGCTGAACATATGTGAGTTGTCCACCATGAGCACTCATGTATTTTTTATGTCTTTTTCTTTATTATTTTCAATCAAAGGTTATTATGGGTGTAGTGAGCCATCCAGTCACTATCCCTAAATGTTGATGTTTGCACCTTGGGGCCGGGCTCAACCAACAGGTTATAAATATGAGGGGGGCACGCACCATCCATGGCTAGTGCATCTACGCAGTCACTAGTTGTGATGTGCAGTCATTTATGCCTGAGCTATCTAGCCCTACACTCATCCCAGCCCTAGGGGCAGTGCCCCTTTACACTAACCTTGTGGTTATGCACAAATAATCACATCCAGTTTGTATACCTAACTTTAGTCCAGCAAAAGGCCACAGTAAGTGTGTGAATATAGTATGGGGATGTACCCAAACACACTCGTTTTTCCATAGGAGCATAACGAAAGGCGTATTCCAGTATTCGAGATGTTTTCTATGTGTAAAAAAGGTAAAACAGTTAAACGTGTCTATGTGCATTTTCACAAAACGTACTCGTGTGTGGACGCTGGGCAGGAGTTAGTGTTGTTTGTGATGTGGGACTATCATGGGAGTTTACAACATGCATGTGCATCTTGAAGGGATGATCCTTGAAATTCAGTGAATCCCAGAAAGGCATAAATTAGCGCAAATCGTAAAAATAACATTAACAATTTTACAGTTTTGGCTGTCAGGCTCGTGTGCTTCTATTGAGCAGTGGAAAATCTTTTTTTACGGCAATTTCTTCTAAACGCCCACCATTGGCACGCGTCCGGGTGATTGTCTCTGGTAATCGCTCCCTCATTGCTTCAATGCACGAACATTCTACATTAAATCTTGAACGCTCTGTTAAGGGTAAATAGTTGATCTTTTTATTTTCCCATTTCGTTGCTCATTGGAAAATATTTTGTGCCAAATATTGCAGCAACAAAGAATGAGCATAATAGATGTTTCGAACACTCTCTTCGGTGTTTACGCTATCACGTGCACCCACACAGGAAGCCACTTGTTGGCAAATACATTCACAAAGCTTCCACGAATGACATCCTCTGATGATTTTATTTACATTCAGTGTGCACTGCTCTGCCGTGTTCCCATTTTGTGTCTTTGGAACTGAAACTCAACCTGTGTTTTTTAACAGCAGAGCTAACTTCCCTCGTGAGGGTATACTAGAAACGCCCCTACTATGTAAAACACCAGAACAGAACACTCAGAGTCGGGTCATTATACCTCTTGAGTTTACTCACGGCATCTTAGGCTTTTACACAGTTCTGCAGGATTCTTTTGAACAAATGCCCCCCGTGATTTTAGGAAATGTAATCATATTTTAGCCTACAATTTCTTTTCTTGTCAACTATACTGCCCTTTTCATCGTATTATTTCTCCTTCGTTCATCCACCAAACTGCTCGTGGTCATCATAATCTTATTCCCTCCGCCTAGCTGCATATTCTAATAAAAAGGATCAAGCGCTTCCATTTTTAGAAGCCGGCCTTTCATGTATTAATTGGCTTTTACACTATGGTCCTTGCTTTGCCTTCACCGCGTGCAAAGAGAAAGGAGACAGTTCTGCATGCTCGTCTCAGCTCGCTCTCGTCTCTCCCTTATTGCTGTCTTTTATCATGTCGGCAAATCGTCTCATCTTCGCGCTCTTTTCTCCTCCTCGCCCCCCGAGCCCCTTTGACAACCCCCTGGCCGCCCCTCCGCTGAAATATTTACTATATTTTGACTTTTTTTTCTAACCACTTATCACAAAGACGTCGCTAGTATCTTTGATTCATGGCTGAATGGGGGCTTTCCGGCTGCCAATATTTATCACGCGCCCCTGAGTGTCCCGTGTTAGATAATATTTACGCGCTGCCAGCTGCTTCTTGACACAGATCGGATTAGCTGCAGGGTCCAATAGGTATTTATCAGTTTGCCCCAGTTGGAGCCTGGCAGCGATAGAAGTACACAAGAGTCTTTCAGGAGTAAATGCGATCCTAGATTTTGTCTTTGAACAGCAGTTGCGTCCAGATGTTTTCATCATCAGTGAAGACTCTCGATTCAGAACATATTTTTACAGCTGAATGTTTAAAAATCATGTATTTAGCTTAGTGTTTGAAATAGATTAAAAAGAACGTCGTGCTAACAAAATAGATTTATGGCACATAACGTTTAGGGCAGTTGAATCCTACTGGCAGCGGCTGAAGGCAGTCATCGTTCACGCCCTTATTCCCACTATGGGCAGCAGCGTACCCTTATGAAGCCTCGGGGCTGAGTGGCATTACCAGCTAACTTTTGTAAGGCTGTTGTGTGGAGGATGCACCATATAACATCACCAATCCAAAATGTTATAGGCCGATTTCATTAATTGATGTCTCTGCCAAAATATTAGGTCGAGTGATTCTGAATCGGCTTATGGAGTGGACAGGGGAGCACCGCACTATAGTTGACATAAAGTATGGGTTCAGAGCTGGTAAATCAACCAGCGATCAGTGTCTAAATCTGTTCCTGCTAATCGCCAAATACACCAAAGCCAGTAATGGCACGGTTTACATGGGATTTATGGACCTGGCTGCGGCCTTTGACAACGTGAACAGGAATAAACTGTGGGCCATGATGTACAAGATAGGTATAGGTGTGGGGCTGATAAACATCTTAAAAGAGTTGCACTGGAACACCACTGCTAGGGTTCGCTTTAGCCCAGAGGGGGGCGTACTGACCCATTTCCTTGCTCGGGAGGAGTAAGGCAAGGGTGCATTCTCGCCCCTTTCCTCTTTTCACTTTATATCAACGCCTTAGAGAGCACCCTCATCTCCCTGACTGTGGACTGCCCCAATGTAGGATCGCGTCAAATCCCAGTACTTCTGTACGCGGACGACGCGGTTCTGCTTGCCCGAACACCAAGGAGCCTACAACAACTGGTGGACGGATTTGTTAAGTTCATGGCCAACTTAGACCTGTCCGTAAATCTGAAGAAATCCTTTGTTATGGTGGCCGGTGAAAAACCTTCTAATAAGTTCGTGTTCAAAATAGGGACACACACCTTGGATACAGTAAATACTTTTCCCTATCTGGGCCTTTTGTTTGATGGCGAAATTCAATTCAACCCACTGGTCGAGGAACACTGCACAAAGCTAGTCTCTTTAAACGGTGCAATATTAAGCTTTGCTCGTAGGCTGGGACGATGGTGCCCCGAAAAAATTATGACTTTATATGGCTACATTAGTATGGCAAAGGCCCTGTACAGTGCTGAGGTGTGGGGCTTCAGGGACTATAAACAACTACAATTAGAGGGAAGATAAATTTCTCTGTAGAGTCCTGAAAATCCCACACTTTACCTCTGCCGAAATTGCTCACACAGAACTCGGGATCCCATATATTTCAGACCATGTCAAGATGAGGCCAATTATAGCATGGATTAGAATATGGACTAACCAGAGGCAGCATTGAGCAGGGAAATTGTCATAGACTGTCTGCAAAGGGATAAGGGGTTACAACTTCCCTGGTTAAAATACGTTAAAAGCACTTTAGAGAATGTAGACCAGCATCTCCTTTTTAGCGACCCTTCCTCAATTTCTATCAGCTGTAAATCAAGGGTCAAAAAGTTGCTTATAGGAAAATTTTAAACTTTTAGACTTGGTGCTGGACCCCTAAAGAGATCAATAGCAGCTCACGGTCTAGTCAATAATGGGGAGGGCATGGAACCCTATCTGTTCTTGATGTATAACTAGCATGATAGATTTTTAATGTGCCGTTTTAGGCTCAATCTGTTACCTAACATTTTAGCTTATCCCTCTGGTTTTACTGTAACGATTGAGCAGAAGGGTGCCTGCGGCTGCGACAATAGGTCTCCGCAGGACACCCTTCATTTTGTACTTTTATGTTCATTTTATCGAAACCCTAGGCGTAGATTTTTGGTTGGCATCCTCAGGAAGCAGAAATTTCGTCATGCAAGAGCTGCACTGCTCTTTTTACAGAGAGCTAGCGATATGCACACCTTATGCTCTATTGCAAGTTTTTTAAAAGTAGCAGTAAGACTGAGTAACACAAGAAATTAACCAACTTTTGTACATAATAATTATTTCTCTCTATGAATTGTACCCTCTACTCCTTGTAGTTTTAATTTGTCATAAGTTCAGAAATTTAATTTAATGACATTTGTATTGTATAATGTATTTTTATGATGGTTTTTAATTGTCGAAATAAAGATTTACTGAACTGAACAATATCACCACACATGCAAGAGAAGCAATGGCTAGTGAATGTTGGCAACCGCACTCTGACTGATCTTTCCTAGTCCTTTGGTTTAAAGAACATGCCCAGAGAGGGTGGGCTGTAGTAATCAATTATGCAATCATCTGCATTAACTATTTATTAATTTAATTTAATTTAATGTATTTATTCATTTATTTATTTCACCATTTTAAAGTCGTTTGCTCGCAGCTAGTGAAAAACCTTCAGCCACACGGGCAAGCAAAAGCGGGGCCAGGTTGAAGGTCAGTTTGCTTTCTTTCTACTTGAGGCGAGGAGCGATACTGGTCTTGTTTGTCTGCCACTCTTCAGTCACTGCACTAAGGATGGCTCTTCCCTCACGTCTAGTCAGTTTATACATTTAGGATCATGTATCCTGAGTGATCGAACACCATGCTTTAGACAGTTGTGTAATAGTTGTTGGATCAAGAAAGGGATTGATGACCAGGGAACTACAGCAAGTATGTGATGAGGGCCATCTTTTGCAGACTTCCAGGAGACTGTTTCAGCAGGTTTTGTGCATGCATGGTATCTGAAACACAATCCTTGACCTGGTGTTTTTCACGGCTGGTTTAACATGATAATTTCCCCACAAATTCAGTTATATGCTGATAGATTTTGGAGTCTCTCTTTCGCACCCATCCATTTTCTAGTAAGAGACACGTGCATGCATTGTACAGCATTTCAGAAATCCATCACCAAGCCTGTCGTCATCTCTTACTGTTGTGAATTCCGCAAATATGTGTGGGTTCCAAAGCATAGAAAGATGAGTTTTGACACTAAGAGCCGAGCTCTGATTCTAGATGATAGCAATGCGCAAATGTGTCTGTTTTAGAATTAAGTAGAAAAATGTATAAAGTAATTCAAGGCTGGTTTGCTGAAGAGCAAAAACAAAAGGACAGCACAATCATTCGCATAACAATGATAGGTGCCATTAAGCAGAGGAAATGAGAGTAACTAAAGGGTCATGTAGATAAAGAAATGAAGAGGGCCAAAATAGCCTTGGTGAGGACTATAGCAGAAGGGAAGGAAATGAGAAGCGTTGTCAGTCCATGAAGCATGCTATGCGACAGATTTGGCTATGTCCAAATGGCTGTAGGTCCCAAAACACATAAGTGAAAACTAATTTTCTCAGTTGTTCCTTTATTTGTTTTCTTTGACTGTTTTTAATACTTTGCTAAAACATTTTCACATTTTATTGACTTCATATGGATATTATTATCACTGTTGTTTTTACTGTATTGCTTTTTATGTATTTGTATCTTTGCACACTCTTCACACCAGAACATGTCTTGAATATAGCTTGTGCTACCAAAGCTTGAAAAAAGCAATGCACAATTATTGGTTTAATTAAGTAAATAAGTAAATAATTTATTGTATGGTTAATAAAAACATTGTCAATTTTCACATAAAAAATCATAACACAGCAAAATTCATGATTAAAAGATGGCAGAGCATATCATACCATTTTGCCTCGTATGCAAAAGTCCCTATCCTGTAAATACTTAAAAAAACTTATTTTGCTGAAGGCCAAACTCGTCTTGAAGCAGCAAACGAGCGGAACCCTCGTCCATCATATAGTTGACCCAGCCGGGTAATGCCCTTGCATTGCCAATCTTTCATAATAAGATCCTGAAATATATTGGGCAGCATATGATTACCCCATAACAGCGTGCATTGATGCAGCACAGGAAGCGAATATTGCTTACTGATATCTTGCCATATTCAGCTAATGCCTTTAACTACCTTGAACTTCACTCACTTGTAGTAGTTTTATACAGCATGAACCCAACTGATGGGCCTCAAGCTAACTGACAACACAGCAAGGCAGGGTCAGCGTCCAGCCCACAGAGCAAGCCAGGAATCCGACCGACAAAAGAAGCACAGTAATAAAGCTTAACATCTGGAAGCTTAAAGCCCCCAAGTACATATGATAATTTCATAGATTTGAGAGACCTATTAGCATGCCTGTAACTCCAAATAAAACTGCCTATTACACTATCTAGTTTATTGAGCAGAAAAAATATATACATTTAGGAAGACTATTCATTTTTATAACGTTACACCTGCCGGTATTATCAATGCCGAACTCATTGGGTATATTGTCGGGCATATATACGTATGCTGGCCGTACAGGAATCCATGGGCGTATTAGACTGAGGCATAACATTGGTTAATCTAAAGTTGCAGCAACACCGGGTAGTACAATGTATACAAAACGTCTTGCCAGACCTATCTAGTTTATCAATTGGTTGTAACTCTAATACAAGTTTCAAATATACAGCACATATATAACATTTCAAGAAAACATGGCTTTCATTTGAGTTATCGTTTATTCTTCAAAATAATTCTTTTTTTTCCCTTTTTCCTAATATATGTGTATTTTCTATTTTTTTTTATAAAAGCATTGGTTTGAAAATCATTACAATAACATGTGAAAAGAGTGAAGAAAACATCAGATACTAATACAATTCCTTCAGTTATTGTTTTAATGACCCCATGAAACAATTGTAAAAAACTCAAGTGAAATCAACATCATACTATCATTCAATCTTTCCCACCATTCAAACATACACACTCTCATACTGTGCAAATATAATAATATAGAACAGTAACATCTGAGAAAAGGACCTATTACTAAAATATAGTTTGTTCTATGTTCTCAGAAGGCATCAGTCCATTATTTCACTTTGTAGTTAATCATTGATCTTGGCATCATTCTTAGATGGAATTCTCAGATGTGTGTAGTTGGCCTACGCACGTTTCGGTGAAAGCTAGATGTTATCACTTTCATCAGGCCCGAAAAAGACATAAAATTCCAAGTAAAAACTGGGGGCTCTTCATATCTGCAATAATACAAAAAGATTATACATTTCTGTGCTAAATCTATAACAAGAAAACATTATAATTTCCCTTATGAACATCTCTTTATGTGCTATAGAATAAGTTGTGACCACTACAAAGACCTCAAGATTCCACGTCTTCGTCTTAGACCTCATAAAGTAAGGAGAACGAGAAAAATAGAACAGAAAATAGAATTCCTGAGATTTAGGTAAACTCCAATAGATGACACCGAGAGTGCAGATAGCTTACTAAATGCAGGGTTACCAACCAACACCAAGACTAGATATAGTTTATTTATATGACCTACATGTTATCAGAAAGATATCGTTCCTATATCTCTGGCTCGGAATGTCACCGTACAAGATCTGCGCATTAACTAAGAAGAAAGACACAGACCTAACGATTAATGATCTGTCGGTGTTATTATTTATATTAGACACAATTATCTATCCTAGAGGAGCCTATTTACAGCTGACTCAAAACATAATGGGTTACTTCATTGGTATCATAGTAATTCCATAGGGGATGTGAAAAACATCTTTCAATTCGTAGGATCCAAATAAGAAGTTGCTCATATAATCCCAAATAGTCCTATAAGGGAAACAATTGTTTTTTTTAAATATCAAGGGATAATAAGTTTCAAAAGTCCTGGTTCTCAAAAACCTCGATGGTATAGATCTTTCTTACCTATTTGAGAGCTATGTCTAATATGTTTGCAGTTCCTATATCATTCTTCTTCTTCTTATCAGTTGAGGTATATAATTAGATCAGTATGCTGCAGACAGCCTGTCTACAAGAACATAAGAAGACAAGTACTACAAAATACTGTTCAAAGATATGAACTGGAACACCTACTAACAATGGTAACTGCTGTGTATCTACACATACAAAGTTTATCATCAAATGCCTGCGCTTTATTAGGAAAATTTACATGCTATGGTGATATATCTGTGTGCACGAAATGAGGATTATTATATCGCGCTGTAAAAAAGCTCATATTTTATATAAGAGAAACACTGTCTCCTATGTTGGGTATACCAGCTTATGTCTAAGTGCGATCAAAATACCAAATAGTTGAATTTCACACTGGATAGCGCACTATTGGATTTTAAGAAAGCCTACCCTGTCTATTAACAATAGGGCCTGATGTGCTACCAACAAACTTGTAATATTCTGTTGCTTGGGATGTCACTATTAAATAGAAACCTTATTAAATTGTACTCAGTACTTTAAATACAGCATGTGCAGTATTTGCACAATAGGTCAACTAACGTATCCTCAAGAGGTTTTCCATTGGCAAAGCAGCAAAACGGATACCAATAAAGCAGGACATGATTTAAGTTTGTTGTTCTCACATTGTAAAACAAGAGTCTTTCCGTTAAACCTTACTCCATGAGTGGGAACAAAGTGTATATTTTTAGGACTCAAATGAAGTGGGCAGGCCGATAACCTAGCTGTCTCGCCTAAACAAAAGCTACCATGAATCATTACAATCATACATGGCCCATGTGCAAGTCGGGTCCTAGTTAAAGAGCCAAATAGCAAACGTCATATCAATCTAACACGGAGTGACACAGTATAACTACGCTTACCCAATTTAGTAGTTTTCCTGTCCTTCCATCGAGCGTACGAGTATGGTTCAGCAGAAAAAATGCTGTAGGCTAACAAACTTTATTTATATCTGATGTTCTCGCATTGTGCTGAGGCATCGCGATACCTCATCCCCCTACGCTTGGAAGGCCGAATTACAGAAAGTGACAAAGGACTAAAGACGAAAACTTCAAGATTTTAGATCCACGTAGCGCGCGCCATCTTGAAATAGGACTAAAAGATAGTATTAATATGAGAAGTTCTCAAGTTGTGCTAGGGTATCGTGATGCATATTCACATTGTGCTTGAAAAACCAGATTGAACAAGGGACAACAAACTAAATTACAAGGACGTATGGTGCGCCATCTTGAAATAGGGCTGAAAGATAGTATTTATACAAGAAGTTCTCGAGTTGTGCTAGGGCATCGGGATGCATATTCACATTGCGCTTGAAATGCCAGATTGAACAAGGAACAACAAACTAAATTACAAGGACGGAAACTCCAGACTTTGATTACATGTAGCGCATAAGGCGCCATATTGGAATGGAGATTAGAATGACAACAATTGTTTCTTTAACTGCTGCCTCCAAATAGTGAATGATATACTTAATGATCGGTGAAGATGTAAAAAATCACGGTTTAGTGATTCACACAACCTAAACAAGCAGCGCCCTATTCTAACGTGTAGAATCAGTTAAGACTATAAACATGTTTGACATAATTAAGAAAATCGTTTTACATGTAGTACGAATTAATGTATCTAATTGCCCTATATCTACTCTATAGCCTATGATCTATATATTGACGATTGAAATTCCCTATAAGACTAGCTATTGCCATAACCTGACATGTCAGATTATGGGCTGATGTTATAATTCCCCTATTGAAGATATTGTAACCGACAAATATATGTAAATCTAGAGTAACGGACCTATATCTCTAATTTCACTCAACAGCTATCAGAAAAGAAATCATAATTCTAATGGAATGAGGCGCCATATTGTCGTGGATCTTTTGCCCCAAGTTAGAATGACAAAAAGTTTGCTTTTAGTCCAAGCTCAACATCTATACCTAAAACATCCCTAAGTGAACTCATGATGGTATTACTGAGAGGTCACTGGTAGTCAGTAACATGTAGATCTAACATATATAGCCGAAAAGAGAGATATTGACTATGGATGAAAACCTATCCAAATGCTTAAAAGGCGGTCTGACTATGACTATGAATACAGAGAGTCTCATCATGCCAAAATCTCGATAATATGTATTTCATGTTGTCACTACCCATACTATTTCTTCATTTAGTCCCTTACGGACCGTGTCCAACATGAAAATCCAGTAGGTTTCTCTTTGTTTTCTTGTTTTCATAGGGTCTTTTCCTGGTATCACTCTTACACATTCCAAAATTAGCCATCTCATATCATTTTCTGTATGTTGGTGGTTTTGATACATCTTTGTGCGTATTAGCTATTCCATAAAGGGCAGGAGTCACTGTGTTAGGTTTAATAAGGAAATCCATTTCCTTTTGGCAGATGAAACCATCTGTAAATGCTTTTTGCACCGTGGTTTCTATTTTGGTTTTCAATGTTATAATTATATACCTCAAATGATAAGAAGAAGAATGATATAGGAACTGAAAACATATTAGACATAGCTCTCAAATAGGTAAGAAAGACCTATACCATCGAGGTTTTTTGAGAACCAGGAAGTTTGGAACGTATTATCCCTTGATTTTTAATAAAACAATTGTTTCCCTTATAGGACTATTTGGGATTATATGAGCAGTGTCTTATTAGGATCTTACGGATTGAAAGATGTTTTTCACATCCCCTGTGGAATTACTGTGATACCAATGAAGAGAGCCAGTATGTTTTGAGTCAGCTGTAAGTAGGCTCCTCTAGGATAAATAATTGCGTCTAATATAAATATTAACACCCACAGATCATTAATCGTTACGTCTGTGTCTTTCTTCTTAGTTAATGCGCAGATCTTGTACGGCGACATTCAAAGCCAGAGATATAGGAACAATATCTTTCTGAAAACATGTAGGTCATATCAATAAACTATATCTAGTCTTGGTGTTGGTTGGTAACCTAGCACTTACTAAGATATCTGCACTCTCGGTGTCATCTATTGGAGTTTACCTAAATCTCATGAATTCTGTTTCTCTTCTATTTTTCTCATTCTCCTTACTTTATGAGGTCTAAGACTAAGACGTGGTAACTTGAGGTCTTTGTAGTGGTCACAACTTATTCTATAGCTCATAAAGAGATGTTCATAAGTGAAATAATATAATGTTTTCTTGATTGACCATGGGAGCTTGGAATTTTTTAGTTTTTTATTGCAGACTTGTGTTCCGAGAATCTAAACCGGAACTTCCTTGAGGTTTCTCCAATGTAACCAAGTCCACATGGGCATAATATGAGATAGATTATATTGGAACTCCTGCAATTTGACATAAGCCTTATGTTCCATGATCTCTCTCCATATGTCCATGTCTGAGTAGTGATGGCATAATCACAAGTGTGGCAGTTGCCACATCTGTGATTCCTCATTGGTGGTGGTAACCCATCCATAGTGGTCTGTCTGGTCTCTATGCGTTGTTTGAATCTACTGTTTAACAGTTTGTCTCTTAACTTGGAATTTCTCCTAAAAGCCACCACAGGCTTTTGCAAAGTGATTTCTTCAACATTCGTATTGAGAATCTTCCAATTCTTTTCTAGTACTTGTCTGATTTTGTCATTTGAACTAGAATGATCCACTACACATACTAATTTGTCTGTAGTCTGCTATGGGGTGTTGCTGATCAGTACGTCCCTATTATAGTATTTTGCTCTCTTTGGGATTGTCGTACAAACTCCTTGGGTATCCCCGTAATATGAGAGGATTTTTGAGCTACGCTGCATGATACATGAAATCCTTCATGTGAGTACAATTTCTTCGTATGCGTAAGAAT
Source organism: Lissotriton helveticus (assembly GCF_964261635.1). Classification (NCBI taxonomy): domain Eukaryota; kingdom Metazoa; phylum Chordata; class Amphibia; order Caudata; family Salamandridae; genus Lissotriton; species Lissotriton helveticus. Next base: position 1,461,108,015 of record NC_136065.1, on the reverse strand, counting down.
TCCCCAAAGGGGATAGAATCATTTTGGCATGGAGGGTGGAAGCTGCTTTGTTCCAATATGGTATTTTTAGCAGTTGGTTTCCTAAAAAGGCTTACTTCCAACTGACCATCTATGCCTTTAATCAAAATATCTAGGACTTCTACTTGTAAGGACGAATAGTTACAAGTAAAGGTTGAATTGTTGTCCGCTAGATTGAGCCAAGACACATATTTTTGAAGATCTGGTTCAGAGCCTGTCCAAATAAAAAATATTTTGTCAATAAATCTATGCCATTTGGTAACATTTTCAAAAAAAGGGGCTGCCTCATTAAAAACATGTTTCCGTTCGAACTCACCATAAAGATATTCGCTATGCTGGGGGCACAAGATGCCCCCATGCTGGTGCCCTTGATCTGTTGATATAGGTCCTGTTTGAATTCAAAGAAGTTGTTTTGCAGTACTATCATCAGGCACTCTAAAATGAAAATATCTGGTCTGTCACCCGGTGTCCTAGCCAAGAGCGTTGCTACCGACTCAATGGCTAGGTCCTGGGGAATGTTGGTATAAAGCGACTCTATATCGAGAGTTACCAGAAATTGTGTCTCATTATCAAAAGGGGCCTGTTCTAAGGTGGCTATCATGTGCCCTGTATCTTTCATGTAAGAAGCATAATGGGTGGTAAGAGGGCATAGGAAAGTGTCGATATATTGTGACAAAGACTCAGTACATGAATTTATCGAAGCCGCAATAGGTCTCAGAGGAGGATCTGAGACATCTTTGTGCGTCTTAGCTATTCCATAAAGGGCAGGAGTCACTGTGTTAGGTTTAATAAGGAAATCCATTCCCTTTTGGCAGATGAAACCATCTGTAAATGCTTTTTGCACCGTGGTTTCTATTTTGGTTTTCAATGTTATAATTATATACCTCAAATGATAAGAAGAAGAATGATATAGAAACTGCAAACATATTAGACATAGCTCTCAAATAGGTAAGAAAGACCTATACCATCGAGGTTTTTTGAGAACCAGGAAGTTTGTAACGTATTATCCCTTGATTTTTAATAAAACAATTGTTTCCCTTATAGGACTATTTGGGATTATATGAGCAGTGTCTTATTAGGAGCCTACGGATTGAAAGATGTTTTTTCACATCCCCCGTGGAATTACTGTGATACCAATGAAGAGAGCCAGTATGTTTTGAGTCAGCTGTAAGTAGGCTCCTCTAGGATAAATAATTGTGTCTAATATAAATAATAACACCCACAGATCATTAATCGTTACGTCTGTGTCTTTCTTCTTAGTTAATGCGCAGATCTTGTACGGCGACATTCAAAGCCAGAGATATAGGAACGATATCTTTCTGAAAACATGTAGGTCATATCAATAAACTATATCTAGTCTTGGTGTTGGTTGGTAACCTACCACTTACTAAGCTATCTGCACTCTCGGTGTCATCTATTGGAGTTTACCTAAATATCCGGAATTCTGTTTCTCTTCTATTTTTCTCATTCTCCTTACTTTATGAGGTCTAAGACTAAGATGTGGTAACTTGAGGTCTTTGTAGTGGTCACAACCTATTCTATAGCTCATAAAGAGATGTTCATAAGTGAAATAATATAATGCTTTCTTGTTATAGATATAGCACAGAAATGTATATACTTATTGTATTATTGCAGATATGAAGAACCCCCAGTTTCTACTTGGAATTTGATGTATTTTTCGGCCTTGATGAAAGTGATAAAATCAAGCTTTCACCGAAACGTGTGTAGGCCAATTACACACATCTGAGAATTCCATCTAAGGATGATGTCAAGATCAATGATTAACTACAAAGTGAAATAATGGACTGATGCCTTCTGAGAACATAGAACAAACTATATTGTTGTAATAGGTCCTTTTCTCAGATGTTGCTGCTCTATATTATTACATGTGCACAGTATGAGAGTGTGTATGTTTGAGAAGAATGAATGGTGAGAAAGATTGAATGATAGTATGATGTTGATTTCACTTGAGTTTTTTACAATTGTTTCATGGGGGTCATTGAAACAATAACTGAAGGAATTGTATTAGTATCTGATGTTTTCTTCACTCTTTTCACAGGTTATTGTAATGATTTGTATACCAATCTATACTAATATAATAAAGAGAGAGCCCAAACCTTTGAGGCGGGTAATCTCAGGTACCACTGCACCAATCACAACACCGGATACAGCGTTGGAAAGGGCAGTTGCAGCAGACGGACATAGGCTATGCAGATGCCCACCACATACAATTAAAAGGTAAAAGAACCGGGCCAGCAAAGTAGTCCCTTGTGGGCGTGTCTGCGTTGTGCTGTGGGCGTGTGCTGGGGGCGTGATAAACGCTGGGGGCGTGTGGTACGTTCCACCCTTAATGCCATGTCTCATATCATGTGCTAATCCCACCCTGCTCCCTTTAAATACACCTGCACCCCATAATCATAACCCACCCGTACTCATTAAAATACCCAAACACCCTTAAAGACTAACCCATCTTAACCCTATAAATATACCCTGTACCCCAAAACCCAAACCTATTCCTAAACCCTAAAAATACCCCTGTACCCCAAAACCCAAACCTAGCTCTGAACCCTATAAATACCCCTGTACCTCAAAACCCAAACCTACCCCTGAACCCTAAAAATACCCCTGTACCCCAAAACCCAAACCTAGCCCTGAACCCTAAAAATACCACTGTACCCCAAAACCACCCCTGAACCCTAAAATACCCCTGTACCCCAAAACCCAAACCTAGCCCTGAACCCTTAAAATACCCCTGTACCCCAAAACCCAAACCTACCCCTGAACCCTAAAAATACCCCTGTACCCCAAAACCCAAACCTAGCCCTGAACCCTAAAAATAACCCTGTACCCCAAACCCCAAACCTAGCACTGAACCCTAAAATACCCCTTTACCCCAAAACCCAAACCTAGCCCGTAACCTTAAAAATACCCCTGTACCCCAAAACCCAAACCTAGCCCTGAACCCTTAAAATACCCCTAAACCCCAAAACCCAAACCTAGCCCTGAACCCTAAAAATACCCCTGTACCCTAAAACCCATAACTACCCCTAAACCCCAAAACTACCCCTGTACCCCATAACCCAAAACTATGTCTGAACCCCTTAAAATACCCAAACACCCCAAAACATATATACCTCAGTACCCCAAAACATATACCCCTATACCCATACTTACCTTATCCAAACTATAAAAAAAACATGCTTTTACCATTCATGCATTTACAACGAATTTCGTTGTAAATGTATGCGTGGTAAAAACATATAAAATGTAATGCCATGCGTTATAATGGCATTGTGGAGTCATGGTACTTTTGCAATGAAAGTATGCATAGTGTTGGTATGCGGAAAGAAAGTTGCGGAATAATGGGTGTTTATCCTCCCCCGGTAAGTACATTGGTGGCACTCCACATCTCCAGCAACATACTCATATTTTTTCACCACCCATTTGAAAAATGCACAGGTCTTTCTCATTGATGGCCAGCACCGACATACACTTTTAGACACACCTCCTACCACAAGTTCTAGAATTGCGACTTTAGAGCTGGGGAGCTACGTTCGAATCTCGGCATCAGCTCAACATCCTGTGATTCCAAGCAAATCGCTTTGTCTCCCCGTGCCTACCACAAATGAATGTGTTCTTCTGTAATGTAAATTGTGCTCATGCCATGTTGTCGAGTTCGTGCTATATAATATTGCAAGGAAAAATAAAGTAGGGAAACTCGAGTTCACACACTACTGAACGCACACTCTTAAGTGCATCAGCAGTCACTGTGAATCGGAGCATTTCACAGGCCTGTCACAGATAAGAAATGCTATCAAAACAAAATCCTACAAAACAATATACTACTGGGCGGCAGCAATTCATACCCAGACAACGTCAGGACGGGCTGCTAGTGCTTTTATAAAAAAAAGATAAAAAAGACACATATATTTTTGGAAAAAGGGAAAAAAAGAAAAAATGTATTTTGAAGAATAAAAGATAGCTCAAACGAAAGCCATGTTTTCTTGAAATTTTATATCTGTGCTGTATATTTGAAACTTGTAATAGAGTTACAACCAATTGGTAAACTAGATAGGTCTGGCAAGAGGTTTTGTATACATTGTGTTTTCTTTTCCCCCCTCCTCTTGGACCTTTAAGCAATAGTGGGTACCTTAGCTCAATAGCAACACCGGGTAGTATACATGATGTATTATACACCAGAGATTATGTCTAAGGGGGCCTCTCGATCTTCTGAAAAGTTATTTTGTCTGAAGTGTCAAGTGTATGCTGCAGACCTCAGGCATATGTTCATTGACTGTCCAAGGCTGAATAGGTTTTGGAGTGGGGTCTCCAGTATTCTTGGTTCACTTCTTGGCCTAAACTTTCTATTTACGGAGAAATACATATTTCTTGGGATTAAAAGTGAGGCGGCTAGCTAAGTCACCTTGTTGGCTACTATTATTATAGCATGTGCCCGGCTCTGTGTAGCTAGATTCTGGATTGATAACGCCAGTACTAGTGTTAATGAGCTCTGGGTTTTACTCAGACAGACATGCCTTGGCTAAAGCCGGAGGGCCATGGGCATATTAGACTGAGGCGTAACATCGGTTGATCTAAAATTTCAGCAACACCGGATAGTATACATGATGTATTATACACCAGAGATTATGTCTAAGGGGGCCTCTCGATCTTCTGAAAAGTTATTTTGTTCGAAGTGTCAAGTGTATGCTGCAGACCTCAGGCATATGTTCATTGACTGTCCAAGGCTGAATAGGTTTTGGAGTGGGGTCTCCAGTATTCTTGGTTCACTTCTTGGCCCAAACTTTCTGTTTACGGAGAAATAAATATTTCTTGGGATTAAAAGTGAGGCGGCTAGCTAAGTCACCTTGTTGGCTACTATTATTATAGCATGTGCCCGGCTGTGTGTAGCTAGAGTCTGGATTGATAATGCCAGTCCTAGTGTTAATGAGCTCTGGGTTTTACTTAGACAGACATGCCTTGGCTAAAGCTAGAGGGCCGTGCTCTTTGCATAAATTCGACCGGATTTGAACCGGTCTTCAATTGGGGTAACGAGGCACTGTCATTTTATATTATGCTCTGTTATGGCCATATTTCAGATCCTTCATTTTTTGGAAGGGGGGGAAAGTTGTTGCTCTCTAAATTGTGACCAGGATTGTTTTCTCCAACACCTGATTTAATTGTCGTCTCTTTTGCTGGACTACTGCATAAGTAAAAAGAAAATAGTTATGTATTGCTGACACTTCAATATTATTCTTGTAATGTATGTCTTACTTTTGGCTAAAAAAATAAATTAAAAATAGGAAGAGCATATCATAAAACATCCATTCCCTGTGTAAAAGCAGTCGGAACAGTGGTCCGTAGTTGTTATCAAAATACAGTAGGTAGACAAAGTCTTTGATCAAGAGATCGCACATAAATTATTCATCTCAAGCTAATTGGATGTATAAAAATACAACCAATTAGCTAAATGTATAAGGTTTTGGCACTACATTCAATATATTAGATGAGAAACTTGGGTCTTGTGATAATAGACTGAATCCCTGGATGCTTTCTAGCTTCAGTGGTCCAACAATGTTCAGTCATGCATTTCTACTTAGCGAATGCATCCTCTAAGGGCTGGTTCAGTGTGCAAATGATAGCAAGGTATGTACAGGGTCCATTCTTTACTCTAAACGCTTTTCGAAGAGTTTACTATTTCTGGCATGTAAATTGCCTAGTGTGTTTATAAATGAAAAATGAACAACTTTGATCAATAGATTTGATAAATAACCATCACAATGAATCATAAAAGTTTAAAATTGTGTGTTTACCGAAAGAAGGATAGAGAAGAGGATAGGGTTCCAGGGAACATATTCCAGTAGTTAAAAAGTCAATGTTTAGGTCACTGTAGATAAAAGCAACTGTGCAATGCTCAATTGTTCTATAAACAACGGGGATGGTGTGTTAATGTTAGGTGTTGTGCTCCAGCTTATGAAGTTCAAATAGAAGCTGGCCTAAGTGTTTATAGTTTGCTGAGTAGTGACGGTGTGAGGTTCTTTTGGTTGCAATGATAACGATTGCTGGTTGCCTAATGTCAGAGTTTTGTTCCCTACCACTTCCATAAATCGTACAAAGCAACACAATAACTGTACATCTAAACCTCTGAGGCATGCTTTCAATGCTTGTCTTCAGGATCTTATCCCCTTGATAATAAGGATGAGCTTCAGTAGCAGTCTCTGTTCAACTTGCAGTTCTCTGAAGATGCACAGTAGGTGTAAGACACTCTCATCGAATTTCCCACATTAAGCGACATTTAGTCTGAGTTAGTGATCGTTTCCAGGGGGAGATGCAACAGGTTTGGTAAAATGCCCATTCGGAAATGCAGATATTTTTCTTTCAATCTCCTGTAAAATCCTGCGTCTAGATAAGATTGTGGAGAGGACCTGGTGTAACTCTGCACAACAAATCATCTGTGGGCCTTTCCTTTGAGTGCTTCCTTTTCTTCTACTATAGACAGCCTTTTCACTTTCTTGTTTACAAGTTGTTTGAAGCAGTTATGAGTCCCTGAGGCTGCCTAGAGATCCTCAAGGCCTAGACGGTTTATCGATGCTGTCAAGTAGCTCATAGTTGCACATTCCTTCCTTAAGAATATTACTTTCAATAGATGGTTATTCAGTGTTCCTAGTTCGGCCTTTTTAATCCTGTGCCGGCACTTGACATAGGCACCTTTGTGAGTGATTGCTTGGGTCCCCAGGCTGAATTGCAACCTGATTTTTGGTTTGACTCCATAAAATTAATCTGGTAGGATTGTTCTAGGAGCATAGTCACAAAATTCCCCCTAACCCTAGCCAGTCAGGATGACCTATACTAACCGCTTAACTGCAGTGGCAATTCTGCCATGGCGGTTTAGCGAGTGGGCGGGGCCACATATGCCAATGGACGTGCCCAGCACTATGGAGGTAGTGCTCACGACGGCCGTTGGGCGACAAATGCATGGATGAGGCTAACATAACTGTCAATTCCCATTTAGCACATCACTGCAGGTAGAATGTTAGTACATCACTGCCAATATCTGTTTACATCATCACCCGCTTCCAATAAACATAGAGATAATATGGTGTAGCTGGCATATCAGAGTAATATCCAAATTTAGTTTCCAATTAGTATATATGTGCCAGTTCCCAGCTAGCATATTACTGTCAGTACCCACTTAGTGCACCGTTGCCAGTTTCCAGTAAGCAAACCCTTGCCAGTTGAAAATTATACCATTTCAAGTGTCAAGCAAGCGGAGGATTTGCAGTTTTTCGTTAAGCATATCTTTAGTAACCCTGGGTGTAGTTTGCGAAGTAGCGCTACGCGTAGCTATGCGAAGTGCACGTCGCACCACGCGAGCTATGCGTAGCTACGCGAACTGCGTAGTGCACTGTGCAAAATGCTGTTCGCACTGATTGTACAGTGCTGGATGCGTGTCCGCACTGTGCAATCAGTGCAAACTGCATCTTGCACAGTGCAAGCGGTCGTTTTCTACCGCTCGAGTAGATTTCTACTCAAGCAGCAGCTTTCTCACCGCGGACTGGTAGTTTCTAATCGCGACCACTCGCAATGAGAAACCTGACCTCGCTGCATTGAGAAGCTAGCTGGGAGGTTTATTTTCCACGCTCGTGATCAGCAACTTGATGTTGCTGATCGTGCATGAGGAAAAAGTCTCGCCGGGATGTCATTTTGTTTGCTCGCGGTCGCCAACTTGACGTTGAGGACCGCGAGCAAGCAAAAAATTACTGCTGCACTATGCTACGCGTGTTTGCACTGTGCTACGTGCAATTCGCGTAGTGCAAAGTTGAGCAAACTTTGCACACTACATGAGCGTAGCGTAGTGCTTTGCCCAGGCATAATCTTTAGTGTTCTCCAGCAAGCACATCACTGCCTATTTACATTGTTAAGTATATATACATGATATTTTCCAGTAAGCACATCACTGCATGCCCACTCTGATCTATTCATTGCTAGTTCATTAATAATAATTTACTGCCCCTCCTAATACTCATGCTAAAGAGAGTTTTATGTTAGTTCTTACTGCGAGTTTCTAGTTATCATATCAGATGTCAGTTTCCAGATCATCTGCAATCTCAACTTAAACACCTTAGGGCCTCTTATCTTATATTATTCAGATGAAGAAAGAGGCAGTCATGCATTTGAAGTGAGTTGGTGAAGAGGAAAGGCTGCAAATATGTTTTTCCTTAAATCCACTCAGATTCCACTGTCTCTAATTAATAAACTCTGCAAGCAGGATGTGCAGGTGAAACTGGTCTTTATAATGTCGCAGTGACAGCACACAACTGCGTAAAGTGGTGAGGGCATTGCCTCCAGGGGAGAACACAGGGGGAAGGTTATAGCCAAGAGGCTGTGCATCACTATAAACTGCTCAACTAGTTCTCAGGCAAGGTTGGCTCTGTTAATGTAGTGAATGTACGGTGTAGCTGAAAGGTGAAGGCACCTGTCACAGGGAATATGCCCTAGAAATGATCAGGTGCCACTTTTGGTCCCATTTTCCCTTCTCTTAGGGTTCATATGAAAAGATAAAAGTCATTTTCTACATCTTGAAATGCGAAATGCATTGGGTCATTTTGTGGCTAAGTGGAGCTAAGATTAACTTACATGTGTAAAAACTTGGATTGCTGGTTGCAATTTCAAATCCTGCCTTACAGAATAAAGAGTTTCATATTTTACAAATTTCAGATGTTACCAACTACAAACAAATTGCTGTCCGGCTGATTTGATATAGTGACAAGACTATTGGATGGGCTGGTAAAATGAACATTCTCAGGGAAGAATTAGGGAATGGTCGTGCAAAATAATTGGAAAACCTGCAAAGTCAGATATTTACAAGTGTTCAAAAAACAGAAAGTATAAATCAATGTTAGGGAGAAACTTTTTATATAAGGTAAAATCTAAATCTGAAGAAAAAATGTATTCATTTTGGTTGGTGAACAGCCTGAACAATGAGGAAAGTGCTACGTGCGATGGAACAACGCAAGCGCAATCATGCTTGCCTCACCAACGCATCTGCCTTAACCATGCATATGCATAATTAAGGCAGAAAGCATTCTAGTGTTCAGTATGGGCAATGAGCAGAAGAAAACGGTCGAAGCTCTTGACTGGTACAGGTAAGTGGGGTTGGGGTCAGGTTTGGGGGTAGTCTTTAAAGATGGGGCCACTTTTAGTGCTCAGGGCATGGGGTTGGGGTACTTTTAGGAAAGGGACAATGTTTTAGGGCTCATGGCGGGTGGAGGCGTTCGGGTGGTTTTAAGGGGTGGGGCTGAATTTTGGGGGAGGTAGGAGTGGGGGCAATTTTGTGGCTCAGGGCGGGATGTTGGGGAAGTTCTTTTAACTGGGTGGCAGCCTTTTAGGCCTCAGGGCAGTGGAAGGGGTTGGGGTAGTTTGATGGACAGAGAAGGGTTACATTTTAGGGCTTTGGGCAGGTTGGGAGGATAGAATTCTAGGGCTTAGGGAGGGGAGCGGGCGTAGGGGTAGAGGCGATCTTATCCACTAAAGCCTTTATAACAAAAATGCATGGTAAAGGCCCCTTACTACTCATGCCTTTAAAACAAAATTTTATTGTAAATGTGTGTGTGGTAAAGGAATGCATGGTTAAGACTCATTCGTGGTTTGGGCTGTGTGGTAGACACACAAGTGGTTTGGGCATGCTTATATCATAGAACCATTAGGAAGATCACGACCATTATTAGATAGTATGGTAACGACCATAGTCGGATGTGGAGATTATTCAACACGCAATGTAACCTATTGAAACTAGATTCTACAATTGGTGAGAAGTTGGCCTATAGCCCTTCATAATTTTCCACATATCTAAGTCACTAAAGGATGAATTAACAACAAGTTACCTTTCTGACAACGAATATTCTTTGTAGCTCCAAAAAACATAAGTCTTCATCAATTGCATTGAATATAAGGCTTGCAGGATAGGAGATTCATGTACCACATATGTGAGGCCTCGAATTCTAAAAATAGGCATATTATGAAAAGTTTAAATTGTAAAACAGATCATGCCATGTATGTCCTAACCTGTACTGGTACAAAACTATATGAACAATGTAAATAGTTAAGGCAACACTTTTGATATTGTACACAAAGATAAATAACAATCAATGAACAAGTACACAAAAATTAATTGAAAGCAAAAACCAACTAAATTATTTACGAAAGTACAAAATATATTTTATTGATAGTCAATTCAATAATAAAGATTTTCTATCATACAATTCCAGTCATGTCTACAGTCACACTCTCATATAATCCACATTAACATTTAAAAACAACATATAGTGGACAGACAGTTGTACAAGAACTTGTTTGGATATTTTGTTTTGATAGATAAACAATGTGGCACAATAATATTTCACTGTTGTATTCTACGAGTGTTTCGGCACTGGAGAAGTGCCTTCGTCAGGAACAGCCACAATCAAACAGAGCTGATATCTGAAAAAAACAACAATGTTTCCAGTAGTTGGTTCTTTCTATGTATTAAAAGTAAGCCGCTAGAATAGCGTGCAGAATTACTTTTTATATGTTTGCATTTAACTAAAATTAGGCGGTGGACAAAAAAGCATCAACAGTTAAAGAAGAGCAATTATGACTGTTAATAAAGAAACAGGCAGATCTTAATAGTCTGGAAGGTGTCTTAAAAGGATTGAATGGAGTGATAAAGTATTGTGCTGAGTGAGTAATAGAAATCCCACAACCTCAAAAGGTATAAATAAAAACTAACCCCAACTGAGACCTACTGTGCGTATGCTTGTGGATACCCAATTAACCACTTGCACGCTAGCGGTTTCCCCGCTGTGCGCTGGATTTTCAAAATCAACATGTTGAGTGACGAGTTCACCTTGTCATCCGCACAGGGTAGGTAATGCTGATGACGAGCTGAGCTCGTCATCAGCATGGAAGGGGTTAAAGTGAATAGAGAAGAAAAAGTAATGATGGAAATGTAATTGTACCAAGAACTCATGGAGTTTTCAAAGAACTGAATCTTTGATTACGTTATTATGTCCAACCTTACGTCAAAGAAGGCACCTTCAAGGTATAAATATGCACACACTTGCTCAGTCAAACACGCCGTGGTTTGGAGCAGTTCGACTATCTACTTGCCCGACGCCCTGCTACAGCAAATGCCGAAGGAAGCCAACCCTCCAGAAGGCGAAACTGAGAGACGCTGTCTTTTAATGCATGACTGACTGAGTGAAATAACTATCTATTGTTTCTGCGACTCTAGAAATACATTTCTTATTCTTGGGAAACAAAGTTGTCATGTTTATGCAGTTGTCAGAGACTAATCCCTTCTTGTTTATTCGAGAAAGTTTCTAGTGACCTCTGAGCTAGCTGGCACTCACAATTAAGTCTAGTTTATTCGATAGAGACCTAGTAGACCTCAGTCCTACGTCAAATCTATATAATATATTATTCCAATGCGCAGAGCCTATCAGGAGTATAGGAACTACACTACAGTATGAGCTGGATGCTAGCAATTGCAATATTAGTGAGTTTTCTATGTTTATGACCAGCATGTAAACATGAGAAGTACTCAATTACCTTGAACTGGGTTTTATAGTAGTTGTCTTACTTTTTATTTCTGGAAAAGTTTTGTGATGTTCACTTGGGCCACATTTAACAGTGTCACACACAAATTTGCATTGTCAACCCGACGAAGCCTGCAATTAACTATGTTCTATAGTCAGCCTTTATAGCATTATATATGGAGAATCCCTCTCAGGGATATAATGTGATGCGAATTAAGTCTATTTTTTAGGAGTATGATTAGAGGTATGCAAAACTTGCTCAATTTGCAATGCTTAATTAACAGAATTGCAAAATAATTATGCAAATGTATGTATAATAACGAGAAATGCATCTCTGGTACCTCATGCTAAAAAATTAAACCAGAGATGCATTTTGCATTAAAAATGACACTGGAGAAGCATTTCATGTAAACAAAAAAAAGTCACCAAAAACAGCAAGCCACATTGTGGAAGCATGCAGCCATTTTCTTCATTTCCAGCTTGCTGCTACCTAGCTATATACCTCATGCTTCCAGTTCCCTAGGTCCATAAACCTTCATTCACACAATTCTTTCTTCCTTTCCTATTTTATAGATTTATTTTCACTTTTTGTTATTTTTATACTTCCCTTGCTTGTCTTTTTTTGTATTAGCATCCCTTTTCCTCTATCTCCATAGCCCAGCTATGGCATTGTCAGACAGCACGGTTGCGCCCTCCAACACCCCTTGTTGTCAACAGCAGACCAAGGGGGTACTTCTGCCATATTTTGATGATGCTGAGGTGCATCACTAATTGTTTTTGTGCAGCATGACCTCCCCCTCATGCTGGCAATAAATACGTGTCAAGGAAAAGAGTACAGTTGGTGGAGCGCAAGCTGTAGGATGATAGTGCAGGCCAGACACATCTGTGATGTCATTAAACATGTCATGAGTGATGTAGTATGTGAGGCCGTGATCAGTGCATGGTGGGGGCACAAGCTACTATTTGCTCTGGGGGGGCCTGGCCAACTGTCTAAGATGGCGTTCACATAAGTTTCGAACTCCGGGCCTGGGCCATTAATCCGTAACTATCCCTACATAAATATCATATACATAGCCATCTACGACCCTGTGAATGAATGTGGGGAGATACACTCATGATTGTCCGGATTTTCCCGATGATTTGGAGCAGATCCGGTCCCCCGGCGCGGATGACGGTGCAGAGGCTGGATGGTGCCCTCTGGCCCGACGGTGCTAAGGGTCGAAATAATGGCCCCTCCAGCCTGGATGTAGCTGGTGCTCAAGGGCCTTGTATCTCGGAGGAGTTTTCCGAAAGTACGCCTGTGACAACGAGGGGAGAGGGCAGCCTTCAAGCCCCCCTCAGTGGCCTGCAATGAAAACTCCTGGTCCCATGGCCTTGAAACGCGGCCAGAACATCCGAATCTGTTCGGCCTGTCTGTGACCTCAGAGTTCTAGTGGATCCTGGAACAGTCTGGCTAGCACAGTGGGGTCCCTTGGGCAGCAGCACTGAGCTGCGGCAGTGCCACGAAAGCGGAACATTTGAAGGAGCGCCGGTGACAGTGGAGTGTCGGAGGTAGCCGCTAAATCCCCCAGGCGGGCTATAACATGTGTGCCTGGTCTCGCAGCCTTACAACTGGGTAAGAATATCCCGGTTCAGTTGTCCTCGTGGAAACCGCCGAACGCTGCCAGACCCCGGAACAGTCTTGCTTACTGGGGGGGTCTCTTGGGGCTGATGCAAGGAATTGCAGTGGTGTCATGTCAACGGAGGGTCTGTTTGGCTCTGAGCGGCTTGACCGAAGCAACCTGAATGGTGTCAGCAGCGCAATGATTGAAGCTATTTCCCAGGCTGTGTGCTAGCTGGGGGCTGTCTGGTCCTTTGAACATATTTGGTGTCCTCATGCATCATGGTTGCTAGATGGGGACTATTGAAGACAAGGACGTGGGCCTCTTGGGGCACATCCCAGGATTGGCAGTACTCCCCCCCCCCAGGTGTTGCTCCTAGACCGACAAGCTTGGGGGTGTGAGACAGGACCATTCCGGCAACACCATTATCCTCAAGGGAGCCTTTCTAGCTCAGGGTGTGATATTGTTTAACGTCCAGAGCAGGGAGACCGGGACAGCCCTCCCTATAACTAGAATCTCCTCCTGACTTTGAGGCCGGGTGCAGGTGGCAACTGATGTGCTGGCCTCACCTACATCACTGGATCCTGGCCGTGACGAACAGCAATGAGACCCCACACTGAGTCTGGCTTGGAGGGTCGGAAGGACACCCCAGAGAAGAGAAGTTACACCAACACCAATTGCGGAGTGTTCAAATAGATTTCCCTTGGTCTTGCTTGGGGTGGGCTGGTCTGGGGGATTGAGGAACTGTGGATGGGCCCTGGCTGGGGCTGACTGTGCTTGGACTAGGGGACCGGGCAAAGATTTGCCATAACCTACCTCCTCCTCTCAATATCTGCACACGGAGAGTCCCGTGGAGTGCCCCGGGGATTGAGAAGTGACCTGCCTATGGAGTGAAGCCCTGCGTTGTCCACTCCTGGGGGCTCCCGGCGGGGTAAGGCAGCACCTACTGCAACAAAAATTGAAACTGTTGATACCTAGCTTGGCATTGTGGCATTAGCTTGCTGACCCTACACTATGGTGGGAGCTAACTGTTAAAAGTGAGAGGGCTCTGCTGACTGCTTGACACCATGTGTGGAGGTCTCAAGGTGAGAGGCCCACTCTACTAACAAGCACCCACTGATTACATCATGAGGAGGTCTCTGTGGAAGGAGGCAAGTTGTAATACTTATCTAAGGAACTGATCCAGTGTGAAACTCCCACATTTGCTGATGCTACCACTGGCCTGGCAGTCCTGTTATTGGCAATGGGGTGCAAAAAAAACAAATCCGAGGCCTTATCCGCTGGTAAGGTCAGTGCAAGATGATGGTGACATGCTCCGTCCAGACAAACTAAACATGATTCTACTAGAAATACAAGAGTCCCAAGCATGTATTGCACAACACCTGGAACAATTTCTACTGACCTTAACCTACCAAAAGATGACCATAAGAAATTAGCAGACTGGGTGAAAATCGGTGAAGTAACTTTGGAACTAACAGCGCCCACGGTCAGAGAAAATGAAGCACAGATCTCCCAAATGCGCCATCAAATTGACATCTAACAGGCCCGGGCTGAGGATGTCGAAGGAAGGTCTTGGCGGAACAATTTATGAATAGTGGGCATCCCGGAGGGCAAGGAGAGACCAAAGCCCACACTGTTCATCGAGGACTGGCTGAGAAAGACAGTGGCTTCCACCGGGCTGTCTGACTTATTCACAGTGGAACGAGCAGACCGGGTGCCGGCCAAAAAGCCTATCCCTGATGCAAATCCCAGGCCGATAATAGCCAAGATTCTGAACTTTAGAGACAGAGGTCTCCTTTTACAAAATCCTCGCATCGATGGTCCTGTTTCGATCGGCAATGCCAAGGTATCGATATTTCCAGACTTCACGATTGAAGCTCAAAAGAGACGCTCATCATCACTGGGAGTCAAATCACGTGCACGTACTGTGGGCCTGTCGTTTGCTCTCTTGTTTCCTGCATAGTTAAAGAATCTCCATGATTAGCATTCCTATTTATTTGATACCCCGGAGAGTGCCTGGGAGTAGTTGGACAGGAAATTTCCTGACTCAGGCGGAAGTGAGCACCAAACTGGACCTCATCCGAAATCACAAGGATTGCAGGGACGACGCACCACCTAGGAGGGCTCCTCCAAGGCCCCATCCCTTCAGGCAGTCTTGGACAGTAGACAGAAGGCCTTCCACACGGCCAATACCTTATGGATTGTCCGCCAGCTGATCAGCACTAGCCCCTCAGTGGAAGCGACATCGGACTCTTCTGGGGGTAGTGTCACTTTTTCCCTTCCAAAACTACGGAACTGAGCACTGACCCACTGGGCTGAGACCACTACATACTATTGGTTAATGGTGTAGGGATTATGTTTAAATTACAGTTACCAGACATGCTAATATTGATGTCACAGTGGGAGAAGTTATAGATCATATGGGTGTGTTGCACGACGCTGAAATAGCTTCTAAAATGCATTGCTTGTCATAGAGAGTTGCCAGTTGTTGGTAAATGTTACTTGCAACAACTGTCGACATGGATAGTATGGTTTGTTATGCTGCCATTATATAGGGCCAGAGCGGTACTTTATAACCCTGGGGATAGCCCCTGAGGGCCATGGAGTTGGACACAAACTCCATGGAACTCCGTGGAGCTCCGCTAATCCACCCCCTATTAAGATATAGGTTACAAGTAATTTTAAAAAGTAAAAACCACTTACCCGTTTACTGCGGCTTCCCTGGGTTGCCCTCCACCTCTTCCTCGCTGTCCGGGTACTGCTTGAGAGAACTGCGCATACGCGCATGCCTGCGCAGTTCCCTCAAGCAGTACCTCTATGGTGAGCAAGAGGAGGGCAGCACAGGGACGCCACGGAAAACAGATAAATTGTTTTTACTTTTTATAAATTACTTGTAACTTATATCTTAATATGGGGTGGAGGCGGGCGGCGGGCTAACTCTACTCCACGTTCTTCCCCCGGAACATGGAGTAGGCAAATCTCTGCACACTCCGTGGGATGAGCGTATTTCTCCACCCGCGGTTAGTATCGTATCGGATACTATGTTCTTACAATAGTATATAATTGTCACATCAATAGCTCACCCTATCAGCGAAAGCACTGGTTTTATCATAATATTGGTTCTTAGTTTAAAGTTTCCGTTTTGGTAGGATGATGTTGTCTCATTGGACTATGAATTAGGAAGTTGATCACCTAAATGCTCGGTGGTGGTATGCGAGGTGCTGCTGTGTGGATACAGACAGGGGTTCCCTTTTCTTTGCAAGATAGCAAGGTTAATGAGCAGGGCAGATACGTGTTACTACAGGGTACATTGTACGGGAAGCAAATAGTCCTTGGGTCGGTGTATGCACCTAATATGACCAGGAGGCATTCCTATCTCGTCTTACACTAGCCCAGGCAGACTGGGCACAATATCCTTGGTTGTTAGGAGGAGATTCTAATGCAGTATTGTTTGGTGGGTTGGATGGCTCACACCCTCCACTGCCGGGTACAGTAACGTACCAGCAAGCCCGAGTATTACAAGGCTGGATGTCAGGATGGGTATTGGCAGACAGTCTGGCGTTTACACAACACAAATATGCATAAATACTCCTTTTTCTCTCACCCCCATGGTTTACACTCCCGATCAGAGAGATTCACATGTACACCCACCCTTCTGTCACATGTTGCACATTGTACCTATTTAGGCAAGACTATATGGAATCATAATTCCCTTGAGCTGTCCCTCAATTGGGGCCAAACCCCATCCCTAATCCCAACATGGCGCCTAAAGCCTCAACTTCTGGAACACCAGGTGTTTAGAGACACTATAAGCACTGCAATCACATCTTACTTCGAAATTAACAAAAGACAAGCTACCACAAGGTTAATTGATTGGGAAGCCTTCAAAGTACAGATCAAGGCGGTATCTATGAGCACAGTGGTTGGGGCTAGACATGAGATTTCTCGCGATCTTACAGACTTAGAAGCATCACTGCAGGCATTAGAAATTGAAGCATGGGAAGATGCGGGGTTATTGTAGCGGCTTCAGCAGGCCAGGATAAAATATGCTGAACTTCGGGAATGCTAACACCTAGTTGACCTCTAATATTATGCAGCTCGGATGCACGCAGAAGCCGATTGACCTGGCACATTACCCGCCCACATGACACGACCTCAGCCCTCCTCCACGCCCGTGCTGGCAGTATAGAATGTCAATCATGAATTAATAAATACGCAGATAGGGAATAATTAGGCATTTTATTACTATTACGCCCACTTAGATGCGTCCCCCCTCAGGTCCCTTCAAAAGACTTGACTGACTTTTTAGCGAATATCCCCTTACCGGTTATTCCACGTAATACTAGGGAGACTCTAGCTGCTGACATTACAATGACAGAAATTCGTGGGGCAATAAAGGACCTTGCTCGTAATAAGACACCAGGTTCTGATGGGTTCCTGATAGAATGTTATGCTACATTCCCAGCACAATTATTCCTTAAATTATTGCAATTATATACCACATCCCTAGAGGAAGGAACATTGCCCCCTACAACCAAGGAAGCAATAGTGACATCTCTATTGAAACCAGATAAATCGCAAGTGGATCTTACTTCATGCTGACCCCTGTCTATTCTTAACACTGAATATAGAATATTGAGTAAAATATTAGCAATGCGTCTTTTACCGTTCCTCCCTGGGCTTATACACACTGACAAAATGGGTTTGTTCCACGTTACAGCACTTCACTGAACATACGGTGCCTCTTCAATTTGTTCCATACAGCCCTCCCCATGGCCAGGATGCTTGTCATTAGACATTCAACAGGCTTTCAACTCACTGAGCTGGCAATATATGCTAGCAGTGCTGAGGAAATATGGCATTCCCCAAACATATTGTTTTTAAGTAGAATTAATATACACTTCACCAACAGCTCATGCGAAATCAGGGTGCAATATATCCCCCGCATATAATATATTTTGTGAAACACTGCAAGGATGTCCTGTCTCCCCAGTCCTCTTCGTGCTGGGTTTGGTGCCCTTGGCACACCATTTAAGAATAATAATGCGCACACATGGTATTCCAATAAGTCCAACTACCCACTGAGTGTCCTTATATGCTGACGATATAGTGCTATATTTTAGAGATCTGGGGACAGACCTAACTGCAGTGGCGGTGATGTTGCATCAATTTGGGCTACCGTCAGGGCTTCAATTGAATGCATCAAAGTCCATGGCATATTCCTTTTATGACACACATCCTATCTCCACCCTACGCTTCGGATCTGTGCAGCTCAGAGTCGACCTGGCACCTTTAAATATCTTGGTATCCAGTTTTACAGGAACATGCAGAACATGGTTGATGGGAATCTAATACGTGCCATTATTGCATTAAAATCACAAGTGGCCTTCTGGATTAAATTACCATTGTCCATAGCAGGGCAAATAGCAAAAGGGAAAATGGTGATGCTACCTAGGCTCCTATACTACTTCGTTAATCTCCCTGTATTGGTCCTGGCATGTTTTTTAAAAAAATGTTAAACTTCTTATTGATAACATTGATATGAGGGAATGGGCATCGTAGAATTTGCTTGCCAAAGTGCAGCTGCCCACAGCAAAAGGGGGAATGAGAGGATTTCAAGGCATATAACATTTTTTGGCAATTGTAGTGGCTGGCATATTGGCTGGTGGGGCTTAATTTATCTGAGATTGGGTATATGTCTGTAAAATTACGGCATGGAACACTGCAGACACTGATCTCCCCAGAGCCTGAAAGACCGAAAGATATCCCTGTGTTGCTCCAAGTAGCGCTTCATTACTGGACACTCGCGTTGAATTACACAAAATTTCCCAATCCATATGCTGCGAACATACCCTATTGTGGCCTCCCAACACCATACTGCCCATTAACTGCACATAGGTCAGCACCTTGGGTGGACTGGGGAATCACGACTGTGGTCTCCTTATTCACTAAAGGGCAGCTAATGCCTCACGCTTAAGTGGTACGTACATATGGAGTCCCTAATACGCTATTTCTGACACATGCTAGCATATTACATTTAATTCGCAAGTATTGGCTAGTCGAACAATGTGAGCCCCCAACATTCCACTTATTGCAAGCATTACACATAATGGGACACAGGAGACATTTGGTCAGATGGCTCTACAGGGGACTAAGAGAACATTTGGAGATTTCACTTTCACCCCTTCGTCAAAATTTGAAGGTGGATATTAACCGTGGGCTCACAGACAAGGAATGTGCAATAGTCCTTGAGTATCCAAAAAGGGTATCCCGAAATGAGTGATTTAAGTTTATACAACTGGCCCTATTGCATAGGGCATATTTGATGCTGGATAGGGTCCATGAATTGTACTCACAAGCCTCCTCTAGCTGCCCTCGCTGCCCCCTGCCCGGAGCCGATTTGACACATAGTTAAGGTCTTGCTCGGCATTGCAAGAGTATTGGCAAGAGGTCACGGATAGTTAACCACAACTGTCCGAACGACTCAATTGGACAACGCTAGAAGCATGCTTGCTAGGACTATCCCACCCTACCATGGAAAGCAAAAGTGTTACTCTGATTCACAGACCTCTCTCTAATACTAGCTAAAAGACTGCTAATGCAGCAATGGAAGTCTCATGCAGCTTTGAGAAAGGGATGTTTAGGGGAGGAGGTGGTGCGATGGGCCTAGACAGAGGGGAAAGCCCTCAAGATGGTGGAATACAGAGAGCTTCACAAAAACTCTATATCGCTAGACTGGTTTCAACTGTTGGAACAATTCAAAAGTAATGAATCTGTTGATTAGGGCTATGGTGGTCTGTACCACCATTAAGTTATGGGCTAATACACTTGAATATGAAGTGGTATGAATAGGAATGATGTCACTGGGATTGTCTGCTGTTTCGTTGTCTGCCTTCCTTCGACCCTTCCTCCCTCCCGGTCTGTCTCTCCCACCCCTCTGCCCGCCCACCTGGCTCACCCCGCTTTTCCCCCTTCCTTCTGTTCATTTAGGGCCTCTGTGGCCTAAGGGTAACGTACAGACCGGGTGGACCAGCATCTACAAGCAAGAATTAATGGGAACATTCTTTTAAGGGGTGGTAGGGGGGTCTAGTTGAGTGTAATACTCTGAATCTTTCTTTGTTCTATGAAAAGTGATATAAATCGCAGATTCTTGCATTCCAAAATATGGGTTATGCATTACTGAATGTTCCTAGTGAGATGAGTTGTAATGTTATGCTTTTAATAACATATGCAATATTATTACCAATTGCACAATGTATATTGCTCCTTGATAATATGTAATATATTGACTTTGAGAAAAACAATAAAAATCATTTGATATAAAAAAAAATACTATTTGCCCTGCTAATTATAACTGCGTATTTCAGTATTTATTGTTGTATGAAACGTTAATTCTGTCAGTGACATATTCTTCTAGCAATAACATTACTTTAAGCTCTTTTTTCTCCAATTAATATATATATATATATATATACATATTACCTACTGGCGGTCGCCAGTAGGTATATATAGTTAGGATTTTTCCTCTATGGGATTTTTGAAAATTCTATGTCGAATAACTTTGGCGTTTGAGGACGGAATTGGCTGGAATTTTCAGGAAAATGGCACATTTTGTTTCTGAGCAGCCCCTGAAAATTTGGGGGGGTTTCGTCAAGGGGGGGCAGAGAAAAGAGGGGGGTCCCAAAACGTGTTTTTCCCATGCAATTTTCCATAGGGCGGTTGGCCTCACTTTTAGCTCGAACGGCTGAATGGATTTTCACGAAACTTGGCAAAATTGTAGGGACTGGTAGCCCGATGTGCCTTTGCTAGGTCTCAATATATGTGCTCCAGTGGATTTTGAGAAATTAACGTTAAAAAAAATATATATCTGTAAGCGCGCTCCGGGCAGCGCCCCGGTTCGCGTACCTGACGCGTAACGGAACTTCGCGAAGCGAAGCTGATTGGCTCTCCGGTGTCTGTCAACATTCTAAACAGTCCGGAGCGGCCGCCATCTTGTCTCTCGGTAGGATCGAGAGACAAGAGTAGGCCAAAACAAAGGGGGAAATGACCATAAGGGGGCATAGTAGATCCTCCCTGACCCCCTAGGTTTGATGTGGAGGCTTTAAAAGGGCCCCGCGCGGCAAAAAAAAATAAAAAAAATGTTTGTTTTTTTTGCGTGGGGAGCGCCCGGTACGCGCACCGGGAAGCGGTCTTGGGAGCGTACTATAAGGAAAAAAGAATGATAGACTATGATATTTTGAAATATTGTATGTTTATTGATTGTTCTTTTTGTTGTTTTTTTTGTTTTTTTATTTAAGTAGCAGTATTTATGATTATTAAATATAAATTTATTTTTGTGATTGTGCACAGTATACTATAAGTCTGACTTTACATTATAATCAATTTGGTACTAGTTTATGAATTACATATAAAAATGATTAAAGACTCAAATAATTTTTGATTATTAAATATAAATTTATTTTTCTGATTCTTTTTCAAAATTTAATAGAAAGTCTAACATTTGACTGTCTGATATGTCTTCTTTTTGACTGAACATAACTTCCCACATTTGACCGTCCTGATAATGAAGTAAGAAATCCACAGATTCTACACATTGTAGAAGTTCATGGTCCCGTTATTCATCCATGAATTCCAAGTCAATGGGTTCAATGATTTCCTCATTGTTAATCTCTAGGACAATTTCAAAGGAAACGTTCTGTTCTCCTTCCATTTTTGTGCTGAAATTTGCATAAAAAATAAATATATCAGTAGAGATAGGGCACTGTTGGGGTTTAAGCTCAGACAGGTACTTTTCAGGCGTGAAGTAGTACTATTAAAAAGTGCTTGTGAAAAAGCCTAAGTAAATTCATAATTATACCACAGAAACCTAAATCAATCCATAATTATAATAAACAAGCCTTTCTCAATGTCTAACTCTTACAGAGGGATAGTATATAACTATCTGAAAATGTTTTCAAATTTATAAAATAACATCTTACCTTTTAAAAACAAGTTTAAGTTGTCAGTGAAAATGATTTTGCAATGTGGTTCAGGAAGTAGTAGTCAAAATGGCTGTGTTTCTCTCTCTTTCTTTATATATATTCAGGTACATAACCAATCAAATGTCAGGTAAAAAAAGTAGAAAATGAAAGTAACATTTTAATTGGTTGTCAATTCCAACACTTCAGATGTGTTTTGTGAAGTAATTTACCTCAGGGTATTTAGAGAGGTCTACAGGCTAAATGGCTAAATGGAATTCCAATCAAATTTGTGAAAATGGTAGGGATTGGTATGTGGTATGAGCTAATCTATATTTGGTGAAAGTGTCTCCAGTGGTTTTTCTGTGAATTACTTTCCCACCTTTTTTGAGCGAGCGCTCCCCGGTGTGCGCCCCGGTACGCGAACCGGCAGCGTTACGGGAGTCCTCCATTTTGTGTTTCGGTAGAATTGAGATACAAGATGGAGGGCAAATAATGTTCAGAATGGGTAGAAGGGGGCACGGTAGACGTATCCTGACCACCTAGGTTTTCTGAGGGTAGCTGAGGAGGACCATATGTGCGGAAAAAAACCCCATTTTTTTCAAATTTTCGCGCGGTTAGCGCCCGGTGCGCGTACCGGGTAGCGCTCCGGGGAGCGTACTTTGGTGAAAATTTGTGAAAAAAGTTAGAGTAAAATAATAATTGTGAGTCATCAGATGTAGGGTAGCTCTGAAAAGAGCTTTTGGGTCCTGTGGCTGATGTAGGTACCTACAAGTAGGTACCAATGCACAGTCTTAAATTGAGGATGAAAATTCTGTTCCCCTCATCTGAGAAGTGAACTCCATCTGCTCTGTAGATATCTTGCATGTAGTAACGCAAGTTATTGTTGTAGATGGAGCCCATTCCATGGTCTCTCATGTAAGCTGAAACAGACTTATTTACATGTTTCCTCGATTTCTCAATTTGTGGACAAAATTGGTTGGAGCACTTCCATTTCTGTCTTTGGCATATATTTGAATATACCAAGGCAGTTTGAGGAAATAGTGCCATCAATTGCTCAAAGGTGTCCTTTAAAAGCATTTCCAGACCTACCCCAGTCAAAGTGCCCAAGTCATTTCCTCCACAGTGCACAATTAACAGGTCAGGTTTTGGCAAATGCAAAAAGGTTTTCACCAATGGTATTAATTGGTGACATCTTAATCCTCTGTGACCAATCCAGTTGATTTCCACATTTTGTAAATTGAGATTGTGTAAATTTCTGTTATCAGCATACCTTTGAGCCCAGTGGATGTAACTATGTCCAACAATCCAGACAGAAAACATGGTGAGAGGAGGTTCTGCTGCAGTCAGATGAAGTATGAGAATGAAATGGCAGTTGAAATAGTAGGAGTATGTAATGAAAAAAACTGTGGAGTTTCTGTGCTAATGATTCAGTAGCAGTGATTGGTGGATTTTGATTGCTGAAAACAGAAAGTTAGGGTGCAAGGATGAGTTCTTTGAAAGATGTAATTTGAATGGTCAAGAAAAAATCATTTTATGAAAGATTGCACTGGATACGCAGGTGTACTGAGAGTTCAGAGTTCAATTGAAACATTGTTGTGTGAACTTGCAAACATGAGAGGTCTTTCAGGAGGTGGTTGCTATGGAAAAAAGGCAGAAAGGGCAGAGGGGGGAAGGGTGTTGATTTGAAAAAAGTGAGGGAAGAGTTTTGATTGGGTGACATGAGAGATATGTGTGATGAATTACAGCATTTCTGTGCCATTGATGGTTGCAGCCTCTGGAGTGCATACCTTTTTCCTCTGCTGAAGACAAATTGGTATGTGTCTGAGACTGTTTTGAAACTCAAAAAGTATTTGCTAAGGTGAGAAAAGATTCATTTAATTTAAATAGAGAATAGTATGCTTTAAGGAGAAAATTATGAAGAAAGTTATGTATTTAAAATGTTGCTTTGTGTCAAGTGTTTTACAAATAGATTTTGTTTCTTTGAGTTACATAGCCATGTTACATAGGCATGTTAAAAGTGACGCAAAAATGGTGCAAGGGCCTTAAAAAAATGCTTTCATGTGTCTTAGGGCATTTTAAGTCACTTCCCCATGAATGTAGGTATATAATTACTTTACATGATGTGTTTAAAAACGTTTTTTGAAATCAATTAGGTTTCTTGATATGTACTGCTAGAGTTTCATAGGTTGCTTGGGGCATATTTACAAGGCCTTTGAGTTCCTTTGATGTTATTTTTCCCATTTTAATTTAAGACATTTCCTTGTGGTGCAAGGTCCTTGTAAATACGCCCCCATGTGTGCTTGGCAAATTTAGATTTTGATTCTTTGAGTTACATAGCCATGTTAAAAGTGACGCAAAAATGGCGCAAGGGCCTTAAAAAAACGCTTTCATGTGTCTTAGGGCATTTTAAGTCACTTCCCCTTGAATGTAGGTATATAATTGATTTACATGATGTGTTTAAAAACGTTTTTTGAAATCAATTAGGTTTCTTGATATGTACTGCTAGAGTTTCATAGGTTGCTTGGGGTATATTTACAAGGCCTTTGAGTCTCTCTGATGTTATTTTTCCCATTTTAATTTAAGACATTTCCCCGTGGTGCAAGGTCCTTGTAAATACGCCCCCATCTGTGCTTGGCAAATTTAGATTTTGATTCTTTGAGTTACATAGCCATGTTAAAAGTGATGCAAAAATGGTGCAAGGTCCTTAAAAAAACGGTTTCATGTGTCTTAGGGCATTTTAAGTCACTTCCCCTTGAATGTAGGTATATCATTGATTTACATGATGTGTTTAAAAACGTTTTTTGAAATCAATTAGGTTTCTTAATATGTACTGCTAGAGTTTCATAGGTTGCTTGGGGTATATTTAAAAGGCATTTGAGTCCCTTTGAT
Source organism: Lissotriton helveticus (assembly GCF_964261635.1). Classification (NCBI taxonomy): domain Eukaryota; kingdom Metazoa; phylum Chordata; class Amphibia; order Caudata; family Salamandridae; genus Lissotriton; species Lissotriton helveticus. The sequence goes on along the minus strand of NC_136065.1, from coordinate 1,461,082,974 downwards.
GTTATTTTTCCCATTTTAATTTAAGACATTTCCCTGTGGTGGAAGGTCCTTGTAAATACGCCCCCATGTGTGCTTGGCAAATTTAGATTTTGATTCTTTGAGTTACATAGCCATGTTCCATACAGTGCTCACCTTCTGCATAGTCTTTGATATGCTAGACTCCATCTGCACAATGAGATATCTAAGCAAAGGAAACACAGGTGATTTGATTGTGAAATGAGCAAAAGAAATTCCACATTTTTCAATTACATCACCTGTGTTTCCTAACATTACGAATCACATTGTGAAGATGAGGTTTAGGCCTGTCCACGGACACAGAAGAGGTCTGGCCTTTGTTCAAGAGTGCAGTGGACATGACTCACTTCATTGGTAGGCCTGCACATGTATTATCTCCTCTGTACTCTTCAATAAGCCTAAATTTCATCTGCAACCCTGAGTAGGTCTCACCTCAAACAAATCTCTGGATAGGCCTCAGCTTATCGTCATCCTGAATCAATCATTTAAAATGTTAGGGGCAGATTTATGATGGCCGTGCGCCTCTTTTGCGCCGCTGTTGCGTCACTTTTGTGATGCAGCAGTGATGCAAAAGATGCACCATGTTGCAAGATAGGCCTCACTTCATCTCCAACAAGATACCGTCAGTTTAAACTGTAAACATTTAGGACTGTGTAGGGGGCATGGAGAAGCTGAATCTTCTGTAAATGTCAAAATTGTTGTATACAGTGCTCAACTTCTGTGTACTCTTTGATATGCTAGACTCCATCTGCACTATGAGATACCTAAGCAAAGGAAACACAGGTGATGTGATTGTGAAATGAGGAAAAGAAATTCCACATTTTTCAATTACATCACCTGTGTTTCCTAACATTACGAATCACATTGTGCAGATGAGGTTTAGGCCTGTCCACGGACACAGAAGAGGTCTAGCCTTTGTTCAAGAGTGAAGTGGACATGACTCACTTCATTGGTAGGCCTGAACATGTATTATCTCCTCTGTACTCTTCAACAAGCCTAAATTTCATCTGCAACCCTGAGTAGGCCTCACCTCAAACAAACCTCTGGATAGGCCACACCTTATCGTCATCCTGAATCGATCATTTAAAATGTTAGGGACAGATTTATGATAGCCGTGTGCCTCTTTTGCGCCGCTGTGCGTCACTTTTGTGACGCAGCGGTGGTGCAAAAGATTTGCTATGTTGCGACATATTTACAACTTGATGCATCTAGGCAGATGTGTCATGCTGTAAAGTCCTGTGCCACCTGAAACCAATGCAGCAGTGATGCAAAAGATGCACCATGTTGCAAGACAGGCCTCACTTCATCTCCAACAAGATACCGTCAGTTTAAAATGTAAACATTTAGGACTGTGTAGGGGGCATGGAGAAGCTGAATCTTCTGTAAATGTCAAAATTGTTGTATACAGTGCTCAACTTCTGTGTACTCTTTGATATGCTAGACTCCATCTGCACTATGGGATACCTAAGCAAAGGAAACACAGGTGATGTAATTGTGAAATGAGGAAAAGAAATTCCACATTTTTCAATTACATCACCTGTGTTTCCTAACATTACGAATCACATTGTGCAGATGAGGTTTAGGTCTGTCCACGGACACAGAAGAGGTCTGGCCTTTGTTCAAGAGTGAAGTGGACATGACTCACTTCATTGGTAGGCCTGCACATGTATTATCTCCTCAGTACTCTTCAACAAGCCTAAATTTCATCTGCAACCCTGAGTAGGCCTCACCTCAAACAAACCTCTGGATAGGCCACACCTTATCGTCATCCTGAATCAATCATTTAAAATGTTAGGGACAGATTTATGATAGCCGTGTGCCTCTTTTGCGCCTCTGTGCGTCACTTTTGTGACGCAGCTGCGGTGCAAAAGATTTGCTATGTTGCGACATATTTACAACTTGATGCATCTATGCAGATGTGTCATGCTGTAAAGTCCTGTGCCACATGAAACCTGCGTCAGATTTCATGTGAGCGTTTTGTTGTAGGGTGGCCAGTCATTTGCATGAAAGCCCTGTAAAACTAACACAGTAAAATTAAGAAGATTTCACTGAGTCACATTTATGGCATTGCTGCATCAAATCCTTACTCCTGTTTGAAACAGGCATAAGGAGTGATGCACCATGCAATGTGTGGCTTGCCCTTGTGCATTGCAGTAGACATGTCGCGCTTACGACGTGATTCGTGCAATGCGCCGTTTTTGTGGAACAGATGCGTGACGCATCTGTGCTGTTTTTGCTCAATGGTGCTCTGCATTGTAAATGCGGCACATCATGGGTGGCAGAGCAGTGGCGTACGTTAACTGGTGCATCCCTGGGGATGCGCCAGTTAACATAAATCTGCTCCTTTAAATGTAAGTATTAGCAGGGGACACAGTGTTGGTGAGGCTTATCTAAGGTTAAGAAGAGATGAGTCCTGTTCATTGAAAAATTGGACATAGGCCTCACCTCCTCAGCATCGCTGGACATGGTTAAATAATATCAGCAAAATGTTACTCTTGGTAAACAATTTTACTATTATAGTCTCTGAGATTTGTCTCTTACTCTGCAACATCTCATTGTTGTTCTCTTTCTTTAAAGATAACGACAACATCAAGCATGAGTGATAATGAGCAATCTGTTGATCTCGATATTATCATTGAAATTGTGATTGAAACATCAGTGGAAGTAGATCCCTTGGATGATTTAAATCCTGAGGATGATGAAGAACATGATGAGGATGCCGATTTGTCAGAATTGTATGACATAGGGTGGGAAGCTGACCTGCTTGAGCCTATGGAACTATAAACATTTATTTTTAAAAGTTACTGGAAATGAAAAGTAAACATGTAAACTGTTTCATTTGAAATTAAACACAACTTCAAAAACAGCTTGTGTGTAGTGTCTTTAATAAAATAGTCAAATATGCTCATAAAATTAGTTCAGATTCACATATAAAACAGCACAGGTCAAATGTAGAAGCATTCCATTTCTTTGCTACTATTTGTGACTACTAAATTTGCCAATGCACTAACAATTATTTTATGTAAAAATGACAAGTAGTGTGTTAAATTTTTGACGACTGTTATTGATTTACTGTTTGGTAATAGTGGTTAATAACATTTTTTATTATATTTTACCACAGATTCAACTGCAGATCATTTCAAAAGGATATAATGCCATCTAAACAACGAAACCGAAAGGCTACAAAACGTCAAAGACAGCAGCTTACTAAATGCTTGCAGCAGTCCTCTACAATAAAAACTCGTCAAGTCACCAAGAAAGCTCCGGGTAAGACAACGAAATCATTCCTAAGAAACATTTGTAGAAAAAAAAGTAGTACTACAGAAAATGTTTTAGTCCAGAAAAAGAGAACCAATTTAAACGGAAAGGAAAGGCCAATCAAAAATGTTACTGCTAGAGCAGGAGATAACTCTGTGCATGGTAGTAGAAGGAAAAATCAGTTTAGGGACATTCGTAGACGAATGTTCCGCAACAGGATAATTGGCAATTTGTTAAAAAATATTAAGAAAGGTCAACAGAAAGTGGTTTTTTATAAGAGAAAAAAAAAAGTTGAGAAAATTATTGATCAGGCATTTGAAATTAAGCGAAAGTTATTTATTTTGATAATCAATAGAATTAGGAAGCTAAACAAGGCAATTTATGATTTAAAAAGAAATAGTAGATGGAAGAGAACAGTTAATCGTAGTAATTTTTGTGAAGTTTTTTCAGGAGAATGGATGCATAGTTCAAGTTGTGAGGCATTTTTTAATGAGGAGAGTTATTTCCAGGATAATGATTTGGTGCATGCAGTTGACACCAGTGGTCGAGCTTATGAGGTAAAAGATGGTTGTCCAGTTGAAAAAGAAAAACTTGTGGCAACAGAGGCAGAAGAGGTGTTAGGTAATGAGGTTTTAGGAAGACGTCCTAAGGGACCAGTGTATATCTGGAAGTGTAGTAGTATTTGCAGTGTGCGACAGGATTCCATCAATTTGCTTTGTGATTTTGTACGGACATTTAATAAGAAAACTTTAAAACAGAAAATGAAGTTGTTGCAAGAATTAGATCCTTGCAGAGTGAGAGAAGTGACAGGTTTGCATGGTCATTCACTGGCCTGTCTTTCCAGGAGAGTATGCCAGAGTGTTTTTCATCATTTCAGGATGCTAGCAGTGCATCATAATAAAGTGAGGAAATTAGTTAGAATGTTGTATTATGCTAAGAGTCCAGCAATTATGCTTAAACAATTATGCACTGCTCTTTTGCATGGTTCTGAAGTAGATGTGAAGAATATTTGTGAAGAAATTGAGTTTTGTTACTTTGCAAGTAAAGAGGAGAATGTTGAAATTGACCCAGAAGAAGAAGGTAATGTGGAAGATAGTGTACAGGTTTCCAGTACAGATAATTTTCAGAAGGAAATTGCCACGTTTCAGGTGAAATCAAGTGAGAGGCCTAATTTCACTTGTGTGTGTTGTCGACGCACTTATTATAAGAATCAGACTAAGTTAGTGGATTTATATGCGAAAAGTGAAAGGGAAAATAATAGTGAATGGAAGGATTTTGCAACATACTTGATGGTAGAAAATTGTTTTGATTTGGGATTGGATCAACGTGTGTGTACTTATTGTTGTAACAAATTAAATCAAAACCGGATGCCTGCTAGAGCGGTTCATAATAATCTGGAATTGGTTGAGATTCCTTCTGAATTGAAGGATTTAAATACTTATGAATCTATTTTGATTCAAAGTATCCATCCCTTTCAGGCTATTGTAAGAATGGAGCCAAAGACAGGGAAATTGCCTCCATCAGATTTATAGAGAGGATTAAAGGGAAGAGTTGTTTATTTGCCTCTAGATTTGAAGAAAAACATTAATACAATTGGAGTAGAAAAAGTGGAAGAGGAACCTCTGGTTATCTTAGTTAATGGGGTTCCGACAAAGAGTAAGAAAATATGGCAAGATTTAGTGGATGTTAGGAAAGTCAAAAAGGCAACATTGTATTTGAAGAAAAACAATAAGTACTACAAGAATGTATATGTTGCAGAAGAGGAAGTAAGTGAAGACGAGGATAGCGATTTGTGTGCTGGTCAAATTGAGAAAGTAGAACCCTCTAAAAATGAAGAAATATATTAACATTATAGTGTTCATCCTTTGCATTCCAAGGAAGTCATGGGGAATGCTATTGAGTTGTTTCAAATGAAACAAGCCAAAGGGAGTCCCATTAGTGTTTGGGAGGAAAGTTTGGAAGCTCGGTGTTTCCCACAGCTATTTCCAACAGGTCAAGGAGGAAGATATGATGAGCGACCTCATCAAATTCCTGCTTCTGAATACCGGACTTTACGATTGTATGCAGAAGATCCTAGGTTTCGTCAATGCATTCCCTATTTGTTTCATCTCCTGTTTGAAAGCGATCTGTCTGGACTGTCATATGCAGTGAACCACATCTTGAAAAGTGGTGTACAGATGCAAAACATCTCGGCAAGTGACTTTATGGATAAAGTCAATGTGCAAGACAGTATTTTGGATTCTCACCTGATTAATCTCATGGCGTGTCAGCGTGGTACTAATGAGTACAGATACCGTCGTCATGGTGATTTAAAATGTATGCTGAGGAACTTAGGAACTCCCACATGGTTCCTCACTCTCAGCTGTGCCGAGTATGGCTGGGAAGACTTACTTGAATTTCTACGAGAGGCAAATGGAAACATTGAAAATATCGAATTCAAGACACCCGGAGAACTGTGCTCTTTGGATCCAGTGAATGTATGCAGGTACTTCAATCATAGATTTGAAGCTATGATGTCTTTCATCATGAACAAGAAAAATCCACCTCTTGGAGAGGTGTTGGATTTCTTCTGGAGAAAGGAGTACCAAGCAAGAGGTGCTCCTCATATACATATGCTGCTGTGGATCAAGGATGCACCTAAATTTGGAACAGATCCAGAAGACTTAGTGATGAGTTTCATAGAACAGTATTCTACATGTGCTGTTCCAAACGCAAAGGAAGACAAAAGCCTAAGAGAACAAGTTTTACGCTTCCAAAGCCATCGTTGTGGAAAGTACTGTCGTCGTAAATTCAGAAACAAGGACAAGTTCTACACCAAATGTCGTTTCGCCTTTCCACGACCGGTGATTTCTAAAGGAAGAGTGAACAGTTTGATGTCTTCGCTGCGACATAATGTGATGAAGAAATCACCTAAAAACACATACAATTTGAAAAGGAACGAAGAGTCCAAGTACATCAACGACTACAACCCAGTGATTTTGTCCATGTGGAATGCTAACATGGATATACAGTTTGTGGCTGATAACTGAATGGCTGTGGCTCGGTATGTGACATCTTACATCACCAAAAAAGAAAAGACAGAATTGAAGGATATGTGGGAGGACATTTCCCATGAAAAGAGCCTCAGTAAGAAGTTGTACAGTTTCAGTCTGAAGATGTTGTCGCATCGAGAAATCGGAGCTTACGAATGTTCTGACCGGTTGTCTTCAGCAAGTCTCTATGCCAAATCCAGGAGTATCGTTTGGGCGAGTCTTGGTCTTGCTGCAACGCGTAATCGAGTTCTGAAACCTGTGCGGGAAATTGAGTATTTGGCGGAAATGGAGCCAAACAGTACAGATATTTTGAAGACCAACATGTTGGATACATATTATCCAAATAGAAGCAGTCACCTCGAGAATGTTTGTCTGTATGAGGTTCTACAAAATTACATATTCAAGAGGAACATCAAAGAAGATATTGATAAAGGAGTGTATGCTGTAATTGGAAGTGAGGGATGTCTGGTCAAGCAAAGAAAATGCCACTTGGTAAACCATCGAAAATTGAGTGGCGAATCTCCTGAAAGAAAAGAGTTTTTCTATTTAGCACTTTTGCAACTTTTCAAGCCTTGGCGTGCAGAAGAGGAACTGCTTGGAGATTTCCTCTGTTACGAAGACTCTTTCAATGCCGCCAAGGAGACCATAGAATGTCCTGTTTTTCCCAAATATCTAGAAATGTTGAATGCGGAAATCGAGCAGGAAGCAATGATTGCAGCCGAGATTGCTAGAGACAGTTCTCAGGACAGTCAGAGTTCTGTTTCATTGAGTCAGGATCCACTAGGAGGACCAGTTATCGAAAATGAAGCTGCCACTGCCATGATTGAAGTGGAAAGAGCCATGGCACATGCTCAGGAGGATGCGGTTAACTTAGAAGACTTGGAAAGACAACTCAACGTTGAGCAGAGGAAAATATATGACGAAGTTACCAACCAAATAGATCATGGATTAAGTCATGAGAAGAAAGAGTGCTCATGTACGTCGTTGAAGCCTGTCCGACTGTACGTGAGTGGAGAAGCGGGAACTGGAAAAAGTTTCCTCATTAAAGCAATTTCATGTTATTTGCAGAAAAGGACTGAGTCATCGCTGTCTTGTGTTGTCACCGCTCCAACTGGACTGGCAGCACATAACATTAAAGGTATTACTTTGCATCGTCTACTGATGCTGCCAGTGGAGCATGATAACAAATTACAATACCACAAGTTATCTGGAGATGCTTGTTGTGAAGTTTCAAGAGTCTTGAGGAAAATTAAACTTCTTATCATTGACGAAGTAAGCATGGTTTCCAATGTCATGCTTGCGTTTGTGCATTTGAGAATGCAAGAAGTTCTCAAAAAAGAGTATGATGTGTTATTTGGTGGCAAACACATCATTGTTTTCGGTGATCTTCTGCAGCTGACACCAGTGAAAGGACAACCTGTGTTCAAAATGCTCATGCATGAAGATACCAGGAAGTGCCTAAGGAGTATTGGCAACGTCAATATATGGTTAAACTTCAATTATGCTGAACTGCGTGAAAATATGCGTCAAGCGAAGGATGAAGATTATAAGAATATTCTACAAGATGTTAGAATCGGAAAAGTGACCGAGCATGGGAAAGAAGCTTTACATGCACGATTACTGTCAAATTTGTATCCAGAAGAAGACGTTGTGCCTGAGAATATTTTTCAGAAAATTACTGAGAAGAAATCTGGAATATGTTTGATGCCAACTCTTTCAGAATGTGCTATCTTCAACAACAAAATGTTGCATTTAGAAAACCAAGAGATTGTGAAACTGGAAGCTATTGACAGAGTAGAGCATATGGGAGCAACAATTATTTTGTCTGAGAATTTGAAATCAAAATTGGATTCATTAGAGAAGACTATATCTAAAACTGCTGGTTTTGAAAAGGCTCTGAATGTGTGCTTAAATTGCCGTATAATTTTAAGAAGGAATTTACATGTTGAAAGAGGTCTGGTAAATGGATCAATGGGTAATGTTGTTGATTTTGAGAAATACAGAAATAGAGATGGAATTGAATTTTTAAAAATTAAATTTGATGACATTGAGGAAGTACAGCTAATTGGTCGTTGCTCTGCTAGGTTTTTGCTCGTAAAAGACTTATATGTTCGCCGTAAGCAGTTTCCTGTTTGCTTGGCATATGCGGTGACAATCCATAAATCGCAAGGTTTAAGTGTAGACAGTGCATTGGTGAATATTGGCAGTTCTGTGTTCAAGGAAGGTATGGCATATGTGGCATTGTCACGAGTCAGAACTTTATCGGGATTGTACTTGATTGAGTGTGATGTCACAAACATTTGTGCGGATATAGATTGTGTTAAGGAATACAATAGGTTAAGAGGAGAGTATGCGCCACATTTGCCTCAATATCCTTTGTTTGAGAAACGTGTGGTAGGCCGGAAACGAAGAAATGTGACCAATAGTAGAGAGGTTGTAGCAAAAAGACGAAAAGTCGATGAACCAGAAATTATAAGCAGAAAGAAAAAGGATTTTGTGGAAGATGTTGTTGGTTTTCAATTTGAAAACAGTTCTGGTGTCAACTGCTATGCTAATGTAGTGGTTAATGTTTTGTTTTCTCTAGAAAATTTAAAAGAAGAGATTGTGGTCAATTCGGATCAAAGATTTTGCAGTTTGTTGAATTCTGTGTTAGAGAAATGTAGCACTGATAGAACAAAAATAGAAAGTGTGTCTGAAATTCGAAATCTGTTAGACAAATGTTCAGGTCAAACGCAATTCTCTCAAAATATTCAGCAAGATTGTCAGGAGTTTTTAATGTATATGCTTGATGTATTGCAAGATGAAGGTGTAGATGTAGATCACCTGTTTGGGCTTTCTTATCAATGGCAGCATGACTGCGAGAACTGTAGGGTATCAAGTACTACTAGTGTAGACTCAGAAAAATTTATATATTTAACTTTGCCAGACAGTAAATCAGTGTCCTTTAATAAGCTAGTAAAAGCAGCTGATCACAACATGGAGTGTAGCCAATGTAAGTCTGAAATGTTGTCCACATTATTTATACGAACATATGGCCAGTATGTCATTTTAATGTTCCAACGATGTAGGCCTGATGGAACAAAATTGACAACTTTAATTAAAAATTTTGTGGCTTCGCAGTTGTCAATATCAGGAAGGACTTTTGTAACTGCAGCAATTATATATCATGACGGTCCTTCAACAACATCAGGACATTACACAGCTTATTTGAAGTCTAGAAACGGCTGGTCATTCTGCAATGATTCTGTTTTAACTTTTAAAAAAAATTGCCTTTTGACCTTAAAAATTTTTACCTGGTGTTTTTACAACCAAAATTTTAGGGAAAGAATCTTGGGATTTGCTCTGAGGAATTTCAAGAGGTTCTAATGGCTCCTACACTATTTGGCCTTGAGGATAAGTGTAGTACAGAGTCAAAAGTTATTTTTCAGTTTGAACTATTTCCTGAAAAAAAAGAAGGTTTTTTTACAGAAAGTGGTGGGCACGGATTAGTTAAAGGACAACAGAGTATTTCCCAAAGCAAACGGTGTTCTTACCATACCACTTGACGTCATGGAAAAATAACTGCACTTTGAATGAGTTCAGAAAAGCTGTTTCTTTTAATAAGCTAATTCAAGCAGCCAATCAAAACATGGAGTGAGGTAATGTAAGTCTGCAATGCTGTCGACATATTTTGAACAAACCTTTGGTTATAATGTCATTTAAAAATTCCAACTATATAAACCTGATGAAAATACGTTTTCAACTTTAATTACAAATGTTGTGGCTACACAGTTGTTGATTTTAGGAAGAACATTTCTAACTGCAGCTATTATATGACATGATGGTCCTTTGACAACATCCACTGTGATCAAGAGAATTAAATAATTGTAGTAGTCATAGAGGTAGTGTAATGTGCCTCATAGTAAGCAGTATCAGTGTCATAGGAAATGTGGAACATGAGTGAGCAAGAAGGGTGAGATATTACTAGTACAGGATTGTGAAAGTGATCTTGAACGTTTTCTTTCTGAAAGTTGCGGAAATACAAAATGACGGGATTTGCTTAGAAGAATTCCAAGAGTTAGAAATGGCTCTTACACGATTTGGCCTTGTGGAAAAGTGCGGTAGAGAGCGAGAAGTCATTTATTGTATGTAACATATTTGTCAAAACGATGGAGCTTTTCTTTCAGAAAGTGGCGGGCTGAAAATAATAACAGCACAACAGAGTGTAAGCTGTTCATAGGATATCCTTCGACGTCATGGAAAGTAAGTTACTTTTCAGGAGTTCTGATTTCTGATTGGTTATGTTATATGGGTTTTTTAAACACAATCATTTTGATTGTGTTTTTTTTCCCCCGCTGTTATATGATGAATACCTTCAAGTCACTGTTTTTAGTGAAATTTGATAAATTCTGAGAACAGCAAAAATAAACCATTTAACATGTATAATTAATTCTGTACTTTTTGTATTTATGATATACATTTAGAACTGTGTAGTAGGCATGGAGAAGCTGAGGCTTCTGTAAGTGTCAAAGTTGTTGATTACAGTGCTCACATTCTACGTAGTCTTTCATATGATAGACTACATCTGCACAATGAGATACCTAAGCAAAGGAAACACAGGTGATGTGATTGTGGAATGAGCAAAAAAATTTCACGTTTTTCAATTACATTACCTGTGTTTCCTAACATTACACATCACATTGTGTAGATGAGGTTTAGGCCTGTTCCAGGAGACAGAGGAGGTCTGACATTTGTTCAAGAGTGCAGTGGACATGACTCACTTCGTTGGTAGGCCTGCACATGTATTATCTCCTCTGTACTCTTCAACAAGCCTAAATTTCATCTGCAACCCTGAGTAGGACTCACCTGAAACAAATCTGTGGATAGGCCACAACTTATCAGCATCTAGAAACAATCATTTAAAATGTTAAGGGCAGATTTATGATGGCCGTGCGCCTCTTTTGCGCCGCTGTTCCGTCTCTTTTGTGACGCAGCAGCAGTGTAAAAGATGCACCATGTTGCAAGATAGGCCTCAGTTCATCTCCAGCAAGATACCGTCAGTTTAAAATGTATATAATTAGGACTGTGTAGGGGGCATGCAGAAGCTGAGGCTTCAGTAAGTGTCAAAGTTGTTGCATGCAGTGCTGCACTTCTGCGTACTCTTTCATATGCTGGACTACATCTGCACAATGAGATACCTAAGCAAAGGAAACACAAGTGATGTGATTGTGAAATGAGCAAATGAAATTGCACGTTTTTCAATTACATCACCTGTGTTTCCTAATATTACGATTCACATTGTGCAGATCAAGTTTAGGCCTGTCCAGGGAAACAGAGGAGGTCTGGCCTTTGTTCAAGAGTGAAGTGGACATGACTCACTTCATTGGTAGGCATGGACATGTATTATCTCCTCTGTACTCTTCAACAACTCTAAATTTCATCTGCAACCCTGAGTAGGCCTCACCTCAAACACACCTCTGGATAGGACACACCTTATTGGCATCCTGAAACAATCATTTAAAATGTTAGGGACAGTTTTATGATGGCTGTGCACCTCTTTTGCGCTGCCGTTGCGTCACTTTTGTGAGACAGCAGCAGTGCAAAAGATGCACCATGTTGCAAGATAGGCCTCACTTCATCTGCATCAAGATACTGTTAGTTTAAAATGTATATTTTTAGGACTGTGTAGGGGGCATGGAGAAGCAGAGGCTTCTGTAAGTGTCAAAGTTGTTGAAAAACTGTTTGTCCTTCAATCTTTTCCCTTGTCTTTTCTATTTTTTAAATACATGTTTTAATATTTTTCAAATGTTTGTTCTCTCTTTCACAGATTGAAAGTATAAAAATAACAAGTGACTAAGTTAACGACAATTATAAGGTAAATGTTTTGTACTCTTTTCGTTACATTTCTATCACATTTAACTTCTACTAGTTCCACTACTTCATTTCTTTAACCCTCACTTTCCTGCCTTTGCTACTTCCCTCATTCCTTTCTCTATTACTTACTTACTCTACTCCTTCCACTCTTTTTCTCAGTCCCTCTCTTCTCATACTTCCTCACTCTTGTTCACTCACTCCGTCTCTATTACTCTCACTGTCTGTGACTGATCACTCTTTCACTACTTGTTCATTATGCTTTCTCTCTGTAGTTCAAGCACACTAAGGGGCATATTATCAACACAGGCAATAAAATTATCGCTGCTTTTATCGGCAGAAAACTGCCGCAAAAGCGGCTTTAGCGGCAGATTTCTTCCGCAAAAGCAGCGATAATTTTATCACCTATGTTGATAATATGCCCCTATGTTATTTACATTTCTTTGCTGTTTCAATCATTCCTTTTCTGTTACTTCTTCTTTTCTGCTTTCTGTTTTTTCTCTCTGTTATTCCACATGTTTTAATCTTATTTTGAACATTCACTCACATTCTCTAAGAAACTCTTGTTTATTATTCTTCTACTCTACTTTTTTTCTTCCACTTCCTTATCAATTTTGTTTTTCACAATTATACCCTCTTCCATCTTTTCTTCGGTAAATAGATCTATTAAACAGTATCTCTGTGTTACTCCCTATAGCTGTCTTTCTTTTAACATTACTATCTGTTTCCTTCCCTTATACTTACTCTTCTTTTTTTTTTTTTTTTTAATATTTTTGGTTCGCTCCCGGTTCGTGTACCGGCGAGCGAACCGGGAAGCGAACCAAAAGAAATACAGGTTGCCAGAGTGCTAAACATTCTAGCAATTTTTTTATAAAGGGGAGATAGTTCTGAAAAGAACTTTTTTTTAATTATTTTTGTTGTTTTATATTTTTTTTATTATTTTTCTGAACAATTTTTTACTTTTTTTGTATTTTTTGAACGGTTTTATATTTTTTTTGTTTTTTTTGAGGGGGAACAACGAAAAACAGGCATTACAAAGGGCTCAACAGGAGCAACATTTTTTTTTCTTTTGAGCACTTGTGGTTTTCAAATGCTCTGTTTATCAAATTGATACTCATATTTGCACATGAGAGTAGGTCACCACAATAAAGGCACACTATCTTCATGTGCACAAAATTCTGTTGAATGTTTGGCACCGTTTCCCGCGCCTCTGGCCCCGACAGAGTTACCTGTGCCGATGTACTGGCCACAGGAGTTGGTGGGTTGTCTTGGAGGTGACGCATCTCTGAAACGCTGTAATTCAGTGGATGCCACCTCTGCATATGACGGTGCATAGTATAGTTGCCGTAACTATACTTTTTATCTGTGCCTCTAGATAAAACATCTTTACATATGAGGCATGTCACGTGGCGAGCATTCACTTTTTTTTGGCCTTGAGGAAAAGAAAAAAACTGCCAAATAAAACTATCTTTGTGGTGAGATATCCGGGGCTCCTCACGTAAAAACTGTCTTGGCTGTACTTCCTCTTCCTCTTCTTCGTCCTCTTCCTCCTCTGGGTTGGGAAGGAACTGTGGAGGTGGTCCTTCCTTCCTAGGTGGTTGTGGTGGTGGTGGGGGTCCACCAGCTGCAGCTACTACAGATGCCATTATTTTAATAAGCAAAAACAGGTCTTCCTCTCACAAAGATGAAAGTCAGAGTGAGGAAAGAAGTTGGGGGCTTTCATCATTTGGGAAAAAAAAATGTTCTAAACCAATGAAAAGTGTTATTTTTATGTCACATGACCTAGCCTTACATCATTAGAAAACCAAAAGTGAAATGAACCAATAGAAACGCGATGCATCACGATGTTGTTTTCTAACGCGGCAGTTGCGCTAACGGAACGTTTACCGGTTCGCGGACCAGGTCGCGGCACCAAATTGAGCTAACGGGAAGCTACCCCGTGCGCGGACCGGTAGCGAAACAAAATTTTTTTAAAAAAATGTATATATATATATACATAAAAAAATTATATTAAAACATATAAAATATATTTTTCGATTTAAAGAAGAATACATTTTAAAGCTTTTGATATTTGCTATTAAAAAACCATTGAAATTCACTGAAAAAACCATAGGTTATAGACCATATATAGTTAGGAATTAGCATTTACAAAACCTTGAAAATTCACTGAAAAAACCATAGGTTATAGACCATATATAGTTAGGAATTAGCATTTACAAAACCTTGAAAATTCACTGAAAAAACCATAGGTTATAGACCATATATAGTTAGGAATTAGCATGTAAAAAACCTTATTTTACTCACACAAAACCATTGAAATTCCATATATAGTTAGTTGCACTAACTATATATCGTGCACCCGCAATCCACTGCTGATGATGTCACATATTACATCATTTATGACATGGTCAGTGACATCACTGATGACATCACTGATGACATCTCAAATGACATCACTGATGACATCACTGATGACATCTCAAATGACATCACTGATGACATCACTGATGACAACATCCAGTGACTGTATGTTTCTGTAAAGTTAAAATATGTCTTACATATTGAAGAATGAGTGGATTTATAAGTGTCTGGATGAAGTATTTAGTAGGTGCATGACTGACTGTATGAGTGAGTGATTAAATGTGTCTCACTGAGTGCATGGGTTAGTGACTAAACTGTCTTAATTTCTGCATCATTATATCTTTTGTTCTGTAAACTGCTGCATGTGTTGATCAGTAGCTATATGAGTAACTATATGGGTTATTGATTGGTTGCCCATGTATTTGTATGGGAGACTGAGTGTGTGTGTGGGTGTCTGGGAGGTGTATGACTCTGTGCATAGATGTGTGAGCAGTTGATTCACTAGATGTATGGGTTCAAAAGTGCATGTGGAAACAGCTGTATGGGCGGTTGACTGTGTCCATGAGTGTATTGGTGAGTGAATGGATATCTCAGTGCTACATGTCAAAGTAAGTACATATGTAAACACAGTACATGTGAGAGTTGACATATATAAATAACTGTGCATAAGAGCCAGTGAATGTGTGAGTGGCTGTATGGATCATTGTGAACTTGTATCCAGGATTGTATAAGAGAGTAAATATGTGTTAGTATGTGTTTGAATAAGTAAGGTGTGTATAACTGTATAGTTGAGAAAATGGAGGTGTGATTGATTCTTTGCATGACTGACTAGGTGTGTGTGTAACTTCATGGATGAGTGACAGTCTGTGAGTGTCTGTTTACACTGAGTGTATCTAAGGTTATATTAGGGTCTAAAGAAGTTCATCGTATTATCACATGAATTATGTCATCAGTGATGTGATCAGTAATGTCAAATGAGATGTCATCAGTGATGTCATCAGTGATGTCATTTCAGATGTCATCAGTGATGTCATCAGTGATGTCATTTGAGATGTCATCAGTGATGTCATCAGTGATGTCACTGACCATGTCATGAATGATGTAATATGTGACATCATCAGCAGTGGATTGCGGGTGCGCGATATATAGTTAGTGCAACTAACTATATATGGAATTTCAATGGTTTTGTGTCAATCAATCAATCAATCATGCCATTTGTATAGCGCACTACTCACCCGGGAGGGTCTCAAGGCGCTTGGGGGGAGGGGTATGCTACTACTCGAACAGCCAGGTCTTGAGTTGTTTCCTGAAGGCGAGATGGTCCTGGGTCAGCCGAAGGTGGATGGGGAGGGAGTTCCAAGTCTTGGCAGCCAGGTAAGAGAAGGATCTTCCTCCGGCGGTGGCTCTTCGGATGCGTGGTATGGCTGCGAGGGCGAGGCTGGTAGACCGTAGCTGGCGGGTGGGTGTGTAGAAGGTCAGGCGGTCGTTGAGGTACTTGGGGCCCAGGTCGTGGAGAGACTTGTGTGCGTGGGTGAGGAGCCGGAACGTGATCCTCTTGTCGACGGGGAGCCAGTGCAGCTTCCTCAGGTGGCTGGAGATGTGGCTGCGTCGGGGGACAATCAGGATGAGTCGGGCGGAGGCGTTCTGGATGTGCTGGAGTCTTTTCTGTAGCTTGGCTGTGGTTCCGGCGTAGAGGGCGTTTCCGTAGTCCAGTCGGCTGGTGACGAGTGCCTGGGTGACAGTCTTCCTGGTCTCGGTCGGGATCCAGCGGAAGATCTTGCGAAGCATACGCAGGGTGTTGAAGCACGATGAGGAGACGGCGTTGACTTGTCTGGTCATCGAGAGGGAGGGGTCCAGGATGAAGCCCAGGTTGCGTGCGTGGTCGGTTGGCTTGGGTGCGGTGCCCAGGGCTGGGGGCCACCAGGAGTTTTCCCAGGCGGAGGGCGAAGATCCCAGGATGAGGACTTCCGTCTTGTCCGAGTTCAGTTTCAGGCGGCTGTCCTTCATCCACTCGGCGACGTCTTTCATCCCTTCGTGTAGGCAGGTTCTGGCGGTGTCGGGGTCTCTGGTGAGGGAGAGGATCAGCTGGGTGTCGTCAGCGTAAGAGATGATGTTGAGGTTGTGCTGGCGTGCGGTGGCTGCGAGAGGTTTCATGTAGATGTTGAAGAGGGTGGGGCTGAGTGAAGATCCTTGCGGGACGCCGCAGATGACTTTGGTGGCCTCGGAGCGAAACAGGGGGAGGCGGACTGTCTGTGTTCTTCTGGCGAGGAACGAGATGATCCACTCCAGTGCCTTCTCTTGGATACCGATGTTGCTGAGGCGCTGGACTAGGATGCGGTGGCAGACCATGTCGAACGCAGCGGAGAGGTCCAGGAGGATGAGGGCCACTGTTTCCCCCTTGTCGAGCAGGGTCCGGATGTCGTCAGTGGCTGCGATGAGGGCGGTCTCGGTGCTGTGGTTGGCTCTGAAGCCGGACTGCGAGGGGTCGAGGGATCCGTTCGTCTCGAGGAAGGCGGTCAGCTGTCTGTTGACGATCTTCTCGATGACTTTAGCAGGAAAAGGGAGGAGCGAGATGGGGCGGAAGTTTTTGAGATCGGTGGGGTCCGCTGTAGGTTTCTTCAGGAGGGCGCTGATCTCGGCGTGCTTCCAGCTCTCCGGGAAGGTGGCAGTGTTGAAGGAGGCGTTGATGATGTTCCGGAGTTGGGGTGCGATGGTGGAGTCGGCCTTGTTGAAGACGTGGTGTGAGCAGGGGTCGGTCGGTGATCCGGAGTGGTTGGTGTTCATCGTGCGGGCTGTGTCTTCGGTGGTCACCGTGGTCCAGGTGCCAAGGGTGGCGGTGGGGGGCATTGGTTCGACGGTTGGGTGCGTGGGTGGGGCGCCGAAGCTGTTGTGGATGTCGGCGATCTTGCGGTGGAAGAACGAGGCGAGGGAGTCGCAGAGGTCTTGTGACGGAGTGATGTCGTTGGTGCCGGTGCTGGGGTTGGAGAGTAAAATAAGGTTTTTTAAATGCTAATTCCTAACTATATATGGTCTATAACCTATGGTTTTTTCAGTGAATATATATATATATATATATATATGTATATATATTCACTGAAAAAAACATAGGTTTGACACTCGTTATAGTTAGGAATTAGCATTTTAAAAACCTTTGAAATTCACTGAAAAAACCATAGGTTTAACACTCGCTATAGTTAGGAATTAGCATTTAAAAAACCTTTGAAATTCACTGAAAAAAACATAGGTTTCACACCAGTTATAGTTAGCTGAACATTTTGCTCATACAAAACCATTGAAATTCCCACGTTATAGTTAGTTGTACTCACTATAACTCGCGCGCCCGCAATCCACTGCTGATGATGTCACATATTACATCATTCATGACATGGTCAGTGACATCACTGATGACATCACTGATGACATCTCAAATTACATCACTGATGACATCTCAAATGACATCACTGATGACATCAAGCAGCGACTGTGTTTTTCTGTAAAGTTTAAATATGTTTTACATATTGAAGAATGAGTGGATGTAGAAGTGTCTGCATGAAGAATTTAGTAGGTGCGTGACTGACTGTATGAGTGAGTGATTAAATGTGTCTTACTGAATGCATGGGTTAGTGAGTAAATTGTCTGAATGTGTGCATGATTATGTCTGTTGTTGTGTAAGCTGCTGCATGTGTTGATCAGTAGCTATATGAGTGGCTATATGGGTTATTGATTGGTTGCCCAAGTATTTGTATGTGAGGCTGAGTGTGTGTGTTGGTGGCTGGGAGTTGTGTGACTGTGCATAGATGTGTGAGCAGGTGATTCACTTGGTGTATGGGTTCAAGAGTGCATGAGGAAACAACTGTATGGGCGGTTGACTGTGTGCATGGATGTGTTGGTGTGTGAATGGATATCTCAGTGCTACATGTCCAAGTAAGTACATATGTAAAACACAGTGCATGTGAGAGTTGGCATATATAAATGACTATACATAAGAGCCAGTGATTGTGTGAGTGGCTGAGTGGATCAATGTGTACTTGTATCAGTGATTGTAAAAGAGAGTAAGTATGTATTAGCATATGTTTGAATAAGTAATGTTTTGTGTGTATAACTGTACAGATGAAGAAATGGGAGTGTGATTGATTCTTTGCATGTTTGACTAGGTGTGTCAGTAACTCCATGGATGAGTGGCAGTGTGTGAGTGTCTGTATAGGTGTATGAGTACATATTATAGTGTTGTATTGATGAGTGACTGTATGTATGAGTGATTGTATGGGTGAATGAGTGGATGTGTGTGTAGACTTAGGAATCAGTGAGTGCGTATGTAGTAACTAGTATTGGTGTGTCAATGGTTTCAAGAATGGTAGTATGTATTTAAAACAGGGTGTATCAAAGGTTAGATTAGAGTGTGTGGAGGTGCATTGTATTATCTCATGGATGATGTCATCAGTGATGTAATTTTAGATGTCATTCGAGATGTCATCAGTGATGTCATCAGTGATGTCACTGACCATGTCATAAATGGTGTAATATGTGACATCATCAGCAGTGGATTGCGGGCGCGCGAGTTATAGTGAGTACAACTAACTATAACGTGGGAATTTCAATGGTTTTGAATGAGTAAAATGTTCAGCTAACTATAACTGGCGTGAAACCTATGGTTTTTTCAGTGAATTTCAAAGGTTTTTTAAATGCTAATTCCTGACTATAACGAGTCTTACACCTATGGTTTTTTCAGTGAATTTCAAAGGTTTTTGAAATGCTAATTCCTAACTATAACGAGTGTCAAACCTATGGTTTTTTCAGTGAATTTCAAAGTTTTTTTTAATGCTAATTCCTAACTATAACGAGTGTCAAACCTATGTTTTTTTAAGTGAATTATTAAGTTTTTTTAATAGCTAATTTTTATAGCTATTAATTATTACATTTTGTTCTAATTATTCCAATATTCTATATTTTTATAATATTATTTTTGGAATGTATTTTTCCTTTTTTCTTTTATATTTAAACCCTGGAGCACTCAGGGAGCGCGCACCGGTAAGCACAGTTATACACGTAGCGTGAGCGCTATTCCCACGATCGAAAAAAATATATGTATGTATTTAAAGTAAATAATAATGCAAGACATTCAGTGGCATGCTCACAAAAATAGTATTTTTGATTTTTAATCACCGTATTTTGACTTTTAAACACATTTCCAAAAATCGAGCAACACGTCATTCATTCACGCCGCGTAAGCTCCCCCGGAAGCGCCTTCGTAAGCGCCTACGTACGTGCCGCGTAAGCGCCCCCGGAAACGCCCCGGAGCGCGTAGCGTAAGAACGCGTCAAGCCCTGTGACCTTAAAACAACACTTTTGATTGGTTAATAACAGTCTTTTACACAACTATGGAAAGTCTCCACCCATTTCCCTCACTACCTCTTTGCAATTGCTGAGAGAACACCTCTTCTCCATTCTTCTTGAAAATATTTCTTTTTTTGGAAAGAGGTTCCAGGGAGCCCTCTTCAGACTCTGATCTGGAATTCCTACTTGAGGACACCCCCCAGAGAAAAGTGAAAGAGCACTTCATTTGGAAGTTCTTTAGTTTCCCAGAGGGGCAAAAAAAAGTTAATGCAGCAAAAGTGACCTGCAAGATATGTGACATAACTTTGTCACATGGGGATCCCACCCACAAATATAGTTTTGGGAATGCCAACTTGATCCGGCATGTACAGAGGAGGCACCCAAATAATTTCGCAAGGTAGAGCACCAGGGACCTGGCACGCAATCCACCAAGAGATGGCGCCAGCACTTCCACCGGAGCAGCAACACCTTCGGGAAGAGAAGCAGCACATTTAATCCCGAACTTCCAGCCGGTGTTTGGAGATTTAAAAATAAAATGCAAACACTGTGATGAACTACTCTGCTATGGGGTGCAGAGCATTGAATTAATTGTTTGAAAGGAGGAACACCGCTGCTCCACCCATCCCTAATTTTTCCCCTTTTTTTGCTCATGTTGAGCAGTTTGGCATTCCCTAGTTTTGATTTTTGTTCTCCCAAAAATACAATATTTTTTAAAACTTTCGGAAAAACTAGAAAAAAAAGGAAAAAAGAAGGAAAAAAACAGTTCTTTTTAGAACTACCTCCAATTTTCCAAAAAGAGCTATATTCTTTACATATTCTCAAGGAGTGAGTGAAGTGGAGTACGGTGAAAGACGAAAGGAAAATAAGTGAGGGAGCGAAAGAGGGGAAGAGAGGGGAAGGGAAGTGAAGCAGGGGGACTGAAAGAAGGTGAGTGTGGGAGGTGAGTGAGGGTAAGGGGAGTGAACATGGGGAATGAGGATAAGTGAGGAAAGCGGAGTAAGGGAATGGGGTGAGGAAGGGTAAAAGAAGAGCAGTGAGGTTGAGGAAAGAGTGGTGATAGAGGGTGGATAAAGGCAAGTTAGTGTGAGACAAGGGGAGTGAGGGAGTGAGGAGACAGAGGGAGTGAAGGAAAGAGTGAGAGAAGAGGACTGAGTGAGGGAGCATAGAAAGGTAAGTGAGGGAGTGTGGGAGAGTTAAAGGGAGTAAGCATGAGGGAAGGGGACTGAGAGAGTGAGGGGACGGAGGTAGTGAGGCTAAGAGAGAGGAAGTAGAGAGGAAGTGAAGGAAGGAGAATGAGGATGTGACAGGAGAGAGGGAGTGAGAGAAGGACTAAGTGAAGTAGAGTAAGGTAAGTGAGCGAAGGAAGGGAAATAGAGGGGAAGAGGACTGAAGCATAGGTACTGAGAGAAGGTGAGTGGGGGATGAAAGTAAAGTGAAGGGGAGAGAAGGATGGTAAATGAGGGGTAGTGAGGGAACCGGAGTAAGGGAACGGGGTGAGGGAAGGTGAGGGAAGGGTAGAGAGCGTGAGTAAAGATGGGTGAAAGAGCATGGATAAAAGTGAGTGAGGGTAAGACAATGGGACTGAGGGAGTGAGGAAATAGAGGTAGTGAAGGAAAGAGTGACAGAAAGGGACTGAGTGAGGGAGCAAAGAAAGGTAAGTGAGGGAGTGTGGGTGAGTTATAGGGAGTGAGTGTGATGGAAGAGGAGTGAGAGAGTGAAGGGACGGAGAGAGTGAGGCTAAGAGAGAGGGAGTGAGGGAAGGGGAGTGAGGAAGTGAGAGGACAGAGGGAGTGAGAGAAGGAGTGAGTTAATTGGAATAAGGTGAGTAAGGGAAGGGGAATGAGTGAATAAGCAAAGGAAGGGAAGAGAGGGGAAGGGAAGTAAAGCAGGGGGTCTGAAAGAAGGTGAGTGTGGGAGGGGAGTTAGGGAAAGGGGAGTAAACATGGGGAATGAGAATAAGTGAGGGAAGCGGAGTAAGGGAACGGTGGTGAGGGTGGTTGAGAAAAGATTAGTGAGGTTAAGGAAATGAGTGATGAGAAAGTCAATTTTGTTTGTCAAACTTACCTTATAAGTAATGTAAACTTGATGACATATTTTTATTAAATTTAATATCTGTGGAAGAGGGAAAAAAATTACTTATAATTGTAATAATATTTATTTCAAAATACTAGAGACGAGGCAGGAGATTAAAAGTCATAAAAGGGTACTTAGAGATAAAGTAGGAGTTAAGGACACAGAAAGGGAAACAAAAGAATGTTGAAGGACAGAGAGAGTGAAAAAGAAATAGAGGGAGAACAAATTACTAAGAGGATAATGAGGCGGATAGGAAAGGGGAGTTAGGAAAGGGGAGTGAGTAACAGGGAAGGGGGAGTGAGTGAGGGTGGATTCACGACAATGAGGGATGGAAGGTGAGTGAGGGTGAGTGTAGGGGCATAAGAGAGTGAGAGGACAATGGGAGTGAGGGTAACAGAAAGGGAATGAGGGAAGAGAGGAAGGCTAAGAGAGAGGGAGTGAGGGAAGGGGAGTGAGAAAGTGAGAGGACAGAGGGAGTGACAGAAGGAGTGAGAGAATTGGAGTAATGTGAGTAAGGGAAGGGGAATGAGTGCGGGAGCGAAGGAAGGAAAGAGAGGGGAAGGGTAGTGAAGAAGGGGGACTAAAAGAAGTTGAGTGTGGGAGGGGAATGAGGGAAAGGGGAGCAAACATGGGGAATGAGAATAAGTGAGGGAAGTGGAGAAAGGCAACGGGGGTGAGGGAGGCTGAGAGAAGAGTAGTGAGGTTAAGGAAAAGAGTGATGAGAAACTAAATTTTGTTTGTCAAACTTACCTTATAAGTAATGTAAACTTAATGACATATTTTTACTAAATGTAATATCTGTGGAAGAGGAAAACAAAATAAGTTATAATTTTTATAATAAATATTTTAAAATACAAGAAACAAGGCAGGAGATTAAAAGTCAAAAAAGGATACTAAGAGATAAAGTAGGAATGAAGGACACAGAAAGGGAAACAAAGGAATGGTGAAGGACAAAGAGAGGGAAACAAAAATAGAGGGTGAGCAAATTACTAAGAGGATAATGAGGCAGACAGATTCAGTAACAGAGAGGAAGAGAGGGAGAGAGAAATGAACTGAAGGTGAGTAAGATACTAAAGGAATGTAAGTTAGCAAAACTAAATGGGAAAGGGGAGTAAGGGAAGGGGAGTGAGTGAGAAGGAAGGGGCGTGAGTGAGGGTGCATTCACGACAATGAGGGATGGAAGGTGAGTGAGGGTGAGTGAAGGGGCGTGAGAGAGTGAGGAGACAGAGGTAGTGAGGGAAACAGAGAGGGAGTGAGGGAAGAGGAGTGAGGAAGTGAGAGGACAGAGGGAGTGAGAGAAGGAGTGAGTAACATGGAGTAAGTTGAGTAAGGGAAAGAGAATGATTGAGGCAGCAAAGGAAGGAAAGAAGGGAAGGTGAGTGAAGCAGAGGGACTGTGAAAAGGTGACTGCGGGAGCAGAGTGAGAAGAAGGGCAGCTAAGGATGGGGAATGACGATAAGTGAGGGAAGTGGAGTAAGGGAACGGGGGTGAGGGAGGGTGAGAGAAGGGCAGTGAGGTTGAGGAAAGAGGAGTGATAGAGCGTGGATAAAGGCGAGTGAATGTAAGACAAGGGGACTGAGGGAGTGAGGACATAGAGGTAGTGAAGGAAAGAGTGAGAGAAAAGGACTGAGTAAGGGAGCAAAGAAAGGTAAGTGAGGGAGTGTGGGTAAGTTATAGGGAGTGAGCATTGCAGGAGAGGAGTGAGAGAGTGAGTGGACAGAGAGAGTGAGGCTAAGAGTGAGAGAGTGAGGGAAGAGGAGTGAGGATGTGAGAGGACAGAAGGAGTGAGAGAAGGAGTGAGTAAAGTGGAGTAAGGTGAGTAAGGGAAGGGGAATTACTGAGGGAGCGAAGAAAGGAAAGAAGGGGAAGGGGAGTGAAGTAGAGTGACTGACAGCTGGAAAGTGGTGGATGGGAGAGAGGGAAAGGGCAGTTAAGGAATGGGGAATGAGGATAAGTGAGGGAAGTGGAATAAGGGAAGGGAGGTGAGGGAGGGTGAGAGAAGTGCTGTGAGGGTGAGTTAAGAGGAGTGATAAAGGGTGGAAAAAGGTGAGTGAGCGTGAGACAAGGGGAGTATAATATATATTTCATAATACAAAATATAATGTAACTTGTACAACATGATATCTGGTTTATTGTTGTTGCTGTTTTCAGAATATATTGAATTTCACTTAAAACAGTGAGCTCAATATTACTCATCATATGACAGCGGGCAAAAAAAACCGCAATCAAAAAGATTGTGTTTAAAAAACCCATACAACGTTTCAATAAATAATGTAAAATTTAGAAAAAACAGATCTGAACTCACTTTTGATCCACTTACTTTTCCACGAGGCCAAATAGTATATGGAAAGTCTTTTTCTTTGGAAATTACTCAATAGTATTCTTAAACTTCCATTAACCCGAGTTTCTGAAAGAAAACCTTCAACATCTTTTACATCATGAAACAATAATTATCTTTTCACCTCTGGCTTACTCATGATTAATATTTCCTATAATAGTCATATCACTCACTATGTGATACACTTACACTACCTCTATGACAACTACAAGTTTTTTAATATCTTAATAAATCTCACTCACAAAGTAATTTTGAACAGCAGATTAAGTTTTATTAACTGCTCCAATCTTCATAGGCCAATTACCATTCCTAAAATTTCGTTTGTAAGAATACTAGGTAAGAATTTGGTAACTGATAAGACAAACGTTGTGTGAAAGTCAATTGAGTTTCATTACAATTAGTCCAGTGTTTTTGACATTTTAGAAAAGCTGTGTAATGTCCTGATGTTGTCGAAGGACCATCATGGAAAATAATTGCTGCAGTTGCAAAGGTTCTTCCTGAAATTGATAATTGAGAAGCCACAACATGTTTAATTAAATTTGTTAATTTAGTTCCATCAGGTCTACATCGTTGGAACATTAAAATTACATATGTCCATATCTTTGCATAAATAATGTTGATAGCATTGCAGATTTACATTGAGTACAGACCATGTTTTGATTTGCTTCTCTAGCTAGATTATTAAAAGACACTGATTTGCAGTCTGGTAAAGTCAAATATATAAATCTTTTAGTGTCTATTGTAGTAGTACTTGAAAAGGAACAATTGTCGCAGTTATGCTGCCATTTATAAGAAAGGCCAAAAAGATTTTCTACATCTATACCTTCATCTTGCAATACAACAAGCATATACATTAGAAATTCCTGACAATCTTTCTGAATATTCTGTGAAAATTGATTTAGACCAGAACATATGTCTAAAACATTTCGAATTTCAGAAACATTTTGTATTTTTGTTCTATCACTGCTACATTTCTCAAACACAGAATTCAACAAACAACAAAATCTTTGATCACGATTTTCAACAATCTGTTCTTGTACAGTTTGGAGAGAAAAAAAAACATTAACCTCTACATTAGCATAGCAGTTGACACCAGAACTGTTTTCAAACTGAAATCCAACAACATCTTTAACTGAATCCTTTTCCTTTCTGCTTACAATTACTGGTTCATCTACTTTTTTTCTTTTTGCTACAACTTCACTACAATTTTTCTCATTTCTTCTTTTTCGGACTACTACACGCTTTTCAAATAGAGTATTATTGAGGTAAATTTGGAGCATACTCTCTTCTTAACCTATTATATTCTTTTACACAATTTAGATCTGCACTAATCTTTGTCTGATCAAAATCAATCAAGTACAATCCAGATAAAGTTCTGACTCGAGATAAAGCAACATATGCCATACCCTCCTTGAACACAGAACTTCCAATATTTACCAAAGCACTATCTACACTTAAACCTTGAGATTTATGAATAGTCACTGCATATGCCAAAGAAACAGGAAACTGTTTTCGGCGGACATATAAATCTTTCACAAGCAAAAATCGAGCGGAACAACGACTGATTTGTTGTACTTCAATACCATCAAATTTAATTTTTAGAAATTCAATCCATCTCTATTTCGGTAATTCACAAAATTAACAACATGACCCATTGCTCCATTTACTAAACCTCTTTCCACATGTAAATTACGTTGTAAAATTATACGACAATTTAAAGATGCATACAGAGTCTTTTCCAAACCAGCAGTTTTAGATATTGTCTTCTCTAAAGAATCCAATTTTGATTTCAACTTTTCTGACAAAATAATAGTTGCTCCTTCATGCTCTATTTTATCAATAGCTTCCAGTTTCACAATCTCTTCATTTTCTAACTTTAACATTTTGTTGTTGAAGATTGAACATTCTTTCAGAGTTGGCATCAAACATATGACAGATTTGTTTTCAGGAATATTCTTAAAAATATTCTCTTGGAGAATGTTTTCGTTTGGAAACAAATTTGAAATTAATCGTGCATGTAAAGCTTCTTTGCCATGCTCACTTACTTTTCCAATTCTTATATCTTGTAGAATATTTTTATAATCTTCATCCTTTGCCTGTCGCATATTTTGAAGCAATTCTGCATATTTGAAATGTAACCATATGTTAACATTTCCAATGCTTCCTAAGCACTTCCTGGTGTCTTCATGCGTAAGCATTTTAAACACTGGCTGTCCTTTCACTGGAGTTAGTTGCAGTAGATCTCCAAAAACAATGATGTGTTTGCCTCCAAATAATTCTCAAAAAAAGAGAGTTTCCCAAGGACCAGAAAGGACTGGGTCAATAGGTAGTATCAAAGAAAAGATTCCTTTCTGGGTAATTATTTCACAAGGTGACCATGAGGCCTATCCA
This sequence comes from Lissotriton helveticus, assembly GCF_964261635.1. NCBI lineage: Eukaryota > Metazoa > Chordata > Amphibia > Caudata > Salamandridae > Lissotriton > Lissotriton helveticus. The sequence continues at coordinate 1,461,056,322 of NC_136065.1, read as the reverse complement.
TGTCAATTAGCTGTATTAAACATTTGCAATTGAATACAAGAAGTCAAAATTTAGTCTCCACACTAGGTTGATTATACTTTTTGCTCAAAGTTTATTTTATAAAAATTCATATTTAGGAATTCATTTTAAATACACATTACAATTTTACACTGTGGTACTCTGGTACAGGTATATATCTACTAACTAACAATTCCGTGTTACGGTTCTCTATCACAAAGTCACCACTTTATAGTATGCATTCAATGTTTAAAATACAACAATACAGTAAATTCATAAAAAACATTTTTTCACAGTTAAAATGGTCCAAAAAGTCGACGCGTTTCGGTGCGTTTGTTATGCTTGGTGCACCTTCATCAGGACAGAATAAATTAAAAACAGGTGTACTTCTTCTTTCTGAAAAAATGAATAGAATGCATATAATTAGTGCGGAATTCCTAATTTGAGTTTATCCTAGTGGTGGGCTTTATACTTCAAGATTATATTAAGTTTTTCTTACTTTAAATTAAAGAAAAGACGTCCTTCAAGTGGTTTCTGGGACGTTTTGTTCTTAATATGTCTGGTAGCACGTGCGTAATCAATTCACGGCCATCAGAGATCTAGAATCATAATTACTTTTTAGTTCCTTTTGCCATTTTATATACTTTCAAGGCTAGAGCTAGTTACAGTATGCTGTACTGCACTTACTTATATAGTTTGTTAGTGGCACATAATCAATGATGCATTGTAGATGATGTCATCTCCCAGTGGCGTTTTTTTGAATATGCGCTCCTCAATGTAGTCACGTGACAATACTCTTAAATGGGAGAAATATAATATATTTGAGGTGGTGAACCATGTTTAGGGGATATTAGTATCCAACATGCCATATTTATACATACCGATCATGTGGGTCGTGTCAGGTTACAAGGCTTTAGCTCATTGTATTAGTAATCCTGACGTTTCTTTGATTAGTAGTCACTAGTCTTGCTTGCCTGGGATCAACCACGCTCCTTTCTTGACTTTTAGAGCTGTTTGTGGGGCATAACAAGGGTGAGGCATAGATGTTATTTTTACTTGGACGGTTCTGCAGTGTTTAATGTCATTGTCAGTGTAAGAGAGAGACATAAGCCATTCTGGCCTGAAAGTTTACTTAAAAAAAATATGAATTTTTATAAAATAAACTTTGAGCAAAAAGTATAATCAACCTAGTGTGGAGACTAAATTTTGACTTCTTGTATTCAATTGCAAATGTTTAATACAGCTAATTGACATGGATAGGCCTCATGGTCACCTTGTGAAATAATTACCCAGAAAGGAATCTTTTCTTTGCCTCCAAATAACACATCATAGTCTGTTTTAAGAGTTTCTTGCATTCTTAAATGCACAAAAGCAAGCATTACATTTGATACCATGCTTACTTCATCAATGATAAGAAGTTTCATTTTCTTTAGGACTCTTGAAACTTCACAACAAGCTTCTCCAGATAGCTTGTGGTATTGTAATTTGTTATCATGCTCCACTGGCAGCATCAATAAGCGATGTAAAGTAATCCCTTTAATGTTGTGTGCTGCCAACCCAGTTGGAGCAGTAACAGCACAAGAGTGCAATGACTCCGTTGTTTTCTGCAAATATGTTGCAATCGCTTTAATCAGGAAACTTTTCCCAGTTCCTGCTTCTCCACTCACATACAGTCGGGTAGGTACAAATGATGTACATGAGCACTCTTTTTTCTCATGAGATAAACCATGCTCAATTTGTTGTGTGACTTGATCATATATTTGTCTCTGCTCCACGTTTAGTTCATTTTCCAAATCTTCTAAGTCAACTCCATCCTCCTGAGCTTGTTCCATGGCTCTTTCAACTTCATCCATGGCATTTGCAGCTTCATTTTGGATAATTGGTCCTCCTAGTGGATCCTGACTCAATGAAGCAGAACTCTGACTGTCTTGAGAACTGTCTCTAGCAATCTCTGCTGCAATTGTAGCGTCTTGCTGTATTTCCTCGTTCAACATTTGCAGATAATTTGAAAAAACAGGACATTCCATGGTATCCTTGGTTGCATTGAACGCATCTTCATAACTGAGAAAATCTCTAAGTAGTTCCTCTTCTGTACACCGGGTTATGTGTCTATTTACTAAATGTTATCACACATTGTCAACCAATGAATTGACTAGCACCAAAATATATGAATATATAAAACTTTTTTTATTAGTTATCTTTTTTTATCTCATGGAGATTGTATGATTCTTTTTTTCTCCCTTTTTATATATTTTTTTTATATATACAATTTGTATTATTTGTTATAACAAAAGATATAAAAAATCCTACTTTTTTTTAACAAATAATTAATAGGATTCTACACATATATATACACAATTAGTCATACATGATAAATTCCAATTTATATTACAGTACATATATTGACAATTGATTTTCATTTACAAATACAAAACCGAGTCCCCCAACGCGTTTCGGCCAGATGCCTTCATCAGGAGTTCTGTATTTTCAATTGATGTTTAATAACTTGGAATTTTTCAAAGTGATGTCATGTAGGATTTAAACATTGACAGGAGAAGGATCCTGAATCAGACAGGATTCTGTCTTGTAATTGCGGATATTAATTATTCTTGTAGCAACTCACATCGGCACGGGCAAGATGGGACAACGAAGCTTCTAACAGCTGAGCAAGATTCCATTTTCACGGACTCCTGGCGTCAGGTCCACAAGCCTTCAAGAATGAACAATTACAGGTTCTTATTCGTTACTCAGTATGTCCTCATGAGCTTCTGAGCTATAAACAGCTGTCCATCTTAGCCGTTGGAGTTGCTACAAGAATAATTAATATCCGCAATTACAATACAGAATCCAGAGTTAAGGATACTTTTCAGCGTCTCATCAAAAACGACAGAGACCTTAAACAGAGTGATATATTCGAAGTTTGTTCATCATTAGCTAGAGATTTTATTCTGATTCAGGATCCTTCTCCTGTCAATGTTTAAATCCTACATGACATCACTTTGAAAAATTCCAAGGTATTAAACATCAATTGAAAATACAGAACTCCTGATGAAGGCATCTGGCCGAAACGCGTTGGGGGACTCGGTTTTGTATTTGTAAATGAAAATCAATTGTCAATATATGTACTGTAATATAAATTAGAATTTATCATGTATGACTAATTGTGTATATATATGTGTAGAATCCTATTAATTATTTGTTAAAAAAAGTAGGATTTTTTATATCTTTTGTTATAACAAATAATACAAATTGTATATATATATAAAAATATATATAAAAAGGGAGAAAAAAAGAATCATACAATCTCCATGAGATAAAAAAAGATAACTAATAAAAAAAAGTTTTATATATTCATATATTTTGGTGCTAGTCAATTCATTGGTTGACAATGTGTGATAACATTTAGTAAATAGACACATAACCCGGTGTACAGGTTAGATTTCTAAAAAATGTATTATCCCTACCAGGGTTTATCCGTTTAGGTAGGGGCCTCTTTTTTCCTAAACAAAAGTTCCTCTTCTGTACGCCATGGCTTAAAGAGTTGCAAAAGAGCTAAATAGTAAAATTCCCTTTTGCCAGGAGAATCACAACTCAATTTTCGATGATTAATCAAATGGCATTTTCATTGTTTCACCAGTGATCCTTCACATCCAATTACAGCATGTACTCCTTTATTGATATCTTATGTGATGTTCCTCTTAAAAGTATAGGTTTGTAGAACTTCACAGAGACAAACGTTCTCAAGATGACTACTTCTATTTGGATAGTATGTATCCAACATGTTTGTCTTCAAAATATCTGTACTGTTTGGTTCTTTCTCCGCCAAATACTCTATTTCTTGTACAGATTTCAAAACTCGGTTTTGTGTTGCAGCAAGACCTAGATTCACCCAAATGATTGTTCTAGATTTCGCATATAGACTTGCTGATGATAACTGATCAGAACATTCATATGCTCCAATTTCTCGATGCGACAACATCTTCAGACTGTAACTGTATAATTTCTTACTTAGACTCTTTTCATGTGAAATTTTCTAGCACATTTCATTCAGTTCCGTCTTTTCTGATTTTGTGATGTAAGACCTCACATATCGAGCCCCAGCAATAGAGTTGTCAGCAACATATTAAATATCCATGTTAGCACTCCACATGGACAAAATGACTGGATTGTAGTCATTTATGTATTTGGACTCTTCATTTCTTCTTAGGTTGTATGTATTTTTCGGTGATTTTCTGGTCACAGTATGTCTCAGAGAAGACATAAAATTGTTCAATCTTCCTTTCGATGTTACTGGACGTGGAAATGCAAAACGACATTTTGTGTAGAACTTGTCCTTGGATTTGTATTTTCAATGACAGTATTTTCCACAACGATGTCTTAAATTGTTTTCTTCAGTACTTTTCGGAACAGCACATGTAGAATACTGTTCAATGAAACTCATCACTGTGTCATCCGAATCTGTTCCAAATTTGGGTGCATCTTTGATCCATAGCAGCATATGTATGTGAGGAGCACCTCTTGCTTGATACTCCTTTCTCCAAAAGAAATCCAAAACCTCTCCAAGCGGAGGATTATTTTTTTGTTTGTGATAAAAGACATCATAGCTTCAAACCTATGATTGAAATACCTGCATACATTAACTGGATCCAAAGAGCACAGTTCTCCAGGTGTCTTGTATTCAATATTTTCAATGTTTGCATTTGCCTCTCGTAGAAATTGAAGTAAGTCTTCCAAAGCATGTTCAGCACAGCTAAGAGTGAGGAACCATGTAGGAGTTTCTAAGTTTCTTAGCATACATTTCAATTCCCCATGACGACGGTACCAATACTCGTTAGTACCACGCTGACATGCCATGAGATTAATTAGCTGAGATTCCAAAACACTGTCATGCAGTTTGACTTTATCCATAAAGTCCCTTGCCGAAACATTCTGCAGATGTACTCCACTCTTCAGTATATGGTTCACTGCATAAGAAAGTCCAGACAAATCACTCTCAAACAGTAGATGAATCAAATATGGAATGCATTGACGAAACCTTGGATCTTCTGCATATAATCTTGAAGTCCGGTATTCAGATGCAGGAATTTGAACAGGTCAGTTGTCATATCGTCCACCTTTACCTGTTGGAAATAACTGTGGAAAACAACTAGCTTCCAAACTTTCTTCCCATACACTAATGGGACTTCCTTTTGCTTCTTTCATTTGAAACAAGTCAATAGCATTCCCCATTACTTCTTTGGAATGCAAAGGATGAACACTATAATTTTCATAAATTTCTTCACTTCTAGAGACATCAACTTTTTCAATTTGCCCAGCTGAGAAATCACTGTCCTCTTCTACAGTTGTTTCTTCTTCTCCAACATATACATTTTTGTAGTAGTGATTGTTTTTTCCAAAATACAACGTTGCCTTTTTGATTTTCCTAACATCCACTAATTCTTGCCAGATTTTTTTACTCTTTGTTGGAACACCATTAACAAGAATAACCAGAGGTTCTTCTTCTACTTTTTCTACACCAATTGTATCAATATTTTTCTTAAAATCTAGAGGCAAATAAACAACTCTTCCCTTTAATCCTCTCTGTAAATCTGAAGGAGGCAATTTCCCTGTCTTAGGCTCCAAGCGAACAATAGCCTGAAAAGGATGCACACATTGAATCCGAATAGACTCATAGGTATTTAAATCCATTAATTCAGAAGGAATGTCTACCAACTAAAGATTATTATGAACAGCTCTAACAGGCATTCTGTTTTCATTTAATTTATTATAACAATATTTACAAATACGTTGATCATAACCCAAATCAAAACAATTTTCTACCAACAAATAAGTTGCAAAATCCTTCCACTCATTATTATTTTCCATTTCACTTCTTACATATAAATCAACTAATCTAGTCTTATTCTTATAATGAGTTCGTCGACAACAAACACAAGAAAAATTAGGCCATTCACTTGAATTGACCTTAAACTTTGTAATTTCATGTTCAAATTTTTCTGTACTTGAAAACTGTACATTCTCTTCCACATTACCTTCTACTACTGTATCCGTTTCTGCACTGTCCTCTGTTCACCAAAGTAACAAAACTCAATTTCTTCACAAATGTTCTTCACATCTAATTCAGTCCCATGCAAAAGAGTACTGTTTAACTGTTTTAGCTTAAGTGCTAGACTTTTTGCATATTACAACCTTCTCACTAATTTCCTCACTTTATTATGATGCACTGCTAACATCCTAAAATGATGAAAAACACTCTGACATACTTTTCTTGAAAGACAAGCCAGTGAATGCCCACGCAAACCTGTTTTTTCTCTCACTCTACAAGGATCTAACTCTTGCAAAATCTTCATCTTTTGTTTTAGACTTTTCTTAGTATATGTCCGTAAGAAATTGAGAAACAAATCAATTGAATCCTGTCGCACACTACAAATACTACTACAATTCCAAGTACACACTGGAGCCTTAGGACATCTCCCTAAAACTTCATCAGCTAACACTTCTTCTGCATTTCTAGGCACATTTTTTTCTTGTTCAACCGGACAACCGTCCTTCACCACATATGCTCGACCACTGGTGTCAACTGCATGCACCAAATCATCATCCTGAAAGTAACTTTCTTCATTAAAAAAATGGCTCACAACTTGAACTATGCTTCCATTCGCCAGAAAAAACATCACAAAAATTAGTCCGATTAATTACTCTTTTCCACTTACATTTTGAAAACATTGATTACCTTATCTAGTGTACGAATTCTATTCATAACTAAACCATATAACTTTTTTTTACTTTAAATGCCTGATCCACAATCTTCACTATGCTTTTTTTCTTGTAAAAAGCACTCTTCTTTTGATACATCTTTACATTTTTTAATAAATTTGAAACTATTCAGTTATAAAACATTCAACTACGAATGTCAATAAATTGATTTCTCCTTTTATTGCTATAGGGAATATCATCTCCTTCTACAGGTCTAACATTTTTTGAGGGGCACATCTTTTTTTTTATATTTCATTAATTTCCTTAAAAGTCCTTAGTTTGCTTACCTGGAGCATTCTTTTTTTTCACTGAAGATTGTGTTTTGGATGAATCTTCTAATTCAGTTTTCTTGGACCATAATTGATGTTTATAAACATTTTGTCATCTTTCCTTCGTCGGCATATTCTTTTATCTTTCTATAGATGATAACAATCTATGGTAAAGAAAAAATAGACCTCTACAAACATACTACATAGCAATTACAATAAGTAAACAATATAAACACTAGTTTACAACATAAGTAAGTTTATACCGCATCAACTGTGTCACAGCAACAGTGCAGTACAGTTTCATTATTAATCTCACTCTCTGTCTGCACCATCTCACTCTGTACCTGTGTCTCATGTCACTTTGTGCCTGTGTCTCATCTCACTCTGTGCCTGTGTCTCATCTCACTCTGTACCTATGTCTCATCTCAGTCTGTGCCTGCCCCATCTCTCTCTTTGTGTGTGTCATTTCTCTCTTTGCGTGTCTCATCTCACTCTGTGCCTGTGCCACATCTCACTCTGTGCCTGTGTCTCATCTCACTCTGAGCCTGTGTCTCGTCTAACTCTGTGCCTGTGTATCATCTCACTCTGTGCCTGCCCCATCTCTCTCTTTGTGTGTGTAATTTGTCTGTTTGTGTGTGTCTCCTCTCACTCTGGTAAATGTTTTATGGTAAAAAGTATGGCTTTAACATTTTTGACAAGGATCACACTGAGTGTCTGTATGAAATAAGGAATTATATTTTCAAATTTTTCAATAATGTCACTATGTCTGCTCACAGTTTACAACTCTACGCTTAAAGGGTACTCTGTGCCTGTGTCTCACCTCACTCTGAGCCTGTGTGTCATCTCACTCTGTGCCTGCCCCATCTCTCTCTCTTTGTATGTGTCAATTGTCTGTTTGCATGTGTCTCATCGCACTCTATGCCTACCCTATCTCCAGGGTGTGCAAAAAAACAGACCACATATATATAAGCAAGATTGGTGAGATGGTATGACCATAGACACACATAGTGGAGGCAGAGACAGACATGGTAGAATACATATAACATTCTGGTCATGTGCCTAAGATCACACTGTGAATCAAGCTTGATTTTAAATGAATCTGGATGAATAATTTCCTTAGCTGATGTGTTTAAAAATATGGGAATACATGTATTCTTAAAGTCAGTTAGGCTTTAGGATATGTACTAGTAGAGAATCTTAGGCAGCATGTCTGTTAGGCCTCTTACTTCAGAAATACGCTCTAAGCTGTGCAATAAAGATCCAGGGTGTGCTGTTGAAATGAAAAAGGAATATTATGTCTTGCTTATATATATATATATGGTCTGTTTTTTGCCAGTAGAGACAGTGAGATAGTATTAGCACAAACACACATATTGCATGCAGAGACAGACATGGTAGATTACATGTAACATTCTGGTCATGTGCCTAACATCACACTGTGAGTAAAGCTTGATTTTAAATGAATCTGGATGAATAATTTGCTTAAAGGGTACTCTGTGCCTCTGTCTCACCTCACTCTGAGCCTGTGTGTCTGCTCACAGTTTACAACTCTAAGCTTAAAGGGTACTCTGTGCCTCTGTCTCACCTCACTTTGAGCCTGTGTGCCATCTCACTCTGTGCCTCCCCCATCTCTAGAGTGTGCAAAAAACAGACCACATATATATAAGCAAGACATAACATTTCTTTTTCATTTCAACAGCACACCCTGGATCTTTATTGCACAACTTAGAGCGTATTTCTGAAGTAAGAGGCCTAACAGACATACTGCCTAGCATTCTCTACTAGTACATATCCTAAAGCCTAACTGACTTCAAGAATACATGTATTCCCATATTTTTAAACACATCAACTAAGCAAATTATTCATCCAGATTCATTTAAAATCAAGCTTGACTCACAGTGTGATCTTAGGCATATGACCAGGATGTTACATGTAATCTACCATGTCTATCTCTGCATACAATATGTGTGTTTGTGCTTATACTATCTCACTGTCTCTACTGGCAAAAAACAGACCATATATATTTAAGCAAGACATAACATTCCTTTTTCATTTCAACAGCACACCTTGCATCTTTATTGCACAGTATAGAGCCTATTTGTGAAGTAAGAGGCCTAACAGACATGCTGCCTAAGATTCACTACTAGTACATATCCTAAAACCTAACTAACTTCAATGATACACGTATTCCCATATTTTTAAACAAATCAACTAAGCACATTATTCACCCAGATTCATTTAAAATCAAGCTTGACTCACAGTGTGATCTTAGACACATGACCAGGATGTTACATGTAATCTACCATGTCTGTCTCTGCATGCAATATGTGTGTCTCAGCTCATACTATCTCACTGTCTCTACTGGCAAAAAACAGACCACATATATATAAGCAAGACATAACATAACAAGGAAAGAAGGGGAAGGGGAGTGAAGTAGAGTGACTGACAGCTGGAAAGTGGTGGCTGGAGAGAGGGAAAGGGCAGTTAAGGAATGGGGAATGAGGATAAGTGAGGGAAGTGGAATAAGGGAAGGGAGGTGAGGGAGGGTGAGAGAAGTGCTGTGAGGGTGAGTTAAGAGGAGTGATAAAGGGTGGAAAAAGGTGAGTGAGTGAGCGTGAGACAAGGGGAGTATAATATATATTTCATAATACAAAATATAATTTAACTTGTACAACATGTTATATGGTTTATTGTTGTTGCTGTTTTCAGAATATATTGAATTTCACTTAAAACAGTGAGTTCAATATTACTCATCATATGACAGCGGGCAAAAAAAAACGCAATCAAAAAGATTGTGTTTAAAAAACCCATACAACGTTTCAATAAATAATGTAAAATTTAGAAAAAACAGATCTGAACTCACTTTTGATCCGCGTACTTTTCCACAAGGCCAAATAGTATATGGAAAGTCTTTTTCTTTGGAAATTACTCAATAGTATTCTTAAACTTCCTTTAACCCGAGTTTCTGAAAGACAACCTCCAACATCTTTTACATCATGAAACAATAGTTATCTTTTCACCTCTGGCTTACTCATGATTAATATTTCCTATAATAGTCATATCACTCACTATGTGATACACTTACACTACCTCTATGACAACTACAAGTTTTTTAATATCTTAATAAATCTCACTCACAAAGTAATTTTGAACAGCAGACTAAGTTTTATTAACTGCTCCAATCTTCATAGGCCAATTACCGTTCCTAAAATTTTGGTTGTATGAATACTAGGTAAGAATTTGGTAACTGATAAGACAAACGTTGTGTGAAAGTCAATTGAGTTTCATTACAATTAGTCCAGCCTTTTTGACATTTTAGAAAAGCTGTGTAATGTCCTGAAGTTGTCGAAGGACCATCATGGAAAATAATTGCTGCAGTTGCAAAGGTTCTTCCTGAAATTGATAATTGAGAAGCCACAACTGTTTAATTAAATTTGTCAATTTAGTTCTATCAGGTCTACATCGTTGGAACATTAAAATTACATACTGTCCATATCTCTACGGCGCCGATTGAAGTATTCCCGCCGCTTCCAGTCCTTTGGTCTGACCATTTTTTAATAAAGTTTGTTATGTCATATGAGATTAGGCCTAGGCAAAGAACACAGAAGGAGGTGCCTCACCAATCCAGAGCTTTTCACTTAGTGACAGCAGATATGCTATCCGCTGCTCTCTGCCAATACCCTTGTAAATTGACAGGGATCTTAGATACCGATCTGATTTTGGTTCAGGAATGGCTGCGAACTAGATTTGTGGAGCTGGCCCCTGTGAAGCCAGCGAGAACTACTTCCTGCCACGTTTCTGCTCCTTGGTTTACGGCCACACTACGTACTATGCGCCAAGATTGTAAAAAGGCGGAACGTCTTTGGCGTCGCAAATACGATCCAATGGAGAAATCTAAATATCGTGATGCCATAAAACTTTACCATAAAAACATTGCGGAAGCCAAAAAGGAATATCTCGAGCGTAGGATAGATCGGGCAGACAATATGGGTAGGGAACTCTTTAGAATTGTCAAGGAGTTTGTAGATCCTGCTGTAGGAGCTGTCCCACACTCTCACACAGAAGGGTGGATTCGACAGCTTGCTGACTTTTTTGTCACAAAGATCAAAACTATTCAGGATTCCTTTCCCCTTGTGGACTCTCCTGGGGCAGCTGATGTTTTCGTCCATAACGGACAGGTACCATCTTTAGAAACAGAAGGTGAGCCCATATTATCGGTTTTCCCACAGCTGTCCTTTGCAACTTCCCTGGAGCTCTTGTCCCGGCTTCAATCCGGTTCACCTCTGGACGCTTGTCCAGCAAGGTGTTTGGGCAGGGTGGCTCCGGCACTCAACAACTTGCTGAACCCCCTGCTCAATTTATCCTTGAGTTCCGGAGTGGTGCCTCGTGATTGGAAACATGCACTTATTCTGCCGCTGATCAAAAAGCCTCAGTTAGATCCGCTGCAGTTGGCTAACTATAGACCGATCTCCCTCCTCCCTGCTCTGGCGAAGGTGGTTGAGAAGCATGTTCAACTCACACTTACCACCTTTATTGAGAAGAATAACATTCTCCATGCCTCTCAATCTGGTTTCCGTGCGAATTATAGCACGGAAACGGCCCTCGTGGAGGTGACAAACGCCATCAGGGAGACGCTTGATCTTGGGGGTAAGGCTATGTTAGTCCTCTTGGACTTGTCGGCGGCCTTTGACACCGTCCCTCATGCTGGTCTCCTTTTAAGACTCAGGGAGATCGGCCTGCGGGGGACGGTGTTGGAGTGGTTCCATTCTTTCCTTTCGGACCGCCGGCAGGTGATCTGGGCTCCTCCTTTCTCCGCCGAAATGCAATCGCTAGAGGTTGGGGTTCCTCAAGGGTCCATTCTGAGCCCCACCATATTTAATATCTATATGGCTCCTATGGCGGTTGTAGCGGAGGCCTATGGAGCCCAGGTCATCTCATACGCTGATGACACCCAGCTTTTGTTCACTTGCAGCAAAGGTGAGGCTTTTGACGGTGACAGGTTAAGGGCTGTTTGAGCGCAGTTTTTGCGTGGTTTCAGCGGCACAGCCTGAAGTGCAACTCGGATAAGTCTGAGCTGCTTTTCTTCGGCTGTGCCCCTGACCCGGCCTGGAAGTCCTGGTGGCCCCAGGATATGTTCCCCCCGGAGAAATCATCTTCCCAAGTGAAACATCTGGGAGTGATGCTTGATGATGCTCTCTCCTTTAGCCCACACATTATGGGGATATCTGGGAAATGTTTTGGCATCCTCAAGATGCTAAGGAAGTTTCTTCCTCTGCTGTCCCTTCAATATCGGAAGACAGTAGTTCAGGCGTTAGTGGGATCTAGGCTACATTACGCTAATGCGCTTTTTGCGGGTCTGCCTAAGTATCTCCTGGCCAGATTGCAAATTGTTCAAAATTCGGCGGCCAGAGCTATTTTCGGCTTGCCGAGGAGAGCCAGCGCCCAACTGCTTTTGAATAAGTTGCATTGGCTGCCTATCTCTAAAAGAATCCGATTTAAAATTCTCACGCTGGCCTTTAAAGCCCTTCATTCTATCGGCCCTAATTATATTAGGAAGCGGACTGTCTTCTATGTGCCGCGAAGGATGTTACGATCTGCCGATTTGGCTAAACTGAAGGTGCCCCCGGCCAAGCGTGTCCGGATGGGAGAACGATCCTTTCAATTTGTGGTCGCTCGATGTTGGAACGAGCTTCCTCTCTCCCTGCGTAAAGCTACGAGTATCCTGGCTTTTAGGAAAGAGCTGAAGACCTTGCTCTTTTCCGCGTAATGATTAAGACTGTAGTGCTGCTGCCTTTTGTGTTTTGAGGTGTCTGGTCTCTTTGCCAAAGCGCCGGGACGCCCTTTTGGGCAGCCGTGCGCTCTAAAAGTACGGCCTTAACATAACATAACATAACATCTTTGTATAAATAATGTTGATAGCATTGCAGATTTACATTGAGTACAGACCATGTTTTGATTTGCTTCTCTAACTAGATTATTAAAAGACACTGATTTACAGTCTGGTAAAGTCAAATATATAAATCTTTTAGTGTCTATTGTAGTAGTACTTGAAAAGGAACAATTGTCGCAGTTATGCTGCCATTTATAAGAAAGGCCAAAAAGATTTTCTACATCTATACCTTCATCTTGCAATACAACAATCATATACATTAGAAATTCCTGACAATCTTGCTGAATATTCTGTGAAAATTGATTTAGACCAGAACATATGTCTAAAACATTTCGAATTTCAGAAACATTTTGTATTTTTGTTCTATCACTGCTACATTTCTAAAACACAGAATTCAACAAACAACAAAATCTTTGATCACGATTTTCAACAATCTGTTCTTGTACAGTTTGGAGAGAAAAAACAACATTAACCACTACATTAGCATAGCAGTTGACACCAGAACTGTTTTCAAACTGAAATCCAACAACATCTTTAACTGAATCCTTTTCCTTTCTGCTTACAATTACTGGTTCATCTACTTTTTTTCTTTTTGCTACAACTTCACTACCTTTTTTCTCATTTCTTCTTTTTCGGACTACTACACGCTTTTCAAATAGAGTATATTGAGGTAAATTTGGAGCATACTCTCTTCTTAACCTATTATATTCTTTTACACAATTTAGATCTGCACTAATCTTTGTCTCATCACAATCAATCAAGTACAATCCAGATAAAGTTCTGACTCGAGATAAAGCAACATATGCCATACCCTCCTTGAACACAGAACTTCCAATATTTACCAAAGCACTATCTACACTTAAACCTTGAGATTTATGAATAGTCACTGCATATGCCAAAGAAACAGGAAACTGTTTTCGGCGGACATATAAATCTTTCACAAGCAAAAATCGAGCAGAACAACGACTGATTTGTTGTACTTCAATACCATCAAATTTAATTTTTAGAAATTCAATTCCATCTCTATTTCGGTAATTCACAAAATCAACAACATGACCCATTGCTCCATTTACGAAACCTCTTTCCACATGTAAATTACGTTGTAATACAGAGTCTTTTCCAAACCAGCAGTTTTAGATATTGTCTTCTCTAAAGAATCCAATTTTGATTTCAACTTTTCTGACAAAATAATAGTTGCTCCTTCATGCTCTATTTTATCAATAGCTCCCAGTTTCACAATCTCTTCATTTTCTAACTTTAACATTTTGTTGTTGAAGATTGAACATTCTTTCAGAGTTGGCATCAAACATATGACAGATTTGTTTTCAGGAATTTTCTTAAAAATATTCTCTGGGAGAATGTTTTCGTTTGGAAACAAATTTGAAATTAATCATGCATGTAAAGCTTCTTTGCCATGCTCACTTACTTTTCCAATTCTTATATCTTGTAGAATATTTTTATAATCTTCATCCTTTGCCTGTCGCATATTTTGAAGCAATTCTGCATATTTGAAATGTAACCATATGTTAACATTTCCAATGCTTCCTAAGCACTTCCTGGTATCTTCATGCGTAAGCATTTTAAACACTGGCTGTCCTTTCACTGGAGTTAGTTGCAGTAGATCTCCAAAAACAATGATGTGTTTGCCTCCAAATAACACATCATAGTCTGTTTTAAGAGTTTCTTGCATTCTTAAATGCACAAAAGCAAGCATTACATTTGATACCATGCTTACTTCATCAATGATAAGAAGTTTCATTTTCTTTAGGACTCTTGAAACTTCACAACAAGCTTCTCAAGATAGCTTGTGGTATTGTAATGTGTTATCATGCTCCACTGGCAGCATCAATAAGCGATGTAAAGTAATCCCGTTAATGTTGTGTGCTGCCAACCCAGTTGGAGCAGTAACAACACAAGAGTGCGATGACTCTGTTGTTTTCTGCAAATATGTTGCAATCAGGAAACTTTTCCTAGTTCCTGCTTCTCCACTCACATACAGTCGGGTAGGTACAAATGATGTACATGAGCACTCTTTTTTCTCATGAGATAAACCATGCTCAATTTGTTGAGTGACTTGATCATATATTTGTCTCTGCTCCACGTTTAGTTCATTTTCCAAATCTTCTAAGTCAACTCCATCCTCCTGAGCTTGTTCCATGGCTCTTTCAACTTCATCCATGGCAGTTGCAGCTTCATTTTGGATAATTGGTCCTCCTAGTGGATCCTGACTCAATGAAGCAGAACTCTGACTGTCTTGAGAACTGTCTTTAGCAAACTATGCTGCAATTGTAGCGTCTTGCAGTATTTCCTCGTTCAACATTTGCAGATAATTTGAAAAAACAGGACATTCCATGGTATCCTTGGTTGCATTGAACGCATCTTCATAACTGAGAAAATCTCTAAGTAGTTCCTCTTCTGTACGCCATGGCTTAAAGAGTTGCAAAAGAGCTAAATAGTAAAATTCCCTTTTGCCAGGAGATTCACAACTCAATTTTCGATGATTAATCAAATGGCATTTTCATTGTTTCACCAGTGATCCTTCACATCCAATTACAGCATGTACTCCTTTATTGATATCTTATGTGATGTTCCTCTTAAAAGTATAGGTTTGTAGAACTTCACAGAGACAAACGTTCTCAAGATGACTACTTCTATTTGGATAGTATGTATCCAACATGTTTGTCTTCAAAATATCTGTACTGTTTGTTTCTTTCTCCGCCAAATACTCTATTTCTTGTACAGATTTCAAAACTGCAAGACCTAGACTCACCCAAATGATTGTTCTAGATTTCGCATATAGACTTGCTGATGATAACCGATCAGAACATTCATATGCTCCAATTTCTCGATGCGACAACATCTTCAGACTGTAACTGTATAATTTCTTACTTAGACTCTTTTCATGTGAAATTTCCTAGCACATTTCATTCAGTTCTGTCTTTTCTGATTTTGTGATGTAAGACCTCACATATCGAGCCCCAGCAATAGAGTTGTCAGCAACATAATAAATATCCATGTTAGCACTCCACATGGACAAAATGACTGGATTGTAGTCATTTATGTATTTGGACTCTTCATTTCTTCTTAGGTTGTATGTATTTTTCGGTGATTTTCTGGTAACAGTATGTCGCAGAGAAGACATAAAATTGTTCACTCTTCCTTTCGATGTTACTGGACGTGGAAATGCAAAACGACATTTTGTGTAGAACTTGTCCTTGGATTTGTATTTTCAACGACAGTATTTTCCACAACGATGTCTTAAATTGTTTTCTTCAGTACTTTTCGGAACAGCACATGTAGAATACTGTTCAATGAAACTCATCACTGTGTCATCCGAATCTGTTCCAAATTTGGGTGCATCTTTGATCCATAGCAGCATATGTATGTGAGGAGCACCTCTTGCTTGATACTCCTTTCTCCAAAAGAAATCCAAAACCTCTCCAAGCGGAGGATTTTTGTTTGTTTGTGATAAAAGACATCATAGCTTCAAACCTATGATTGAAATACCTGCATACATTAACTGGATCCAAAGAGCACAGTTCTCCAGGTGTCTTGTATTCAATATTTTCAATGTTTGCATTTGCCTCTCGTAGAAATTGAAGTAAGTCTTCCCAAGCATATTCAGCACAGCTAAGAGTGAGGAACCATGTAGGAGTTTCTAAGTTTCTTAGCATACATTTCAATTCCCCTTGACGACGGTACCAATACTCGTTAGTACCACGCTGACATGCCATGAGATTAATTAGCTGAGATTCCAAAACACTGTCTTGCAGTTTGACTTTATCCATAAAGTCCCTTGCCGAAACATTCTGCAGATGTACTCCACTCTTCAGTATATGGTTCACTGCATAAGAAAGTCCAGACAAATCACTCTCAAACAGTAGATGAATCAAATATGGAATGCATTGACGAAACCTTGGATCTTCTGCATATAATCTTGAAGTCCGGTATTCAGATGCAGGAATTTGAACAGGTCAGTTGTCATATCGTCCACCTTTACCTGTTGGAAATAACTGTGGAAAACAACGAGCTTCCAAACTTTCTTCCCATACACTAATGGGACTTCCTTTTGCTTCTTTCATTTGAAACAAGTCAATAGCATTCCCCATTACTTCTTTGGAATGCAAAGGATGAACACTATAATGTTCATAAATGTCTTCACTTCTAGAGACATCAACTTTTTCAATTTGCCCAGCTGAGAAATCATTGTCCTCTTCTACAGTTGTTTCTTCTTCTCCAACATATACATTTGTGTAGTAGTGATTGTTTTTTCCAAAATACAACGTTGCCTTTTTGATTTTCCTAACATCCACTAATTCTTGCCAGATTTTTTTACTCTTTGTTGGAACACCATTAACAAGAATAACCAGAGGTTCTTCTTCTACTTTTTCTACACCAATTGTATCAATATTTCTCTTAAAATCTAGAGGCAAATAAACAACTCTTCCCTTTAATCCTCTCTGTAAATCTGAAGGAGGCAATTTCCCTGTCTTAGGCTCCAAGCGAACAATAGCCTGAAAAGGATGCACACATTGAATCCGAATAGACTCATAGGTATTTAAATCCATCAATTCAGAAGGAATGTCTACCAACTCCAGATTATTATGAACAGCTCTAACAGGCATTCTGTTTTCATTTAATTTATTATAACAATATTTACAAATACGTTGATCATACCCAAATCAAAACAATTTTCTACCAACAAATAAGTTGCAAAATCCTTCCACTCATTATTATTTTCCATTTCACTTTTTACATATAAATCAACTAATCTAGTCTGATTCTTATAATGAGTTCGTCGACAACAAACACAAGAAATATTACGCCATTCACTTGAATTGACCTTAAACTTTGTAATTTCATGTTCAAATTTTTCTGTACTTGAAATCTGTACATTCTCTTCCACATAACCTTCTACTACTGTATCCGTTTCTGCACTGTCCTCTGTTCACCAAAGTAACAAAACTCAATTTCTTCACAAATGTTCTTCACATCTAATTCAGTCCCATGCAAAAGAGTACTGTTTAACTGTTTTAGCTTAAGTGGTAGACTTTTTGCATAATACAACCTTCTCACTAATTTCCTCACTTTATTATGATGCACTGCTAACATCCTAAAATGATGAAAAACACTCTGACATACTTTTCTTGAAAGACAAGCCAGTGAATGCCCACGCAAACCTGTTTTTTCTCTCACTCTACAAGGATCTAACTCTTGCAAAATCTTCATCTTTTGTTTTAGACTTTTCTTAGTATATGTCCGTAAGAAATTGAGAAACAAATCAATTGAATCCTGTCGCACACTACAAATACTACTACAATTCCAAGTATACACTGGAGCCTTAGGACATCTCCCTAAAACTTCATCAGCTAACACTTCTTCTGCATTTCTAGGCACTTTTTTTCTTGTTCAACCGGACAACCGTCCTTCACCACATATGCTCGACCACTGGTGTCGACTGCATGCACCAAATCATTATCCTGAAAGTAACTTTCTTCATTAAAAAAATGGCTCACAACTTGAACTATGCTTCCATTCGCCAGAAAAAACATCACAAAAATTAGTCCGATTAATTACTCTTTTCCACTTACATTTTAATTTGAAAACATTGATTACCTTATCTAGTGTACGAATTCTATTCATAACTAAACCATATAACTTATTTTTTACTTTAAATGCCTGATCCACAATCTTCACTATGCTTTTTTTTCTTGTAAAAAACACTCTTCTTTTGATACATCTTTACATTTTTTAATAAATTTGAAACTATTCAGTTATCAAACATTCAACTACGAATGTCAATAAATTGATTTCTCCTTTTATTGCTATAGGGAATATCATCTCCTTCTACAGGTCTAACATTTTTTGAGGGGCACAGTTTTTTGTTGGTATTTACAGATGTTTTATTTTTCTTTGAAAGAACATCTTTTTTTTATATTTCATTAATTTCCTTAAAAAGTCCTTAGTTTGCTTACCTGGAGCATTCTTTTTTTTCACTGAAGATTGTGTTTTGGATGAATCTTCTAATTCAGTTTTCTTGGACCATAATTGATGTTTATAAACATTTTGTCATCTTTCCTTCGTCGGCATATTCTTTTATCTTTCTATAGATGATTACAATCTATGGTAAAGAAAAAATAACATATTATAGACCTCTACAAACATACTACATAGCAATTACAATAAGTAAACAATATAAACACTAATTTACAACATAAGTAAGTTTATACCGCATCAACTGTGTCACAGCAACAGTGCAGTACAGTTTCATTATTAATCTCACTCTCTGTCTGCACCATCTCACTCTGTACCTGTGTCTCATGTCACTTTGTGCCTGTGTCTCATCTCACTCTGTGCCTGTGTCTCATCTCACTCTGTACCTATGTCTCATCTCAGTCTGTGCCTGCCCCATCTCTCTCTTTGTGTGTGTCATTTCTCTCTTTGCGTGTCTCATCTCACTCTATGCCTGTGCCACATCTCACTCTGTGCCTGTGTCTCATCTCACTCTGAGCCTGTGTCTCATCTAACTCTGTGCCTGTGTATCATCTCACTCTGTGCCTGCCCCATCTCTCTCTTTGTGTGTGTCATTTGTCTGTTTGTGTGTGTCTCCTCTCACTCTGGTAAATGTTTTATGGTAAAATGTATGGCTTTAACATTTTTTACAAGGATCACACTGAGTGTCTGTATGAAATAAGTAATTATATTTTCAAATTTTTCAATAATGTCACCTATGTCTGCTCACAGTTTACAACTCTACGCTTAAAGGGTACTCTGTGCCTGTGTCTCACCTCACTCTGAGCCTGTGTGTCATCTCACTCTGTGCCTGCCCCATCTCTCTCTCTTTGTATGTGTCATTTGTCTGTTTGCATGTGTCTCATCGCACTCTATGCCTACCCTATCTCCAGGGTGTGCAAAAAAACAGACCACATTGATATATAAGCAAGATTGGTGAGATGGTATGACCACAGACACACATAGTGGAGGCAAAGACAGACATGGTAGATTACATATAACATTCTGGTCATGTGCCTAAGATCACACTGTGAATCAAGCTTGATTTTAGGTTTAAAGTATTTTATTCAAGACAACACGTAAGGACAGACAAACATTTCAAGAGAATATAGCAGGGCAGAAAAGCAAGTGTCCAAGAGTGCCGTTAAGGAATGGTCATCCGTTGACTCCGCCTGCACTGTGATAGAAGGCACCTGTCGCCTCAACATGTTATGACATTTCCCAGGAAACCCCCCCACCCAACATGCCCCCCCAACACCCAAACTCCCATCCCCCCCTCCCAATCCCACCCCCGTCCAGTGCACAGTCTCTAAGCGCAACACACATCAGTGCTACAATACTAAGGAGAGAAACCTACAGGAAGATCAAGGGGCAGGCCCCATCCGGGCCGGAAGCCTCAAAAGGCGGAGATATTTGGGACAGGTAAGTTCCTTAAATTCGGTAAGCAAAAGGGAGTGAAATGGTTGCCAGAGCTCCCTAAACTGATCCACATCCCCCGCCACCGTGAGGGATAGCTTCTCCATACCCAGCACGTGCCACAACCTGTGGAGCCAGCCAGTGATAGACGGTACTGCAGCAGTGTGCCAATGAATCAGGATGTTCTGAACCGCGGAGCCCAGAGCTATAGCTATTTGTCTTCCTCTACGGGAACGAAGGGGATACATCAGATCATTCGGAAGTCCCAGCAAGGTATAGGCAGGGAAACATGGCAATTCAATCTCAAAAGCAGAATCAATTTCATCCAACACTTCCGTCCAGTAAAGTTCTAGGAGCGGGCAATCCCACAGTATATGCGTAAGAGTACCCTTATGTCCACACCCCCGCCAACATGCATCCGCTTTACTACGGTCAAACTCATGCACTCGTTCCGGTGTGTAATACCAATAGGTAGAGATTTTAGTCAGTGTATCAGTGAGTCCCATGTGGTAGGCCGAGTGCCGCGCTCTATAGGCTATGTGTTCCCATTCCTTATGGCTCAGTGTCCTCCCCAGCTCCCTCTCCCAACGCTCTCTCCCAGGGTGATAAAGGTGTGTTGCCGGGGGCTGCAGCAGCTTGTACAAATCAGTAATCAGTTTGGAGTCCGAAGTCCGTGTCATGAGCCAGTGCTCATAAGGGAGAAAAGGCCGATCGGCCGTCTCTCTCACTTGCGGATGGAGGGCCCAGTGGCGGGCCTGCATGTAATGAAGTCGCTCCGTCTCTGGAAGTGAAAACTCCTGGCTAAGGTGGGGAAAAGGAACCACCCCGTCCGGCCCATAAAGATGACACAAGGCTCTGCACCCCGCCTGTTGCCACCTCGCAAACGCTCCCCTCTCCATCCCTGGGGTGAAGTCTGGATTATCTACCAGCGGAGTAAGCGGTGACGGGAACGTGGTGAGGCCACGTAGAACGCTCGTAGCATCCCACACCCACAGTGGCACCCTCGTAACAAAGGAGGCATAGAGATTTCTGGGCCGATGAGGGCGACGCAGGAAGGGGATTTCCTGCAGCGGTCTCCCCGCCACCGCCTGATCCTGGAAGAGCCAGTGCTTATCAGACTCCCACCTACTCCATTCCACCAGGTAACGCAGCTGTGCCGCCTGGAAGTATTTGCGAAAGTCTGGGATACCCAGTCCACCTGCTTCCGGGGCCAGCAGCGAGAGGGCCCTACGCAATCTAGGCTTCTTCCCCTGCCAGACAAACCGAGAAACATCTGCCTGCAGTTGCGAGATCCATCCCCCGGGCGGTTGGAGCGGCAAGGCCCGAAAGAGGTACAACATCTGAGGTAGAATCGTCATTTTGACAGCAGCTATCCTGCCAAGCCAGGAAAAAGCGCCCCGATTCCATCGGCTCAGTTCCTCCTTGATCTTGGCCCCCAGGGCCCGATAGTTTGCCGACACCATCGCCGCCACGGTAGGTGCAATCTGGATGCCCAAATAGGGCACTGCTCCCGAAGACCATAGCATGGGAAACCGCTGCTGCAAACAGGCCCTAGTGACCGGGTCAAGGGAGATATCCAGTGCCACCGATTTCCCCATGTTCATCCGAAATCCAGACACCGCGCCAAAAGAGGACAGTTCCTCCATGCACGCCGGGAGAGCTACGGCGGGTTTGTCAATGGACAAAATTACATCATCAGCGTAAAGGCTGACCGTGTGTGTAAAGGCTCCCATCCGGATGCCGGTCACTCGCGGGTTATCTCGCACCCGCTGGGCAAAGGGCTCCATGTAGAGCGCGAAAAGCAAAGGTGAAAGCGGGCAACCCTGCCTGGTGCCTCGTTCAATGTCGAAGGAGGAGGCGTGCCCATTAACGCGGACCACCGCCGACGGACGAATGTAGCAATTAAGGATCATGGTGCGGAATTTCTCACCTATACCCGCTTTCATAAGCACCCGCTCCAGGTAAGGCCAGTGGACTCGGTCAAACGCTTTCTCTGCGTCCACCGCCAACATCATTCGCTCCCCCGGAATCCGGGAAGCCTTTTCCAGCAAATGAACAATTCGTTTCGTATTGTCCACCGTCTGCCGTCCCGGGACAAAACCCGCCTGGTCAGGATCGATAAGGCCGGGCAAATGGAGAGCTAGTCTAGCAGCGAGGATCCCCGTATACAGTTTTAAATCAATATTCAGAAGGGAGATCGGCCGGTATGATCCACATTGCTTTGGATCCTTACCTGGCTTAGGGATAACCGAGATCGAGGCCCTGAGCAGATCAGGCGGAATGGCCCCGGGCTCCGCAAAGGAGTTGAAGAGGCGCGTCAGAATGGGTGCCAGCGTCATGCAAAATGTTTTATAAAACAGCGCAATGTAGCCGTCCGGGCCTGGTGCCTTGCCGTGTTTGAGTCGGGCAATGGCGGAAACTACTTCCTCAATCCTAATGTCCCTGTCCAGAGAGTCCACCTGCATAGGTTCCAGAGAGGGAAGTGTGGTTGAGGTCAGATAAGTGTCCATCGCCTCCTCATCCGGGGGGGTCCCCGGTATAGAGGTCTTTGTAAAAGCCCCGAAAGACGGCTGCTATTCGCTCGTCCTCAGTTTCCGGCATGCCCATCGGGCCAGAGATCTCCTTGACCAGCTGGCTCTGCCGCGCCACGCGGAGCCTGTTCGCCAACAACTTGCCACAGCGGTCCCCTCCAGTATAAAAGGCTTGTCGCAACCGCAAAGCGGCGTACTCCGCCCGGTCAAGGTCAAGGGCCGCCAGGAGCTTCCTGGCTTCCTTGAGCTGCCGCCAAATTGGGGGGGCCCCGGTTCTGCGATGGATCTGTTCCAGTTCCCGAACACGATCTGTAAGTTCATCTCTCTTGGACTGCCGCTCCCTATTGTCCGCCGAGGAAATCGCTATAAATTCCCCCCTGATGACTGCCTTCAATGCCGCCCATTGCGTGGCCCGACTGGTATCTGCATTATCGTTATGGGATTGAAATTCCTGAATCGACTTTTCAATGCGAGCCACCACTTCCGCCCTGTGCAGCAGCGTATCACGGAGGCGCCACGTCCGCGGGCGGAGCGCCGTCGGGGGCATAGTTAACAGGACCTCGACCGGGGCATGGTCCGAGAGGGAGATCACACCCATTTCTGACCCAGAGGCTAACGCTTTCACTGGGGAGGTAACCAACAGGTGATCTAACCGTGCGTACGTTTTGTGTGCATGAGAATAGTACGAGTAGTCCCTATCCGTCGGGTGCAGATGTCGCCATATATCAAGGAGGTCCACCTTGTCCAGCTGAGCCTTACGGTCCGCCGAGAGTTCTCCAACCTGAGGGGAGCGCTGCGCCGACCTATCCAGTGCGGAGTCGAAGACAATATTGAAGTCTCCCCCGAGGATGACATGTCTATCCTGGGAAGATGTGACCTCCTCGATCGCCGCCTGAAGA
Source organism: Lissotriton helveticus (assembly GCF_964261635.1). NCBI lineage: Eukaryota > Metazoa > Chordata > Amphibia > Caudata > Salamandridae > Lissotriton > Lissotriton helveticus. Next base: position 1,461,032,552 of record NC_136065.1, on the reverse strand, counting down.
AAGCGGTCCTGTCGTTCATTAGGACTATAGAGAGACCCTATCGTAAAGACGAGACCCCCGATCCGAAACCGATAAGCCAGTAACCTACCCTTTTGTTCAGCAAATTTGTGGAGAACCTCCCCCCGGAAATGCCGCGCTACCAGAATCGCCACCCCAGCTGTTTTAGTGGTGCATGAGGAAAAGAATTGTGAGGGGAACTTGTGTGAGCGGAGCCTGTGTGTGTCCTGTGACAGTAAGTGCGTCTCCTGGAGGAGACAGATATCTGCCTGTGTGTTCTCTAAAAGCGAAAGGACGGCCCGCCTCTTCACAGGATTATTCAGACCTCGGACATTCAGGGTCACTACCTTACATGTATTTGGAGGCATGAGTGGTGGTGTATCAGAAAGCAACAAGGACCCACCGCAAAAACGGGAGGACAAGAGCGTCATTCAGCCAGTGGTGCAGCAGAGTACTATGCAGAGAGCATTGACACAAAAAGCAGACAGTTCCAAGCAAACCATTAAGCAGGCTACCCAACCAGCAGCTCACCGCTCTCAAGAAGCATCCGGCGACCCCTCCCGCCTCCCCCCAACGTCCATGCCAGGCAGAGAGGCAGAGCGCACCGCTGAAGCCACAGACAAATAGAAGCAGAGCAAAAAGCACAGACAATTTCAAAATGACCAGGAACCCCCGTGTGCACTGGACGACCCTCCCTCCCCATTCCAAACCCCCAAACCCCATCCTCCACTCCACTCCCCAACTCCCCATGCCCCCCCCAACCATTCCCCGTTCTCCCCGCCCACCCTCTCGCATCCCGTCCCCGCCCACAACTGGGACCAGATCAACAACTTCAAACACCCCCCTCTCTACCCCCCCAAAAACTTGTAGGCCCATTGTCCCAGTCCGGTCCTAATCGGACAAGCCTGCGGAAAGTCAAAAATAGTGGACGTCCAGCCACTTCGCACCCCTCCGCTCCCCCCACCCCCCCAGACCCTCAAACCTGCAGCTCCACCACAGCGATGTCGATCTCCCCCCGGAGTTCACTTAAGCTGTCAGCGCCACCCAGTTGCAGTAGCAGCTCCAGTTCCCTCCTGCACCGCTGTGTCCGACTCCGCCCGAGCCATAGGAGAGTCCGGCCGTGACAAGGGAGCAGAAGATCGCCGGCCAGGGATTGTCTGCCATCCGTCTCTGGTAATACGGCTCCGGTGCGGTGTGTGAGCTCCGTCCTCAGTGGCAGTGATCCCCAGCACTCCACACGTGTCCTGCAGAGAACGCAACTGGTGCAGGGTTCCGTTCCACCTGAAAATGAGCCGAAAGGGATGTCCCCAGGAATATTGAGTGCCATGCTCCCTGAGAAAGTCAGTCGCAATTTTAAAAGCTTTGCGTTTTTGCAGAGTAGATGCGGCCAGGTCCTGATAGAGAGCTATCCGGTGGCCTCTGAATTCCAGGGAGGGTCTCCTCCGAGCCTCCCTCAGTATCCGCTCCTTCAAGGGATAGTCTGGCAGGAAAGCCAAGATGTCAGGAGGAGGCGCTGAATTTCGACGTTGCAGGCCCACCCTGTGCGCCCTGTCAATCCGAATGGCAAAGTCAGCCGGTTCCCCCAGCACCTCTCTGAACAGCTCCCCGAGGTAGGCCGCCACATCTTCCCCCTCTTCCCGGGACGGAACGCCCCGGACGCGGATGTTGTTTCTCCTGGAGCGATTCTCGAGGTCCTCCGTGTGCGTCTGCAGGTCAAGGTGCTGTTCCCGGAGTCGGATGACCTCCTGCTGCAGCCGTGTGATTTCCTCGTCCCTAGCATGGCCCGCTTCCTCCACCGTGGACACTCTGTCACCGAGACCGTCCACCTCCCTCCGTATCTCCCGGACCTCACCTGCGACCTCCTGCTTAAGCGTCTGAAAATTGTCCCTCAATGAGCTGAAGAGGGACTCTAGGAAGGACCTCATAACTGGGGGTTCTCCTCCACTCGCTCCCTGGGCACCACTCGAGTGGGGTGGGGATGGTTGACCTCGGTCCTGCCTCGCAGTGCTCCGGTGCAGCATCTCTGGCAGTGTGCGGTCCCCCTTCCGGGACCCTTTGTTGTTCGACATGGCGGCCACAGAGGTGTTCCCCTGAAAAGTCAACAGCCCAATCCCTGTTGCAACTTCGGAACCGAGCTGCCTGATTCCCACCAGTGGTCCGTTCCCTTGACGACAGGCCACTCTCCCGGGCCCTCAGCACCAATCCGCCCGTCGCTGCTCTCTTCTCTCGGTGCACAAGCCCCGTGGCCTCGGGCTCGGAGTCACCTACGCCACTGAGGGATCGCCCATCAAGCTAGGCCACAGCAGACCCTCAGGGCCCACGTGGGGGTTGCAGTAATGTCCGGGCGTCTCCCTCCTTCTCCCACGGTCAGGCCCAGAATGCCGCCAGAGGTCCGCTTGAGGAAGGGTCCGTCCCGGTTCTATACCGGTGGCCAAGTGTAAGGGCGGACAGAACCACCGGAGCCCAACTCCCGGTCTCCCGTGGCCCCCAGGGGTGACGGCCGCCACAGTCCTCACTGTTGTCCCCCAGCTGTGTGACTCACCACAGGGTTCTGCGTCTGCCCAGGAGCGCCGCTCCGTGCTCCGCAATGTCTACCGGAGGGCCGGGGGGCCACCGCCGTGCAGCGTCTCTGAGGCCCGGGGCACAGGCCGAAGCCGCGGCCTCGCGTAGCAGGGTGCCCCGAGTCCGGGACCTCTCCTTCCTCACCTCCGCTCCAGCCGGTCCACGCTCCGACGGGGTGACACAGGACCAGGCAGGTCCGTCCGGGTCCGGCAGGCAGGGCCCACAGTGCTCGCTGACCCGCTCAGAGGCCGTCAAGGTAGTCGAGGCCTAGGACCCAGGCCCGAGCCCCGGCCTTGCGTGAAGTCCGACGCCGGCCCGGCGTCGGAGTCTCTATGGTTCCGGGTCCGGCAGCCCAGACCCCCGGCCCCCGCGGCAATGAGAGGCTCAGAAATCCGGGGCAGGCGGGCAGGGTCAGCGAATCCGCAGCAATCACCCGGGCTTACGTCTATGGCCGGCAGGGTCCGTCTCTGCACTAGGTCGTGTGCTAGGCCCCGCTCGCCCTCCGCAGTGGTGTCCCGTCTGGCGTCAGCCCAGCTCCCCGAGGGGGGGTCCGGCGATCTCACAGATGCTCCTCCGGTGTTATGGGCCCCCGCTCTATGTAATGCAGCGTCCCAGGGGGAGAATCAGCGCATTTACAGCAGGATCAGGGTCTCGGGATGGCGGAGCTCACTTAGAGTGCGACCACTCAGCCCGCCATCTTGGCCACGCCCCCTCAAGCTTGATTTTAAATGAATCTGGATGAATAATTTCCTTAGCTGATGTGTTTAAAAATATGGGAATACATGTATTCTTAAAGTCAGTTAGGCTTTAGGATATGTACTAGTAGAGAATCTTAGGCAGCATGTCTGTTAGGCCTCTTACTTCAGAAATACGCTCTAAGCTGTGCAATAAAGATCCAGGATGTGCTGTTGAAATGAAAAAGGAATATTATGTCTTGCTTATATATATATATATGGTCTGTTTTTTGCCAGTAGAGACAGTGAGATAGTATTAGCACAAACACACATATTGCATGCAGAGACAGACATGGTAGATTACATGTAACATTCTGGTCATGTGCCTAACATCACCCTGTAGGTACAAAAAACACCCATATAACACAACAGCTCTTTTCAGAGCTACCCTACCTCTAAGCACTCTAAATTCTTATTTTGCTCTAGTTTTTTACTCTGTTTTTCCCCGTGGTGCGCTCAAGGTACGCGTACCGGTAAGAGTACATGGGAACGCACCCAGCGCTTACCCGGCGAAAATTTCCCAAAAAATGTTACATTTTTTTTGCCCTGCAGGGTCCTTCTAGGCCCCCTCAGAAAACCTAGGGGGTCAGGAGATGTCTACCCTGCCCCCTTTTAAACATTTCCCCCTTGTTTAACACCTCTTGTGTCTCGATTCTACCAAGACACAAGATGGCGGACTCTCCGGACTGTTTAGAATGTTAACAGACACCCGAGAGCCAATTAGCTTTTTGCTCGTGCACTCCCATGGCGTGTCGGGTGCGCTCCCCGGTACGCGTACCGGTAAGCGCTCGAAGCGCGCCTATAGATATATATATTTTTTAAAAGTTAATTTTCGTAAAAACCACTGGAGCAATTTTCACCAAATATAGAAAAGGCACTTCTGCGTACCAATCCCTACAATTTTGCAAAGATTGGTGAAATTCCGTTGAGCGGTTCGGGCTGTAGCCTTGTCTATTCGTCCTATGGAAATTAACATGGGGGAAAACACGTTTTGGGACCCCCCTTTTTTTCTCGGCCCCCACTTCACGAATCCTCCCAAAACTTTCAAGGCAGGAGCACAGCGGAGCTGGCCTATATTTTGGAAAATTACACGCAAATTCCTCCACCGGCGCCTAAGTTATTCCCAATAGAATGTTGCAGATTTCCTATGGTAGCTTGGTCCTAACTATAACTACCACCAGTAGGTAATATATATATATATATATATATAGCTATACTTAGGTCAGTTGTTTCATAAGAAAAGCATTTTTTAATTTACTAATAACTTTTGCACCGTTTGTCGAATCTCCACAAACCATTCCAAAAAGGTGCTACTCTGACAAGTTTGTGCATGAAAAGTTTCAGAGTGATCCATCAAGCGGAGGCCGAGAAAAAAGGGGCCCCTAATTGTAAAATCACATGCGTTTTCCATAGACCTATTTAGACAAGACTACAGGAAAAACTACTGAAGAGAATGACTCTGAATTTGGCAGGAAGCTAGATCTTGGTCAGCCAATTGAGGATTTTCTGTGATTTGGTGTAAATCTGTTCAGTAGTTTTTGGGAATTTAAGGTAAAATCATTGTATGTCTAGACAGTTAGGTCCATGAGAGTCAGGAGAGACTCTTGTGAGAGCATCAATTTAAACATAGAGTGTTCTGATTTCCCAGGATGCTTAATTTTCCTTCTGCCATCTTGCTCCCATGGGAGTCAGACTCCCCCAGGAGCAAGCACTCTGATCGACAGCCAGCAACATGAGAACAATATTGCTGGCAGGCATTGCAAGATTTGGGGACATAGTCCCCTGTCCTGAAAATATTTTTAAAATATATATAAGGCAGCAGGGTAGGGATACCCTGACCCCCTTCAAGCTCAATGAGGGTACCCAGAGGACCCCCCTGGTTCAAAACAACAAAAGAAATAAACAAAAATTGCTGTGTTCCCATGGGATTGTCGAAAAGAAATGTCAGCCTGGTTCCATTTATTATGTGTATGCCCTGGGGAGTATCCCACCAGAGCTGTTTTCATAAAGGGGAGATGGCCTGAGTGGCTCTCCTTTCTGAGCCAATAAAGGCCCCGGAAAACAAAAGCCAGGGCCATAATATTAAAAAAAGGGAAGGGGCCACCCTGCCCCCTCTCTGACCCTTTAGAGGCACCGGGAGCCAGCTACTGGGGTCAAAATTAGTTTTCATTGAGAGGGGCCAGCGCAGCACCTCTCCCTGAACCTCCAAAGGCCCCTAGGAGCCCACCCCAGGGTCCACATTTTACAAAAGGGGTAGGGGACGTGGCCTCTGACCCTGAGTCATTCATTCATTCATGCAAAAGACTTTATTCGGTTATAAAACTTTGCCAACCATAAAAGTACATAAAATCCCAATTCAGAATCGGTTTACATATATCAATCAGTATAGAAAATAGTTAAAAATACAAAGACTCATATCTAAAAGGAGTTGTATTTAAACAGATATCATTTGTCTTGAGTGAAAAACATTTGTGAGAAATACAGAAACAGATGCCACTGAAAATATATCTTCAAGTTTCTGAATAGCTAGGAAGGCAGGTCGACATTGTCTAAGATTCAAGTATTTTAAAATGGGCATGATCCACCTTTTCCTTGGTACAGTGTAAAATTTACAAAAAAAATAAAACATGAATATCTGATTGAGTGGAGGTATTGTCACACGGGCATTTACATAAACAAGTTGACCAATCATTGACGGCGGGAAAACTTAATAATCTGAAAACAATCCCAAATTTAAATTTTGTTAGCAGAAACCGTTCGTGTGCAGTCATTCGTAAGGTTAAATAGGGTTGTATGGCCTGCGAAGTTAAGGTCAGTTGGTGAGCAATCACAGTTTTTTTGGTGAATTCAATTTGATCTCTTAAGTTTGCAAGAAAAGTAATACATAACCTTTTTAGCTCTTTCCTAGGGGTTTTTGCCATTGACTTGGTATCATCATAGAATTCAGGGTAATTGATGTTGTCACAGAAAGTTTTAATGTATCTCAACCATTTCACTCGGTGGGCGCCCTCCAATTTCAGGACGTCCTTCAGTATAAGGCGTTTCAGATGACACTCTTTGGTAATCCAGACCCTGCGCCACAGAAGAACCGGTTGCACCCTGATAAGATCTTCTAGATAGGGCATACCAAGTTCAGTGTGGCAGTTATGGGTCGACGTGCTCTCCGGAACAGTAAGGAGATATCGCAAAAAGCTGTTCTCAGTCAGCTGCAGGCTAGAAACACTAAAAATACGCCAAATTCCCGCACCATAAGTTGCCACTGCAACGCAACTAGCTTTATATATGCGTTTGAGCTCATTAACAGGTCTCTTTCCCATCTTTTTGCTAAACAATTTAAGGGCCATTACAGACTTGACGAATGGCATATTACTACTTTTGATTGCACTTTTCCATTGCCCTGTGCAGTCAAACAGTATTCCTAAATAAGGGAAATTAGAAACATGATCCAGTGGCTTTTTATCAATGAACATGGTTCTTTTTCTCTGCATGACATTAACACCACAATTCATAGAAAAGGTTTTAGTGCAATTCACCTTCAGATCTAAATTGGTCATGAAGGTGGAGAACGATGTGATCATAGTTTGCATCGCCACTGGGGTCCTTGTCATCAGGACAGCATCATCTGCATAGATAAGTGCCGGGATACGGCGTTGCGGTGCTGTAGGCATATCTATACAGTCCCTCAGTAAAGTATTCTCCAAACCATTAATGTAAATTGAGAATAAGAACGGGGCAAGGACGCATACTTGTCTCACCCCTCTCGCGATATTAAACATTCTGGTGCACTCTCCTTTAATTCCATATCTGATCATAGCCCTTGCTCCATTATAAAGCTCTCTTAAAAAACAAATAATGTTGTCCTCAACACCCAAACGAATTAAAATTGCCCATAATTTGCTGTGATTAGCACAGTCAAAGGCGGAAGTCAAGTCCACGAAAGTTAAAAACAACCTTCCTCCCTTATCCTTGGTATATTTTTCCATGAGTATAAATAAATTAAGTCCCTGATCTATAGTCCCAACTCCTTCTCTAAAACCATATTGCAGGTCACTAATAATCTTGTACTCATTGGCCCATGACTGCAACCTGTCTAAAATGATCCTACCAATGATTTTAACTGTAGAATCAAGCAGAGATATTGGGCAGTAACAAGTACAGCTAGCCCTGTCCCCCTTTTTCAAAATGGGTACTATAATAGATTCGTACCAGGTACTAGCAAGGCCCACCGAGCAAGCAGCGTTCAGAAATCTAGTAAGTAGAGGTGCCCATAGTGTTATATTGTTTTAAAAAATATCTACCGGGACACCATCTGGTCCCGTGCCTTGCCCCCCTTGCTTGAATGAATGCCCTTAATAACCTCATCCAACGTGAAAAATAGATTTATCCCCTCTTTGTTTTTTGGTAAGGAAGGTTCCTCCTGCACTGGCAATTCCCCTAGAAGTTCCACAGGGCTATAAAGTGACTCGAAGTGCCTCACCCAATCATCCTCTGAGATGGCAATCTCTAAATGCGCCTTTGAGTCATCTTTAAAAAATGGCGCGTTGACTGCCCTCCAAATCAGAGGCATCTAAAAGTGCCTCCCATGCTTCATTTTTCATCTTAGCCCTTCTCTGTGTGATAGCTGACTTGTAAATTTTACGAAGCTCCCTAATCTGTTTAAAATCTTTATCTTGCTTGTTCAAAGCCCGTTTAAGTTTAGTATGTGCCTTAGTGCACTCCAGATCAAACCATCCCTTTTTTCTATTATCATGATTTCTTAGGTTAACCGAAAGGCTTTCCTTGATACTTGTTATAAGAAGTTTGAAGTTGTCAAAAACTACAGTATCCTCGGACCCCGAATCCAGGCAAATATTAAAACAATTTTTTCTCCTCTTTAATAAATTACTGATAAACTCTTCAGGTATAACCTTGGACCATTTTAGGGCATAGCCGTTCTGTCTTGAAATTTCAATGTTTTCGGAGAGTAAATTAGGGATACTGTCTACAGGAGCACGGGGGTCTATAATTTCAACCCTGATGGGAAAATGATCACTTAAAGTGATCTCCAGTACACTGTAGTTAATTTAACTACATAATCAATTAAAGAAGTTAACACTCTACCGTTAAAGGTTGCGGTGAACGGGACCTCTGGGTGACACAGTTAGTTTGCGAAACCTAGATCATTCGTGAAGAGAGTCTCATTCAAAGTATCTCCCTTTCCGGTATGTTCAAAGTGTGTCAAAATGGACTTCTTGTCCACCATTAAAGCACAGTTTCCCTTACCAGGTCTATTGCAGAGAGTGCAATTAAAATCTCCCCCCATATAACGACGAACTCCTTACGTTCATTGCATATTATCACATTGAGTTCGGAGCACTGCAACCAAATCAACAGAGGGAACATTGTTATATAAGTTAACAATCAAAATGCAAAGAGCATTATTCAAATGAAAACCAACAATATGGTAATAGCGATTATTATAAAAAACCTCCCATGTTTTTACATTTAAAACAATTCGAGACATATGTGCAGAGCCCACCCTTGGCTCTGCCATGTAATGAGCCAATGGATGAAGTAAAAACAGTCTTAAAACCATTAATATGGCAAACTTCCCTAGCCCAAGTTTCTTGGAGGCATATTACATCATGATCATTAACTAGATCAGACCAAAGCGGGTTATCCAATTTGGGTCTAAGTCCAGCAATATTCCAAGAAATGAAAGACCATTGATCCTTTGTCTTAATACTCACAGCATGATTCAAGTCAATAACTGTACCTATACAGCTATCTGAAGTACCCTTACTTATACGTGGGTCCCCCCAGGTGCAGCGTTGATCCTGTCTAGTTGGGAATCATCTGCACTGACTATCGACCGCCCTCCTAGTTCTTGGATTTCCACAGTTACTGATAGTGGCTTTGCTTGGGTGTCATAGGAATTTTTAACACAAGTAACAGTTACCTGGCCCCGTGATGGTCAATCCACCCCTTCCAAACCTGACAAACCGTCAAATCTATTATAGGTTGGGACAGTGAATTGATGATAATTATAATGGCGAGTCGGCACAAAACCTCCATGCATTATAGGTGCCATTGGAGCATTGAAGCGACTTCCATTATATAAGGACCTCGCTTCATAGAGTGGTACGTAAGATTTTAGGTTATCAGGAACAATAGGGGCCACAGGGTAAAAATACCTCAGGTTCAAAGAAAGGATTCCTCCAGTATTGTCATAATTAGGGAAACCACTTATGAACTGAACTGTTCTTGGATCCCTAAAGTTAACAATAATGCAATCTCCTTCGATGTCCTTCACTCTGTGGCCCAACCAGGTTACTCTCCGAACAGTGATAATTTCCCCCCGCAAATCAGGTCTAAGTGGTCTATTTTGCCCCAACCAGTGCATAACTTTGTTTTTTAGTTCGTGGACGGATTCAACCCTGTTATTTTTCCATTCTGGTACCCCGGCCAACACAATTACATAGGGGTGGCAGTCCGGGGGAAGATCAACTCTCTTCATATATCCTTTACTTAAGGGAGCCTCTATGTTGACTATTTCTGGTGCCGTTTTATCAGGGCCTCTGGTTATGCCTATATTGTGGGAGACTACTTTACTGTCAATCTCTACCTTGCGGGCCAGTTTGGGATCGTTAGCTTTTGACTGGCCACTTGTTTGCTTTGGTGGTTCTTTTATAACAAGTCCCAGCTTCTTTCTAGGAGCGGGATTCGGTTTAATTTTGGGTAGTGTAGGAGCGCTGGTACTCACAGATGTTTGATCCCCTAGTTTTTTCAACATCTCTGAATTAGCTCGTACAATTTCCTCTAGGATTTCTAGGTGTTCACCTATCTTCCTAGTCCGTTCCACCAATGGGAGAATTAAACTCTTAACCAAGTGCTCTATATTTTCCAGCAAACACATGGTACTCCTAGGATTTGTAAGCAGGCTTTCAATTATCTCAACAATAGGACTAGCAGGATTCGAGCCGGACTTATCCGGCAGGATAGGTATTTTGTTCCTATACCTAATCCCCATATCTCTATTCTTGGTAAAGACAGTTTTAATCTTTTTATTACAGGTACCATTCTGTTGATTTCCGCCACGCTTACGTTTTAAAGCGGCAACCTGAGGTGGTGCTACGTGGCTACTGTCTATTGGCGGTTCCCTAATTAGTAATTGACTTTGACGTCGACCCGGATCTTCAATTGGATAAGCCATATAGGAGTCTAGACTAGCGTCAATCCCACTTACATCTAAGATAGTTGAAAGGTCTCGTTGGTTACTAGCTATTTGATTGCTCTGCGTACTCTGAATAGGAGGTTGTTCAGGTGAAGGAACTGTAGCAATACTCCCAAGTGACGATCTTTTAAGAAATACATGTTCAAGAGATAGTCGCTGTTCAGTTAAGGCTATTTCCTTCTCCAGTACGATAACAGCTTTGGAGAAGAAGGCGTCCATGGTACCAATTACTCCTCCTCCTATTACCCCACTACCTACTTTATTCCCTTTGGAAGTTGTTAATGCCAAAACTATTGGGCCTATAAGTGTGCCGCAATTTTAATCAATAATACAGGTCTACCATAAAATAAGTTTTTTAAAGCGATAAAACAGATATGCATAAAGTCTTACTGAATTTGGAAACATAAAGGGGGTGGCCCAGTCCAGTCTCAGTCTGTCTCTGACGGGCTCAGACGGGCCCGCCCTTGGCCCGGGCTTTGCCCGGCTCGTCCCGCGCACGTCCCGCGGAGTGCGGGTCTGGTGAAGATTTTATTCACCTGGTCTGCTCTGGGCTGGGCGTGGCGGGTGGATCAAACTAAGCCGCAGTGCCTTTTGGGAGGCGTAGTCTTTCCCATGCTTCTCCCCTTGATGATGTCCGGTGCGACGCTAGAAGTTGCTTTACCTGCTTGGGAATCCTCCGGGGGGGGTTCGCGAGTCAACCCCATTCCGAGTCTCCCACAGGTGCCACTCAAGGTTGTCACAGTCCGCACAGTCCGCACAGCAAAGATTTCCCACGGAGCGCGGGTCCGGTGAAGATTTTATTCACCTGGTCTGCTCTGGGCTGGGCGTGGCGGGTGGATCAAACTAAGCCGCAGTGCCTTTTGGGAGGCGTAGTCTTTCTCAAGCTTCTCCTCTTGATGATGTCCGGTGCGAGCGGGAAACGCGAGAAGTTGCTTTACCTGCTTGGGAATCCTCCGGGGGGGTTAGCGAGTCAACACCAGTCCGAGTCTCCCACAGGTGCCACTCAAGGTTGTCTCAGTCCACACAGTCCGCACAACAAAGATTTCCCTGAGTCATTAATGGCCCTAGGGACACCAATCCCCTGAACTGGCTCACAATCTATGTCACAGGGAGCCCACCCCCGGTGTGGGCAGGGAAGCCTGTGTTTGCTGTCTCTTGGTGTGAACTTTTTCAAAATTCTGTCAAGTGGAAGCAAACATGATGTCTGCTTCCAGCGGGTGGAAGCTGTCAAAATGCACCCCCAGCCTGGGAGCAGACTTTTGATCTGTTTACCTGCCAGGACTGATGTGGGCAGGGAAAATGATCAAATATTGCTCCTGCTCGGAGGGAGCAGCATTAATAGCTGCTCCCTCTGGGTGAGAGCAATGCCAGCTCCTGTTGCATGTGGGGAGATGGATTGGGGCTGTGGGAGCCTTGGGGCTCTCCCTGCAGCCCTCAAAAAGTATATGGTAGGTGTCCAGGGTGGTTTGGGGTGCCCAGGGCCAGTACTGGCTCATGGAGGCAGGCCGCACTGGCCCCTCCCCTTAATTTTGTGAAATGGTCTTGGGGGATGAGGTCCCAAGAGCATAACAAAGATTGGGTGGGGGACTTTCACAAAAAAATTCCTTAGTTGGGGGGTCCACAGGGCCAAACAAGGCACGGGGAAGGGGGTTGCATGCCTCCCCCTTAATTGTTCATAAAAGCCTCTTCAATATTTAAATGAGGGATCCTGATATATAGGGTCTGCAGGGCAAAAGTCCTGTGGAAACTCTGCCACGCACAGCCAAAGGCTGTGTGCAGTGTGGTGGTGGCTGCCTTGAGGGGTTGGCAACAAGGCCTAACCACAGGCCATGCCTTGTGTCAAACCACCCACCATACACGGCCGAAGGCCAAGTGCAGCATGGGTTTGGCTGCATGCAGGGGTTGGCCATCCCCCACAGCGCAAAGGGCACAGAGTGTGGTTGTCTGCATGTGGGGAGTCTGTTGCAAGCCAAGCCCTGCAGCCATCCGCTCACAGTCTGAGGCGTTGATTTACATATGAGAATTAAATACTATTGTATGTTAAAAAAACTAGAAATTTACTGAGTAAAACCAAAGGTTAAAAAACCATTCCAGTTAGGTCTGATAAAATTACCGTCTTTGTTTTTTTAAAACCTTAGAAATTCAAATGTCAGATTGCATTTGATATATTATCAGTGATGTTATAAATTTTGTCATAGACATGTCATGAATAAATATGTGATGTCATAAGCAGTATACGGCGGGGTTGCACGTTATAGTTAGGTCTGCAAACAGTAGCTGGTGGATTTCTGTGATTTGGTTAGTTCTAAATGTTAATGTTGTCACTGATACATATATGCATACATACTCACATAGGGGGAGTATGTGGCTAGAGCTGCCAACTTTGGAACAGGGGAACCTGGTTCGAGTCTCTGCATCATTTCAACAACTTGTGATTCTGGGCAAATCACTAAGGGCCTGATTTAGATTTCAGCCGACTGGTTACTCCATCACAACAGTGACCAATATGCCATCCACCGAAATCTAAAGGCCATTATTTACTATTGGATTTAGATTTTGGTGGATGGGATATCCTTCACCATTGTGACGGAGTAACCCATCTGACGAAAACTAAATCAGTTTCTTAATCTCCCTATGTCTAGCAAAAATGAATATGTTCTTTTGTAATGTAACTGGTGCTCATGAAAAGTGCTCCAAAACATTTGGGTCGAGTTTGCACTACAGAAAACTGCACAAAAAGAACACTTATATTCAAATGTATATAGATTCATATACACACACATGTGCACATATATATAGGGACCACCAGTAGGTAGTAAATTATGTGTATATATATATATATATATATTATATATATATATATATATATATATATATATATATATATATATTCCAAATTCCACATTTACAAATCTATAAAAAAACTTAACATCTATCCTATGGGGTTGGAGATTAAGTCTAGGCCACCTTTTAAACTAACTAGTTGTGAATGGTCCGCTACATGGAATATTTTACTACATAACTCATCAGTGGCCCTACTATTGGTATCTATTAAAGTAACCATTCAAAAAATGCAGATGCTTAAAGCCAAGCTACAAAAAGAACTGGAACTTTTACAGAACACAAAAAGTGACTCTGAAGTGGCACACATACTACAGAGGATTGCAGCAGTAAAAAAGATGACTGCTAGGAATTCTATTAAAATTAAATCTGAAAAACTAAAAAGAGATATGTTAAGATTTCATATACCTCCTCTTCCAACTAACCACTTCGTAAATCATTCTGTTTTTGGAGATTTTCTTGTCAGTGTAAGCCCTGTGAATAAACAGCATAAAAAGAACAGAAGATTTATAAGACAAAAAAGACTGCATAGCATCAGCCAGCTTCAACCCTTCCAGACATCTGACTCAGTTATTGACTTGACTGGAGGGCTCCTATCACCAGGTGAATTGAACCTCTTGAGCAAAGGCCTCTATTTTTGCCCTGTACCGAAGGACCATAACACGGCCAACATGATGAGAGACCTAAAAACCTTCCAGAGAAGATGCAGACTCGCAGAATACTTTTACAACAATTCTAATGTTGGTCTGCCAAGCTACCTTCCAGATCCATTTAAGAAGTTCCGCCATCCCAAATCATGGGCTCCTCAATTTGGTAGAAATCCTGTTCTTGATACATACATTTTATCCATCAACAAACACATCAAGGAATCAACACCTAAAAGGATTTTTGATAACATTAGCAAAGAAGAAAGTAAAGCTCTCCACCTCCTTCAACAGAGAATGGATGTCATTATAAAACCGGCAGACAAAGGTGGTGCAGTGGTTGCCATGAAAGTAAGTGATTATATTGAGGAAGGAATGAGACAACTAATGGATACCAACACTTACAAACCTTTAAAAACTGATCCCACTGAAGATTTGAACAAAGAAATTAAAAACATGGTTGTAAGGTACAGGTGCTTAAACCTCATTGATGAAACAACAGCAGATATACTAGTTCATCCCCAACCAAGACCTGGGAGATTTTATATGCTTCCCAAAATTCACAAAATGAACAATCCTGGCCATCCCATCATCTCTGGCAATGACACCGCCACTGAGAGACTATCTTTATTTGTTGACCTGCACCTCCAGCCCATTGTACAGGAACTCCCATCATTTGTTAAAGATACCAGTCACTTCCTTCAGATTATTGAAAAATTAAACCAAACCTACACTTTTGATGATGATACTCTTCTGGCTACATTTGATGTTACATCATTATACACCAATATACCACATGAGGATGGACTTATGGCGTTATCTGAAGCTCTTAGTAAAAGAACTGTAAAAAACCATCAACAAATGTACTTACCAACTTTGCTAGAGTTCTCCTTAAATCCAACAATTTTACATTCAATGGTAAACACTATCTGCAGATACAAGGTACTTCCATGGGTACTCTGATGGCTCCATCCTATGCAAATATCTTCATGGGCAAACTAGAGAACAGTATACTTGCTACTTCTAGTATCAAACCACTGGTATGGCTACGATACATTGATGACATATTTATAATATGGAATGCAGGAAGTAGAACATTGGAACAATTTACAGCTAATATCAACAATATCCATCCTACCATCAAATTTACCAGCAGCAATACCAAACAGAAGCATCATCTCCCTTTTCTGGATGTGCTAGTCACCATTCATGAACACAAAATTACAACTGATCTGTACCACAAGCCTACAGATGCTCATTTGTATCTAAACTGGACTTCATGTCACCCTCATCACACTAAACTGAGCATCATCTACAGCCAATCAATCAGAATAAGACGCATCTGCAGCAATGAGGAAACCTGTAAAGACCATCTACAGGAGCTTGCTACATTATTTAGAAGGCGAGGCTATCCTCTGCATATCATACAGCAACAAATTGACAAGTCTTTGCAGTTACCCAGAGAAGCACTTATTTGGAATACCAACGCCAGAAACAAAAGTGACAGAACTCCATTTGTAGTTGACTATCATCCATCAGCTCCCAACTACAGAAATATAATGCAAAAAACATTTCCCTTACTGTCCACTTGTGAAAAATTGCAAAAGGTTTTTCCAAAACCGCCAGTCATTGCTTACCGCAGAGCTCCAAAATGTACGATCTCTTATTGTGAGAGCTGAACTCAAGCAAGCTGTAACAAATGCAGGGGTTCATTGCTGTGACTCTAAAAGGTGCATCACGTGTGAATACCTTTTACAAACATCATCAGTTACTAGTTATGTTACCAGAAGGACCTATGCAATAAGGCAGCATCTTACATGTCACTCAACATGCATTATTTATGTGATTCAGTGCCAACGGCAAAGCTGTAAAAAACAATATGTAGGCCATACAGTGAATGACCTCCGCACACAATTCAGGAACCACAAATCAGCAATAATTAATAAGAAAATTGACCAGCCTGTAGCCAATTATTTTAACCTTGTGGCTCATTCACTATCAGATTTGAAGATTTTCCCAGTGGAACATGTCTCAAAGGAAGAACTACTAGACTCCAAGGAAAACTTCTTGATGTACCGTTTAAAATCATTGCATCCAGATGGACTGAACATTACTGACAATACAACCTGATTACTGCATATCTCAAGAACTCTCAGGACTGCATTGATTCCACATTCCAAATGGAATCTTCACTCATGATGCTTTTTGAAAATTCAGCTGTGTCATCTGTGCAGCCACTGAGCTTACCATCTTGAAACTACCTGAGGAAGGAGGAAGCTGAAACGTTGTAGTGAAAATATATTTTTGTTCTTTGGTGAATCTATCTGTTTGAGTCACTTCTTTCTTGGATATTTTATTTCTTTGTGACTCATTGTATCCTTTGGGATCCAGATTTTTGCCCTGGCTGGCTGTTGTTTTCTTGTGATCCTTCATCTTCAAGTATATATATATATATCTATATTACCTACTGGCGGTCGCCAGTAGGTATATATAGTTAGGATTTTTTCTCTATGGGTTTTTTGAAAATTCTATGTCTAATAACTTTGGCGTTTGTGGACGGAATTGGCTGAAATTTTCAGGAAAATGGCACATTTTGTTTCTGAGCTGCCCTTGAAAATTTGGGGGGGGTTCGTCCAGTGGGGGCCGAGAAAAAAGGGGGGTCCCAAAACGTGTTTTTAACATTGAGTTTTCCATAGGGCGGTTGGCCTCACTTTTAGCCCGAACGGCTGAATGGATTTGCACGAAACTTGGCAAAATTGTAGGGACTGGTAGCCCGATGTGCCTTTTGTAGGTCTCAATATATGTGCTCCAGTGGATTTTGAGAAATTAACGTTTAAAAAAAGATATATATCTGTAACAGCGGACCGGGCAGCGGCCCAGGACGCGTACTTTTCGCGCAACGGAGCTTTGTGAAGCGAAGCTGATTGGTTCTCTGGCGTCTGTCAACATTCCAAACAGTCCGTAGCGGCCGCCATCTTGTCTCTCGGTAGGATCGAGAGACAAGAGGAGGCCAAAGCGAAGGGGCAAATGACCATAAGGGGGAATAGTAGATCCTCGCTGACCCCCTAGGTTTGATGTGGAGGTTTTAAAAGGGCCCCGCGGGGCAAAAATAAAAAAAAATAATAATAATCGAACGGCTGAATGGATTTGCACGAAACTTGGCAAAATTGTAGGGACTGGTAGCCCGATGTGCCTTTGCTAGGTCTCAATATATGTGCTTCAGTGGATTTTGAGAAATTAACGTTCAAAAAAAGATATATATCTGTAACAGCGCACCGCTTCGCGTACTTTTCGCGTTACGGAGCTTTGCGAAGCGAAGCTGATTGGCTCTCCGGTGTCTGTAAACATTCCAAACAGTACGTAGCGGCCGCCATCTT
Organism: Lissotriton helveticus; assembly: GCF_964261635.1. Taxonomy (NCBI): domain Eukaryota; kingdom Metazoa; phylum Chordata; class Amphibia; order Caudata; family Salamandridae; genus Lissotriton; species Lissotriton helveticus. The sequence continues at coordinate 1,461,015,184 of NC_136065.1, read as the reverse complement.
GTCTCTCGGTAGGATCGAGAGACAAGAGGAGGCCAAAGCGAAGGGGCAAATGACCATAAGGGGGCATAGTAGATCCTCGCTGACCCCCTAGGTTTGATGTGGAGGTTTTAAAAGGGCCCCGCGGGGCAAAAAAATAAAATAATAATAATAATCGAACGGCTGAATGGATTTGCACGAAACTTGGTAAAATATTAGGGACTGGTAGCCCGATGTGCCTTTGCTATGTCTCAATATATGTGCTTCAGTGCATTTTGAGAAATTAACGTTCAAAAACAAGATATATATCTGTAACAGCGCTCCGCTTCGCGGAGATAAAATTATATCTGTATTACCTAGCTGTTGCTAACACCAGTTAGCGACGGCTAGTAGGAGATAGCGACCATCTTGGGTCCCACTTTGCATGTGAGTGATATTTATCACTAATGACATGCAAAGTGGGCATGCCAAGATGTTAGCGACTGGAAACAGTCGCTAACATCGCTATCTCCTAGGGACTGGTAGCCCGATGTGCCTTTGCTATGTCTCAATATATGTGCTTCAGTGCATTTTGAGAAATTAACGTTCAAAAACAAGATATATATCTGTAACAGCGCTCCGCTTCGCGGAGATAAAATTATATCTGTATTACCTAGCTGTTGCTAACACCAGTTAGCGACGGGTAGTAGGAGATAGCGACCATCTTGGGTCCCACTTTGCATGTGAGTGATATTTATCACTAATGACATGCAAAGTGGGCATGCCAAGATGTTAGCGACTGGAAACAGTCGCTAACATCGCTATCTCCTATTATCAACTTTTGGAAATATTCGAGATAAGCGCGAATATCTCCAAAAAGTAACAGCTGCCCTGAGCAGTTCTTAGCCATGTTATCCAATGGGAGGTGGATAACATGGCTAAGAGCATTAGCTCGGTAATGCATGAATATCGCTGAGTTTTCAGCGATATTAATGCATTGCGGTCGTTTTTTATCGTATTTGCGATAAACCTTGATAATAGCAAGGTTTATCTGCGATAATTTCTGACGGTAAAAAAATCTTTGCAATGCATCGTTAGGGATAAATATCGCTTAACTTTGGTAATATGCCCCAACGTCTGTTAACGTTCGATTCGAAGGAAATCAGGAATTGTTGAAAAACATTGTGTGCGCCATCTTGTCTTTTTTCAAATGCCACACTTTTGTCGTGCACGGCAGCCATTTTAGATGCCTTGACCAGACCCACTCTGTGCACGCTGTCGATCCTTAGCATGGCTCCCCACCCTCGCAAGCATCTCACCCAGGCAGTGGTCACCCCCGCTCTCTGTCTTATGCATGGGTAATAAACCTCCCCCCATCTGCGCTGCTCTTCCCTGAGAATCACACCCTGTGCCCGCCCGACACCTCCCTTTCGCCCTATTCACTACCGTACCCTCTGACACTCCTTTTCCTCTGTGTCCGATTGTCCAGGCCGGTCCTAGGCTATCAGCTAGCCCTGCAGATGTAGTTTATGGCCACAGCTGTAAAGAATCACCCCTCTTCAAAGGAGTTATAGTAGATCAAGGCCCACACTCGATGAGATCCGTCACAGCAGAAGCGTTGCTATTATCTGAAAACCATCCTGTATTGTGATTGGGGAGGGGACCGAGCGTGAAGCGGAAGATTCCAGGGATGACTCTTTGTACTTCAAAGTTTTTACAATTATGTGTCACATTAAAAATATATAGCACTCCGACAAAGTAGTAAGATTATAAAACTTTAATAATTTATAAATATATACAAGAAAACAAAAATAGTAATAACATATAAACATTTTTAGGGAAAAACAACGAAGTAGCGGTCGGCTGTGCGAATAGTCCCAACGCAGCACAACGTCCAGATTTCCGGCGTGGGGCGTCGCGGGGGGTGGGTCATCAGTAGCAAACTGTTGTGCGAATAGTTCCAAGGCAGCAGAACGCGCCGAAATCTAGATGACACGAAAGTGATGTCTAGTAAGTTGCCACCCAGCAAATAACGGCGTGGGGCGTCGCGGGGGGTGGGTCATCAGTAGCAAACTGTTGTGCGAATAGTTCCAAGGCAGCAGAACGATGGCACCAAGGTGATGTCCAGTAAGTTGCCGCACTGGTTTTGGTATCCTACAATGCTGCTCCGAATAACGGAGTGGGGCGCCCCGGGGGAGGCGGCGTGAACGGGCCTCTCCAGGTGGAGTCTCATCTGTTTTAGTGGGGCGCCCCTTTACCGTTTCAGTTGCCATTCCGTCCGCTTTTGGTCCACTGTGTCAAAATCCGCCATTCAGCTGAGTTGCGCCCACTCTTGCGGTGCAGCGATAGGCGGCTGCCACAGGACTCTCAAAATGGCGGCAGGCTCTTTCCTTTTTGGGCGTGGTCCACTGAAATGGCCCTGGGACACCTTGGAAATCGGACGCTTGTCTGCTAGGTCTTGGACCCCATTCTCGAAAGCGTCCCCTCCGCCTTGAGAATTCATCAAAAGTTTTGGGGGCCCCGACTCCTGCAGGCTTCTGGTGGGGAGCGGCTGCCATGATTGCTCGCGGAATGACCACGACGGAGCTACGAGATGGTGGTGCTCTCATGCTGACGCCAGTTTAGTCTGAAACATCCAGAAACAAGGTGGGGCTTTCATCGTTTGGGGGAAAAAAAAAGTTTTCATCCAATGAAAAGTGTTGTTTTTAGGTCATATGATCAAGCCTTCCATCATTAGGAAACCAAAAGTAAAATGAACCAATGAAAAGTTTTATAAACAAGTCACATGACCTGTTATGCGGCATAGGGTATAAAATGCGGAGAAAATACGTTGGCACGTGAGGCGGCGTCAGTAGCGGACCGATGTGCGAATAGGCCGAAGGCAATACAACGCGCCAAGATCCGGATGGCACCGAGGTGGTGTCCAGCAAGTTGCAGCACTGGTGTGGCCATCCTACAATGCTGAAAGTCGGCGTGGGGCGCCCCGTTGGCCTGTGAGTTTGCGTCAGTAGCGGACCGATGTGCGAATAGGCCGAAGGCAGCACAACGCGCCAAGATCCGGATGGCACCGAGGTGGTGTCTAGTAAGTTGTCGCACTTCTGTGGCCATCCTACAATGTTGAAAGTCGGCGTGGGGCGCCCCGTTGGCCTGTGAGATGGCGTCAGTAGCGGACCGATGTGCGAATGGGGCCAAAGGCAGCGCAACAATATTTTCTGACTGACACCACAAGGCGCTGAGATGCCAAGATCCGGATGGCACCGAGGTGATGTCTAAGTTGCGGACTGATGTGCGAATGGGGCCAAAGGCAGCGTAACAATATTTTTTGTATGGAAGATACCACTAGGCGTTGAGATGCCAAGATTCGGATGGCACTGAGGTGATGTCTAGCAAGTTGCTGTACTGGTGTGGTCGTCCTACAATGCTGAAACTCGGCGTGGGTCGCCCCATTAGCCTGTGAGATGGCGTCAGTAGCGGACCGATGTGCGAATAGGCCGAAGGCAGCACAACGCGCCAAGATCCGGATGTCACCGTGGTGGTTTCATAGTTGAGAGGCACTTCATCTGCAGTGGGGCGCCGAGATCCGGATGGCACCGAGGTGATGTCTAGCAAGTTGCTGTACTGGTGTGGTCATCCTACAATGCTGAAACTCGGCGTGGGTCGCCCCATTAGCCTGTGAGATGGCGTCAGTAGCGGACCGATGTGCGAATAGGCCGAAGGCAGCACAACGCGCCAAGATCCGGATGTCACCGTGGTGGTTTCATAGTTGAGAGGCACTTCATCTGCAGTGGGGCGCCGAGATCCGGATGGCACCGAGGTGATGTCTAGCAAGTTGCTGTACTGGTGTGGTTATTCTACAATGCTGAAACTCGGCGTGGGGCGCCCCATTAGCCTGTGAGATGGCGTCAGTAGCGGACCGATGTGCGAATGGGGCCAAAGGCAGCGCAACAATATTTTCTGAAGAGAAGACACCAAAAGGTGCTGACATTCCAAGATCCGGATGGCACCGAGGTGGTGTCTAGCAAGCTATGCAGTTGAGTTGTGTGCGCACTTGCGGTGAATAGGTCGAAGGCAGCATAACAATGTTTTCTGAATAGGAGACACCACAAGGCGTTGAGATTCGGTTACCACCGAGGTGATGTCTAGCAAGTTGCCGCACTGGTGTGGCCATCCTACAATACTGCTCCGAATAACGGCGTGGGGTGCCCGAAGGGGGGGGGAGCCGGCGTGAATGGGCCTTCCTAGGTGGAGGCTCGTCTGCTGTAGTGGGGCGCCCCTTTACCGTTTCAGTTGCCATTCAGCTGAGTTTCGGCTGCTCTTGATGCTACAGCGACAGGCGGCTGCAAGAGGACTCTCAAAATGGCGGCCTGTTCTTTGGATTTGGGCCTGGTCCACTAAAATGGCCCTGGGACACCTTAGAAATCGGACGCTCGATTTTTTTTTCCTTTCCTGTACATGCAAAAAAAGGTAAATGCCCGGTACGTTACACGCTTCATCTGCCACGATGAACTCTCCAGAGGAACCGAAAAAAAATATAGTTGTGGTAACTATACCATGCATCGTCATATGGAGAGGTGGCACCAATTAATTATAGTGCTGCATAAAAGAGAGATTTGGAGGAGAACCCCTGACCTGCTAGTACATTCATCAAAGAAGTGGCACTGAGAGCTTCAGAGGCAAGGGAAACGGTCCCAAATATTTAGAAGAACTTTGGAAAGATTAAAATGACATGTTTAGATTGTGGCAAATTAATTTCATGTGGACAGATGAGTGTTACTCTAATAAATACAGCATATGAACATCATCATAGTCGATGGTTGGTAGAGACATTTTGACTATATCCTGGACCTGCCCGTCCTCGCCCAAAATGGCGCCGGAATAAATGGGACTCGTAACTCCTTGTTGTGTACTGGTTGCAGAACCTTGAAATCACGAGATACGTATGCAGTTTTGAAGCACATGGCGGGCGGGGACGAGAATTGATTGAATATTTCGACATCCCTATTGATATTAAGTTCTGATGTGTTATTGATTACTGTACTGTTGAAAGTTCGAATTAACGTCACCCATGGTACTTGCCCGCAAATGTATATCTAGATAATTTTATTGTAACTGGCCCTGTCGTATTTTAATTATAAAATGTACGTCCACCGATTCCGTAACTGTTAGACACCTTAGTTCTTGCAACCTAATGGCCCGCCCGTTACGTTCCTCTACAGTGTAAATGTCTATTCATCATATACTATTACAGTTTGCTCTGTGGCAGGCCCACGTGGTTATAGGCTCGTATTTGTATAATGAAATTTTCACAATAAAGGTTTTTAAAAGAAAACATGGTAGTAGTATATACATTGGTAAAGTTTTTAATAATAGTGACTGTTTTAGAATCATTAAAAGGCAAGTGAAATAAAGCAGACCAATTACATGAAGGGTAAAAGGTATAATACGAAGGAACGCAGTAAAGATAAATGGTCAAGGGCTGTTGTGTTTTCTATTCCTGCAACATAAAGTGATCGATAAGAATCTCATATTCAGGCGTATCGGCGACTAAGACAGCAGGTCGACCCTCTTTTGCTCAACGGCTCCGTCATGGGACGAAGAAACGCTCTTTTTCTCGAAAAAAGAATATATTTTACTTGCAGGACAGTTGTAAAATTTCCGGGAAAGTACATTAGCCTGGAACATTATATCATATATTTAAGAAAAAATAATGTTCGGAAGTAATGAAAAGCATAATTTTTAGGTCATATGACCAAGCCTTTCATCATTACAATAAGAAAAGTAAAATGAACCAATGAAAAGTTTTATTAACAAGTCACATGACTTGTTATGCTTACGTTACGCGCTGCGCGCCCCGGATGACTTCCGGATGCGCTAACGCGGCGCGTCATATGACGCATTACGCGACAACGCAGGTACAGAATATAGTCAAAATGTCTCCACCAACCAGCGGTCGGAACACAACCCCTTTCAGCAGGCTAAATAGTTCTGTTAAATGACAACAGAAGGGACAGGCAACAAGAACCATCAGTCAAAGAGGGGAGGGCTAGTTCTTCTCTACCGGGTTACATTGGGGCGCTACCGGAACTGATCGAATTGGTAGTCTACAGTGTTTCTGGATGTTTCAGACTGAAGCTGGGGTTAGCATGAGAGCAGCACCATTTCGTAGCTCCGTCGTGGTCATTCCGCAACCAATCATGGCAGCCGTTCTTTATCGTTATTTTGGGCGGGGTGGGTGGCGGAGCCGAGCTGTTTTGCAGCCATCATTGTGTGGAGTTCAGTTCATCTCACTAGTTTTGTATTTGTCATGAGGGGTTGTTCCTAATGTTTCTATTTTAGCGAGGTCAAAAAGAGATCCCATTAGTGGCCTACTGATTTTGCTCGATTCCTTTTCTTTTTTTTTACACGATTTTTCGTTATCTGCAAAGACTAAACAGAGTATTGCGACTCTGTGTTTGTTTGTAAATAGAGAATGAACCAAAGAGAACTAATTCTAAAACAGTAAATACTTGGATAACAATCAATCAAATGGAGAGAGAAGCAGGCACGACGGATTACAATGGGGGCAAAGGCCTGCGTTAACTACCTTTCACTATCTGCAAAGAGAGAGTACTCCTAATAGAAATGAGGGGGGGGGGGGCACCATTCAAAGCAGATCAGTGTGCATAAACACGAAAATGTTTTCACTTACCACGTACTTGACATTCGACAGCTTATGATATTTGCTATTAAAAAACCATTGAAATTCACTGAAAAAACCATAGGTTATAGACCATATATAGTTAGGAATTAGCATTTACAAAACCTTGAAAATTCACTGAAAAAACCATAGGTTATAGACCATATATAGTTAGGAATTAGCATTTAAAAAACCTTATTTTACTCACACAAAACCATTGAAATTCCATATATAGTTAGTTGCACTAACTATATATCGCGCACCCGCAATCCACTGCTGATCATGTCACATATTACATCATTCATGACATGGTCAGTGACATCACTGATGACATCACTGATGACATCTCAAATGACATCACTGATGACATCACTGATGACATCTCATTTGACATCATTCTTGTGCTAATACGATAAACCTCTTCAGACTCTAATATAACCTTAGATACACTCAGTGTATACAGACACTCACACACTGCCACTCATCCATGGAGTTACTCACACACCCAGTCAGTCATGCAAAGAAACAATCTCACCTCCATTTCTTCAACTATACAGTTAAACACACCTTACTTATTGAAACATATACTAACACATATTTACTCTCTTATACAATCCCTGATACAAGTTCACAATGATCGATACAACTACTCACTCATTCAGTGGCTCTCATGCACAGTTATTTATATATGCCAACTCTCACATGTACTGTGTTTTACATATGTACTTACTATGACATGTAGCATTGAGATATCCATTCACTCATCAATACACTCATGCACACAGTCAACTGCCCATGTAGCTGTTTCCACATGCACTCTTGAACTCATACACCTAGTGAATAAACTGCTCACACATCTATGCATAGAGTCACACACCTTCCAGCCACCCCTACACAAACTCAATCTCCCATAGAAATACTTGGGCAACCAATTAATAACACATATAGCCTCTCGTATACCTAATGATCAACACATGCAGCAGTTTACAGAACAACAGACATAATGATGCACAAATTAAGACAGTTTAGTCACTAACCCATGCATTCAGTGAGACACATTTAATCACTCACTCATACAGTCAGTCACGCACCTACTAAATCCTTCATCCAGACACTTATACATCCACTCATTCTTCAATATGTAAAACATATTTAAACTTTACAAAAACACACAGACACTAGATGATGTCATCAGTGATGTCATTTGAGATGTCATCAGTGATGTCATTTGAGATGTCATCAGTGATGTCATCAGTGATGTCACTGACCATGTCATGAATGATGTAATATGTGACATGATCAGCAGTGGATTGCGGGTGCGCGATATATAGTTAGTGCAACTAACTATATATGGAATTTCAATGGTTTTGTGTGAGTAAAATAAGGTTTTTTAAATGCTAATTCCTAACTATATATGGTCTATAACCTATGGTTTTTTCAGTGAATTTTCAAGGTTTTGTAAATGCTAATTCCTAACTATATATGGTCTATAACCTATGGTTTTTTCAGTGAATATATATATATATATATATAGATATATATATATATATCCCAAAAACACAGTCACCTGCTAAGGAAGAGCCCACCACAGGGAGGTATCAGCCAGAATCTTCATTTGCAGGAAGCGCTCGTGGAACACAACAGCAAAGTCCACCGAAACTACACACCCAACCCGAAGCGTTTCATGTCCTGCACTTCATCAGGGGCTCTGGGTAAGTAGTCCAAGTACTGGCAATTTTTGGCGGCAATGTTTATAGTAGAATTCCCCGCCTCTGTGGACATGACCATCGTCAGGGCCTTATGGGATACATAGTGCCGCCGTGTTCCTGCAGTGAGCTGCCGTACATCGTACTCTGTATTAATGACAATTTTGCATCCAAGTGGCGTGTGGCACTTAACCTGGGGTACCACAAGAGCTTTCATTTACCTCCAAATATCGCACCTATTCCATCCAAATCCTGCTGTTAAGACAGAATCAAAGGGGTGCCTTCCGACACCAGGGCTCTATTCCACGGCTCAGGCCAGCCGTTTAACATCCAAAAAACACAGTCACCTGCTAAGGAAGAGCCAACCACAGGGAGGTATCAGCCAGAATCTTTATTTGCAGGAAGCGGTCGTGGAACACAACAGCAAAGTCCACCAAAATTACACACCCAACCCAACGCGTTTCATGTCCTGCACTTCATCAGGGGCTCCAGGTAAGTAGTCCAAGTACTGGCAATTTTTGGCGGCAATGTTTATAGTAGAATTCCCCGCCTCTGTGGGCATTACCATCGTCAGGGCCTTATCGGATACGTAGTGCCACCATGTTGCTGCAGTGAGCTGCTGTACATCGGACTCTGTATTAATGACAATTTTGCATCCAAGTTGCTTGTGGCACTTAACCTGGGGTACCACAAGAGCTTTCATTTAGCTCCAAATATGGCACCTGTTCCATTCAAATCCCGCTGTTAAGACGGAATCACAGGGGTGCCGTCCGACACCAGGGCTCTCTTCCACGGCTCAGGCCAGCCGTTTAACATCCAAACAACACAGTTACCTGCTAAGGAAGAGCCAACCACAGAGAGGTATCAGCCAGAATCTTTATTTGCAGGAAGCGCTTGTGGAACACAACAGCAAAGTCCACTGAAATTACACTCCCAACCCGACGCGTTTCATGTCCTGCACTTCATCAGGGGCTCCGGGTAAGTAGTCCAAGTACTGGCAATTTTTGGCGGCAATGTTTATAGTACAATTCCCCGCCTCTGTGGGCGTGACCATCGTCAGGGCCTTATGGGATACGTAGTGCCGCCGTGTTGCTGCAGTGTGCTGCCGTACATCGGACTCTGTATTAATGACAATTTTACATCCAAGTGGCGTGTGGCACTTAACCTGGGGTGCGCGTATCAAGAGAGAGAGAGAGGACTAGAAAGCTAGTCCGAGTCCCCGTAGTTTATATGTGTTATCAAAAGAGACTAGCTTAAATATGACCAATATTGTTAGGACTCTGATTAGATTTGTCATGGGCACCTCGTTGGTGAGTTCATGAAGCCCTCACCCACCAACCTGGTTGGTGGCATGCTTCATCATCGGGCCCACCCAGTGACACCTAATGTGTCCCTGGTGTGCTGCGACGCCTGATTACAGCGGAGCTGGTATTTTACTGAGAGTGCAGTGTGAGGTGTAAATTGAAGTGTGAGTTAAAACGGCTTGGCTCATGCGCAATAGACACAAGCAGCACCGCGCATGTGCTAGAGACTAGTGTCTTTCCACCGCCCATGAGCAGACAGCTAGGAACACACCCGGGGTAGTTTTTCTACTCTTACTCCCAGCTACAGGTGCAGATAGGTAATCCAATTAGCAAGCATATAAAAATGAACAAGAAAACTCCAGCTCTTTCTATCGGAGTACGAGGACGGTGCAACAGGTACAAGGCAGGCTCTGACCAGAAAAGCTGTGAGTAAGACAACCTCCAAGCAACAATCTCTGGGTAAGCGCTTTTCCCTCCTTACAGGTCTCTAACTCCCAGTGGCCAACATTATTTCCCTACAGGGTCAACCCCTTACCGCTTCACTCTAGGAAGCATTGTCTGCAAAATCTAAGCGTAAGAGTGTTTACTTACGCCCCATCACACTTTGTATCTCATGCATATGTGTGATACCCGTGTTTTAGAAAAACCACCCCCAATTATTTGCGATAATCACAATAATGGTACCACCAGTGCCATTACACTTTTGCCGACTGTAGTCTACCCACTGAGCACTGTAGATTTGGCATTCTATGTATATGACTATGTGGCGAAGATGCCTATTTGACTCTCCTCTTCTTACATGTTTTGTCTATGTCTTCAATGTTGTCGGTACAGGCATATATGAGAAGGGAATCCCTCCTCTCACACTTAGAGAAACACCTTAGTGAGTGTAACACATAGCCTGGATTACACTCCTTTTTAACCTGCACTACACTCTATTTTTTGAAAAAGGTCCTGAGGAAAGCCAGATTTAGTTTAAGGCACTGGCTGAAACATGTAGACCAACTGATGGATGTAGGAGGTAGTAACTCGCCTCCCTTAAACATCCCAAAGCCTTATTTTAACCACTGACGGGGGCCCAGTTATTAGAATTTAATTTGCCCTCGGGTACTCGGACCCTCGCCAAGCTGTTTTAACTCACACTTCAATTTATACCTCACACTGCACTCTCAGTAATATACCAGCTTCTCTGTAATCAGGCGTCGCAGCACACCCGGGACACATTAGGTGTCACTGGGTGGGCCCGATGATGAAGCATGCCACCAACCAGGTTGGTGGGTGAGGGCTTCATGAACTCACCAACGAGGTGCCCATGACAAATCTAATCAGAGTCCTAACAATATTGGTCATATTTAAGCTAGTCTCTTTTGATAACACACTTAACCTGGGGTACCACAAGAGCTTTCATGTACCTCCAAATATGGCACCTGTTCCATCCAAATCCCGCTGTTAAGACGGAATCACAGGGGTGCCTTCCGACACCAGGGCTCTCGTCCACGGCTCAGGCCAGCCGTTTAACATCCAAAAAACACAGTCACCTGCTAAGGAAGAGCCCACCACAGGGAGGTATCAGCCAGAATCTTTATTTGCAGGAAGCGCTCGTGGAACACAACAGCAAAGACCACCGAAATTACACACCCAACCCGACGCGTTTCATGTCCTGCACTTCATCAGGGGCTCCGGGTAAGTAGTCCAAGTACTGGCAATTTTTGGCTGCCAAGTTTATAGTAGAATTCCCCGCCTCTGTGGGCGTGACCATCGTCAGGGCCTTATGGGATACGTAGTGACGCCGTGTTGCTGCAGTGAGCTGCCATACATCGGACTCTGTATTAATTACAATTTTGCATCTTTGCATTTTTGTAGCAGCGTGCCTGCGCCGCGGAGGTCAGCCCAGGGGCTGTTCCAGCCCCCCACGGAGACGCCTAACAACACCACCGATTTGGGAGCAAGGAGCGTTTGTTGGGGATTATGGACAGCTGCGAAGTTGTGCTGTGACTCTGCATTCCCCACTGTGGTCTCACCTCTTCATTAACAGTGTGCTCCAAGGCAGGCCACTCACTGAAGGAGGACAGGACAATACACTACAGGTACCATGAAGCCCTGCGACCGGCCAAGCCCACCTGGGCGGGTACCTTTGCCATGGTTTTGCCTAAAAGATGTCTGCCTTGAAGCTCGAGTCAGTGCCTCTGAAGAAGTAGTAATACGAAACGCGTCAGGCTGACTTTCATTGAATTTGCTGTTTTTGCATCCATTTTGCAAGCTGCACTCCCATAAAGAATTAAATGCTGAAACCTTCACCTTGCTCGTGGGCCCCTCTTTCTTCCAGGCAAACTAGGTTTGGATTTTTGTAGCGGCGTGCCTGAGCCGCGGAGGTCAGCCCAGGGGCTGTTCCAGCCCCCCACGGAGACGCCTAACAACGCCACCAATTTGGGAGCAAGGAGCGTTTGTTGGGGATTATGGACAGCTGCGAAGTTGTGCTGTGACTCTGCATTCCCCACTGTGGTCTCACCTCTTCATTAACAGTGTGCTCCAAGGCAGGCCACTCACTGAAGGAGGACAGGACAATACACTACAGGTACCATGAAGCCCTGCGACCGGCCAAGCCCACCTGGGCGGGTACCTTTGCCGTGGTTTTGCCTAAAAGATGTCTGCCTTGAAGCTCGAGTCAGTGCCTCTGAAGAAGTAGCAATACGAAATGCGTCAGGCTGACTTTCATTGAATTTGCTGTTTTTGCATCCATTTCGCAAGCTGCGCTCCCACAAAGAATTAAATGTTCAAACCTTCACCTTGCTTGTGGGCCCCTCTTTCTTCCAGGCAAACTAGGTTTGGATTTTTATAGCGGTGTGCCTGAGCCGCGGAGGTCAGCCCTGGGGCTGTTCCAGCCCCCCACGGAGACGCCTAACAATGCCACCGATTTGGGAGTAAAGAGCGTTTGTTTGGAATTATGGACAGCTGCGGAGTTGTGATGTGACTCTGCATACCCCACTGTGGTCTCACCTCTTCATTAACAGTGTGCTCCAAGGCAGACCACTCACTGAAGGAGGACAGGACAATACACTACAGGTACCATGAAGCCTTGCGACCGGCCACGCCTACCTGGGCGGGTACCTTTGCCGTGGTTTTACCTAAAAGATGTCTGCCTTGAAGCTCGAATCAGTGCCTCTGAAGAAGTAGCAATACGAAACGCGTCAGGCTGACTTTCATTGAATTTGCGGTTTTTGCATCCATTTCGCAAGCTGCGCTCCCACAAAGAATTAAATGCTGAAACCTTCACCTTGCTCGTGGGCCCCTCTTTCTTCCAGGCAAACTAGGTTTGGATATATATATATATATATATAAATATATATATGTATATATATATATATATATATATATATATATATATATTACCTACTGGCGGTTGCCAGTAGGTAGTTATAGCTAGGATTGATTTCCATAGGGAAATCGCAACATTCTATTGGGAATAACTTTGGCGCCGGTTGAGGAATCTGCCTGAATGTTTGAGCAACTTTGCCTCCCGGCACTCCGCTCCTTCTCTGAAAGTTTGGGGGGGATCCGTCAAGCGGGGGCCGAGATAAAAGGGGGGTCCCAAAACGTGTCTTCCCCATGTTAATTTCCATAGGGCGGTCTGTCGCACTTTTAGCTCGAACGGCTGAATGGATTTTCACCAAACTTGGCAAAATTGTAGGGACTGGTAGCCCGATGTGCCTTTGCTATGTCTCAAGATATGTGCTCCAGAGGATTTTGAGTAATTTAGGTTAAAAAAAGTATATATCTGTAAGCGCGCCCCGGTACGCGCACCGGGTCGCGCTTCGGGCGCGACACGCGACTTGCGCACGGAAAGCTGATTGGCTCTCGGGTGTCTGTAAACATTCCAAACTGTTTAGAGCGGCCGCCATCTTGTGTCTTGGTAGGATCGAGACACAAGAGGTGGCAAAAACAAAGGGGGAAATAACCAAAAGGGGGCAGGGTAGACCCCCCTGACCCCCTAGGTTTGATGTGGGGGCCATAAAAGGGTCCCGCGGTTCCAATTTCTTTTTTTTTTTTTTTGATTTTCGCGGGGTGAGCGCATGGTACGCATACCGGGGAGCGTACCAGGGAGCGTACTTTGGTGAAAAATAGTGAAAATAGTAGTGAAAAATAATCATTTTGAGTGATTAGAGGTAGGGTGGCTCTGAAAAGAGCTTTTGGGTTCTGTGGCTGTTTTAGGTACCTACAAGTACGTCCCACACACACCCACAGGCACACAACCCCACACCCCCACAGTCACACACTCCCCACACATACCTCACACACGCACACCTCCACCCACACCCAAACACCCCACACCCCCACACCGACACCTCACACATCCACACCCACACCCACACACCCCACACACCCACACACACACCTCACCCCCCAACACACAGACACACACACGCACATACAGATACCTCACAGACACACCCCACACATCCCACACACACACCTCCCTCCCCCCCACAGACACACACACCTCACAGACATACCCACACATCCCACACATACACACACATCCTACACACATATCCCCCACACACACACACACCCCAAACACACCGCACACACTCACACCTCCACCTACACCCAAACACCCCACACACACAGCTTACACAGCCACATCCCCACCCACACCCACATACCCCACACACTTACACACACCTATACACCTCACCCCCCCAGACACACACACACACCTCACAGACACACCCCACACATCCCCACACACACCTCCCCCCCTCCACACATGGGGAAAACTCAGTGAAACAGTAAAATAATAATTTAAAGTGCTTAGAGGTAGGGTAGCTCTGAATAGAGTTGTTGTGTTGTGTGGTGTATTTAAGTACCAACATGTAGGTACCAATGCAGAGTTTTAAATTCAATGTAGGCCGTCTCCTTTGTAGATAATTTGTATGTTGTTACAGAAGTTATTGTGGTATGTGGAATCCATAGCATAGTCTGTCAGGAAAGTAGAAACAGATCCTTTAAGCACACGCTGAGAAGGTCTAGGGGATCAGAGGTAGTCTATCCTGCTCCCTTATGATGTTTTCCAGTATTACATGTAATCTCTTATAAATGTATAGAAAATTGGCAGTGATATCGTGCATTAGAGACAGACTGTGAGAGAAAGGAGGCAGGAGATGAAAAACAGATGTCAAATACACTTTGGAGATAATATAGTGGGAGAAAGGAAGTAACTATGAGCAAACTTACTATGTATCACAAAAAAATTGCACAGTATACTATAAGTCTCACATTATATTATATTCATTTTGGTACTATTTCATTGATTACATATAAAAAAGAATAATGTCTGGAACACTTTTTAATTATTAAATATAAATTTATTGCTCTGATTTTTCAAAATTTAATAAGACTTCCAACATTATGTCGTCGGGAATGTCCTCATTTGGATTACATGATTCCATTTCTTCCACATATTTGAGAAACTCTTCATCAAGAGACTGATCCAAAAAATCTGAATCGTTATTCTCTTCCTCTGGGTTGTCCTGAAGATCAAGTTCGAATGAAATATTACATTTATTTTGATCTCCTTTCATTATGTTGCTGTAAATTGCATAAAAAATAAATATATCAGTAGAGATAGGGCACTGTTGGGTTTAAGTTCAGAGAGGTACTTTTGAGTTTTTAACAGTCAAGTTATCTTTGGGCAGTGTATGGTATCAGGCAGGAAGTAGAAATATAAAAAAGTGCATGTGAAGAAGCCTAAGTAAATTCATAAATATACTAGAGAAGCCTAAATCAATCCATAACTATAACAGAGAAGCCTATCTGAATCTATAAGTATAACAGAGGGACAGTAAAAAACTATCAAAAAACGTTTTTCCAATTTAACTTAAAGTGCAGAACATAGTTCCCCTTAAAAATTAACAAATTACTTTTCAGAAAGGAGTTGATGTTTTCAGAGGAAATCCTTTATAAATGTACCTAAGGTAGTAGTACTCAAAATGGCCGTGTTTCCCTGTCATTTTTCATATATATTCATGTTCATAACCAATGAAATGTCAGCACATAAAAATACAAAATGAAAGTAACATTTTCATTGGTTGCAAATTCTAACACTTTCATATGTGTTTTAGTCATGTAATTTACCTCAGGATATTTAGACAGTGCTACAGCTCAAATGGCTCAGTGGAATTCCACCAAATTTGGAAAAATGGTAGGGACTGGTATGTAGTATGACCTATTCTATATTTGGTGAAAGTGTCTCCAGTGGTTTTTATGTAAATTAACTTTTAACATTTTTGGGAGCGCTTCCCGGTGCGCGCCCCGGTACGCGTACCGGCAGCGCTACGGGAGTCCTCCATTTTGTGTTTCGGGACATTTGAGTCAGAAAATGGAGGACAAACATCGTTGGAAAAGGGTATAAGGGGGAACGGTAGGCACTCCCTGACCCCCTAGATTTTCTGAGGGGGTGTTAGGAGGCCCATATAGACCAAAAAAAATATATTTTAAAATTTTCGCGGGTGGAGCGCCCGGTACGCGCACCGGGAAGCGTACCGGGGAGCGTACTTTGGTGAAAAATAGTGAAAAAAGTTAGAAAAAGATAATCATTTTGAGTGATCAGAGGTAGGGTATCTCTGAAAAGAGCTTTTGGGTCCTGTGGCTGATTTAGGTACCTACAAGTAGGTACCAATGCACAGTCTTAAATTCAGGAGGAATATTCTATTCCCCTCATCTGAGAAGTACACACCATCTCCTCTGTAGATATCTTGCATGTTGTAACGCAAGTTGTTGTTGTATATTGAACCCATTCCATAGTCTCTAATGTAAGCAGAAACATATTTATTCACATGTTTCCGTGCTTTCTCAAATTGTGGACAAAATTGGTTGGACCACTTCCATTTCTCTCTTTGGCAAATATTGGAAAATACCAAGGCAGTTTGAGGAAAAAGTGCCATCAATTGCCCAAAGGTGTCCTTTAAAAGCATTTCCAGACCTACCCCAGTCAAAGTGCCTAAGTCATTTCCACCACAGTGCAGAATTATGAGGTTAGGGTGTGGCAAATGCAAAAAGGTTTTCACCAATGGAATCAATTGGTGACATCTTAATCCTCTCTGGCCAATCCATTTAATGTTCACATTTTGTAAATCAAGGTTGTGAAAATTTCTGGTAGCTGCATACCTTTGAGCCCAGTGGATATAGCTATGTCCAATAATCCAGACAGAATACATGGTGAGAGGAGATTCTGGTGCAGTCAGATGAAGTGTGGGAAAGAAATGGCAGTTGGAACAATAGGAGTTTACAAAAAAAAATGTAGACTTTCAGTGCTCTTGAATCACAAGCAATGATTGGTAGATTGAGATACTTGAAAACTGAAAGATAGGGTGCATGGTTGTGTTCTGTGTAAGAAGTAATTTCAATGGTTAAAAAAAGTCATTTAAAGAAACATTGCACCAGATAAGCTGGTGTATTCGCAGGTCAAACATCCTTGCTGAGGTGATTTGCAACATTGTAGAATAAACTTTTAAACCTGGGAGCTCAGTGAGGAGGGAGTTGCTATGGTAACAGGTAGAAAGGGCTGAGGGGGGGAACGGTGTTGGTTTGAAAATACAGAGGGAAGAGTTTTGATTGGTTACCATGAGGAATATGTGTGTAGAATTGGAGGTTCTCTGTGCCATTAAGGTTTGCAGTGCCTGTAGAACATACCTTTTGCTCTGCTAAAGAAATATTGGTGTGTATATCTGACACTGTTGTGAATCTCCTAAAGCATTTGTAAAGGTGAGTTATGATTCATTTAATATACATGGAGACTTGTATACTCTATGGAGAAGATTTGGAAACAAATTGTGTTTTTTTTAATGTTGCTTTGTGTCATGCTTTTTGATAATTCTTGGTAAAAAGTTTTTACTGCATAGAGGAATTGTATTTTGTAAAATTGTGACGTTTTAGTAGTGACATGGAATGCTTGTACATAGGATCTGTGCTGTGTTTTTTAAATGTGATGTCAAAAACGATCTTGGGAAAAATGAATGGCTTTTACATTTTTTAAAAAGAATAGAGAATGTGTGCATGTTTAAAGAAATACATTTGACTCTTTACAATGATGTTACCTGTGTTAACTCAGTGTAGGAAGGATATTGAGTTTGTTTGCATAGAGGAATTGTATTTTGTAAAATAGTAAGGTTTCAATAATGACATGGAATGCTTGTACATAGGAAATGTGCTGTATTTCCTAAATGTGATATCAAAAACATTTTTGGGCAAAATGAATGGCTTTTACATTTTTGAGTATAATGTGGCGCAGAGGTTTAAAAAGTGACGCATCTACCTACATGCGCCACTTTTTAAATTTGGCGCAAAAAGGTACATGTTTGGGCTTTCCTGGGGAGCGTAGGTGGTGAGGCTTGTGTCTGAGAGTGCAGTGGACTAGACTGCATGAAGCCTATCCCCGACTGCACTCTTAGACACAGGTGTCAATTTGACTCTTTACAATGATGTTACCTGTGTTAACTCAGTGTAGGAAGCATATTGAGTTTGTTTGCATAGAGGAATTGTATTTTGTAAAATAGTGAGGTTTCAGTAATGATATGGAATGCTTGTACATAGGATCTGTGCTGTGTTTCCTAAATGTGATGTCAAAAACAATTTTGGCAAAAATGAATGGCTTTTACATTTTTGAGTATAATGTGGCGCAGAGGTTTAAAAAGTGACGCATCTACCTACATGCGTCACTTTTTAAATATGGCGCAAAAAGTACATGTTTTATGCCGCCGATGCGTCACACAAAGTGACGCATCAGCAGTGCAAACTGACGCAGGGCCTCATAAATGAGGTTCTTTTTTTTGCACAGTACTCCAGTTTAGTCCTGTCCACTGCACTCTTGGACACAAACTTCACCTTTTGTGATCCCCTGGACAGTCTTCATCTCACCTGCACGCCTGCTTAGGTGTCAGAATCCTATCACATGGGGAAAGCTCCATGTGAAAGCGTTTGCCTCAGTCTTATCCCTGCTGTGAGGCAGATGCTTGTACATAGGACCTGTGCTGTGTTTCCTAAATGTGATGTCAAAAACGATTTGGGGGAAAATTAATGGCTTTTACATTTTTGAGTGTAATGTGGCGCAGAGGTTTAAAAAGTGACGCATCTATCTACATGCGTCATTTTTTAAATATGGCGCAAAAAGTTACATGTTTGGGCTTTCCTGGGGAGCGTAGGTGGTGAGGCTTGTGTCTAAGAGTGCAGTGGACTAGGCTTCATGAAGCCTATCCCTGACTGCACTCTTAGACACAGGTGTAAATTTGACTCTTTACTATGATGTTACCTGTGTTAACTCAGTGTAGGAAGCATATTGAGTTTGTTTGCATAGAGGAATTGTATTTTGAAAAATAGTGAGGTTTCAGTAATGACATGGAATGCTTGTACATAGGACCTGTGCTGTGTTTCCTAAATGTGATGTGAAAAACGATTTTGGGGAAAATTAATGGCTTTTACATTTTTGAGTATAATGTGGCGCAGAGGTTTAAAAAGTGACGCATCTACCTACATGCGTCACTTTTTAAATATGGTGCAAAAAGGTACATGTTTTATGCCGCCGATGCGTCACAAAAAGTGACGCATTAGCAGTGCAAAACTGACACAGGGCCTCATAAATGAGGTTAATCTTTTTTTGCACACTACTCCAGTTTAGTCCTGTCCACTGCACTCTTGGACACAAGTCTCACCTTTTGTGCTGTCCTGGACAGGCTTCATCTCATCTGCGCTCCTGCTTAGGTGTGAGAATCGTATCACATGGGGAAAGCTCCATGTGAAAGCGTTTGCCTCAGTCTTATCCCTGCTGTGAGGCAGGTGCAAGATTTTGATGTAACAGTGTCATAAAAGTGATGCAGTGAAATCTCATAGATTTTATTGCGTCATTATTACGAGACTTTTTGCAGAGAAATGACCCCTCTATGTACATTACACTTGACAGAGGTATAATGTGGTGCAGTGGTTTAAAAAATGACGCATCTAACTACATGCGTCACTTTTTAAATATGGTGCAACAAGGGACATGTTTTATGCTGCCAATGCGTCACAAAAAGTGACGCATCAGTAGCGCTAAACTGACGCATGGCTTTATAAATGAGGCTCATCTTTTTCTTGCACACTACCCCAGTTTAGTCTTGTCCACTGCACTCTTGGACACAAGCCTCACGTTTTGTGCTCCCCTGGAGAGTCTTCATCTCATCTGCACTCCTGCTTAGGTGTGAAAATCGTATCACATGGGGAAAGCCCCATGTGAAAGCGTTTGCCTCAGTCTTATCCCTACTGTGAGGCAGGTGCAAGATTTTGACATAACAGTTTCCTAAAAGTGACACAGTGAGATTTTATAGATTTCACTGTGTCATTATTACGAGGCTTTTTGCAGAGAAATGACCCCTCTCTGTACATTACACTTGACAGAGGTATAATGTGATGCAAAAGGTTTTAAAAATGACGCATTTACCTACATGCTTCACTTTTTAAATATGATGCAACAAGGCACATGTTTTATGATGCCAATGCGTCACAAAAAGTGACGCTTCAGTAGCGCAAAACTGACGCAAGGCTTTATAAATGAGGATCAATTATGTCATCTGTGTTACCTGAGATTAGGAAGTAGATTGTGCAGATGAGGTGAGACATGTCCATAGGGACAGAGGAGGTGAGGTTTATGATCAAGATTGTAGTGGGAGAGAGGGCTTTCCCGGGAAGCATAGGTGGTGAAGCCTGTGTATAAGAGTGCAGTGGACTTAGACATAGGTCTCATCTTCTTTGTACCTGTGGACAGAACTGTCTTCCACTATACTCTTCAATACAGGCCTCACCTTTTGTGTACCCCTGGAGAATCCTTACCTGATCTGTAACCCTGAATAGATCGTTTGCTTTTTGTCATTGCTTTGTTGTTTGGTAATAGTGGTCTATAATGTGCTATTTTTTTTAACACAGATTGAAATCAAGATTTCAAGAGTAAGCAAACATGCCCACAAGGGAAAGGACAAGAAAACAACGTAACCGAGAAAAATCAAAAACAGCAACGGAATTACAGCACTCTTCCACAACAAATACTTCAAAAAACAGGAACCAAGCTCCTGGTAAGACAACTAAGTCTTTTATTCTGAACATATGTACTTTAAAAAAAAATGATGGACAGCATGTAGAAAAAGAAAATGAGAGAGTAAATTTGAAAAGGAAGGAGAGAACCTCAAAGAATCCTACAACTGCAGCAGGAGAGAATAATATGTATAGGAATAGAAGGCAGAATCAGTTTAGAGACATTCGTAGATGAATGTTTCGCAATAGAGTGGTTTTAAATTTGTTAAAAAACATTAGGAAAGGTAAACAGAGAGCTGCTTTTTATAAGAAAAAAAAAGTGTAGAGAAGATTGTTGATCAGGCTTTTGAAGTTAAGAAAAAGTTATTTATTTTAATAATCAATAGAATTAGGACACTTAACAAGACAATTGATGTTTTCAAATCGAACAGTAGATGGAAAAGAGTAATTAATCGGACTAATTTTTGTAAAGTTTTTTCTAGAGAATGGATGCACAGTTCAAGTTGTGAGCCATTTTTTAATGAGGAGAGTTACTTCCAGGAGAATGATTTAGTGCATGCAGTTGACACCAGTGGTCGATTGTATCAAGTGAAAGACGGTTGTCCGATTGAAAAAGAGAAACTTGTGCCTAGAGAACCAGAAGAGGTGTTAACTGATGAAGTTTTAGGGAGACGTACTAAGGGTCCAGTGTACACTTGGAAGTGTAGTCGTATTTGTAGTGTGCGACAAGAATCAATTGATTTGTTTTGTAATTTCTTACGTACATATAGTAAGAAAAGTCTAAAGCAGAAAGTGAAGTTGTTGCAAGACTTAGATCCTTGCAGAGTGAGAGAAAAGACAGGTTTGCAAGGCCATTCACTGGCTTGTCTTTCTATAAAAGTCTGTCAGAGTGTTTTTCATCATTTTAAGATGTTAGCAGTGCATCATACCAAAATGAGGAAATTAGTGAGAATGTTGTATTATGCAAAAAGTCCAGCACTTAAGCTTAAACAATTAAACAGTGCTCTTTTGCATGGAACTGAATTAGATGTGAACAAGATTTGTAAAGAAATTGAGATTTGTTATTTTGATAAAAAAAGAGGATAGTGTAGAAATTGACACAGCAATTCAAGGTAATGTGGAAGACAATGTACAGATTTCAAGTACAGAAAAGTTTGAGCAGGAAATTACCAGGTTTAAGGTGAAATCAAGTGAAAGTCCGAATTTTACTTGTGTGTGTTGTCGACGAAGTCATTATAAGCATCAAACTAGATTAGTTGATTTATACGTAAAAAGTGAAAAGATTAATACTTATGAGTGGAAGGATTTTGCAACCTATTTGTGGGTGGAGATTTGTTTTGATTTGAGTTCTGATCAGCGTATTTGTAAATATTGTTATTTTAAATTAAATCAAAACTGAATGCCTGCTAGAGCTGTTCATAATAATCTGGAGTTGGTAGACATTCCCCCTGAATTGATGGATTTAAATACATATGAGTCTATTTTGATTCAATGTGTCCACCCTTTTCAGGCAATTGTTCGCATGGAGCCTAAGATAGGGAAATTGCCTCCTACAGATTTGCAGAGAGGAGTAAAGGGAAGAGTTGTTTATTTGCCTCTAGATTTCAAAAAAAATATTGATACAATTGGTATAGAAAAAGTAGAAGAGGAACCTTTAGTTATTCTAGTTAATGGGGTTCCGACAAAGAGTAAAAAAATCTGGCAAGATTTAGTGGATGTTAGGAAAGTCAAAAAGGCAACGTTGTATTTAGTCAAAAACAATGAGTATTATAAACATGTATGTGTTGCAGCAGAGGAAACAGCTGCAGATGAAGGCAGTGATTGTTCAGTCGGCCAAATTGAAAAAGTTGATGTCTCTAGAAGTGAAGAAATATATGAACATTATACTGGTCATCCTTTGCATTCCAAAGAAGTAATGGGGAATGCAATTGAATTGTTTCAAATGAAAGCAGCAAAAGGAAGTCCCGTTAGTGTATGGGAAGAAAGTTTGGAAGCTCGTTGTTTTCCACAGCTATTTCCAACAGGTCGAGGTGGACGATATGATGATCGACCACTTCAAGTTCCTGCATCTGAATATCGAACTGTAAGATTACATGCTGAAGATCCAAGGTTTCGTCAATGCATTCCCTATTTGTTTCATCTACTGTATGAAAGTGACTTGTCTGGGCTTTCTTATGCAGTAAACCATATATTGAAAAGTGGAGCACATCTACAAAATGTTTCGGCGAGGGACTTTATGGAGAAAGTGAATCTGCAAGATAATATTTTGGAATCTCATCTAATCAATCTCATGGCATGTCAGCGTGGTACAAACGAGTATTGGTACCGTCGTCATGGGGAATTGAAATATATGCTAAGAAACTTAGGAACTCCTACATGGTTCCTCACTCTTAGCTGTGCTGAGTATGCATGAGATGACTTACTTCAATTTCTACGAGAGGCAAATGCAAATATACAAAATATAGAATTCAAACACCTGGAGAACTGTGTTCTTTGGATACAGTAAATGTATGCAGATATTTCAACCATAGATTTGAAGCTATGATGTTTTTTATTACCAACAAAAAAATCCTCCCCTTGGAGAGGTTTTGGATTTCTTTTGGAGAAAGGAGTATCAAGCGAGAGGTGCTCCTCACATACATATGTTGTTGTGGATTAAAGATGCACCCAAATTTGGAACAGATTTGGATGAGACAGTGATGAGCTTCATTGAAGAGTATTCAACATGTGCTGTTCCGAAAACTACCGAAGAAAACAGTTTAAGGCAACAAGTTTTACGCTTTCAATCCCATCGTTGTGGAAAGTACTGTCGTCGAAAATTCAGAAACAAGGACAAGTTCTACACAAAATGTCGTTTCGCCTTACCACGACCAGTGATTTCTAAAGGAAGAGTAAATAATTTGATGTCTTCTCTGCGACATACTGTGACGAGGAAATCACCCAAAAATACATACAATTTAAAAAGAAACGAAGAGTCCAAGTACATCAACGACTATAACCCAGTGATTTTGTCCATGTGGAATGCTAACATGGATATTCAATTCGTTGCTGACAACTCTATTGCTGTGGCTCGATATGTGATGTCTTACATCACAAAAAAACAAAAGACATAACTGAAGGAAATGTGGGAGGACATTTCACATGAAAAGAGTCTAAGCAAGAAATTATACAGTTACAGTCTGAAGATGTTGTCGCATCGAGAAATTGGAGCATATGAATGTTCTGATCGATTGTCATCAGCAAGTCTATATGCCAAATCTAGAACCATCATTTGGGTGAGTCTAGGTCTTGCTGCAACACGAAATCGAGTTTTGAAATCTGTACAAGAAATAGAGTATTTGGCGGAGAAAGAACCAGAAAGTACAGATATTTTGAAGACCAACATGTTGGATACATACTATCCAAATAGAAGTAGTCATCTTGAGAACGTTTGTTTGTATGAAGTTCTGCAAAACTATATTTATAAGAGGACCATCAGAGAAGATATTAACAATGGAATATATGCTATCATTGGGTGTGAAGGATGTCTAGTGAGACAGAAAAAAGGCCATTTGATTAATCATCGAAAATTGAGTTGCAAAAATCAAGAGAAAAGGGAATTTTACTATTTAGCTCTTTTGCAACTCTTTAAGCCATGGCGTACAGAAGAGGAACTACTTGGAGACTTTCTCTGTTACGAAGATTCTTTTAATGCAACCAAGGATACCATAGAATGTCCTGTTTTTCTAAATTATCTTCAAATGTTGAACGAAGAAATAGAGCATGAAGCCACAATTGCTGCAGAGATTGCTAGAGACAGTTCTCAAGACAGTCAGAGTTCTGCTTCATTGAGTCAGGATCCACTTGGAGGACCAATTATCCAAAATGAAGCTGTCACTGCCATGGATGAGGTGGAAAGAGCTATGGAACAAGCTCAAGTTGATGAAGTTAACTTAGAAGATTTGGTGAAACAACTAAACCTTGAGCAGAAACAGATATATGACGAAGTCACAGAACAGATTGAACATGGATTCAGTCATGACAAAAAAGAGTGCTCATGTACATCATTTAAGCCTGTCCAACTGTACGTAAGTGGAGAAGCGGGAACTGGAAAAAGTTTTCTGATTAAAGCAATTGCAACTTATCTGCAGAAAAGGACTGAATCATCGCTGTCTTGTGTTGTTACCGCTCCAACTGGGCTGGCAGCACATAACATTAAAGGGATTACTTTACATCGTTTACTGATGCTGCCAGTGGAGCATGATAACAAATTGGAGTATCACAAGCTATCTGGAGATGCGTGTTCCGAAGTTTCGAGAGTCCTGAAGAAAATGAAACTTCTTATCATTGATGAAGTAAGCATGGTGTCAAATATAATGCTTGCTTTTGTGCATTTGAGAATGCAAGAAATTCTTAGAACAGACTATGATGTCTTATTTGGAGGAAAACATATTATTCTTTTTGGAGATCTTCTGCAGTTGACTCCAGTGAAAGGACAACCTGTGTTCAAAATGCTCACGCATGAAGATACCAGGAAGTGCTTAGGGAGTATTGGAAACGTTAATATATGGTTAAACTTCAAATATGCAGAACTGCTTCAAAATATGCGGCAGGCAAAGGATGAAGATTATAAAAATATTTTACAAGATGTAAGAATCGGAAAACTAAGTCAGCAAGGGAAAGAAGCTTTACATGGACGATTAATTTCAAATTTGTACCCAAATGAAAACATTCTTCCAGAGAATATTTTTAAGAAAATTAACGAGAAGAAATCTGGCATATGTTTGATGCCAACTCTGAAAGAATGTTCCATGTTCAATAACAAAATGTTACAGTTAGAAAATGAAGAGATAGTGAAACTGGAAGCTACAGATAAAATAGAGCATATGGGAGCAACAATTATTTTGTCTGAAAATTTGAAATCAAAATTGGATTAGTTAGAGAAGACTATATCTAAAACTGCTGGTTTTGAAAAGACTCTGAATGTGTGTTTAAATTGTCGTATCATTTTGAGAAGGAATTTAAATGTTGAAAGAGGTCTGGTAAATGGAGCAATGGGTCATGTTGTTGGTTTTGTGAATTACAAAAATAGAGATGGAATTGAAATTTTAAAAATTAAATTTGATGGCATTGATGAAATAGAACAAATTTGTCGTTGTTCAGCTAGATTTTTGCTCGTGAAAGACTTATAGTTCGCCGAAAACAGTTTCCTATTTGTTTGGCATATGCGGTGACAATTCATAAATCTCAAGGTTTAAGTGTAGATAGTGCTTTGGTGAACATTGGAAGTTCTGTGTTTAAAGAGGGTATGGCATATGTGGCTTTATCACGAGTCAGAACTTTATCAGGATTGTACTTGATTGAGTGTGATGAAACAAAGATTTGTGCAGATCTACATTGTGTTAAAGAATACAATAGGTTAAGAAGAGAGTATGCTCCACATTTGCCTCAATATCCTCTGATTGAAAAACGTGTGGTAGGCCGAAAAAGAAGAAATGAGAGTAATTGCAGTGAGGTATCAGAAAAAAGTCATAAAGTACATAAAAGTGTAATTGTAAAGAGAAAGAAAAATGATTCTGTTGAAGATGTTGCTGGATTTCAGTTTGAAAACAGTTCTGGTGTCAACTGCTATGCTAAGGTAGTAGTTAATGTTGTTTTTTTTCTTCAAAATTTACAAAAACAGATTGTCGAAAATCGGGAACAAACACTGTGCTGTTTATTGAATTCTGTGTTAGAGAAATGTAGTAGTGATAGAGCAAAAATAGAAAGTGTTTCAGAAATTAGAAATCTTCTAGACATATGTTCAGGTCAAAATCAATTTTCACAGAATATTCAGCAGGATTGTCAGGAATTTTTAATGTATATGTTTGATGTATTGCAAGATGAAGGAGTAGATATAAAAAATCTTTTTAACCTTTCTTATCAATGGCAACATGACTGTGATAACTGTGCTTCATCAAGTACTACTAGAATAGACTCTGAAAGATTTATATATTTGACTTTACCAGACTCCAAATCAGTGCCTTTTAATAATCTAGTTAAAGCAGCGGATCACAATATGGTGTGTACCCAATGTAAGTCTGCAATGCTGTCCACATTATTTCTACAAAATTATGGTCACTATGTCATTTTAATGTTCCAACGATGTTGACCTGATGGAACTAAATTAGCAACTTCTATTAAAAATTTCGTGGCTTCTCAGTTATCGATATCAGGAAGAACCTTTACAACTGTAGCTATTATTTTTCATGACGGTCCTTCTACAACATCAGGGCATTACACATGCTATTTAAAAACTTCTAAAGGTTGGACCCAATGTAACGACACTCATTTGACTTTCAAACAATGTTTACCTTTTGGCTTTATAAATTCATACCTAGTGTTTTTACAGCCAAGATTTAGGTAAAGGTAATTGGCCTATGAAGACGGGAGGAGTACTGATATATACTCATACATCTGACACTATTTGGCCAAATGGAAAGGTGCAGGAATGAGTAAAGAGTCATGACTGAAAAAAAGGAGTATATGAAAATATTGAAAATATTTCAGATGTTCTTGGAGTTTTTCTTCTAGAAAGTCGATGAAATTGATTTTTTACTGAACAGCAAAGTACTTTGCAACGAGAAAAGGACCTCCATGATATACTATTTGGCCTCAAGGAAAAGTAAGTCAATCAAAGATTAGTGTACATTTGTCATTTGTCAGTATCTAAGTTTTTTTTTAAAACACAATCTTTTAGATTGTGTTTTTTTTTCCCGCTGTCATATGATGAGTAATTTGAACCCACTGTTTTAAGTGAAATTCAATATATTCTGAGAACAGCAAAAATAAACTATGTAACATGTTGTACAAGTTATTCTATACTTTGGATTGTGTAAATTAAATTGTATTCCCATTCTCTGACACTCACTTTCCTTTTTTCCATCCTCTTTGAGCTCTTTTTACTCACTTATAATGTATTTCTCTCACTCTCTGTAACCCCCGTTCTTTTACTCCACTTTTTTGACAAGCCCTCATTCTCATTTCGACTGTCTGCATCCCCTCTCTCCCTTGCATAACTTTTCAGCTTTCAGTCTCTCTGCTTTACTTCCCTTTTCCGTATTTTCCTCCTTTGCTCTTTTAGTAATTCCTGTTTACTCACTCAGCAGTATTATCGCACTCTATCACTATAAATCACTCACTCTCCCTCGCTTATCTTTGTTTGCTCCTTACTTTTGACCTTTTCTATCTATTTTTCGTTCACTACTTCTATGTCCTCAGTGCCTCACTCTCCTTGTGTTATGTTCACTTGTGTTTATCTACCTTCTATCATTTCTTTTACAACAACTTCACTGCTCCTCTCTCATCGTTCTTCATCCCATTTCTTTTACTCTGGTTCCATTACTATCCCTCATTTCCTTTCTTTCAATGTCCTTCTCTTTACTTTCATCACCAAATTATTTTCTCTCAGTACCACTGTTTTAGTCGTCTTCTCCTCTCTTTCCTTTTTTTGATACCTTACTCATTTCCTTTTCTCACTCTTTGTACTCCACCTCACTCAGTTTTTCTCTTAGTGTGTCTGTCTACTAACTTCCTCACTCCATTTCCCTCAATAGTTGGATATTATCCTCTCTCCCTTCATCCTTTCACTCTATGACTGTTCTTCACTTACTCTCAGTTATCTTCTATTCCTCATTCTTCTAAATGCATCCTTAATTAGACTGTTTTCTGTCTCAGTCATTATCTTTTTACTTACTACTGTTTCCTGATTTAGTTTTGCTAACTCACATTGTTTTAGTATCTTTCTTACCTTCAGTTCATTTCTCTGTTCTTCTCTTCCTCTGTGTCAGTGAATCTATATGCCTTACTCTTAGTAATTTGCTCTCATTCTATTTCTTTTTTTCTCTTTTTATCCTTCTACCTTACTTTATTTCCCTTTCTGTGTCCTTCACTCTTACTTTATTTCTAGATACACTGTTATGATTTTTAACCTCTTCATTTGTATCTTTTAATTTAAAATACATATTTTACTAATTATAACTTATTTTTTCTTCTCTCTTTCACAGATACAAAGTGTAGTAAAAAATGTAATTAAAGTTACATTTATTATATGGTAAGTGTGACTAAAAAATGTAGTTTGTCATCACCCCTTGCTTTAAGCTCACTAATATGTTCTCAACCAACCTCACTCCTGTTTCTTTACTCGGCTTCCCTCACTTATTCTTATTCTCCATGTTTACTCCAATTTCCCTATTTCCCCTCTCATATTCAACTTCTTTCAGTCCCTATTCTTTACTTCACTTAATCTCTGTTCCCTTCCTTTGCTTCTTCACTCATTCTGTTTTCCTTAATTATTTACCTAACTCCTACACACACACCTCATCCCCCTCCCAACACATACACACACCTCTGACATACACCCCACACACACACCACACACACACACCTCATACACACAAAAAAATCCCCCCACACACACACTTCACATACACACACACATTCCATACACACACATACATCCCACACATATACCCCCCACACCCACACACCCCTCACACATATCTCACACACCCTCACCTCCACCCACACCGAAACACCCCACACAGCCACAACCACAGAAACACCTTACACACCGACACCCCGACCTACACCCACTGACTCCCTATAACTCACACAAACTGCATTACTTATCTTTGTTTGCTATTTCACTCAAACCCATTCAGGTACTGTTACCTTTATTTTCTCTGTCCTTTGTGTTTGTCACTCCCCATCTCTTATCCTAATTCAATGTTCCGCTCTCTTTCACCCCTCTTTACTTACACTAACTGGTCTTTTCTTACCCTCCCTCACCGTTCTTCATTTATTCCAGTTACGCCACTACCGTTCATTCTCAATTTTTTTCTGTCCTATCTTTTTCTTTCAACACCCACTCACATTCTCCCACTATCTCTAGTTTAGTGCTCTTCCTCTCTCTTCCCTTCTTTCGCTCCTTTAGTGATTTTACTTTTCTCATTTTCACCCTATTACACTTTGTCTGTTTTTAACTATGTAGTAAACAATCCCTCTGTGTTTCTCCCTCTAGCTCTCTTTGTCTTAACATTATTCTCTTTGTGTTCTTCCCTCATGCTAACTCCTTCATAAATTTTTTTTTTTTTTTGGTGCGCTCCCCGGTGCGCGCCCCGGTGCACGTACCGGTACGCGTACCCTACAGAAAAAAGATTGACACAGATTCTTTAAAAATATAGGTTTATATTTTTTTTATTTTTTTTAACATTTCGTACTTTTTTTGGCTTTTCTGAACACTTTTATATTTTTTTTGTATTTTTTATGGGGAGAAACAAAAAACAGGGAATTGTAAATGGCTCAACTGGAGCATGAAAAAAATCAGGAAAATGAGGGCTTTTTTGGACACTTATGGTTATCACCAGAAACCATGATAAGTTCAATGCTTTGCTCACCATAAGCAAGTAACGTGTTACAATATTTGCATAAAATTTTGTAATCATTAAACTTTGGTTGGATAGTAGCCAATGTGTCTCTTGCCCCCGAACCCGATGGAGTAGGTTGTTTTGATGTTGAGCGTCGAGACGTTGATGGGGGTAGTTTACTGCAGAGGTCCCTTAACTCTGCATTAGAGTAGTTGTTTGGATGCCAACGCATCATGTGGCGAATCATCGTATGATTCCCGGAGTAATACTTTTTGTTAGGGTTCCCCCTGGATAGCTCAGCACCACAAATTAAGCAAGTCACCTTTGCTGCGTTGACTTTTTTAAAACCCCTTGGGAGTTTGTAGAACTGCCATACAAAGTGCTCTTTGGGTTCGTAGGGCTGTTTATCTTCTGGCAGGAACTCCCTTGTCTGTGCCTCCTCTTCCTCATCCTCCTCCTCTTCCTGTTCACCACCAATATAATCTTCTGGTGGTCTTTTAGATGGTGGTGGTGGTGGTGGTGGGCCAGATGCTCCAGCTGCTGATACTACTGTAGCCATTTTCTGAGATAAAACTCGAAACAGGTCTTCCTCAGTCAAAGGACAAAGTCAGAATAAGGAAAAAAAGAGGGGGTTTTCATCATTTGGAAAACAAAAGTGTTCTGGACCAATGAAAAGTGTTATTTTCAAGTCACATGATCCAAGCTTTCATCATTTGGAAACCAAAACTGATCTGCACCAATGAAAAGTGTTATTTTCAGATCACATGACCCGACGCGCTTACGTTACGCGCCCCGGGGCGCGCCTCGGGGCGCGTCGCGTAAGCCAGTCGAGACGTTGCTCGATCGTATGCGATCGCGTGCTTCCGGCTGCGCTTACGCAGTGCGTCATATGACGCATCACGCGACTACGCGAAACGTCATGATGTTGTTTTCGTTTGCGGGAATAGCGCTCTCAGGACGCTCCCCGGTACGCGCCCCGGGGCGCTCCGTAGCATTGCGCTCACCCGTACGTTCACCGGTACGCGCCCCGGGAGCGCCCTGGGGCGCGTACCGGGGCAAACAATAAAAAAATATATATATATATACACAATTTAAAATTGGTTTAAAAATTATTACTTTCATACCTATAGATATTTGCTATTAAAAAACCTATGAAATTCACTGAAAAAACCATAGGTTTCACACCAGTTATAGTTAGGAATTAGCATTTAAAAAACCTATTAAATTCACTGAAAAAACCATAGGTTTTACACCAGTTATAGTTAGCTGGAAGTTTTACTTGCATAAAACCATTGAAATTCCCACGTTATAGTTAGTTGGACTCAGTATAACTTGCGCGTGCAATGCACTACTGATGACGTCACATATTATATCACTCATGACATGGTCAGTGACATCACTCATGACATCACTGATGACACCATCCTTGTGACAGAGTGAGAGACCTCCTTTCACTGTAATGTAACCCTTGAAACACATAATCAAAAATAGAAACTAAAATTTTCAAAAAAATGGAGATACCCATACCACCTACAACAACCAATTCAATAATTCCACCATCTATATACACATCCACTCATTCACCAACAGTTCTATATAGTCACTCATACATATACTCACTCATCATATGTAGTGATACACCTATACATCCTGTTACACACTGACAGGCATCCAAAGGTTACTCACACACATACTCACACATGCAAATAAACTATTGAACATCCATTTATTTGCATATACAGCTATACACACACTACCACTTTACTTTTAAGGAAACTTACACATACTTACTCTCTTAAACAATCACTTATAGAAACACATACTAATGTAAACAGGAACTCTTACAATCCCTCACTCTCACATATACTCACTTATATACATCAATATTCACATATACTAGATTAAAACATATGTAGTTACTGATAAAGACACTAGTGAGACAGTCATTCAATCACTAACACACACATATACACACTCATGCACCCATACAGTCCTGCACATATTCTGTCTTCAAAACACATACAGAGAGAGAGTCAGTCATTCATGCATCTATGTGCTAAGTAATACCCCCACCAAACCATACAAACACTCATACTGATACTAAGAAAAACATCTAATAACCCATATACATACACATGTAGCTACTCACCAACCCATGCAGCCACTTATACACAAAGTGAAACAATAATACATATATTTAAATATTTAAACATTACTCACTAATATTTATTTTTCAGAAAGACACACATTCACTGGATGATATCATCAGTGATGTCATGAGTGATGTCACTGACCATGTCATGAGTGATGTAATATGTGACGTCATCAGCAGTGCATTGCACGCGCAAGTTATAGTGAGTCCAACTAACTATAACGTGGAAATTTCAATGGTTTTATGCGAGTAAAACTTCTAGCTAACTATAACTGGTGTAAAACCTACGTTTTTTTCAGTGAATTTAATAGGTTTTTTAAATGCTAATTCCTAACTATAACTGGTGTGAAACCTATAGTTTTTTCAGTGAATATATATATATATATATATATATATATATATATATATATATATATATATATATATATTTATATCTATATCTTCGGTCGTATTGTACCAAGATTGCGAGCCACTCTTGCAGCGGGTGCTGTTCAGCGCATTGTTACACCGCTTGAAAAATGAAAGCTCAAGAGACTTCCCCAATCAGCAGGAAAGAAAACAGCACTCCCGGAAACTTTTCAGCAAAGCAGTACAGTTTATTTGGCAGACAGACGCGTTTCGGAAAGACTTCCTTCTTCGGTGTCTCACATACTACGAAAACGCATTGCGCGGCGCCATTTTGATAGTAGGCAAAATCATAGGCATAAATGAGGGACTACTGGCGCCTCTCCAAATGGAGTGCGCCATATTGAAAGTATCAATGGCGACAAAATTCGCTGACATTCAATGATTAAGCCTAACACGGCATATAATACATAAAAAGAATGTCTACACAGTAATAAAATAACTGATGTTTTTACAATCTTGCCGTGGATCAGCAAATGCCAACCAAAATCGGTTGCCCAAAAAGGTCCTCTACATTTATGCATACATATTCCCAATGAGCCTGCCAAAAATAAATGTCATCATTCAGTTTTCAAACCTGGACCCAGAGTAGATCAAAATAAATATATTCTTTCTATTTTTGTTCATTGTGGTGACGGTGTTCAATCAATTACCATTTACATCATTTAACCAATTTGAACAAAAAGTTAATACACAAAAACAGTGTGCAGGGTTGAATTAATAGCTACTAGCTGAAGTCTTATGATTAGATCAGAAAACTATACATAAAGACATTTTCAACATTATTTACACAAATCCGTTCACCAAATCCCTTCTGAAATCATCCTTTCAGAATTAATTACCAAGGTGCACTGCCAATTGCTCTCCACTGTTAAGGCCCCCCGGAACCTTAGTTTTCAAGTCTACAATATACCTTGATTCCAGTCTCCGCAATCTCTGCAATCCATCCCCTCCTCTTGCACTCTCCGGTACTGAGTCTAGGCAAAAATATTGTAGTAAATTTCTCTCACTTTTGTCTTTGATGGCTATCATCCATTAAAGATTTGGCGTAAGAAAATTACCTGTGTGAGGCATTCTATTAGCAGGCAACTTGTTTGCTGGGATGTATATATATATATATATATATATATATATATATATATATATATATATATATATATATATATATATATATATATATATATATATATATATATATATATATATATATATATATATACCTGCTCCAGCGTCTTCTCCTCCCTTCTGAGAATACAAACAGCACTCATGGGAATATTTAGCAAAAGGTGGGTTTATTCACGCCTTAGATAGACGCGTTTCGGGAGGAACTCCCTTCATCTGTGTCAAACATTTGCGCGCTGTGCGGCGACATTTTAAAAGCAACCAACAATCTAGTAAAACAGATGAGGGACTACGCGCTCTCTGAGAATCCATGGGCGCCATCTTGTAAATACAATCAACACATTATGTGCATATTCATACCGAATTCTCAAGTCAAAATCGCGGAATTGTATTGCACTTTTTTCACTCTAAAACATATAGTTTCAGCCTATGTAATCTATTAGTACAAAAACCCAATAAGCTATCTCACTCAGCAATTAACTTGACTGATCTGAATGTCACATACAGAGGTCAATAATTCATTTCTTCTCTAAAGACAAAATCATAAATAACAGATCCCTGTCAGTCTATCCAGCGAATCCCAATACATTTTACATTGTATATGCTTTTCAAGAAATACTTTGGTTTATCATCATTATTTATTATTGTACATATGTCTACTGTTGTTTTATCATCAACTTGCTGATTTCATTGTTTATAGATGTACGGACAGGTCCTCCCCACTGTTGAGTCTACCCGGTGCCTTCGATTGCATGTCCACTATATATCGGGACTCCAGTCTTCTAAGTTTTAGTAACCTGTCCCCCCCTCTTTGGGTATCTGATACTTGATCTAAACAGAAATACTGTAGGAGATTTCTGTCACTGTTATGTTTTATAGCAAAATGTCTGGCAACAGGATATGAGAAATCTTTCTTCGCTATTGCCCGCATGTGCTCAAGTATTCTTAATTTGACGGGATTGATGGTACTCCCCACATAATTTAGTTTACAAGGACACCTCAGACAGTATACTGCGTAGTTGGTGTGACAGGACAGGAATTTGGTTATTCTTTTACCTTCCTTCACCCCATTTACCTGGTAAGTTAATATTCTCCTACTAAAAGCACAGGCTTTGCATTTTCCACAAGGAAAAAAGCCCCTAGCTTCCTGTAAAGTACCCTTTGTGTTGATTATGGGATCCAGATGCTTATGTACCAGTTGATCTCGAATAGATCTAGGCTAGCTTTCTTGAACGTTATCTGTGGCATGGGGGGTACATCTGAGGCAATGATATGATCTGTTTTGAGGACATGCCAATGTTTCTTCATGACAGATCGAAACCAACCTACATCCTGAGAGAATGTGGTTTTCAATCTAAAGCTACCCTGATCTTCAAAGGGTTTAGATTTTTTCTCAAATAGTTTCTCCCTTGTCATCTGTTCTACTCTCTGCAAAGCATTATCTAGGAGTTCAGCCTTGTATCCCCTCGCTAGAAACCTCGTGGTACTGTCACTTGCTGCCTTTCGAAAATCACTGTCAAATGTGCAGTTACGCCTCAGTCGTAAAAATTCCCCGTATGGAATACTCTTGATAAGACTTCGAGGATGGCTGCTCGAAGCATGCAATGTGCTGTTGCACGCAGTGGGTTTTCTGTATAGAGATATCTTGATTTTGTTGTTAACTATTTCTACACTCAAGTCCAGGTAGCTAGCTGCCACTAAGCTAACCTGTCCCGTGAATTTCAAATTGCAAACATTATCATTAAGTACAATTATATATCTTTCTGCTTCATCAATCGACCCATTCCAAATCAGGAACAGGTCGTCGATGTACCTGTACCATGAAACAATCTTCTCAGACCAGGCCTCATTTATCGGGCCCAGGCTACCTGCTCCTCCCACCAGCCCACGAATAAATTCGCGTAGCTGGGGGCGAAGCAGGAGCCCATCGCCGTCCCTGAGATCTGCCTAAACATCTTATCCTGGAAGAGAAAAATGTTATTAAGAAGGCAACATTTGATCAGTTCCAATAACATCTGATTATGTATTGCATGCTTCAATGGTTTCTTTCTCAAAAAGAATTCCACTGCTTGCCGAATCCGAGAGGTCTGTTCTCCTTCTTCGCCGGCGTTTCCAGGCTGGAGGTGGTTTGGAGAGTTGTTGATTGATATATATATATATCAGAATAATGTAAGAAGCACTCGCAGGAACGTGGTAACTCTGGATTTTATTGGGTTACAACTGCATCACAAGACGCGTTTCGGCTTGCCGCCTTTTTCAATAGTGGTCGACCCGTACTGAAGCAGGTATTTAAGGTATAATACACTCACCTATGGCCACAAACATAAACAACGGAGACCCAGCAAAACTCCGCCAAGGTGTCGGCCATTACTAAACATGCAAAATTTCCAGCATTAAAGTAAAAGTCATTTCAAAGCATACATGTGCTATTATACCTGTTGACATATATATATATATATATATATAAAAATGTACAACAAATGAAAAATAATGCCCTGGATGGGCTAACTAACTAAGTTACATACACTTATTTATTATCACTGGCCCTGGATGGGCAGAAAAGAGCAATACCTCTACATGTGTGGTAATTCTCTCAGGTGCAACAAACTATACACAATCGACTAGGAGAGCAAATATAAACATTATATAGTGACTGAACTACAGTATACTATTCATCTAAGGAGGGTGGTGAAGAGAGATAATTCCGGCAAATCTTGTAGAGCCAGTGCTATGCTAAAAGACACTTAGAATACAGTGAAAACACCTACATGCACTAGGGAACATTATGCGTTGGGGTACCCCTGTGATTAGCATGACCTCCTCTGTATTTGCCATGAGTTAATGCCTGGGTCATTGCATGAGTACATGAGCAGTGACTGGATGATTAGAGTGCTACAAGTAGAGTGCATGGTGATTTTATAGGTGCTTGGGTCTGGTGCAGTGATTGGATAAGCACATAGGATTGGCTGGGTGATTGGAGTACTACATAGATAGTAACAGGGAGATTACTGGACTTAATAGGTAGTCTTCAAGGTATTGCACTAGTGCATGTCTTAGTGACTGGGTCATTGTATGAGTACATGGGCTGCAAGGAGAGTGCATGGTGAATTTATAAGTGCTTGGATATTGGAGGAGTGTTTAGATTAGTACATGGTAGTGGCTGGGTGACGAGAGGAGTGCACAGGGAGTGACAGTGTGATTTTGAAACTGCATGGGTACCACCTGGGGAATTGAAGGAGTAAATGAGAAGTGCGTAAGTGGATACAGGACTGTGTAGGTAGGGCATATGGGATTGTAACAGTGATCAGTTAGTGCCTGGATCATTGCATGAGTACATAGCTACTGACTGAAAGATTAGAATACTGCATGGAGAGTTCCTGAGTGAATTTATAAGTGCACAGGTATTTGGCGGAGTCTTTGGATTAGTACATGGTAGTGGCTGGGTGACCGGAAGACTGCACGGGGAGTGACAGGGTGACTGCTGGACTGCGTGGTACTACCAGGGGGATTGAAGGAGCGAATGAGAAGTGTGTAGGTGGTTAGAGGACTGCATGTGTGGTACACGGGGACTGTAGCAGTGCATGTGTTAGTGTCTAGATCATTGCCTGACTACATGGGTAGTGACTGGATGATTAGAGTACTGCGAGGAGAGTGCATGGGGAATTTATAAGTGCTTGGGTTTTGGCGCAGTGACTGGCTGGGTGATTGGAGGACTGCAGAGGTAGTACCAGGGAGAATACTCGACTGCATGGGTAGTCCTCAATGGATTGCAGCAGTGCATGTGTTAGTGACTGGGTAATTGCATGAGTACATGGGTAGAGACTGGATGATTAGAGTGCTGCAAGGACAGTGCATGGTGATGTTATAACTGCTTGGGTTTTGGCGGAGTGATTGGATAAGTACATAGTGCTGGATGGGTGATTGGAGGAGTGCATGGGTAGTGATAGAGGGATTTCAGGAGTGCATGGGTACTACCTGGGTAATTGGAGGAGTGAATCAGTAGTGTGTAGGTGGTTAGAGGCCTGCATGGGAAGTGCTTAGAGGATTGTAGCAGTGCATGAGTTAGTGCATGGGTCATTGCATGAGTGCATGTGTACTGACCGGATGATTAGAGTACTGCAAGGAGAGTGCATGGTGATATCATAAGTGCTTGAAGTTTTGGCAGAGTGATTGGATAAGTACACACATGTCACATCAGTCCCGCCCCTCCCTTCACCACTGTGCAAACGCACCCCCTGGCACGTTTTAAGTTAGGGGATTCATTCTTCTTGACTTCTGATGGTCCCTGGGGGTATACTAACACTACTTACACATGTGTAGTTCAGCGACCAGAGTGTAGTGAAGAGGCAGAAGAAGCGCAAAATCAAAAAATATAAATCCTACCAGAGATCGGATGACATAGTTCAATGAGCCGACGACCCCAGGATGAGTAGAAACAGCTACATGAAGAAAACGGGTCTTCAGCACAAGGCAAGCAATTTTGAAATATTACTGAGTGCTGCCTTCTTTTTACCTTCTCCCGCTTGTCGCTAAATTTATGTACTGAAGACGCAGACAGCAGTGGTTTCGATAAGTAGATTTATTGAAGGAAAAAAAGACACCTTAAACAACCACCAAAAGGAACAGACAGCAAGGCAACCGTCTTCTCCAGTACCATGTACAAACTCCCCAACGTTCCCCTCATGACAGCCCTACATTCTAACATTACATACTTACAGTCTATTAGAATTACATACTAACATTCTACTATGACTTTCATTGGAATACTACACGGAGCACATGACTATACAGCAATGAGCTCATGGTTTTATCCACGAGTCTTGGGAATGGTAGGGGTGAGTAGTTTGCTTCCCACTCCCTGTACTGTATAAACACAAACTAACACTACTTCTACAGGTATGCCACAGCGACCAGAGCACATCACTTTACAGCTTATGAGTTCACGATTTAGACTCACAGTTTAATCCCATTGTCTTCAGACCAGTAGGGGTGACTACTTTGCTTCCCACTCCCTATATATTATAAACGTATACTAACACTACTTACATAGTTATACTACAGTGGCTAGTATCCTGCAGCGCCCAGAGCCCATCACTTTATAACAATAAGCTTGGTTTCATCCCCTACTCTTCACACCAGAAGGCGTGAGTACTTCACTTCCCGCTTCCGGTATACTATAAATGAACGGTAGCGGTCAGTAGTTCGCTTCTCACTCCCTGTATGGTATAAACGCCTACTAACACTACTTGGACACATATACTACATTGCCCAGAGCCCATCCCTTTCTAGCAATCACCTCCCATTCATCCCCAAATCTTCAAACCGGTAGGCGTGAGTACTCCGCTTCCTGCTTCCGGTATAGTATAAACGCACGATAGCGGTCAGTAGTTCGCTTCCCACTCCCTCTAAGGTATAAACACCTATTAACACTACTTGCACATGTATGTTACAAAGACCAGACCACATCACTTTACAGCAATGAGCTCATGGTTTAGGCTCTCAGTTTCATACCCGAGTGTGGCACCATATCATTTCAGCACCATGACACTCTGAGCAACACCGCACTTTCAGACCAGTAAGAGTGACTACTTCACTTCGCACTCCCCCACAGACAGTGAAGTGCTCCTACCCTCCTTTCTAACTTTTTTCACCCTTTTTTCCCCATACTTGCTTCAACGGAATCACAAAATGGAGGTCAACTACTTTGTTTTCCGCTTCCGGTAAGGTATAAACGCACGATAGCGGTCAGTAGTTCACTTCCCACTCCCTGTATGGTATAAACGCCTACTAACACTACTTGCACACGTATTCTACAAAGACCAGACCACATCACTTTATGGCAATGAGCTCACGGTTTAGGCTCTCGGTTTCATACCCGAGTGTAGCACCATATCATATCATCACCATGTCACTCTAGCAACACCGCACTTGCAGACCAGTGACTACTTCGTTTTGCTCTTCCCCACAGAGGTTACAGTGCTCCTAACCTCCTCTTTCCCACTTTTTCTGCCCTTTTTTGCCCTTATTCCCTACAACAGAATCACAAAATGGCCGCCAACACTTCCTAGTTACAACCGCTTGCAGCGCTCGCAGGCAATAAGCAGCAAGCTTGTGCTCGTAAAACCTCAGCCAATCAAATGGCAGAATTCCCAAATATCTATATCTGTAAATTTCAATATTTCTCAAAAACTACTTAACGGATTTACACCAAATAAACAAAAGCATGTTTTGTAGACCAATACCCTTCTCCCTGCCAAATTTGGGGTAATTCCGTTCACCCGTTCCACCTGTAGCCTTGTCTAAAGTTTACTATGGAAACTAACATGGAGAAAACACGTTTTAGGACCCCCCTTTTTTCTCGCCCCCTGTGATGAATCACCCCCAAACTTTCAACATAGGAGCTGATATGAACAATAAATAAGTTTTGCAAATTTCATAAAGATTCATCAAACAATACCAAAGTTATAAGCAAAACAAAAAATGTTCTTCCTATGGAAACTAGGTCCTCCATATATATGTATATATATTCCAAACCCCCTGTTCCTCTGTATTGGGACCCTGCGACTGTGTTGCGCATCTGGGTAAGGCTTCCCTATAAATCAAGTTACTCTTCACATACATTGAAGACATGCCCTCCAATGTATCAAAAATGATAAGGCACATACATGGTATATATGCAGATATTTAATCCAGTGCAATCACCTAACCAGCAACGTAACGTGTTTTGGTGTCTTCCAAACCTTGGTTACAGGTTGACCACAACCTTTGTAAGCAACATTGAAATAGACAAAAGTGTAAACATAAATGACGGGCTGAAGGCTCACAAATACTCGTTCACTAAAGTGAGAATGGTGGCCACTTCTAAATGTGTTAAATGAAATACAAAATGCATAGTGTTCCCCACATCATTGCTCTCACAGTACTCAGCAATCCCAGCCAATTGCATCAAAATTGACAGGTATAAACTTCTAACATTAAGTGATAGGGGATCCACAAACTTTTTGATAATACTGGTACATACTCAAATGCATAATTAGAGGACAGCCCTTACATAATATCACATGCTGCTTCAGTGGGCAACACTGAGTGAGCGCATGATTTCAGTGACAAACTATGCCGTCCCTGTGGGCTGAGAAAAGTGTATACATATAGCCAATGTGTACTTCTACTTGTACGACAGAGTCATCCATCTCAGAGAATCAGAGTATGTCTCATAATACGATAAAACTCATAAACTGCTAAAACATTGCAAAGTCTACATGCATTTGTAGAGGTGACAGCAATATAACACCAGTGGGAAATTGACTCATACTTCTTGTGGGGAAAAATGCCTCTTTGTTGTCACAAATACTTTTTCTGGACTGGTGCTGCTGGTCTTTTCACTCTTTGCACTGGGACATTGCTAACAATTCCCCACTGCATGTGCGCTGACCCTTAAAACATTTTGAAATTGGCTGAAACCCTATGTAGCATATTTAACTTTCCTTTAAGCCCATAGTATATAGGTATATAGTGCCAGAAGTGCCCCCATGGATTGGAAATGTAAACATCACCTACAGAACTACTGTGCCATTTGCTAGTGTAACCAGGCAAAAATGATCCCAGGCCTGCTCTTGAGGTCGGCAGCTGTAGGTAACCCTTGCAGCTCAATCTGTAGAAATACATCTTTTTTGACAGGAGAAAACCCTTCTTTTAAATATTAATATGTCAGCCCTACATAGGCCATGGTGCATGGTATTTAAAAATAGGACATGTAGGAATGTAAAATTAACTTGTCCTTAAGGTGATCAGTACGAAAACGCCATCTTCACTATAGGAAGCCTGGCTGGCCCATAGAGAAAAACTGGGAAGCAAAGCTAAATATTAATTCTGCTATCTTGGGTTAAGGGCCATCTGGAAACATAATTCAAGGGCTATTTTTAATATGAATTAAGAGCCCAACTCAATGGTGAAATCAGATGTTTAAACATTATGGAAAATCGACTTTTAGGAAGCTGCCTTTGCCCAGCCTGAAGCTCCTTGAGGCTAATTTGCACTAGTCTACAATTGTTACCCAGCTGGTGAATAGCCCTGAAGTGACATGAAAAGGATTAGAGCAGATCGGGCGTACCTGGAGCAGAGCTGGAGTAAGACGAGGACTGGAGCAGTGCTGTGCTGTCAGGACTAGAGTAGAACAAGACTGGAGCAGAGTTTAAGATGAAAGTAACAGGTCTGGAGCAGTTGGGCAGTAAGATAATGACTAGAGCAGAGCCCTATCTAGGAGACCTGGGTCAGAGCTGGAGTGTAGGAAACCTGGAGGTGGCAGAGCTGGAGTTAGATAAAGACTGGAGCAGGAAGAAGTGGAGCACGCAGAAATTGGGTCAGACTGAACTGGACTCCAAGAGTAAGCAGAACCCAGAGCTGAGTAGAAACTGAAGCAGGAAAAGAAGCACAGAATGCAACAGCAGAAACAAGCAGAGTATTTGAAATGCACTGGTACTCTGATCAGCAAATCTTTAGTGTTTGGATAGAAGACACTTAACATGAAGCGTCTGGTCTCTCAACAGGATCCACCTTACATGGGCTGGTCTCAAAAAGCAACATTACTGAAATGGTGTTAAAGTTTTGTGGCAATCTTGGAGTGGAGTTCATATGGCGGGCATTTTGGAACGGAGACATATTATAGGAGAAATGGAGAGAATCTGTGTGCTTTCAGCTGCCCTCATTACTGGTCCTAAATCATAACAGTGTGCTACCTACATATATGTGCTAGAACCCATAGTCTCACAGGAATTCCAGATACTAAGATATGCCAGCTATCGAAAGACACTCTGTTTATTTGCACTCATAAGCTCATTAATTTACTATGAAAGTTTCTCCTTTTCACATGTCATCAATCCAATAGCTTCACCGACATTGGGCAGATGTCACAGTATGCACTTGCACAGACAACAAAGTTGTCAATGGTAGGTAAGATATGTCAGTTTCTGATTTCATAGACCCATCACAAGCAATATCTCTGATATGAGTTGGCAATTTTCTCACGGTAGGCCGATTCACAGAACTAACGTAAGACAAAATCCTAAACTTACTACCATTTTGGTATTCAGAGTAGGCACTTACTTGCCTTCTTTGAATACCAAAATGAGTAAGTGAACTTACTCATTTTGGTATTCACAAAAGGCACTTACTCATCAATGAGTAAGTGCCTTCTGTGAATATCAAAATGAGTAAATGGTAGTAAGTTTAGGATTTTGTCTTAAGTTAGTTCTGTGAATCCGGTCCTAGGGCCTGCATACACAATGTCTGTATCAGTTTGTTGACATTTTTACACTAGGACAATGACATGGGCAACAAGGATCTCTGACTCCTTCACAGAACCAGAGGAAGATGCTCCATCTACAAGGGGAGGATGTAAGAAATGATGGGAGGTAACCTTCAGGCTGTCATCATGATGGCACACAACATCATAGAGGAAGTGGAAACTAGGAATTATCCATTATTTAACCAACTTGACAAAAAATCACTGCCAGTAACTTGTATCCTTTGTTGAGCAACCTTCCAGACCGCAAGTCCAAGAACAAGGTCATGGATGCTTGCCACAGGCAGTGGTCAAAGTGGGAGTAATAAAGTAGGGGTACAGTGGGTGGAGAAACAGAGGGCGGGAATAATCTGAGGATTGGGTCAGTGGCTGGAGTCAGAGGTGTGGTCAGAAAAAGCAAATCATTCTAATGTTTAGTATTTGTTTGGCATTTCACTACCCAGTTAAAGCTTATTACATTATTTCATTCACAAAGTTGAATATGTTTTCAATCACAGAATGTCCCAAATGCACAAGCCATCTGTTCTCTAGGGAGCCATGCAGTTTCTGTCATCAGCACTTCCCCCTTTTTCCACAAGAGCAGTTCAAACATGAATGACAAACTATCCTAGTTTGTACTTTTATTAAATATAATAATGGCTTTGCCATATTTGCAAACACAAGG
This sequence comes from Lissotriton helveticus, assembly GCF_964261635.1. Taxonomy (NCBI): domain Eukaryota; kingdom Metazoa; phylum Chordata; class Amphibia; order Caudata; family Salamandridae; genus Lissotriton; species Lissotriton helveticus. The sequence goes on along the minus strand of NC_136065.1, from coordinate 1,460,971,455 downwards.
AAATGATGGATGGAGCGCTGAAACTTTTCAGACACTCATCCCCAGTCACAGATCTGGGTTGAATTTATCATCGTTCTTTAGCTCACTTCGCCACCCCAGTTCCAGACCCAGCCATATGCAAATCAGTCTTGACTCTTTGCCTCATAGGAACAGTCCAGCCCAAACTGCCAAGCCATGTCTTCCCAGGACCGGAAATAAGCATTCTGGGACTGGTTTCGGGCTAATAGTTCTCATCAGCCAGGCTAGCCTGAATCCAGTGCCAAAGTGAGCAAGGGACCAACATCTGGGCATACCCTGCCAACCAAGGGCAAACAAAGCAAACACAAGGAGATGATGGGCGGTGTGCTGAAACTTTTCAGACACTCACCCCCAGTCACAGATCTGGTTTGAATCCATCATTGTTCCTTAGCTCGCTTCGCCACCCCAGTTACGACACAGCCATATGCAAATCAGTATTGACCCTGTGCCTCATGGGAACAGTCCTGCCCGAACTACCAAGCCATGTCTTCCCTAGACCCGAAACAAGCATCCTGGGACTGGTTTTGGGCTAACAGCTCTCATCAGCCAGGCTGAATTGGAGTGGCGAAGTGAGCTAAAGAATGTTCCACGGTAAGACCAACTTGGAGCAAGCCAAAATTGTTTGTATCAGTAGACACTCTAACGTGAACAACAAATTGCGCCAGATAATCACTTCTAACTGGCACATTCTGAATTGCGGACAGGGAAATCCTCTCCCTAGACCTCTGTTTGCGTTCCGGCGCAATAAAAATCTTCGTAATTCGCTGGTGAAATCCATCTGCAACCCCAGATCAGACTTTGCCCAAAAATCCATCACCGGCATTAACCTGGTGACAGGGATCCACAAATGCCGTAACTGCCATGCTTGCAGTTATGCTATGGTGGCTGATGTTCTCCAATGGGGAAACCAAACATTCAGGTTCAAACAAATGAACAACTGTAAGACTGCCAGTGTCATCTACCTGATTCTCTGTCCCTGCAATCTCAGATATGTAGAGGAAACTGGCAGGGAATTCAGAGTTAGATTGAGTGAACACTAGTCCGCCATCAAGAACAGACGGCCTGGAGGGCCTCTGGTAGACCACTGGAACTCCTGTGGTCATGTGGAAGCTGACCTTAAATGGCTTATTCTTGAGAGAATCATCAATGCCGGTTCGTGCAATAGAGATGCCATTAGACGTAAAAGGGAAGTCTTTTGGATATTTACTCTCCAAACAGCAAAACAAGGACTCAATGAACATCTTCCTTGGGAGAATGCCCTTCTATGAGGGGATCTGAGGAGCTCTGGATCCTTATTGCTCTAGACTGCCTTTGCACCTGACTTCGTTTCTGAATGGTATATATAAAACTAAAAAAAAAAATGCAAACATTTTTTTTCCTACTTTTTTCAAATTTTTTCCTCCCCAATCTGTTCTTATTTCCCATTAATCGCACGGACATCCTATTGTTTATCCCATTTCTCTCTTCTAGATATATTTCCCACCCTCTCGTTTATATGTTGCCATTCCTTCCGATTCCCTTTTGTGTCCTAAGTACACATAGGCTTTGAACATATTCAATATTTGTATTTTTCCCTATTTCTTTTGCTGCTATGCCTGTTAGTCTCATCCGGGTGTCTCTTTTCATTTGATCTCACCCGTGTTCTACTCTTCCAGGTTCCATATGAGTGCTTTATCCGGATACCGTGTAAGCGCTCTAGTCGTTTTGACTTTTGCGCCTTTGGAGGTTGTTCCGCCCCCTCCCGTCGGCATTTTATGACATTCAGAATGGGCGTCTTTCTCTATCACGGCAGAACCAGAGAGACCACCTTGGACCTGTCCTTATCGCTGGCAGGTAAGCTCTGCGCCTCTGCCCTCTGCCTTTTCACCTTTTCATCTCGCACCTGGAATTGCCCGGCTGACTTAATCTTTTTTGTGCTTTTCAGCCCCGCCATTGTTGGCTACATTAATAGTGTATCCCCTGCTGTGCTATTCTTCTGTAAACGAATGCTTGGTTGTCGTTTGTAAATATTTTAAATATTTTTGGGCTGACATTCCTGCGCATTAAGCGGGATGTCCCCGACTTCCCCATCAACCTTATTTCATCATTTTTGATTGGTAGCTCCACGGGCTTGCAGACTGAGGTTACACACTCATTTCTCTATCTATTTTCCACTTAGCCACGTCTCTGTACAGTATACTGTCTATTTGATACTTATCTTAATATTTTTTTTAAGTATGGCCGAAATTTGCAGACCGCAAATTCGTGCGAAATTGCATCAAAAGTCCACGAGTTCGCAGATTTTTGTGCCATTTGCACAAATAGTTGACCACGTGTGCCTGTAACTTTGCCAGCACGCCAAAAGGCACCGAGGTCCCTTGAGTGAGCTGGCCATTATAGTGGGGACGGGCGGGAAGGCGTTTCATACCACTAGTGTGTGGTGGATGGGGACAAACGGGCGGTGCTTCTATGCGAGTTTACATGCATCTTGTTTATAAAGGGTCAGAGACCGAGCAGAGCAGCAGATGAGGAGAAAGCAGCCTCCTGGTCACAGGAGCTACACGGGGATGGCGCTCGGGAAACTCATGGATGCAAAAATACGTTTGGCACAGGACCCCAGAATCCTTCAGATGGCCAAGATAGCTCTGCTGCGCGTGTTAGTTGAAAGCCATTCTGATCCTGCTCAGTGGGTTCAGGCGCATGCAGCTCCTGACGCTGGACAATGTCCCATCTCATACTAAACTGCCCCGTACAGGCATATGCTGGCGCTGGGCAGTAGGGTGCAGTGGCATGCGGGTGCTCCACGCCTGGTACATGCGTATACCGGTGCCAGGGGGGACACATGTTTATTGGTGCTGTGTAGCAAGTTATGACTTTACATTTTGACTGCACCTAACAGTGGTACCAACTACACGGATCAGGAGCATCCAGGCACCAGACTTCATGGTGCAAGAGCATAATGGTGCTGTGCGGTACGGGTATATATGTATTGGGGGCAGGGGGACACTTAGCACAATGTGTGCTCACACCCAGAGGGGTCCTAGGCAATTGAGCACGAATGATTTTCACACTGAGAGGGCTCCGGGGCAGTTCAGCAGCACGGGGGCTCACACCCACTGGGCCCCGGGGCAGTTCAGTAACGCGTGGTCTCACAACCCCTGGGCAGCTCAGCAGCGCAGGGGCTTACACCCACAGGGCTCCCGGGCAGTTTAGCAGCGCCACCCTCTGGTTCATCACTGCCACCCTCTGGTTCATCACTGCCACCCTCTGGTTCACCACTGCCACCCTCTGGTTCGTCACTGCCACCCTCTGGTTAGTCACTGCCACCCTCTGGTTCACACCTGCCACCCTCTGGTTCACCACTGTCACCATCTGGTTCATCACTGTCACCCTCTGGTTCATCACTGTCACCCTCTGGTTCATCACTGCCACCCTCTGGTTCATCACAGCACCCTCTGGTTCACCACTGCCACCCTCTGGATCACCACTGCCACCCTCTGGTTCATCACGGTCACCCTCTGGTTCATCACTGCCACCCTCTGGTTCATCACAGCACCCTGTGGTTTATCACTGCCACCCTATGGTTCATCACTGCCACCCTCTGGTTCATCACTGTCACCCTCTGGTTCATCACTGCCACCCTCTGGTTCATCACTGCCACCCTCTGGTTCATCACTGCCACCCTCTGGTTCACCACTGCCACCCTCTGGTTCATCACTGCCACGCTCTGGTTCACCACTGCCACCCTCTGGCTCATCACTGTCATCCTCTGGTTCACCACTGCCACCCTCTGGTTCATCACTGCCACCCTCTGGTACACCACTGCCACCCTCTGGTTCATCACTGTCACCCTCCGGTTCATCACTGCCACCCTCTGGTTCACCACTGCCACCCTCTGGTTCACCACTGACACTCTCTGGTTCACCACTGACACCCTCTGGTTCACCACTGACACCCGCTGGTTCATCACTGCCACCCTCTGGATCACCACTGCCACCCTCTTGTTCATCACTGTCACCCTCTAGTTCATCACTGCCACCCTCTGGTTCATCATTGCCACCCTCTGGTTCATCACAGCACCCTCTGGTTCACCACTGCCACCCTCTGGTTCACCACTGCCACCATCTGGTTCATCACAACACCCTCTGGTTCACAACTGCACCTTCTGGTTCATCACAGCACCCTCTGGTTCACCACTGTAGGTTATGGGGAGAAGCACACCTGCCCAGCCTCAACCGGGGGCTGGTTAATGTGTTACTGAATTTGAGCTTCAAGTCCGGCACCTGCTTCCTTATCTGTAAGTGCTTCCTGTTGTGGTTTAATGTTTGTGACAGCCTGGAGCATAGTGCCATACTTGTAACTGTTCTCTGACCCTGCTTCGAGGGTCTGAGCAGGGTCAGAGAATAGTTGCAAGTAGGCAAAAACTCTAGAGGCGCTGCTCAGGAAGCACTTACAGGGTTACAGCAGGTGCCCAAGTTGAAGTTAATTTCTTTGTAACCATTTTGTAAATGGTTACAAAGAAATAAGCTTCAACTTGGGCACCTGCTGTAACCCTGTAAGTGCTTCATGTACTTCAGTTTTTGAAAATCCGTCCCGAACGCGATTTCGCTGATTTTTCTGTAATTTTGCGAGATTCGCGGACCGCAAAATTGCAGAAAATCCACACATTCCGTGAATGGAACGGATTTTATGCCCATGCTTAATTTTTTTTAGGACGCCACACAAAAGTGTCATCTTTCTGCCTCGGCTCTTTCTCTCATCAACATTTCATCTATGGTTCGACTTTGGCAATTAGGACGCCATAATTCTAGCCGGAAGTAAGTACATCTTTCACAGATTCTTCAGGTTATCTGTCAGGACCCATAGCCTTTGGTGTACTCATGGATTATTGATGTCTATAGATTGGGGCTGTGACCTGTATTCTCCTGTCCCATCTGCTTGTATTTGGGCCAGCCACCTTGGTCTCCAGGTTGCCCGGTAGGTATATCCATTGCTTCCTTGTGCAGCTTGTTCTAGACCATTTCCAGTAGCCAATAGTGAATCACCAACAGTTTTTACATTCCTCATCATAACCTGGGGGCACATGTTTTGTTTCTTTAGTTCTCCTCCAAACCGTGAAAGGGCGTGTTATTCCCTTGCCTGACTATTCTCAGGCAGCCTTTAGGACCTCGCGTTGATTCCCGACTCGCTTAGTGGTAATACCTGCTTCCCTCATTTTTGTTTAATTTTTGTTTGTTTTAACCCAAGGTCTCCCCATTTGATGCCTTTTAGTTATTTGGTTGTCGTTTTTTTCTATTAGACTCCTGTGTGGATGTTTTTTTGACCTCACTGACCCTTCGCTCACTGGTTAGAGGAGGCAGACCTGGAAGCAGAGTTCAGCCTGGGACCAGGGTTCAATTCCCGGCTCGGCGAGGTCTTGAGTCCTAAAAAAAAAAAAAAAATGTCCATGGACTCGACAATTCTCGCTCCGGTGCCTACTCGATTCACGGGTTCACACTCTGCGACTCTGGGCAATAGCTTGCTTAATCTCCACAACGGCCCCTCGCGGCGGGATGCCTGGCTTTCACCTTGCGGATACCCTGCCGGGGTTATCTCACAGGGGAATACCAGGACGGGTTCCCAAAGCAAGCGCTTAGAAACCGCTTGGTGATTTGCGCTATATAAATTCCTGTACATTTACATTTACATTTACATTCCCCTTTTTGGACCAAAGGAACACAGTGGTGTCCTGTCTCCAAAGAAGGTGCTTCATGGATAATATGTATACGAAGACGCTTGCTTCACTACACTTTTTCAACTACTCCATTGTCACAGGAGGTGTTTGGCTGTTTCAACGCTTAGTCTATTTATTCCTTTGGTGGTGGTGTCTCTTCTGTAATGGTACCTCTGTACTCCACACTGGTAATGTCGTCTTAATGTAAGGTAACATATCTCCACTATGTTACCTCTGAAGCTCAAACTGGTTAGTTAGTATTTATTTCCTTATCAGCCTGTGTAGGCCTCTTATCCATTTTGTTGTTCCTGCAGATTAATGGCTTGTGAGCTAGTGATACCACTCATCCGGTGGTTGCTCCAGTTGTTCAGATGGCTCCCGAAACACCTGCTACTAGTTTCTCGCCCTGAAGAAGGAACTGCGTGTATGTTTGTTTTGTGTTCCAAAATGCACGTCGGTGTTTTTTCATAGTTCAGTCTTTGTTCCTTATTGTTGTACATTATATTTTCATATATGGTGTTTTTGTTAGGTGTTTAGTATTGGTAAAAAATTATTTTCATGTCCATGTCAGAGATGTTATGCTGAGTATGTTACTGTGTGTTTCTCCTAGGGGGCCACTGTTTTTGTACAATATATACTGTCACATGAAAAAGCAAACTATTTTTAATGTGTTTTTAAGTGTCTCTATTTATAAAGGGGAAAAAAAAAATTTGATACCAATAAAATGTAAATTGACATTATGTTGTAATGTTTTATAATTTGCGGGGCAATTAATTATAATGTATGGAGTAGTCACCCATTAGAGTTTTAGTTTATGGAGGAAGATTCTGTCCTTTAACTTGTGTTTTTCCCTGCTCCCTTCCTCACTATTGAGATTTCGGGGTCCCTCTTTAGTTTACGGGGTGTCAGAGCACTTTATATCACACACATTACACAAAGACAATCAATCATATGTGTGTAAATCAATGTACAGGAAATGTTACATAAGACAAGGAACTACAAGGTGTAGGGGTCACATGACTACCATAGTAGTAGGCAGTGATGTTTAATAGTGACTGGTCTGGAGAAACACAAACTTTGAATTTAGAACATAATACTATGCTTGGGGGTTCTCTTTAATAACCAAAATTGTTTTCTATTCAAATGAACCCTTTTTGCAAAATTTGGATAATCAAAGACTGGGAAAAAAACACTCTAATTTATACCTTGCAGTTTGCATGCAGCTCATGGATGACAGTTAATTGCTCACTGTTTTATGTTAGGATTTTAACAGCAAGTAACAAAAGAATTCCACTAACAAAAGCAGTTACCCACTGTCCTATTTACTTTATGTGCACTTTGTAATCTGCATGGTACAAGTTATTTGCAGCAGGCACATTAACCCTCTGCACTGCCTTTAAACTTCATCTCTCTCTGGAAAGAACATTAATCACTGGAGTTATCGTGAAATTTGTATTGTTGCCAAACACTACTGGATGCCAGGAAGGAGGTAGCGAGTGCTTTAGAAACATAATGTACTTGCAAACATGATGCCCCCACTTGAAGTCGGCGCCCAGTAGGACAGCACCTGACGAACCACCCTACAGCCACCCTGCTCAAGGGTCCTGTGACCTCAGTAACAGATTCACTGTTGCTCTAAGGTGTGCTTCTTCATAGGCCTGCCCTCAAGACTGTAGGTGAACTACAGCATGGATTGTGGTGGGCACGCCTTCAAGATTAGCCCACACTTGCCACCACTAGGGTCCACCTGCTGGTGCTAAGACACCAGGGCTTCTAAGGTCTTGCAGGGCCTTCTACAGTCTAGCACAGGAATGTGCTCCCTCAGGAGAGTGGTCTGGAGAACTGGTCATGAAGGCTAAAGCTGGTTCCCCAGTTTAAAATTTGTCAACTCTGACCATAGTGCAACATCCCCTCCCCCACTGAACACCATACCACCTCACTGAAAGAAACATGCACTGCCTTCAGCTACAACCCAATTTTGCCCAACCATAAACACCTGGATGTGACTCAATTTGAATTATGCACTAGACAATAGTAATATGCTGCCTAAAATAAAAAGTAACATCCTAGAAAAAGCAAACACTCATAGGGAATGCAAGATTAAGTAAAGCATATGAAATGTAAGCAAAACAACATGGTTACCTTAACACTTTTATACTGATGCAGAAATCAGTAAGTGTTTTTGCATGAAAGGTTAAGGACATGACTACAGGGGCCAGAAGGGACCTGTTTCAATGTCCATTGCTTATATCGTTTCAAAACATAAGCAGTATGGTTTTAAAAGACCACATCCCTGAATAAAGAGCAACAGTACACAATTTGCTTTCCAATCCACTCATCAAGCATGTATTACACAGTACCTCCAGGAATGGTGCACTACTCCAGCCAGGAAAAACAACGAGCCACGAGAAAGCAAAAGTAGTGCTTCACTGTAAAACTCTGTAAAGTGGCATTAATGTGTGAATAAAAATCAATCTGGCCACTTTGCGACCACTCTGTCTTGCTTTCTTTAGTTGTTTTTCATATTTTGAACCTTTTATTTCTCGTGTCCCAAGGCTGTACTTTGGAATAGAAAAATGCCTGCAGAAGATGACATTTCCGATAAAAGGGTTTTTCTTTTTTGGATCCATTTCACGGAGAAACAAATAAACGAAAGGAGAGGAAAGAGAAGTCACGGTTTTCAGTTAGTGAAGAGGAGCAAGACAGAAAGAGATGGAGGAAGATTAAGAAAGAGGGGGTGAGGAGAGGAAGCTGCCAGTGGCAGAGCAGAAGTGGACTGTCCTTGTCTTCTCTGGGCAAGAAGAAAAAGACATAGTCTTTTTCCTTCTCTTACCACCCACCCATCCCCGAATGGCCACGAATGCGGTGCCTTATCTGTAGGCCTTGGTTATTTATACCGTCCTGGGATGCATGTTTAAAATAAAAAAGTAGGGGAACGGAATCTATTGAATTAAAGAAGTAGAAGCATGCGGTGCCCTGTAAATCATGCCCACTTCTACCACTGGGCACAGTTATATAGAACTCACCTCCCTCTACAGTGCAACCAATGGGTTTCACAGATGGATCATCAGTTCACCCTGCAACCCTAGTGCAAAGCTTTGTAATTTCCAACATTGCATGAACAGGGATACAACCTGAGCATTGGGCCATGTCAATCTCCTCCTGTGTTCAGCTCTACATATGCTGCTGAACAATTTGGCCGAGTGACATGACCATGCATGTGTTGTAGCCTGGCTTGAGAAAACCAGGAATTTGGGGTAAGGACATCTTTAATCCACAGAGGTCTATGCAGCATGGGATCTATAACATAGTGTGATTATTGTGCTTCATAAAGACCTAACTAGGGCCCCTCAACAACAACAACAACCTGCACTGACCATGGAAAGACACAATGAGCTCCTGCTTGCCCAGCGCTAGAACCCACAGGGGACTTTAGAGGAGCACCAAGAACATCACCAAAGGGAGCATGAGGAATATAACTGGTGGCACAATTCAGACCGTAGTTGAGTGAAGAGAATTTGTTGGGAAAAAATTCAAGAAAGTCTTATATTTTTGATGGAGGAGTTCGAGATAGGTTTACCTGGAGGTGATATGTATTTGAGTAAGGAGAACATGAGGCCTGAAGTAGTATGGGAAGGAAGTTGTATTTGTCCAGCAGAATGTACTGTTTATAAAACTTTCTTCGTGCTTTCAGTTTGGTGAATTATTGATGAGTTAATGAGTTTCCATATTTATTTGAGCTTATGTATATTTTCTTTTGTTATTTCAGTAAAGGGTGAACCATTCACATTAGAGTTTGCTATTTGCATATTTTGACTTCAAAGGGGCTGTTGCATCTGCAGGTTGGGAAATAATGTTGTTGCAAATGTTGAATATTGTGTTATGGTCAATATTATCAGGTATAGAATGCAGTTTGTATGTAATGAGTTCTTTAATCAAATTAGGTACTAAGGGCCAGATGAGGCTCGCCAAATACCGGTCGGTAACGGCCGATTTCGGCCGTTACCGACCGGTATTTGGGATTTGTAATGTAGGGGGCCATTGATTTACAGAATCGGTAATTTTACCGATTCGGTAAATATACAGAGTCGGTAGAATACCGAATCGGTAAATTTACCGATTCTGTAAATCAATATGTAGGTGGCACTGTAATCAGTGCCACAGGCCCTTACCGAATCGTTATTTACCGTGGAATACTATTCCATGGTAAATAACAAATTCCTGTGTACATGCACATCTGTGCATGTACACCTGTGCCATGTGACACACAGACATGCCCTAAGGGCATGTCTGTGTGTCACATGGCACACAAGCCAGAAACAGGGGTGCAACAGGGTGTCAAAGTGACACCCTGTCCCCCTTGTAAATTCGGAATTTTTACCGATTCGGTAATTACCGAATCGGTATCTGCCATTGAATCCTATGGGCTTCAAGGCCCATAGGAATCAATGACAAATACCGATTCTGTAATTACAGAATCGGTAAATACCGAATGCTACCGATTCGGTATTTGTTACCGAATAATTACCTACATCAGATTTACCGATTCATGAATACCGAATCGGTAAAATTCGGTATTTATGAATCGGTAAATCTGATTTACCTACATCGGGCCCTAGGTTTTTTATTTCTTTACAATAAGGGAAAGATGGACCTTAATGATAGTGCATATGTGAGGGTGGATGAGCATGAAGTCAGCCCAGTCCTTTTGAGGGGGTCAAGGCATTGGACCGCCTTGAGGCTGGTACTGATGAGAATACCAATACAACCTCCCTATGGGTGGGGAGGGGAGAATGTGGTTTTAAGATCATGAATTTGTATAAAGTAGAAAAGGCAATTGAAATCTTTGCCTTTTTTATTACCCCAGCCAATACTTTGATCTCCAAAGAATGGAGTGTTCAGTGATAGCATCTTTTGGAGGCCACAGTCTGCTATTTGCTGTATAACGCCAATTTTAAGATAAGGTGGGTGCTAGATGACATGAAGGTATTGAGAGAGTGAAGTTTAGATCTTAATTGCAACTTTAAAGTATTTGAAGGATGATTAATCAGCTGTTGGCATTTGTGTGCAATTGAAGGACTTTCTGTATATGATGGTTAGGTATCCACCCATGTTCAGAGCATCTCTCCTACTATTTATCTCATAATCTGGCGACACTAAGAAAGCAAGCTCATTCAGCCACGATTCCATGTTAAAATGAGATCCAGCTTGTGTGCAATGATGAGATCTGCTATATCAGCATGGTGAGTATTTGCAGATCCCATGATATGCTACACGGATGACAGTAAAAATGAGATGGTGCAGTCGGATTAGCCACTTAAGGTGGAGGGGAGTATGGAAGTGTTTGTGAATGGATGAGGTGTGAGGAGGAACTTTGTTGTAATAAGGTGGTTGAGACCTTGATATAGATGATTGAGGCTTGGAGCTACATGACGGAAGTGTCTAATGGTGTGGATCGAGTATTGCCATCCATCATGATCACCCACACTCTGCTCCAATTTAGAAAAGACCCACCTTTTTGAAGAATACCATATCCAATGCATTGACCATCACAATGCATTAGCAGTCCACAGATCAGCATCCTCTCCTCTTCCTAGCCAAATTTAAGCTTGTCTTTGATCGTCTACAGTGTTCCGCTGCCTCTGGGCTAGGTTTTTGCTCCAGAAATACCATATGCATGCACACGTATTTCGCTGGATGTAAACACATGGTGCTTAGTGTAGATGTAGCAGATGTTTGGAATTAAATGAACTGCTCTTATGCTGAACTTAAAAAGAAGGTCAGCTAATTAGGCCAGCTAATGGATATAATTGAACAAGAGTAGATAAGGGTGGGTGTGGTGTCACCTGCAAGGCCACTGCTGGTTATCAGAGACTTTTGAATATAAGAGAAAGTGCTCGCATTCCAGCAAGTGTCCTTGAGTTCCATGGATTGGAACCAATCTTCGGAACCACTGTCGAAGCAGCTATTGCTTTGTCAGATTTAAATCCTGGGAGCTGATGTGGCAAGCCAGCCATGTCATCAGGGCAATTGCTGCTGCTGCTAATAGTCCCCAGGTATTTCAAATGGAGAGTCCACAGTCAGAACACATTGATTGGGGGTGATAAATCAGTTTCGGAATGCGGGCGGAGCTCATGAGTGCTATGAGATTGGTCGTAGACTCTGCCAGGTCTATGCTGAGTTTTATTATTCCCAGGAGTTGGCTGGTGCTTCTGATTCCATGGGATTGTAGACAGTTTAACCTTAGTTTTCCCATTCAAAGAGCGGCTCTCGATGTTAGGCTGAAACTCTGGTCAGGTCAGCAAAGGTAATATGGTGAGTTAGATGGTAAGTAAATTCCTCAAAGGCTGGGAGCCTGATGGGCAAGTCCCATCAGGAAGCCATCTTGATATCTTTATGAGTCGAAGAAGACAGACAATGGCATTTGGGATGGGGGTGATGATGGTACAAACAACACATCCCTAAAAAATATATAAAGTCAACAGTGCCTGAGGAGAAAAGTGACACTCCCTTCTGACCTCAGGAAACGCTAATGGAAAAATAATCCAACAAAACATATTTGGAACACACGATGAAATTAGCAGTACTCATCTGCTCTGTTAGGATGTGCTTTAAAAATGCATTAAAACTAAAAAACAAGCACTATGGCAAAATCTATACTTACAAAAAGAGCAACATTTACCTAATCTCATACTCAATCATGTGTCACGTGTGATCTGATATGCTGAGACTAGTGTTTGTAAAGTAGTTTAACACAGTGCTTACGGAATGGCAATTCATTCAGTATTTTAATTAACAGGAAGTAAACGTGGCCACATTTGGGGAATTAAAACAGGTTAAATATTTCTTGGTAAATAATTTTTTTATGGTATTCATTTTTATATTCTTAATTTTCAACTCCTATTCACATGGCCTTCGAGAAAGTGCATCTTTTGACATGGTTAACACCTACTTTTTGCCTAGACATTGATGTGGGTTCTATTGGAGTGCACAGGGTCCCTGTCAATCAGGTCCCCTGTGCCAGTGTTTCTTCCTTAAAAACTATTCCCCAATTGTCCCTTCAAGACCCTTGAAAGTCCTGTGTAAAATGTACCTGGGAACCAAGGGCATGGGGATTGAAGAGGGTTTCTAGGGAGCCCTCACCTAGGTCACACAGACTGCCTCTGCAGCATACATGACCTGGTCCAGACAAAATGACAGAATAGACATGAGACACTAACTGTGTACCATTCCATCTAGCACTGGCTAAGATATAGGTAAGTGAACTGTCTAACAGGCCTCACCAGTCCTAAGGCAGGGAGCACTATATCCCAGGTGTGGGCACATCTGCATTAGCAGATATGCCCCCACAATATTGGGGTCCATTCCTTAATATTGTAAGTGTCAATGAAGCCATAGAGAGTTCATGGGCTGGGAGCTCGACAACTCAAGTTCCACAGCACTAAGATGGCTTCACTGAATACAAGAGTGTTTGGTACCAAACTACTCCTCACAAATAAACACACACTGATGCCAGTGAGGGATTTATTGCAACATGTACTCCAAGGGCACGTCAGAGGTGCCCTCTGTAAGCCTACTGACCCTGGGGGGGGCACTGACTGCCTTTAGCCAGACAGACATGTTTCAAGACACTGAGTGGAGAGACTCTGCTCTCTGGGACCACAAGCAATTCACATCTTGGCCGGAGGTGACACTACTCCTCCCCCAGGATGGACAAGTTCTCAAAGGGGAAGCTTCAAAGTCCTGCTGCCTTTGTAATGCTATCCCCAGTCTCTGTTGGTAGCAGCAGACTTGCCCACTTTTGGTAACCCCATCACTAAGGTGGAGGAAGCAGAGTTAAGCACAGTTTTCAGTCCCCCTCCTCCATCTAGAAGATGAAGGGACTCAAGCAATCAGTGCTAGGTCTATGCCCACTCCCACAGGAGGGTGGAATAATAGTGGGTGTAGTCACCCCAGGTAAGGTGCGCATTGGCTCTACCTACTACTTCCATACAATGCCCCTAAATCTAGTTTTTATGTGGCTCCCCCACACCTAGAAATCAGATTCCTGCAACCTACGAAGAAGAAATATGAAGAGGACACCGTACAGCAACGCCTGAAGATGACTACTGACTTTGCCCCAGTCCTGCCAATCTGTCTCTAGCTTTATAGACCCTGCAAAGAAGAAGATGCCTGTCCTGTGGTCAGCAACTTCCAGAATTCTGAGAAAGACTGCCTGCTCTTCAACAAAGACCAGATCTCCCGAGGACAGCGGCAATGTACATAAGAATCCAACTAGAAATAATCTGGATTCAGCTGGATCTGTGACCCCTGTACACTCTGCACCCGACAACCTTGTCCAGATTCTGAGTGGCTCACCTGTCCAGTGAAATCTTCACAGCAATCCTGTGCTAGATTGCAGCCCTGGCTGACCTCTCCTGACTTCCACAACGGCGCCTGTAGTGTGAATCCAGAGGCTCCCCCTGACCACTCCGGTAATAAGACTCTGACATCGAAAGGCACCCCTGCACCCGAAGCCCCTGGACTTAGGTGAGCTGAACCGTCGGTGCCCCCAATGACCTCCTATATCTCTACTTACCGCTGCTGTCATTGGTCTTCCTTCCACAACCTCCAGGGCAACACCTGCAGCCTGTTTTGCCAAAAAGAGAATCCTCATTAAAAAGAATTGGGTGCATAATGCTGAAATTGCACCCTGCAGCCAGCCACTCCTGTGCAACAGGTGGTGTATATTTGGTGCTTCTTTGTGTCCCCCCCCCCCCGCCCAGGGCTGGTCCTAACTCCCAAAGATTAACACCTGTAACCAATCTACTTACATGCAAGCAGTGTGGTTTCAGGCACCCTCAGTTTCCGTTGAAAAGCATTGAGCTAAAATCTGAATATTACCTCTGCACCCAGCCGTCCCTGTGCAACTGGTTGTGCAGTTCAGGTATTCACCTGACCCATGTCCCTTGCTGAAAGTTACCCGTGTAACCGCATTATTGTTTCCCTCCATAGGTTAACATTGAACTGCTCAGAAAACGATAAGTATTTATATTTACAAGCGTACTTACCTTATAACCAAGATCTTGGTCTTAAAATTAAATACAAACAAAGCTTTTTGTTTAAATTAGTGTGGCTTTCCTTTTTGAGTCGTGTATCCATTATTAGGTAATGTTATGCCGTACACTCCTCTGTGTTAGGCGTAATGCTGCTCGCCCCCACTACCACTAATAGAGCACTTTGGGTTTTACATTGAGCCCTGTACACTTTTGGGGAACCCCTGACCTCTGTGCACAGTTTAACCACCTAGTGGCATACCATATACAGAGCCAACTTCCTAAATGGTCTGAATGTTCTATTTCAACATTTTCACAAGAAACTGAGATTTCAAAGTGCCAGACAGAAGGGCATTGCAGTATTAGAATTTTTCAAGAAAAGGGTATAGTCAAGTATATACCACTTGTTACACTTCTAGAAAGGTACCCATTTGTTCGCTATGCCAACAGTTGTGGAGGATATAAGCAAGTGACAGACAACAGATGGCAAATGTTACCTATCGTGTCAGATGCAGCACTGAATTAAAGTGTAGAGAGAAAATGCTACTTGTGTCCAATACCAATCATCGATTCTTTGGCAATAGTACAAATGCAGCACAATGTCAGCCTTCCTTCATTCAGATGCCTCTTGAGACCAGATGAGGAACGGCAGACAATTTTGCCTACCCAATTTAAGATGGGATTCCCATAGGTGGGCAAGGTGGAAGGGTGAAAAGTAACCCCAAATTCAGTGCAAGAATATTTTGTTTTCCAATGAAAATGGGTGAAACTGAGACTGTTTCAAGGTATGGCGTAGCCCTAGGCTAAGTTTCTCTACAGCCTCTTCTTTGTCGGTTTCGCAGGTCTGACAGTGCTGCTTGAGGCAGACCCACCCAAAAACACCACAAAATGGTCCTGCATTTAGCGAAGACGGAGTGTACTTCTAATATGTTGGAAAAATTATGCAAATGTATTTAAGTAATTAACCTTCAATGGAAGAGACTTTCCCAATGGGTGGGAAAAATACAAGTTCATCCTGTGCTACTTGAGCTGTTCTCTTCCTTTGTGAGTAATTATCGTTTAATGAGTAGTTTGCATCATTTTAAAACGCAGGATTATCCTTCGCTTGGGTTTGCCCTGAAAAGAGATCATCCGCTCACATACGGGTGAGAGATTCTGTTTTATCTACAGTGCAGGGAAGTCAGCATAATACCATATTAGTATTTCAATTTGAAATATTTTGTTTGGAATTGGTGCTAATTTCAAAGGCCTATGAAATAATGCATAATGCATTGCTACCCTGGGAGCGCATCGGAACAGCAGGTGCCTGCATAAGTATGACAGGCAATCGTATTTAACTTGCTTTTAAAGCGCTTTAATGGTTCACTTATATATTTCAATAGTTACTTTTTGTTACGGGCGACCTTTTTTGAAGTGTGTGGATTCCTTCCTTATTGGCTGAAATGTAATTAGAATACTTACAGTGAACTATGGTTGTATTGCAATTGTTCATCATTTCATGCAGTTCATACTTTAGATAGCTTTTCTTCTGAAGCCTTCTAGAGGGCTTGCTTTGAGTTTTAAAAAGAAGATAACCGTCCCCTTCTCTTCAACAATTAAAAAATACACTCTCACACCGGGAAACTAAAAACTAGGATTAAATGCTAGAGAATCGTAACATAGAATGTGAAGCTTAAAGACACAGCTCATCTTGAAGTCGAACTGGAAGGACTATCTCATGGATCAAAGTGTCAACTGAAGAGGAGCCTGTTCCAGACTTTAGCTGTCACCACAGGGGAGCCTGCAGAACCCGTGTGCTCATAATCCCTGCCACCACCACTACCATCGTTGCTACCACCGTTGTTGGGTGCGGGAGACTACACCTCCCAGGACGCCTTGTGGCAGGGACGCCGCGTCTGCATTCTGGACGCACCAGAAGGCGCTTTAAAACCAATCAGGGCTCCTGCGCTGTGCGAGCCCATTCCAGACTTCAGCCACCCACCACAGGGGAGCCCGCAGAGCTTGTGTGCTCATAATCCCTGCCGCCGCCACTACCATTGTTTCTACCATCGTTGCTGGGGGGCAGTAGACTACACTTCCCAGCACGCCTTGTGGCAGGGATGATGCATCTGCATTCGGGACCTGCCAGGAGGCACTCTAAAACCGCTCAGGGCTCCCGCTGCATGGGAGCCTGTTCCAGACCGCAGCCACCACCACAGGGGAGCCTGCAGAGCCTGTGTGCTCATAATCCCCCCAACCGCCACTACCATCATTGCTACCGCTGTTGCAGGGTGAAGAAGACTATACCTCCCAGCACGCTTTGTGGCAGGCACGTTGCATCTGCATTTGGGACATGCCAGGAGGAGCTTTAAAACCACTAAGGTCTCCCACAGCGCAGGAGCCCGTTCCAGACTTTAGCCGCCACCACAGGCAAGCCCGCAGAGCCTGAATGCTCATAATCCCCGCCGCTGCCACTATCATCGTTGCTACCATCGTTTCTGGGGGGCAGGCGACTTCGCGTCTACATTCAGGATGTTCCAGGAGGCACTTTAAACCCTCTCAGGATTACCTGTCCAATACTGGAGGAGGTTGCGCTGGGCCACCTCCCTTTCAATTGGCGCTGAATCAGGTGAGAGCACAGGTGGGTGACCTACCCAACCCCGTCTAAAGTATATAGGCGAGTCCTGTAATTGACACCATCCAAGTTTATCTTAGAGTTGCCTCAAATGGAAAGCGTACCATGCTACCACCTGCACGTCCAATAACTGACAGCATTAACAGTATGCTTGAGAGGGTGGTCAACATTGTTTCGGGAGAAATTTAACTCACGGAGCGGCATATGTCATTGGGCATTGAGGGGTAGACGGACACTGCCGATTTTAGAGGCACACCGATTGATTACACTCAAGACTCGCCCCGTCTCAGGCTCAGGGCACTGTAACTCATAAATCCCCAATTGCAAACGGGAGCATAAGTGGGCCTCAGATAGTTGAAATAGTTGAGCCACAGTCTGACATAGACACTGTCACATCTGCAGGAATTTCAGCCATCATGCGGAAGAGGGAGAGCGGGAAACCCATGTGCACTAAAAGGAAAGAGCTTACTCGTACTGCCCCTCCCCCAGAGCCTGTGTCTCTGCTTGGATGCAGCCACCTTTAAGTATTGGCACTTACCAAGTCTCTGATTGCCCTGTGATAACACTCAACACAAAATTGAGTTGCTCAATCAGCACTCAGACTGAGGCGATATTGACCTGACCTCACTGATGGGCCCCTATACCTTCTCCCAGCAACTGAGCTTACTAGCTCACACACACCAATAAATGTCTTAGCCAGCCCAGATCTTCGCATTCTAAGAAGGAATGTTGCGGGCTGAATTCTAATCTCCATCAACCTGATTGGTTAAAACTTATAAGAGAACAGGATATCCTCCTGTTCCATGAAACTAGGGCTACTCAAGACTTATTTATTGATGGGTTTGAATGTCACAACATTCTAGCAACATTCCCTAAGCATGGCCAACCATTTGGGGGACTATCGATCAGGATTAATATTGCTGCAGGTGGCAGCATTAAAACTTTATGTACCAATAATAACAATTTCCAAACCATACTGTTTAACAGGGGGGTTCATTTTTCCTAATTAATTTTTTTAATAATGATTTCCATTCCATACCAAATGGGAATTTTATAAATGTATTCAATTTTATTGTGTCTATTCAAAAATCAAAAGACTGGTTTAAGTCAACTGGAATCTGCCTACCTGGCAACTTCAATGCCGAACTTCCTTAACTGTGGCCAGGTAAACAGCTACATAGCAGCGGACAAAAATGTCACAGGGGCAATGAATTAGTGGATCATTTGTTTAATCATAATCTAACTAATGTAATGGAGATTGCTGCTATAACAAAAGATAATGCTCCCCGGAACTGACATTTAGAGGGAGGGGCTGTCTATCTACAATTGATTATGTCTTTATTTCTCCTGTCTTAGAGGTCATCTTGTTGACAGCAGAAACTATGTGCACAATGTTTGGGGACCGCAGTCCAATACAAATAGTATTAAGACTGTTCCCTGTCCCAACACCTAATATAGAGTGTTGTGCCAGGAATCTATCACCGTCAACAGATATTCTAAGATTGATATGGCGGGGCATTAATAATACTGACCCATGTAGTACAATGGTCAGGGAAAACCTGAGCCGTAATAATCTCTGTTTGGAGGCTCGGCAAGGACAACCTGAGGTAATTATTGTCTTTACCAAACTCTATGGAGCCATTAAATCCCTGCAGTCGCAACCCATCACCACAGTGCAACGTGAACCTAGATGGTTAAATCATGAGTGCTCAGTGGCCAACAGTCATTGATGAAAGATCCTGTCACACAGCCCAAGGAGTAATTCACTGGTTAAATTATCAAGGCAGACATATTATTTGGCTATCGCCAAAAGGAAGGAAGAACTATTAAGTGAGCACTGGGACGCACTTGTTAATGCTGATAGCTTAAAAGATGGGAATATATTCTGGACTACTGTTAGAGATTAAAGATCAATGGGGCAGTCATTAACCCCTATAAGCTGAAACATAATAAGGGCAACCTGGGAAAGTTATTTTTCCACAATTTACTTAGCGCCCGCATTTGACCTCAACCCCTTTAAGCAGAGGGCTCCTTCTGGGTTCCCAATATTGATAACAGATGTTGAGGAGGCCGTACGCCAAAGCGTGGGCAATAAAGCCCCTGGCCCTGATGGGTTACCCATTGACCTCATCAAATATAAACCTGTTTTTTGGGCCCCGTTGTTGCTAAATGTTTTTAATAACTTAACCAATGCCCCACTGCCAAAGACATGGACCACTAGCATAATTGTTCCTATTTTTAAAAAGGGCGACCTCTCACAACCGAGCTGTTGTAGGCCGGTCTCCTTAATAGATAATACCCTTAACATTTTAGGTAGAGTTTATATAATAAAATTTTAACTTGGGATGATGATAATCACATTTTAGAACAATGCCATATAGGGTTTAGGAGCAAAGTAGGCACAAATGAGCAGTGTTTAAATCTTAATTTGATCATTTGGAAGTACACTATAGCACATCACTCGCCACTTTAATTAGCTTTTATGGACCTGACATCCATCTTCGACTTTGTAAATAGGTCTTGTTTATGGTCCATTCTCCTAGCTTATGGCTTGGAAGAGGCCCTTGAACACTTCTTGGCCTATCTACACACAAACCTGAAAGCATGTGTCAGGATTGATGGCGGGGATGAGATGTCCAATTATATAAATGTTGGCAGAGGGGTCAGCCAAGGGTGTGTCCTAGCCCCCCTCCTTTTTATCATCTATTTTAATAACCTGTACAAATCATTGATTACACTCACTGACGACATGCCCAGAGTCAAAGGTAACTCCATACCAGTGCTTTTACATGCAGATGTTGCGGATTGGATGCACGCTTAATGCACTACGCACTTTAGTACGGGGATTTACGGATTTTATGACTGGCTTAGACCAAAGCACCAATTTTAGGAAATCATTTATAATGCCCTGTGGGCCAAGGAAATATCCCCTAAGTTCTATTTCTGTGGGAGACCAAAAACTAACTTGCGCTGCCACTTTTCCTTACTTGGGAATGGTCTTTGCTGCGAACAGCACCTGATCTGAACATTTGGTGTTTTGTAAGAACAAGTTATCAAAGGCCACTAACTCTATCCTTAGTCTCTCCTGCCCTAAAAGATCAGGGGCAATTCCAGCAATCTTTAAGATTTTTAAATAACAGTGCATACCGATAGCAACCTACGGCTCAGTGGTTTGTAGCTTTGCTAAAAGCTCTAGTGTCCAATTTTGCAGAAAGCTTTTGGGTTCATCAATCTCTACTTCTCAGTATATATGCCATAGTGAACTAAAACTAAACGATCTCAAAGATTTTATAAGGGCATGCCCCACATTGTTTTGGCTAGCTATAATGAAAAACCCTGCAGCATCTCTCACTAGGGAGATAATAGATGACTGTACTAGTTGTGAGAAAGGGATGGACATCCCATGGCTCGCAGGGGTTAACAAGAGATTGAAAAGTGGTAATTTGAAGGATTGTTTTTAAACACAACCTTAGGTCAGCACCGTATGCACTTTATAGTGCAGAAAGACTAGAGAGGGAATCAAAGAAATAAACCATCGCTAGATGTATACTCATTGAGTGAATCAAATATTGCTTGCCCAGCTACATCACTTTACTGATGTCGCATTGGGAGAGAGGAGTTCTTTTTCATATAGGAGCTGGGACTGTAAAATATTTGCTCTGCTTTCCCCTTGGGTATAATGCAAAACTTGATTCCATGTCATGCCCATGTGATGGACAGAGTGGACAAACACTTCTACATGTTTTATTCTTTTGTAAATATTATACAAAATAAGCACAATGGCTGCTAATTCCATTAAGGGAATTTTTTTTACCTATTCAATTAACTGATGCCCTTACCTGCATACTCAAACTGGAAAACGATAAATTGATCTTGCATGTTAGTACTTTTTTGCAAAATGCCATAAGGGCATACACATCAATGAGTGACCCATGAAGCACACTTTCACTTTGTTTTTAACACTATGTATTTTTATTTATGTCATTGTAACTGGTCACTACGTTTCCCATTTGCTTACTGTTTGCCATACTATGAATTTTGAATATGTTATTTAACTGTTTTATTGTGTACTTTTTTATGTTTGTACATGCTCTACTTTTATGGATACGGTGTATCCGAATAAAGTCTTTTGGATTGGATTGGACTGGACTGGAAGGCAATGTCCTACTAATAGTCACCACAGAGGGGATTATGAGCCCATGACTACCATCTAATTCGCATACAAGCACCCACCCTGGAAGGTCACTATTTTAATTTAACAAATGCTAGACTACACACCAAAACGTGTCATAATAAAGCCTGAAATAAATGGTCAAAACATAATCATCCAAACAACATCCATGAAGGCACTACCAACATTAGCACACAATCAATCAAAATCCGACAAGACAAAAAGCTGCTGAGAATGTCTAAGCCTCTTCTTCCAAACAAAAATGTATAGAATCACGACAAAGAATTCTTCTCACCTTCATCATTGCATGCGCAAATTCGTGCATGATTGCTAACAGACTAATGCTAAGCAGTGTGATAACAGGGATGACCCATTAAAGAAAACTAACTTACAGTTCAAAACCCAATGAAAACTCTGAACTAGGTACCTTGGATAGAAATTAGTCTTGTACGTATCGACAGAAGAGATTGAGTAATCCATTGCAGTGGTGTGCTACCACAGTGCCTTACTTAGGGGAGGAGATTAATTGTGATGAATAAAGTGTGATTTGAGTTCATTATGGATTGGGATGCCTAATTTGCATTCTTAACTTGATAATGAGGTTTTGATCCCTCACTCAGGATGTATACTTCACATACTCATAGCAAACTCTGTAAATTGTCCCCATGGTGCTTACCAAAATGGTGGTTCTCCCTTGAAACCTCTAAGTTTTTATTGAGATTCTCATCCCTCTGAACAAAGCCTTTTTTAGAACGCAAATCGTTTTCAGGCTTGTAAGGGCAGATAACTAATTTGAGGTTGAGCTGGGAGATAGATGATGGTGTTACAATATGATAGGAAGGGCTGTGACATACTAGATCCTGCACCATAGTTTCCAGGGCCAGTGACACATTGGTAAATACTAAAACTATCTAACACAATCCTCACATATTGGCTCATGCTTAAAGTATCCTTTGATTGTATCCTTGGTTGGTGTTAGAATTGGGGTTGCTGGTTGACTGGGGTGTGTGCAAAGCAGCAACCACAATGCTAGTCAGGGAAAGACACAAGCAAACCCCAAATTAACCTGTTCTCACCCTCTGGTAGCTTGGCACAGAGCAGTCAGGTTTAACTGGGAGGCAATGTGTAATGTATGTGTGCGACACTTCAAACAGTAAAAACATTGAAACACCACACAAAAAAGATTCCACACCAGGTTTCAAAAAATGAATTTCATTCTAAAAAGTAAAACAAGACCAAAACGACGACAATTC
The DNA here is from genome assembly GCF_964261635.1 of Lissotriton helveticus. Classification (NCBI taxonomy): domain Eukaryota; kingdom Metazoa; phylum Chordata; class Amphibia; order Caudata; family Salamandridae; genus Lissotriton; species Lissotriton helveticus. Next base: position 1,460,948,672 of record NC_136065.1, on the reverse strand, counting down.
AATTAGTGGAACTGAACATATCGAATTGTAGTTTTACGGTAATTTAGAACATTGTAATGTTGACCGCTCTGTTGAAGACAATGAAGTGCTATGGGCTTCTACTGGCTGATAGAAGCCCACTGGCCAAAATGCCACTGTTTTTATTCTTTTCACAGCTGTTGTTGAAAAAAAAGGCCTCTCAGGCCTGAGGGCATTTAACCCTTTGCGTGCTGGTGACGGAACCACTCCGTCACCAGCCACGGATGCGCTGTGCTAATGACGGAGTGATTCCGTTACGGCCCGCCCGCCGCGCCTGCGCGGCATCAATTCCGAGCTCTATTGAAAATAATGGAGTGCTCCAGGCTTCTAATGGCTGGAAGAAGTCTGGAGCATCAACATTCTAATGTTTTCCTTTCACAGCTGTTGCTGTGAACAAAGACCTCATGGAGCCTGAGGGGATTTCAACCCTCTCCCGCTCCGTGAGGCCTTTGTTTTACAAATTAGATACTTTTTCCCTTTAGGGATGGTATGTTCTAATAGCCTTAAGGGTCTCCATCTGTAGTGTTCTAGTTATGTGGAACTTCTAATATGAGTGTTGGTAAGATTCCTTTTGGTGATTCTGAGGCGACAGTTGAGCTGACTGGGCGTTCTCTATCAAGGTGGTTGTCTAAGCTGCCTTCATGGTGATTACATCTTCTTTCACCACAAGCGTCTTCTTACATGAATTGGCAATGAGCAGGAGAAGAAGGCAGAGCTCACCTGTTCATGTCGCATCCTGAGCGAAATTGCTCGCCTTTGGCTCGGGCCTTTAAAGCTGGAGCGGGCCTTTTATGGCCGGTAGAGCCCGCAATGGCAGCCTCTAAGACTATCAAATGTGAGTATCAAGGACCCCCTGTAAAATTTAAGTACACTTCATAGGATAGGGAAAATATGCAATTGAAAATAACGTTCCTAGGCAATACACAATCTATCACAATGGAACAAATAATATACAAGAAAGGAGCTCAGTGTAACTAACAAACTTTGAATTTGTTAGTTACGCTGAGCTCTTTTCTTGTATTTTATTTGTTCCATTGTGATAGATTGTATTTTGCCTAGAAACATTATTTTCAATAGCCTCTAAGACTATATCAGAGTATTGGAATGTTGAGAGCTCCATTGAAAACAATGGAGTGCTCCAGGTTTCTAATGGCTGGTAGAAGTTCAAGTTCAAGGTTTATTTATTTATGATCTGAGAACTCCAGGGCAATCCTCATAAAATTAAAATTTACATTTACAAAACATTAAAATATGATATACAAGTACCCTAAGTGTTATGAAACATCAGATAAAACCAATTTTTAATAATCATAACCTCCATATAAATGTTTAAATAGAAATCTAAAAAGCACTTAAAAAAGGTAAGAATCCTATGACAAAGCATTTCATTTGGTGACAACACTCCCTAGCACACGTACAGTATAAATATAGTTTGAATATGCCAATGTTTTATACAGAATTGCGAAATAGTAAAGATGATTTATTGTCTTTGTGATCCACTTTCAATTTTATTCTTGTGCTCTGGAAACTCTCACACAGCCAGCACGTGTTTCGTCGTTATGCGGGAATGTAACCCACAACTTTTTCAAGGCTATTTCCAGGTCTGTTCTTTCATTGGTGTAATGTGGTGATAATTCCAACCCACATTTGGGTTCTACGGGGGGTGTCCGTTACGTATTCTTGGAAGTAATGTAAAAGCCTCAATATGGCTCCAATTCTTTTAGGAAGGCTTTCGCCTGTAGTATCTATCTTCTAGGAGTCCCCCGTTCATTCGAAGCAGGAACTCGAGCGTACTTGCTTCGAATGAACGGGGGACACTGTCTGGGGACAGTGTACACGGAGCAGAATATAGGTCCAGTGACTCATGCTCCTGAAAACTAGAGTCGCAGCTCGTGGGATTTACAGAACGGGGGACATTGTCTGGGGACAGTGTACACGGAGCAGAATGTAGGTCCGGTGACTCATGCTCCTGAAAACTAGAGTCGCAGATCGTGGGAGTTACAGTTCCTTTAAGGGAGAAGTATACTCGCAAGTTAAAAGCTGGAATCTTTCTCAAACTGTAGTGTCTAGGGACAGTGTGTCCTTGTCTTGATGCCCTCACACACCCCAAAGGATGTCATGCTTCATCATTGGGTGCTCCTCATCGTCGGGCCAATGCTGCAATGCCGTACGGGTCTCCTGTAGGGTTACTTTAGCTGAGATCTTTTAAGAGATAAAGCTGTAAGTGTATGTGTGGGTCAGAGTGGCAGTGGTGTCCTAATGTAAGGTTAAAAAAATGGCTGGAGGTGTGGAGTTCTGGACTTTTTGGTTCCGTCCAGAGGTGTCAGGGATAACACCCGAAGACCCCGGAGTTCAACCTGCCTCGGTGCAAAAAACAAACAGAAACACGGGCTTCTCGATGGTGGCGTCAAAGACCAAAGGTTTATTACTGCAGGGACACAGAAGTCACAGAAACTACACATGGGCAGTATCTAGGAGCCTGTTCAATTTGTACAAAGAGGGTTGCTCCTTATATACTGAATATTGGGCTTCAGGCAAATTTCTTTACATGTTAGCACATTCCAAAACCTTTGTATCTTAAACAATAAATATTTGGCGTTGCACAGGAATCGTCAACAATATCTGATGTCAAAACATTACGAACGAGGGGTTCCCACTATTCCATCATAATCCCATGTCAACTTTCCATTCAAGACCCGGACCGCCTCATCGTAAATTTCGTTACCTCCCCCTAATAAAGGCCCAGAAGGAAAGGAGCAGAGCCAGGTGCAGAAGATAGAAAAGTAGGATAAGAGATGTTTGTGGGTCGTAAATGGGCACGGTTACCAGCTTCGGCCGCCTAATCATGATCAGACCAACGAACACGAGAACCAGTATAGCAGGACTGGCCTCAGGCTGGGGAGGCAGCTCTTGCCGAGTCATGCTGCCACAGCGTTGCTGGCCTAAGGTGCACGTGTCACTAGCAAGGTGAATTGCCGGCTAAAGCCTACGTGTCCTTAAATGAAAAGAGGTCATTGCGTGTCCATTGACTATGTGAGGGCAAGGAATACAAAATGGCTTCCTTGTTCTAAGATGGATGCCACGGGTAGAACAGAAATGTGTTTGTAACAGGAGTGCTCTTGCTCGTAGCATAGCGAAAACACCAGGATATACTAAATGGATCATTTGCGGTTCACTGATACCAAAATTATGCATTTGCGACAATGTTACAAACACGGGTAAAATCGTCACGGAACCTCAGGTGTGGCTAGTGAATTATATAAGGAACAACCCCTCTGTCATCAGTAAAAAAAAAACGAAGGTTGTGCATCTTGAGGGTGGTAATGGCCCTCGGTAGCTAGACAAATGCCATAACCATAGTGGGCATGTTGAAGGTCAACATGTTTCACACAGTTGGTGGTCTCAGGAGGAGATCATTTGCGCTTCTTCAGGACCAATATGAAAGTGCTGTGAGTGCTAGTATGGTGTAGTGGCCTCTCAATTGGACGTAGTGCTACTTATTATAAAGAGTAATCTATATAAATCGGGATAAATGTCCCATGAGGTACGGCTGAGGGAATCCCTGAAATAGTTATCATAGGAACAGGAGGTCTGTCAACCTACCCGAGGCGGCAAGAGGTCGGGTAGGTTGACAGACCTCTATGCTGTTGCATAGCATCAGTTTCTGGCGCTGCCACAGATTTATACATCTTTATAAATCTGGGGTGGCATCAAAAAGCATTGGCTGTTGCGGTGGAATGCCCAGAGCAACAGCCATTGCACGGCCCTTTCACCCAGCTACCTGCTTGAAAGGGACCATATTTACAAGGCGGTAATAAGTCACAAAAAGTGGCTTATCTCCACTTTGTAACTATGGAACAGGGCATTGCACCACAGGAACATGGTTAAAAGTGACGAACATGGTTAAAAGTGACGTTCCTGTGGGGCAATGCCCTTGTAAATAAGCCCCTTAGAATGGGCTCTGATGTACATTACAACAATGTGCTCCTGCATCAACTTAAGACAACCACACTGTAAATGCAACAGCAAGGGTCACCCTACCAATGAATATTATTTGATGAGTAGATTCAAAATGTATATATAGGTTTACACCGGGCAAATTCTAGGATATTTGGGGCCCTGGGCAGAAGAGCAATGTGTGAGGCCCCTCTAATTTGCACAGACTTGACCCCTTCAAGGCTGTGTATCTCAATAGATGCCCCTGCCGCTGAAGCTGCAGCACCTCCCTCTCAGCCACCTACAAGCACCTCTTAACAGCTCATCAGGGCCTGAAGGTGTGGGGGGTTGCTTATTTCCAAAGAGGGTTAATACTGCCAGGGAGCTAAACAGCCGGGCAATAGTCTGCCCGCTGTGTGGGTGGGGCGAGGAGACCTAATTGCAGGACAAAACTGAGCAATGTGCTTTCTTGCAACTCAGACTGCCCCACACCCGGGGTTCACCTCGCTACACCATAGAAGGGAGGCCTCCCCTAAGGTTGCCTACTTGCAAGGTGGCACCTTTCACGCAGTGCCCTGGCTGTGTTGCATTAGTACGAAGCCCCAAGTTGGTGGACTGGCTGCGGTGCCCTTGGCTGCGGCCAGCAGTGCCCATGCCCAGCGGTGGCCCTGGATTTACATGCACAAGTCAGAAGCCGGTATGAATTGAAGGAATAAATTGTGCTGTAAGAGTGTGTCAGCCTTACCTAAGAGTCAGCAGGATGGAGGTCAAGGGCAGACCCCCAGACCTTGAGACTCCTTAGTTTCTGTTGCACAGGGGCTCTTGTTATTAACCTTCTATTGTCTTAATATTGTCCTTTGCTGGAAATCTCTTAAATGAGGATAAACAGTTTATAGAATAGACTCATGCCACCAACAGAAAAGGCCAACCTTACGGCTGATTCATGGCAAGGTGGCAGTCATGGAAATCTAGCCTGTGCTGGACTCCTACAAAGGGATTTTCCACATTGAAGAGTCTGCATCCCTCACAGGTGCTGAGGCAGCAACATCTGTCCCACTGTGTTCCGCACACTTGCACCTGCAGGGACAGCAGGGGAGTGTGTTTGACACTCCACTGGTGTTGGTAATTTTTATTCTGGATCCTCCCCACATGTGAGGAGTGGGAAGTCGACATGCCTGGTGCAGATCCTCAGTCAGGGATCAAATTCATTACCAAGGTGGCCTCTTCTTCTCAATGATGGTCTTGACCAGACAACTTTCCTTGCGTTTTTTCCAGTGGCAGCATGTAATCGATGGGTTTAAAAGCCATATCCGTACACCTCGCTTCAGAGATACAATCACCATGATCTACCACTGGACCTGGATTCTTCCTGCGCTGTTGTCTTTATCACAGAGCACACTTGTCTTGGCAAACAGGCAGGCACTGTTGCTCCAGGCTCCCGGTGTGGGTGGTCTTGGATTCCCTGGGTGATGTCCCCGCATCCTGCCAAGAGAATGGTAGGGCTTAGCCTCCAGCCATGGCCACAGGCAGAAGTCTTGCAGAGCTTTTCCCCCTTGTGCAGTCCAACTAGCTGCTTGACAGTTGACTATTTTTGAAGCCTCAAGCTCTTCTTCTCATAGTACGTTTCCAGACATGACGTAATTTAGGGCCTTAGTCTATGATTTGTTTTGTTGGGGGTTCTCCTTCCTTTTGTAGTGCCTTCTCCTTTGCCCTTCCTTTCTTTGAGAAAGCAGTCTGTCAGTGTGATTCCAAATCTGACAGCTTTCCAACACAGGCCATGAGAGTGACTAGATGTTCCCATCAGGATGCCACAGTGACATGTGTTTCAAAAGCTAGCCCCAGGGCCTCAGCCCTACTCTTATCAGCCCCATCTTGTTCCCAAGATGCACTCAGATCCCTTCCCAGTTATGTCTCTCTGACTCAAAGAACACCCTTGAGAATACAAAAGAGCCTGGCTCTCCATTCCTCCATTGTGTCACACTCAGGTCACAGGAATGCAGCAGTCAACAAATTTGTCTAGGGGGATTCTTCTACCTCCTCGTGCTCCTACAGTTAGCCCCAGGTCCTTCAAAATGGAAACCAGAATTTCCCATGTAGCGTACCATTTATAAGCATACATACACCCAGCACATGCAGATAACATGCATGCGCTGCACAACACTTCATGCAAACCTGGTGTAGGCCAAGGGTGAGTTAAGCACACAGCAGTGGAACTTTACTCCAGTTACATAGGTTAAAAAGGTCTGTTCACTTCTACTGATCACTGCATGGTATGCTGCCACCATCACCGCACTCATGCTGCTTAACTCCTGGCAAAGGCAATAGCATTTCCCCAATATGATGGTAGCACTTTGGGTGCCTCTCCTGATCCAAAAGACTGCCATTTATGAGACATGCCTATGTCATGGCGCCCAAGCATAACTTGTGTTTTCCCATGACAAACAAAACCAACACCAGGGATTCAGACATCATTGCAGCTGGGGCACTCAGGGCAGGGGTGTACATTGATCATCATGTGAGGGACTTTTCTATCCAATCGATGGCAAGAGATGCACCCTACCTCACTGGATTATTCCTTCAGTTCCCCTGTACATAACTTTCTCACTTGGATAGATACATTTAAACTCTGTATTTGAACAAAGGGCCACAGTAATAGTACAGAATATTTATGTAAAACTCTTTCCGACCATATCCCTCTTTTGCTGTCAATTCAATGGGCAATGTTTTTTACTCCTGTCCCTTCTTGACAACTGCTGCCTATGGCAATGCATGATGCAGTCTTCGGTAATACAGTTACAGATTTCACATAGATCATTAGTTTAGTGAAATTCTCAGTGGTTAGCCATCCCTCATAATGTGAAGCCTTTGAGGTTGCGATAATGATTCAATTCATAAAGACACCCAATGAGTTGGGGGGTTAATTACAGTAGGAAATGTCTACCCTGGAAGACGAGCTTTGACTATTAGAACTAGGCAGTATTAGGGAGCAGTATAGGGAAGGTACATGATCAGAACATTCTAAGAGTTGCTCATTTATAGGAGAAATAAAAAAGTTATATCTATAAGACCTATGCCATCATGATACATGAAGAACCAATAAATCTGGTAGTCTGTTGGTCTCATTACTGGGCTCCAAACAAGGTAAGCCAGAAATGAAAACAGAAAAATATAAACACAGGAACATTGCCGGATCACAATTAGAAATGAACAACATATTTAGGACACAGTATCAGATGATGTAAACACAACCACCCTTGTCACTATACAAGGATGAGGAATGTTGCAAATTACCTTATTCTTTTCTTGGGCGGTCATGGCCAGTTCTTATTTTTGAGACTCACCTACTGAACTCTAACACTGGGAAAATGCTCTCCATTGCCCAGTGTATATTCTCTGCCCCCTAACACAAAGTTGATTTGCTATAGGAGTATTCTATTTGTTATAAAAACGAGATCAATAGAATGTAAAATTCAATTTTAGATGTAGACTGAAGCACAGCATTCTGCCATCCACATTATGACCCTGAAAACATAACACAAGACTCAATTAAGAGCTGGTGTCCAGCAGCATGCAAGCCCTAATGTTTACTGCTAGACCTAAAAAATAAACTCTTTACAGGCCTAAAAATCTGCTACTGAGTGCTATAAAACGCATCCTTCAAAATTCCGTATAGGTAGGGTGCATAGTGCAAAGAAGTGATGCAAGCCTAAATTAACGCTAGCTTGTACAGATGGAGCAAGAATTCGCACGTAAAGCGTCTTGCTTGGATTCATGAACCTCGAATAACGTTATTAATGTAACCAACATGTTTGTTTTACTAAATTTGCATATTTTCGCATTACACGGGGTGTCCCAGTGAAGCTTGCCTATGTGTTTACTAATCCTAATATGCTTGCAGATTAAAATGGCTGCTGCTAAGCGGGAATTTCTTCTGCGCATGCGTTGGTCATACCCATGTGATGTGACGTACTCGCAGTTCTGGTGGGAAGACTTTTGCACTTGCGCAGTAAATCTAAAATGGCTGCTTTATGTTCTCACATGCCCCATGCTTGCAGCGATGCTTTGGCTATGCTGTTTATTTTGCATTTATCCTAATGCTATAGTCATTATGAAATATTGGCAATAATATAGGGATTCCTGGTATACAGTGCATTCATTTATACTGTGTTCTAAAGCTGTTTCTATTTACTTTTTCATGTATCGTAATCCTTGGGCATGAGGGAAGGGGATACTCCATCTTGAAAAACCTTTCTGCGCATGACAGTCTGCCGCCAGAGAATGGACTCTTTGACATTGAACACGTGCCAACACAAAAGTCCCAGCCAAGATGCGCCTGGGAAGAGGCACCTTCACCTAGTAGAATATGCTGATTTGTACTAAATGTATTACATTTTAATAATTGTTAAATTCAGCATTGTTATGTGTAAGGAACATGTCATGGGAACCCAAAATTCAAGGGGCGGTCTGAAGAATGCAAATAGGGGGCTTGAGAAAGTCAAATCCTAGGAGGTGTGATGACCTGTCCTCTCTTTTGTCCAATAGAAATTGGGGATCCTTACACTTGCAACATTTGGGGGGTGGTACACTGACCCGAAAACAGTATATCTAGCCTAGGTTTAGCTAGAGAATTTGTCCGACTTGTCCGAATAGCTGACCTGTCACTGACCCTACGCACTCAATAGCTGAACGAGAAACAGAGGTGCTGCGGAGCACCTTGTCCGACTGACTCACAGACCCAATCGGGTTTTGAGAACCTTAAGTGCTGACGGAGCACTTTGCTGGGGAAATCGAGAACCCAATCGGGGTTTTGACTGATAGCTGCAGAGAAGGTGTAGAGCAGGTGTTGCAACTGAACTGCGGGTGCTGGTCTTACCTTGGTGGTCCTGTCCTGATCCTAATCTGGTTTTCCTGTCCTGGGTTTCCATTCTGCACCTGCTGGCCTACTGGTGACTGTCTTCCTTTGGGTTCCTTCTGTCCTAAACTGACCCGTGGCCAGGGTTGGTCTCCACACTGTTCTAGGTAAATATAAATCTGCGCGGGAAAAATACCTATGTTTTTTCTTGCTTTCTGAAACCGCCAAAAGTCTTATTTGCATTTGTTCCTTTTCTTACCTTCCCTATGCTGACCAATAATAACGTTTTACACTTTAGCTGTTAATTAGCATGTTCCATTTTCTTCCCATCCTTTAAGTCAATTGTGAAATACTGTTCATGAAATAAATATGTTCCCTTTTCTTTACCCTTCCTTTTAGCCAAATTAAAGTGATTGCTCTTATTATTAGCGTGTTCCACTCTTCTTACCTTCCCTATAGCTACATGGTATTATCAAATTCCTTAAATTCTTTTGCCTTACCCATCGTTTAGGGGTACTCAAACTGTGTTATTTTAGCATGTTCCTTATCTTTTCCGTCCTTTAGACTAAGTTCTGAAAATTCATATTAGCATGTTCCCTGTTCTTACCTTCCCTTTACAGTTCTAAATGGTTGGCATAATCTATTTCCTGTATGGTTATACTCTCTTCATGATTTTGGTTATTGATAGTTTGCTCACTGTGAATTTCATGCTTTCTACGCTTGATGAGAACTAGATTAAGGTTTTCAAAACTTCCTGAGTCTGTGGTTATTATAAAGAGTGCAAATATTATAAATGTTATTGTATTTTGGTGTCTGCTTCTCTTTTGCAGCTAGCTCCCTGATCCATTGTGATCATAGGTACCTGTGACAAAGATCGGTAAGTCAGGTACATTGGAAATAAATAGGAATGAACAAGGATTACTGGTAGTAACGTGTAGGTTACCTGATTAATAAATATGGTGAATTAAATGTATGGGCCCAAGTGTGCATATGGTGAAAATTATATTCAGGTGACCTGCGCGCTCTATCAGTAACTACAGCAAATAAGTCGGCTAAGCTTTTTTCACTATATTGTGTTGAGCAGTTTCCACATGAAATTCTAGTAAAGCATATTAAATACCTAGTGCTGCATAATCCAATAGGAAAGAACTATAGAAAAAGTTCAATAATTTTGAATAAATGTTTCAAAATCCACTTCATTGGTAAAGTCTGATTGTTTTCTAATCAGATACGAAATATAGCTTTCAAAATAGTTATATTTGCTTGCCTTAGCCAGTATAAGCTAACAAGCATTAGTCTGCAGCTTCTGGCCAGATAGCTACTGCCTGTAATTTAGTGTTGAATTCTTTCCAGGAGCTGCACAATAGACTACTTTGATTGACAGGTTGACCTAAATGGGCAGTGATTGCCCACCTAAGCTCAGCAGAATATTTAGGGTGGGCTACTTCACTCCTGTAGGCATAACAATTTCAAATCCTGCATGACAGTCGGTCTCTGAGGTACATGTAAGACATGTGTGCCCTAGAAGGTAATCAAAGAGACCCAGATTACAATTCTTGTGTATCCTCTGCCTGGTTACTGAAGGGCCCTGCTTTGCCTTGCTAGACTCCTGTCTCATTGTCTGTTGTGGGTCCAGGGCCTAATTCAAACTTGATTTTAGCATTAGATGTTGGAGTTCACTAGAAATGCCATTCCCACAGTACACTCCCTTATCCACGCTCATTACTTACAGCCCAGGTTTTGTGTGGATGATGATTTTGGTCATCTTGGGTTAGCCCTGCCACATTCCATTGTAGCCCTATTTGCTGTATAGTAAATGGGAACGACTGAAAATGCATATTTGCTAGAACCTAGCAGTATTTACTCCATCAGTCAGATAAAACCTTGAAGTGTCTTAAACTGTCCCCACCCACAGGATTGTGAATCCTACACATCTAGCCCCCACTGAGCCTTCCTTATACAATCTGTGACCTGAGTAGATTGGGCCTCCATAACTTGAAATCCAAGGACAGAAAGAGCTCCTAGGATCATGGGGCTGATCCCCTGGGTGGCATATGCAAAAGCTGAACAGGGCATTCTTGTGAAAAGTGGCTATGCACTAGTGGTAACTGGACTGAGACTGGGCTTTGCAGTTGGATTCTGCATGACACCCTGTGAGTCTCTAAGTGCTAGGGGATCATAGAGGGTCTTAGATTTGAACTCATAAAAATTTGCTTAGTCCTATTGTCAGTTAGGACTTGGAAAAATTGTCAGGGATCATTCTCAGAAGCTTCAGAAAGCAAGTGATACCAACTTGCTTGAGAGAACAAGTGAGTCTAACCTGGTTCAAGAATTTTGTTTTTGGTTCCATGGAGGCAGCTAGTTTCAGTGGTGTCCCAAACGGAGAGGATTTTCCATCTCAAATAATGACGAAGTCCCATTCTGCATTAGGACTGAGAATAATTTGTTTTTTCAATACTTTAAGAAAGTGACAAAGTCCCTTTCTGAACTGAGACTTAGTAACTTTTTTACCATTTGGTCCTGGTCCACAGCGGTGGTTGACTTACACTGAACTCTTTACTTTTTTCAAGCTTTTTCACTTTAATTGACAAAAAAATGATAGGTCATATTTATAATCCATTAACACTGCTGCAGAGCCACTTTTTTGATGCTGCAGCATTTTATTTTTAGCATCATATTTACAAAGTGACGCTAAAGCCCCTTAGCGTAATATTTTGTCCACTGCTAGCGCCTATTTTTTCTATGCCTGTTCTGCTACCGACATTTTCTGAAAATGATATGCAAGTTAGGTGTTCTCTCAGAAAAACCCTCCAAAAACTGTTGTCGCCATATGTACAAGGATTTTCTGAAATGGCGCTACTTTTCAAAAACTGCTGCTAAGTCACATTAGTGGCACTTTTTTATCACTAAGGAAAAGCTGGTCTTAAAAATAATGCTAGTAAACTGGTAGAAAAGCAGAACAGGCCCAAAGTAATTTGGTAAGCTAAACTATGCTATGGATCAACTGCTATTGCAGCGAGGGTCACCACAGAAACAACCACCACCACAGAGGCTGCACATAAGAAGGGAGAGACATACTGCCAAAGGATAACCATCATTGCCCTCAGAGAGGTGGGGATTATTGCCCATTACAAGCACAGGAGGGAATCCATTGTCCTCCTACTCCTCCAGATTGCACCAAGGCTGCAGCAAAATCGCAGCACTGCACCAACATCTCTTTGCAGGCTAAGCTACGGGCGGTACTAAGCATGCTGGCATCAGAAACCTTTCAACCCACCACAGCCAGAGTGGCATGAGTATCCAAGGCAGCCTTCTACAGGTTCCTCCTCACCATCATGGATGCCATCATAAGTAAGCATGGGCCAAAAATCTTTCGAAATTGGCGGATTTTTGGCAATTTCGCGATCCGTGAATCTCGCGAAATTGCCGAAAATTCGCAAATTCGCGAGCGGGCGGATTTCTTTTTTTTTATGCTCAGCTCACTCAAGGGACCCCTGCGCCCTTCGGCGCGATGGCATAGTAACACACACATGGTCACTGGAGACAACTCTTCTGGCACTTTACGCAGCTGTAGTGTAGGAAAAGCACTATACATTTACCCAACGAGGTAGCACTTACTGATTAGCCAGTAGAAAGTACTCCAGTTGAGTTGCGGTATCGCAGAAAACGATGGCGTCTTCTTGGATTAATATGAAGGGCAGGGTTCATTCTGGCACGATGCTCCTGTCACAAAAATTAAACCTCAACAGGAAGCACTTACAGATATAAAGAGTTGAAGCTTAAGTTCAGTAACGCATTCATCAGACCAAAAACAATCGTGAGCTTTGTCGAGGCTAGGCAGGTGTGCTTTCTCCCCATATCTACTGTCAAAAATTAGCTGTGATGCTGAATAGAGGCCTCTGCATCCTTCACTTTCATGAGCGCAATCCCCGTGCAGTTCCTGTGTCCAGGAGCTTCTTTCTCCTCATCTGCTGCTCTGATCGGTCTCTGACCTTTTTTACACACAAGAGGCATGTAAACTCGCATAGAAGCCTGCCCGTTTGGCCCCGCCCACACACTAGCTGTGTGTACCGTCTTCCCGCCATTTACCCACTATGATGGACAGCTCACTCAAGGGACCCCTGCGCCCTTCAGCGCGATGGCATAGGAACACACACATGGTCACTGGAGACAACTCATCTGGCACTTTACGCAACATTTTGGGCAAATCTGCGAGTTCGCTAATTTTTTCGTGAACTCGTGGATTTTTTTGCTGATTTCGCGCAAATTTGCGCAAACTTAAACATACGCCTCAAGCCACAGTACTGCTACTTCCTCAATACAGCGCAGCAGCAGCACGACAACAAGCAAGGCTTTTATGCCATTGCAGGATTCCCACACATGGTGGGAGCAATGGACTACATACATGTGCAAATTGTGCATTCTGCAGCTACATCCCAAATCTACCATAACATCAAGCACACCAATTCCATGAGGGTGCGGGCTATCGTGCACCATCTAGGCCTTTTCATCAACATCCTTGCCAAGTACCCAGGCAGTGCACATGACTCATTCATCTTCTGGCATTCTGCCATAAATGAGCATTTTCCAGAATGGGACCTATGGGAATGGCCTACTGGTTGGTAAGTATATCTCAAGCACATCACAGGCCACAAGGCAGTCAATCATGTAGGAATACGTTGACAGATCAGCCTTGGATTGAATGAGACAGTGCATACGTAGTCGGTGTAGTTGCCTCCCAGAATGGACAATGGTCAACATGGTCCTGAATCTTAGAGACTCACAACATGTAGGTAGTAAATAGTGCATTTACTTACAAGTACAAATGATGAAGTGGTTCCTTGCAAAAGTTAATTTGACAACAACCCCAAAGGATGTTTAGAGCCAGTGGATATCCATACAGAGTCCATGTGAGGAACTTGCATGGGACATGTTGAGAAGATGAGTGCTTCAGTCAGGAGGGTGACCATAATTTCATTAGGGAGGTTAGACCACATTGCCAGTCCATAAATGGTCGAGGAGAACAGGGCAAAGTCAAAATGAGGACAGTGACAGTAAAGGTTCCCTAGCACGTTGATCAGCACAGGGCTATGGTGAAACTGGCTGTGTGGCACAGATACATTCTACAACAGACTTCTACGTTGGAAAGAGGTACTGTCCACATCTTCCTCTCTGATGTGTGAAGTGTTTCCCGTGAGGGTGGCATTATAGATGCCGCAGCTGAGGGAAGCACACACTCATCAGGGGCAGAAGATGTGGATCCTGTGTCTTCAGGAGCATTCATCTGTGTCAACACATGAGGCAGCACAGCTGTGGGGAGGATTTGCTGATTTGGCAACACGGCAGCAACATCACGATGGTAGGCTACCATGGCAGCCCTGTGGGAGTCCTGCTTCCACTCTATTGTCTCCAGGATTGTTCTGATTGCTCCCAGCTCATTGGCACATCACTGGTGCCACTTTGGCTGGGCAGCTGTTTATGCTTCTGCCTCTTGACACCAGCAATGTCAGCCAGGGACTACTAGCGGCAACGGAGCAGAGAGTAGGTGCCTCTGATAGCAGCAGCGTTGTCCCTATTGGGCCTGAGGCCCTCACAGTCTCCATCCCTGCCCTTACCTGATCTGCCAGCTCCTGCTGGACTCCAACCGCAGTCTATTAGAAGGTAATTTGTGGGTGGTCGGAGTCCAGGGATCTGGGTAAGGTGGCAGTTGGTGCTTGTTGGTGGTTAGTTGGGATATGGTGAGATGACACAATGCTGCTGACCCTCACTCTCTCCAGAGATGGTGTCCCAATGGAGTCCAGGAGTTCTTGTAGGGTGTCATGGTCAATGGGCAATAAGTTGTCATCCTCGCCATCATCACTGATGTCCGTGACAGGCTGCTGGCCAGGATATGAAGGTTCATCATCTGCAATGAGATGGGGAAGTGCTATTGGTGATGTCTTCTACATGTTGACATGTTTGACGGAGTTGACAAACAAAGTGCATAATATTACACTTTAAGTACCTCACTGATGCATAGGACAACTGTTACGCAAGTATATGGATAGCAAATAGCACTGTATTTCTCTTTCAGATGACTGGATCCCTGCATTGTCATCACTTCCACTGTGTGCCTACTCTAAGTGGTTTGGTCTTGCCATAGTAGTCAGATTTCAATCACAGTCATTCATGCCATATAATCATGACCAGAGTTGGTTTTCTGCATGGTGTCACACATAGTTTTCATCAAACCCATGCACTTGTATGTGCACATGCCCCCTCTGGCAGTTAAACATTTGGGCCTGGCAGCCGACTGACTGCCACACAGTGATGGGAGCCTAATTACACACCGACTCTCATGTGGCTACAACAACTACATTTTGTGTTGCTATCTCCAATGGGCTGAAATGGCAGGCTGTTTTAGATTGACATGTATCAGGCAGCACCTTAGATGGTAGTAGTGCTGGGAATGGTGACATGTACCTGTGGAGGGGCATGTTTACATAGAAATGGGACAACAAGGCCGTCAAAACAGTTCACCTGTGCCACCCTGTATCATACCACAGACACAGGGAAGCACCATATTCACAAGGATACAGTGCACCCCATGTGTTTTCCTTTCAGCTGGCACTGATAATAACAGCCGAGCACAAACACAGACACCCTTTGCGCCATGGTGCAAGGGTGCTTGTGTTGGCTCATGGCTGTTCTTTTTGCAGTGGCACAGGGGTGTGCACAAAGTGGGCACATATTCCAATTAATGCAGCCCATAGATACATTTATGAAGTGATGCAGCTTGGCGCTGCAAATATGTTAGAAGCAATGCCCTGCGCTTTTTCACTTTGAATATGGCCCATGTTTCAATGGTGTAAATGACTTGCAATCACCCACACACCCATTCATATATTTGTGAATGAGAGGAGTTGAGGTGGTCCAGACCATGGCAGCTGACACTTGTGTGGTTTGAGCATCCAGGCCAGAACAGCTGTGTACCATGTAATGTGATCTAGGGGAGTATAGACGTGAGTCTTGAAATGTCCCTATGTGTACGCACCACCTACAGCCCACATATCCCCCACCCCTCAGGTGTATTATTTCTCCTGGGAGATACCAATTATATGCTAGGAATTTGGATGTACATGGGCCCAAGAGAGATAGGGGGACATCTTTCATAGACATGTGGTGCAGCACAGCACAAGGAACCATCTTGCTGAGCCAAGCTGTGTAAATAGGAAAGTATAGGCTTGCACTGTGTTTACGGGGATACAACGCATCCCTGTGCTTTCCTTTTTGCTGGTGCACATTCAGTGGGTAGCATAAATGCTGGTACCCTTGTACAATGGTTCAGGGGTACCTTCATTGGTGTACGTCTGCAGTTTGTGCACCAGTGAAGGCGGTTAAACCAGGAATGCGGCATATCTTGTGGAAACTGAACATTGCTGTCCCTTCATTTTGAGGTAGGATAGCACAGCTAGGAGGCTCGTAAGGCTGCCCTACGCTAACATATTATCCAAATGCCCAGGAACCTTCCATTAATTTCATGTTTGACCATGGATAAGCCAGGTGGCTACTGCTTGTCCTGCAGACTGTGCTTCAGAACGAAGGGACATGCCTGCTTGGACGGCATGACATTACGTGGTTCCCCCTGTTGGCCCTTGTTGGGACTTACCCTGTTGGTGTTGTAGTTGGTCATAGTCAGCACTATCCTGTCCCGCAAATCCAAGCACAAACTCCTCAAAGATGACAGAGGACACCTCCTCCTCCTTGGGCTCCAGCTCCTCATGGGGTGCTGGACTACCACCTCAGATATGCTATGCTGCCTGGAGATTTGTTGCAAGTTTCTCCTTAGTTTTGTGTTTAGTATCATGCCAGTCCTCCTTACAGTCCATGATTGTTCTCTTGATTTCAGCGACACAGTTCATCATGTTCACTATGGACTGCCATATGGCCTTTTTCCTCCCCAATGACATAATGGAACTGACGAAAAGCTGGTGTTGATACTCTGGCTGGTCATCCTGGCTGGTAGTGGGGTTGGTGGGTTTGTTGCCTGTGTGTTCTCACTCCTGGCTGCTCCTTTGCTGTAAAAGGGACGTCAGGCCGGCTAGCATGTATTTTCTCGCCACATATTGACCTAACATCACTTTTTGCACCATAGTGTGATTTTCCTACCTACTTGACGCTGACTTCAGCATCAGTTGTTTCAGTTGCTAAATCTTCCTAATGCCATGTAGCTCTGTATAGTAAATACATTGCTGACATGGCGTTAGGAGGTGGTGTTCCACAGCAGTAAAAGTGTTGACGCACTGCTGAGGCGAAACAGCAGAGTTATTTCTTGTAGATCGACTCCTCTATCTCTTATTTCCCTAATTGGGTATGTATAATGCTTTGGCCCTATGTTGCTCATAATAACTTTCTCTTTATTTTAAAAGTTGCTGTGGAGTTATATTGTATTTTGCATGACTTTTTCTACTGTTTTCATACTGATGACTTAATACTTCACACACTGCATTTGATTTAATTCTGACTGCTTTGGGTCATATTACAAATGACTGAGCACAGGTTTATTTTGTTTAACTTGAATGATATTTAGAAGGTGGTGGTGGTTGACCCATTATGTATGCTGAATTGAGTGGGTGGACATAAAATGTGATTGGCACAACCACATACTAATGGAAGAAGTCCGGCTGAGAACATCTATAAGTAGCAATATTATACAAATAATTTTATTAAAATAAAAAGGTCTTCGGTAACACCAGAACTAAAAAGCCAATTACTCTGGCACAGGCTGATAACCTTCTGCCTTTCCTAATGACTTTTTATAATGTTTTTTGTGAATGTGTATTACAAATAGAGAGTGTTCAAAAAATAGAGAAGCTTGAAATGGTGGATGCATGGATGGACAGATGGAGGGATGGTGTCATGCTTGCAAGATCCGCGGGGGTTTTACGATGTTGAACGGGGCCGAAAAGGAAGAAAATACAGGCTTCGGAGTAGGCGCATGCGCAAGAGAGAAGCGTTGTAGCCTTAAGCCCGCCCCAAACTCACAGGAAACGCTTCGCGTTTAGCCAGTGAGAAGTCCCCTACTCGTTCCGGGTCTTTGTGTGGCGTCCGAGGAGCTAGGTGTTCATGTTGGCGTCCGATGTCCGTTAAGCTTTGAATCCTCACTTCTGGAGTTCGTAAGTTTTACGAGCGGCTTGTTTATATTGTTTAGCTGTAGTCGGGTGTTTATTTATAACCTCCGTCTAGTATCGAATTCTTGTCGTGAATATTAACAGTAGAGTTGTTGTATCCGGGTGTTTGTTTCTAACCTCAGTCTAGAATCGATATCATGCCGTGACACTTAATACGGTAGTGTTGTTGTACCGAAGGAAGTAATTGGAGCTGGTATTATTGTGAGTTACCATTGCATCGTTATGCACATCGGAGATCCTGATACCTAAGACTTATAAGGTGTGGGAGTTATATTGTTTGAGCGTGTTTACATTGTAAACTGGTGAGTGGCATTACGACTGATATATAGTACTATATTAATGAGGTACATCATTTATGAGGTTATCTCTATTACAGATAAATTGAAAGTTGGTAAAACAGGCATACCTTCAGCATTCCAAGGTTTTCCCTATAGTTTCCAGTTATCAGGCCTTCTCCACATCTCTCAAGGTACTAACTCTTTCCTACACCCACATTACATCTCGGACAACAAGGGAGGGTATAGCTTACACTAATTGTTCCTTTGTATTACTACAGTGTCAGTGCCAGAAAGAACCTCATCAGAAGCAGACGAGGAGAGTGGAGAGTCCTATTGCCTTTTTCTTTTCTTACCCTTGTTTTGTTCCCCTGTGTTCCCCTTGGTCACTTGTTGGGCGTTAGTGTCTCTTCCTGGCGCCGGGGGGGTGACGAGGGGGAGACGGGGTGTTAAGCATCGTGACTCCAGAATACTCCCGAGACAACCAGGTGCGTGCATTACAGATGGAAAGACATGGATAGAGATAGATAGATAGATAGATAGATAGATAGATAGATAGATAGATAGATAGATAGATAGATAGATAGATAGATAGATAGATAGATAGATAGATAGATCATAATATTGGAATAAACAGCACAGCTTCTATAAGTAATATATTAATGAAATGTCTATATGAACACAGCATTGAAGAACACTGAAAGCAAACCAGAAAGCCAGACATGCAGGATATACAGACTAAATTGATTTATACGTATAACTGCGGTCCTCAATTAAAACACATACTTGCATAACATATGAGAATGCAGTTAAGAATGCACTGCATTGCATGCATCCTGAAAAGAGAATAACTATATAAAGAGTTCCAAAAGAACATAATCTAGTAATCTGTGGAACCGCAGCAGTCAGATAAACAAAGGCCATTCCAAAAGGATTTTTCAAAAGCATTTGCAGGAAAAACTGATGAAGCTGGAATGTGCCCTTTCTGTATTTCTGGTAAACAGCATCCTACTATCATATCTAGCTCCACACACAAATGCAAGCATAGTATAATCATAAAGTAAAAAGTAAAAACTAAAACACTGGCACTGGAGGGACCAACCTTGTGTGCAGTTTGCTCATTGTGAAAGAGAAAAATGCAGTCACTCAAAGTGATGTTAGCTAGTGGGATCTTTGGTGTGTTTTTCCCATCTTTTTGCTTCTGACCTCCTTTTTTTAAAAATATGTGCTGCACTTCGTTTTTGCTGATTTTAGAACTATGGGCGCTTTACCACTGCTGGCCAGTGCTAAAATGCATATGCATTCTGTGTAAATTGTGATTGTAATTGGTTATCTATGATTTGCATATTTGATTTACTAGTAATACCCTGGGAAGGGCACTGACTGTTGCCAGGGCCTGTAATTCAAATGCTACTAGTGGATCTGCAGCACTGATTGTGCCACCCACATAAGTAGCTCTGCACAAATTTCTCAGGCCTGCCATCAAAGTGCCTGTGTGGGCAGTTTTAAGCTGCCATGTCGACCTAGCAAGTGCAACCAATTGTGTAGCCCAAACCTTCCCTTTTGCTACATGTACAGCTCCACAAAGATAGACCCAAGGTAGCCCCATGGGCAAGGTGCAGTGTATGTGAAAGGGAGGACATGCACTGCTGTGTTTCATTTGTCTTGATAGTGAAATACTCCTAATTTCGTTTTTCACTATGGTAAGGACTCTCTCTCCTATAAGGTAATATTGGAGCTGCCTTGTATTGTCTTACAAGTGTAACTTTCAATTTGGAAGAGATGAAGATTTGGAGTTTGGACTCCCTGAGCTCAGAATTTAAAAATACATCTTTTAGTGAAGGTGGTTTTTAAACTGTATGTTTGCAAATGGCACTTGTAGTTATTGAAACAGGTAAAACCTGCCAACGAGAGATTCATTAAAAAAATATTTCTCTTAAATATTTTTTTTGTCTATCTTCTATAAAGTGACAACATATGATACCACTGAACATTAAAGCTTACATGATTAATTCAGTAAATAAATTACAGTAAACAGGTGTATCAAAAATAATTTCATTATTATTCAAAATTCAAAAGACAGGGGCTCAAATACAAACAGTTCTCACATATATTGATAACAGAAACTCAAAGATTAATCAGAGATGGAAATATACTAGTCATTAATGTATAAATACCCATCTCCACATAATCAAAAATTAAGTTGATCCTAAGCATAGGATTCAAGACTCAAAATAATTAAATTTTACAATAGCTAAAAGGGTTATACGTCAACGTTTCTGTCTCTTTTGCAATGTGTCAATTAGACCATCTGTGACCTCAGAGAGAAAGGTACACATACCTAAGGATGTAGTGAAGGATTATGTTGTAGGGAATGACATTCTCCAGTGGTTTGGGGGCTGTGAGGTAGCACTGAGGTCACATATGGTCCCTAAGATAGATTGGGGGGCACGTCTGTGGAACTGCATCACTGTGGAGGGAAGGGACACCTTGTAGGCCTTAGCACCAGAGGGTCTGATGAGAAATCCAGCCATGAAGGAAACCCTGGTCAGGGGGTATGGTCTCACCCCAGAGAGTTACCGGATAATGTTTAGGGAGAGTACTAAACTGGGTTCCCAAAGTTAGGGTGAGTTTGTTGATTTTTACTGCAGAGCACAGGATGGTTGGGTGAATGGCAGTGAGGTAATAGATTGCCATGGGCTCTACAATTTGATTGCATGGGTGCACTTGGCCAACCATTGTTTTCCAGAGATGTACCAGCACTTGATTGACAGCAAACTGACTGACTCCAGCCAGCTTTCCAAGGAGGCAGACTGCTGGCTCAGGACCAAGGTCCAAAAGAAATTGTACATGGGGGACTCCACCAAGGGTGGCAGGGTCCCCATCAGAGGAGTGAGGGGGACATGGATAAAAGCCGCAATTCTCTAAAGGATCCCAAACTAGTTCCCAGGGTAAAGATTCCCACCCCCCAGGTGAAGTGAAACCATGCACCTCTTCAGGCACACCTGGAGAGAGGAGTCCTTGGAAATAGTATGCATGTGATCAGGAGGGGCACATGAGAGGGGACCCCAAGTGTGCCAAGTGGGCACAGCCTTGCGCCAGTGGGCAGACATGGGTGATGGCTAGTTTAGCACCAGGGGAGGAGATGATCGCAGGAGGGTGTTGGGACCAAGTTGAGATGACCCCTGTCTCATAAGGGACAGTGAGATGGTCCAGAAAACGTAATGCCTGATAAAAATAAGCAGCACAGGCTGTGAGTGACCATTAATGCACAGAGGGCAGAAGCTCTGAGGGCCACAGGAGCCCCTGTGACTACTGTCAGTTGTCACCTGGTGTCTGAAGAGCAAGTAGTCCCTGATGTACTTCACTAATTGGTGGCAGTAAACAACAGTGAACACTTCAGTAAAGTAGCTCAAGTTTTCTTTGAGTGGGGGGGGGGTTCCTTGTGGTACCTTGTGAGCCCATCCATGCATGTGAATTGTCTGCTGGGGAACAACCAGGAATATATCATCTGGAGGGAGGGGAAGTTCTGGTCGCAGTTGGAGATGTTGGAATTGCGTGAGTGGGTGTGCATGCCCACACAGTCCATGGCAGCTAGGGGCAATCAAGAGGAAGTAGAGCCTGAAACAGTGGCCCAGGTGTCTGCCAGGAAGAGGAAGGGCAGGGGACAAGCGAAAACCACTTCTAAAACTCCCACTAACCAGGAGGGTGAAACTGAGAGGGATTTCACAGTACCTACAATGGAAGCGGTTGCTGAACTGGTCGACTTAATTGAGCGGACCCATTGGCAGCAAGAAGGTGGTCCCACCAAGGAAGAGTTCTGCACCAAGCCGAAGACATGCACTACTCTTGTGGGTCTTAGGCAGCAGGCCAAGGACCAGGCATTTGGCAAATAGGCAAGGTCACATTTGATTTACTGGGAGAATGGTGTCCTCTATAGTGAACCTGAGGTTGTTGTGCCTGGGGGCACCCTTGTCCTGGTGGCACACGTACACTTCAGAACCTTCCTACTGGGTTTGGATGAAGACGTGCCTTTGGCAGGACATTTGGGGCAGGAAAAGACCTTTGACAGGCTTGTCACCCACATTTACTGGCCCCAAATGCAACGGCAGTCAGATGCCTTTTTCAGGTCTTGCCAAACTTGCCAGGCAAGTGGCAAGAGTGGGGGAGGGGAAGCGTAAGGCGACCCCAACTGTTCCCTGTCATGAGCATCCCTTTCGAGCAGGTGTGCACTGACATTGTGAAGCCTATGGATCTCAAGACAGCCATGGGCAAAAGGTTCATTCTGGATTTGATGGACCTTACACCCGGTACCTAGAAGCAATTCCTCTCAGGACAGTTACGGCACTTGTTGTGGCCGGGCACTCATGGGGACCTTTACCCACGTGGATTTCCTCAAGGAGGGGGTATCTGACCGGGGTACCAATATCAGATCGCTGTGCATGAAGTCTATGTGGAAGGAGTCTAAAGTGAACTCCAAACTCACCACTCCTTACCACCCTCAAAGTAATGGGTTGGTTGAAAGATTCAATCATACCCTCGAAGGCAATATTGGGGGTCTGTCAGAACCCATGAGGCATAAGTGGATGTCCTCTTGCCATGCCTTCTCTTTGCCTACAGGGATGTACTGCAGAAAGTGGTTGGTTTTGGCCCCTTTGAGGTGTTGTACATGCACCATGTTAGAGTATCTCTCAGTTGGGTCAAGGACCGCTGGGAGGAAGCTCCCAGAAGTTCCATCAGGATGCATTAGTTACACACTGGCTTCAGGAAACTCACTCAGGCAAACCTTGAAGCTTGCCAGGAGGGCATTAAATGATGGTATGACCTGAATTCCACTCTGGTTTAGTTTCAGCCTGGTCAGAAAGTGTGGGTGATGGAGCTAGTAGAGCAATGTGCTCTACTAGACAAGTGGTCTGGCCCCTACGAGGAGGAGGAGCACAAGAGTGATGTCACCTACTTGCTGTGCTTCCGGACTCCTAAAATCCACTTGAGGCTCCATCATATGAAGCGCCTCAAGCCCCACTTGATGTCTGAGTTTGCCATGCTCTTCTCTACTGATGATGAGGTGGAAGAGGAGAGTGAACCTCTCCCCAACCTCCTATCTGCCAAGGACCAAGATGGGTCAGTGGAAAGCATGGTCCTCTCCCCTGCACTATGCCTGGAACAGGAGGGTGATTGTCACCGGTTGCTGGGGCAGTTTCCACCCTGTCCTCACTCACCCCAGGTGTCACACATTGGTGCACGCACAATATTGATAGTGGGGAAAGAACATCTGTGAAGAACAAGATTTACAGGTTGGCAGACAGAGTGAAAACTAGCATCAAGGAGGAGGTGTCCAAGGTGTTAGTTCTAGTGGTGACTGAGCCCTCCAGTAGTTCTTGGTCAAGACCAGTGGTCTTGAATCCCATAGCTGTTACACCCAGGTTCAATCCAGAACTGCGGTTCTGTGTAGACTACTGTGGGCTCAATGATGTCACTAAGACTATTTTAAATATTCTAAAAGTGATATCTTTGCTAATATATGTTTGAGTTTTTTCGTTTTTGTCTTGTTTTATTAAGGTAAAGATTGGTTATTTTTCTAAACTAATGTGGTGCCCAACTGTAGTGTTTACTCTGTGTTACTGTGTGTTTATGTACAAATACCTTATACATTGCTACTGATATAAGCCTGACTGCTTGTGCTAAGCTACCAAGGGGGGGAGCAGGGATTATTTTAGCTGTCTAATCCTCTTACCCTGACTAGAAGCAAGGGTCCCTACTTGGACAGGTTGCAAGCCACTGCCAAATAGAGAAACCCATTTCTAACAGTGACTAAAGTAGGCTGACCTATTGCCTCATGATGTTTGCTGTAATGGGTGGAATCAAAATGTGAATGACCCCCAAACAGACCAATGGATGAAGAGAGCTGGCTGAAATCCCCTATAAGTAAGTATATTATTTATAGAAATTCTGCAAAATCAACTGATGTTGGCTAACACTACACCTAAAAATAGGCTCCTCATTACCTGATGAATATCCTGTTAATTCAGGGATATCTCATGGCTTGCCATACACTTTTTAAATATGTATATAACACCCCAGACAAAATTCATAAGGTTGTGTGGATACCATTTTATGATGTACGCGGATGATACACATCTAGATTGAATGGTGACCAAAATCATAATTTCGCAACTTTCAAAATACATATGCTGGCGGCAGCTAGATGGGTAAATGTAAATGTAAATTGATACTTGTATAGCGCACTACTCACCCGCAAGGGTCTCAAGGCGCTTGTACAAATACCGCTGTGGAACCCATCCTGGCTTTCCTTGTGAGGTGTCCACTCATGGGCACCCCCAAGGTGGAGGCCAGGCATCCTTAGCATTGTGGGGGCCGTTGTGGAGATTAAGCAAGCTATTGCCCAGAGTTGCAGAGTGGGACTCCATGATTGGAATAGGCACCGAGGCGAGAATTATCAGGTCCGTGGAATTTTGAGCCCAAGACCCACCGAGGCGGGGAATTGAACCCTGGTCCCGAGCTAGACCTCTGCATCAGGGTCTGCCGCTCCAACCATTGAGCCACACTTCTCCATGGGTGAGAGCTAAAAAATGCTATCTATGTTAAGACTGAAGTAATGGCGCCCGATTCACAAATGTAAAGTGAGACAAAAATCTGACGTTACGAATTTCAGTATTCACAAAGGGTCTTTACTACTCGTAAATGCCTGTTGTTAATACTGCAAATCATGAAATTAGACGTACAGTTTTGACAAAGGGCATTTACTGCTTGTAAATGCCCTTTGTGAATACCGAAAGTCTTAAAGTTAGACTTTGGTCTAACTTTATCTTTGTGCGTTGGGCCTATGGTATTTGGCACGGATAAACAAGTTTCATCAGACACAAGGAGGTCCCTATACCCTGGCTCCACACCGATCCCTAACACAGCAGTCAAGGTTCTGAGGGTTTACCTTGATGATAATCTGTATTTTCACAAGCAATTAAACCATGTCATGTGATTGATTTTCTGACTTTCAGAACTGTGTCTTAGTTACTGCAATAGGGGAATTTCCTTTTAAATGCCAGCAACTAAAGCTAAAGGAGATTTAGTGGTATTCACATTAACGTGTGCTAAATATCACCCAAAAGTGGTAACGCAACTTTACACAGCTCAGCCCATCACAGGAAAATAACCCTGTGTCAATGTGGAAATCACAACACGGCGGAACCATGCGATAGTCAACAGACAACGCATCAATAGTCTGCGATAAAATCAACATGACACTGCAAAAATGTGATACACGAATACTGAAAAAGATGCGATGAGACCAAGCACGATACAAAAAGCAGATAAAACAAGCGACAGCCCTGCGACCACGAAGGTCACAAAATACTACCAGCAACTGACACACAATCCGATAATCATGAATGTAGACAGAATGCCCAAGAGGCCAATGGAGGAGGCCAAGAGGTGCTGAAATGCCTTGGAACTACAAACCAGGCACAAAGCCGCTGCCAACAGGAAGGCAGCAACGGCAACAGGAGGTGGGAGTCCTGCACCACAGGAGGAGCTGGAAGAAATGGAGGGCACTCCTCAGTGCGGAGAGGGTGCAAGGCGGGAGTACAGACACAGCTCGATAGGACCTGACACAACAACAACAGGGTGAGGACCCAACAGGGACTGGGGGAATGGGGAATATGGGCACAATGGCACACATGCACAAAAATGTGTAGTACACTAAACACCCACAATTATCCATGGTCATATCCCCCATCCCTGTGGCACACTGCAGCACACACACATAGCAATCAAAGCACATCCCATGACAATATGGCACAAAGTGCAACACCCACACTGCAGAACAGGGGACACAACTGGGTCCTCCCATGCGCTGAAGCAGGCCAACCACATTGGAAAGAGCAGGAAACCATGAGATGCATACGTACAGGTACAACCTCACATCAGTCATGTAAGCCAAATGGAAGGCAAACCAGAACACACATGTGGTTGTCCATTACCCTTCAGGGATCACCTACACCCAACAAAGGAGACCCACACTGCCCTAGGGACACATGCAGAGGCACATTCCCAGTACAGAACCACGCCCAGGGGCACACACATATCAGTCACACACCTACGTTGGCTCTGCGTGTGTTATGTTATGTTATGTTAAATTAAATTTATTAAGCGCGCGTACGCCCGTAGGCTTCATGGCGCTGTGGAAGACTGGCAAAACATAACATGTGACAGAGAAAAAACGGAGTTAACTAAGGATAAGCTTGCTTAAAGAGCCAAGTTTAAAAAGCCTGTCTAAAGGCTAACAGATCTTCGTGAAGCCTTAGCGGCAATGGCAGAGAGTTCCACAGGGAGGGGGCCAGAAAGTGAAAAGATCCACCTCCCTGGCGTTGTTTCCTGATCCGCGGCACCACTAACAAATTCTTTTGACCAGAGCGGAGAGCACGAGAGGGAGTGTAACTAACAAGCAGGCTGCTAATGAATCCAGGGCCCTTACCTTGTAGAGCCCTGAAGATAATGCATCCTGCTTTAAATGCTGCTCTCTGCGCTACTGGCAACCAGTGGAGACTGGCCAGTCCCGGTCTGATGGACTGCCACTTAGGAATCTTGCAGATCAACCTGGCCGCTTGGTTCTGGACCAGTTGAAGTCTCTTGAGCTGCCCCGCTGGAAGACCCAAATACAAACTGTTGGAGTAGTCCAGACGGGACAGCACAAGAGCGATAATGACCTGAATCAGAGCAGGGTGGGTTAAAAGGTGGGCGATCTTCTTAATCTTGCGAAGTTGAAAGAAACTTGCAGATACCACAGTCCCTACCTGATTTTTAAGTGATAGATCTTCGTTAAAAGTGATTCCAAGGCTCTTAACTGTTTGGGACTTAGCCGGGGGGTCTCCCATTTCTGGAGGCCAAAAGTGTGGTCCCCAGTACAGTTCACTCTTCCCAGGCAAAATCAATTCAGTTTTGCCTGGGTTGAGTTTTAGGTGATTTAGGCCCATCCATCTCTGAATGTGGACCATGGCCTCCCGAAATTCGGTGGCCGCGCCAGGAGAGTCCAAACAGAAGATCAGTTGCAGATCATCTGCATAATTAAAAATTAAGGCTCTGAACTTTTTTAATGAAAATAGCAAGGGTCGTAAATACAAATTAAATAAAAGTGGGGACAGAGACGAGCCCTGAGGGACTCCACATTCGTTTTTGATTTTAGGGGCTGTAAAGGTTCCTAATCTCACTGCCTGGGTGCGTTCCGAGATAAATGACTTCAGCCATCTAAGTGCCGAGCCTCTCAGGCCAGCCTGTTCGACACGGTCGACCAAGATGGTATGGTCGACCGTGTCGAATGCGGCCGACAGGTCAAGAAGTACCAGTGCTTGGTGAATGTCCTTGTCTGCATTGCATCTTAGTACATTCTGGACCGCCAGTGTCACCATCTCGGTTGAATGCCCCGGTCGAAACCCGGCTTGATTGAGCTCCAGGTATCCAGTGGTTTCAATGAAGCTAGAAAGACAACTAGCAACGTGTGCCTCCAGAATTTTTGACAGGATTGGCAGCAAGGATATCGGGCGATAGTTGGAAGGATCATGAGGATCAAGACCGGGTTTTTTGATCAGGGGAATCAATAGAGCATGTTTAAACCCTGCAGGTACCTTTCCCTGGTCAAGAGAGTCGTTAAGCAGAGAAAGGATCCCATGAGGGATGGAGTGCCCAATCTCTGTAAAGATGTGGGGTGGGCAAATGTCATCGGGTGAACCAGACTTGACCCGTGCCAGGAGAGTGGAAAAGGTTTTAAGGTCTATAGCAGGAAGGGTATCTAATGTAATCGGGTTATTAAAAATATCATCCAAAGGAGACGATTTAGGAGAGCTAGCAATGTTGCGTTTTATAGTTACATTTTTTCTCTGAAGAATTCATTCAGAGAGTTACACAACTTCTGGGTGGGGGCTATTGAAGAAGCTGTCCTATCATCGTCACAGAGTTCATTGACTATGTTAAAAACAACTTTAGTTTTGTTTGAAGAAGTTAAAATTTTCTGGGAGAAGTAATTGGATTTATGTTGGAGCAAGATTTTCTGGTACTCCTTTCTTGCGGTACAGTACACTATCCTGGCTTGAGAGGAGTAACCTTGTCTCCATTTCCGTTCCTTCTGTCGAACCCCCAATTTAAGTTCTTTCAGTTCTTGGGAGAACCATTTGTGAGCTTCATTCCCTCTAATATTAGGGACCAGTACCAGGGGGGCTGAGAGGTCAGCTGCGTTGAGTAGCCAATTAGACAGCGCTCTCTCGCCGGTGTCCAGGTCATCATGCGATGGTGGTACGGTTTTACTTAAAACGTCAATAAATCCCGGGAGGTCCATAGATTTCCACTTGCGGAATTCTTTGCTCTTGCATGGCTTGGACTTGACATTTCCTCGTATTTCTAGTGTGAAATAGATAGTAAAATGGTCCGACCATATACATGGACTAATAACAGGGTTAGATAGAGATAGATTATGCGTCCAGATCTGGTCCACGCTGTGGCCTTTCTGGTGAGTAGGTGCATGAATTTGCTGGTTTAGATTGAGATCTGTAAGCAGGTCTTTCAGTTCAGCAGCTTGAGTATCTATGTCTGTGCTGTCGAACCAGTAATTTAGGTCCCCAATAAGAATGATTTTAGAGTGGCTGACTACGTGTGAAGCCAGCTGCTCCGCCAGAAGAGATGGATAATTGGCCATGTATTGGGGAGGCCGGTAGATAAGGACCAAAATGAGGGACCCACTTTCAGTGTCAAGGTTGATCACCAGGTTCTCGGTGTCCGGAAGAATCAAAGAAGGTAATTCTCTGACATGAAGGGATTTCAAAATTATAGCTGCTACTCCACCTCCCGCCTTCCCGGGTGTACGATTGGCTGTCAAGATATAATATTCTGCGGGAAGTGCTACAAGCACATCGGGGAGGGAGTGAGAGGTTAGCCAGGTTTCAGCTAGTAGGAAAATGTCAGGTTTTACCTCCTTCAAAAAAAGAAAAATGTCTATCTGGTTTTTAACCAGGGACCGAGTGTTGAGGTAGTAGCAGCGTAAACTGTGCTTTACAGTAGATGTAGTTTGAAGCTCAAAAGGGGGTTGAGTTAAAATCTGGGCATGAGGCACAGAATTGGGGAAAGAGGAAAGACCTAAGCGTTGAATGCAAGTCAATGTACGTGGGGCAAGAGAGTGCTTGCAGGAACCATGGGGAGTGTGAGGACGTATGATGGACCAGTCCACTACCCAGTCCACTACCCTTACAAATTGAGTGGGTGACCACAAAGCTACATGTACAAGCTCTAACCCACTGCCTGCGGTGACATGTCGGCGTCAACTGTACACAGCACAATGTAATGTCGTAGGGCACAGGGTCCTCATGCACACAACAGGACCACAGGGACACACGCAAATATTATCTCTAACTGGCGCCTGGTCCCTTTATTGGCAGAGCCACATGTACGGTGCCGCCTGTGCAGGATGTGTGTTGGGTGAGTGCAAGCCAGCCCTCAGGGAGTTGGTGCTGGCAACAAATACAACAGAGAACAAAATGAATATGGAAAAAGTCAACACCAGCATTACATGGACAACTGTGGAGGATCATGGAGGTAGTCGGACCAAGTCCAGAGGACACACAATGAGCAAAGCGTAGTGTCCCTGAGTTGCAGTGCGTTGAGTTAGTGGCTCCTGGAGTGCTGAGCAGGGGACCAGGCAGAAGATGGCATCCACTACAGGTGCGAGCAACTCCATAAGGGTGCGAGTACGAACGTTTCGACACTGGCAGTTGGTGGTTGCAGTTGGCCCCGACGGCGGTGGTGTCTGCCTCCTGCGTTGATGCACCACCTGGGCCGGTCAGGACTCAATGTGATGTGTGAGCCCTGGTGGGGGACACAGTTGAGGCCGGAGGCAGCGGACAGCGCAGGCCCACAGACACATGGAGTTGATGACCCCAAGACCACCGTCACAGAGTTCATCCAATATATCAGGAGAAGGGGTCCCGGACGTGACCAGCACAGTCAGTGGCCTCGGAATGCACTGCGGCTGGAACAGGCACACCACCACGGGACGGTGACTTGCGGTGCAGTCAGATGGGCCATGCTACCTGAGTGGGTCCTCATCAATGTCCGAGGTCTATGTGGTGAAGGGTTGCGGGGGACAGTGGAAGGTGTCCCCCAGGGCATGAGGCAGAGGGTGGAGCCTGTCCGGAAGTAGCAAATGAAGGAGTGGAATGCCACTGCATAGTTTTCACCACAAAGTCAGTATCACTGACATGATGGCGATGACAACCCCATGGACTCAGCCGCCACCTGAGTCCAACCAGAATGTGTTGTAGGTTTCGGGAAACAG
The DNA here is from genome assembly GCF_964261635.1 of Lissotriton helveticus. Taxonomy (NCBI): domain Eukaryota; kingdom Metazoa; phylum Chordata; class Amphibia; order Caudata; family Salamandridae; genus Lissotriton; species Lissotriton helveticus. The sequence continues at coordinate 1,460,918,087 of NC_136065.1, read as the reverse complement.
ACTTAGTGGCATGGGGGCTGAAAGGGGATGCAGTCTGCGATGAGGCCTGTACATTGACATCAAGTTAGCCATAAATGATTCAAGGCTGAATTCAAAATTGTGTGTGACCTACTCGACCGCCGTGTAGGCCTGAGACAGCGGTCAGCACGGGCCATTCACCTAGTGTCGCCGGCTTAGGTTGGATGGCCCCACCGGCCTGCGTAGTTCAGGTTCAGTGGCACCACGTGTCTCCAGCTTGCGTTGAACAGGGTTAGTGGCACCATGTGTTGCAGGCCTGCCATATGGAATTATGCCTCACTGATCGAAGGGGGTCTGCCACGGACTTGGGGACATTGCCATTCAGGACTCAGGACACAGTTCCACATGTGGGGCCTACTGGGCCGAAGAGGACGCCGGTGGAGTATATAAATGGAAATGAGTAATGTGGGCCAGCGTCGGGGGGCAAGCAATGGTCTGTGGAGGCTGCACAGGTCACAGGACTGGTGCTTGGAGCTTGCACCGGCACGTGGTGGGCCCTCTTTGACACACGCCGGTATGTGCAGGTGAGGGGAGCCTTGTTGGTGCACTGTGGCAGGCATGAGCGGTCTGGGGACTTACGGCCCAGGGTGAAGCAGGCGCACAGGGACGCAGGCCCTGCCGCGTTCGAAGCAGGACTCGTGGCGGGCTAAGAGGTGCCGCCCTGGCAGACGCGTTGTCCATTCAGAATGAAAACCATCGAGCAGTGCGACAGGCTTTTTGTTCACACGCCTATGCATGCCTGGCGTACGCAGGTCCAACCCACTATGCACCCGCATGCAGGAGAAGACGTAACGTGCAACATTTCCGCTTTCTGCCCCACAGCCTCTGGTGATATGGTAGCGTCCACTGGCCACTGCACTCCATGCACCTGCAGTTGCTCACAAAATGTTCATTTCCGTGGCACCTCCAGGCCACACCTGGCATCGGGTAGGTTCACATTCCTTGGTCACTTACTGTTCACACACATGCCGGCTCCATGATTCTCCTCACATCCTGCTATTGCATGATCATTGTCTCCATGGCATCTGTGGGTCTTCAGGTGTGGCTCTTGACTGGGCTCCCTTTCATGCTGTGGGTAGTCATCCTGCTTAGCACCAGCAAAAGGCAGGTGTTAAATCCCTGGTGCTATCGCGGCTTATCGCCTGTTTTTGTGGCGCTTCACAGATCTAGCTTTTCATTGTGAAAGCAGTGTTGTGGTTTTTTCGTGTGTTTTTCACGGGAATGCCTACTCTGAATCTCATTAGGGTTGGTTGGTGGTGTCCACAGTGGGGATACATTTTAGGGCATTTATTGCGGAAGTACTGGCGATGTCCGCAGTTTGCACCAGCTTGGGGTGTTAAATTTATCTCCACTTTTGGTGCGGTAAGGTGGGGATGATTCGGAGTTACATCCTTGTGAATATCCCCCTAAGTCTTACTTTCACTTTTTAAAAGCCCTGAAAACTGCTTTGCTTATGGGTGAATGAATATATATGCAGAGAGTGTCCAATTGCAGGAAGTCGGATTTCACAATGGTGTGTGCTTTGTAAGGTATTGTAGTATACCAAAACATATTGCTGTCATGTTCATCTAATTCTTGCTGTTGCATGGTTTACAGACTCACTTAGGCCATTACCTGTTGGACATCCACATATAGAGGTTCTTGCCAGCCATACACATGCCTTTATTGAAGCTTCAAGTGTGGAGCCTCCACCAAAGGTACTCCAATTTCTTGAGTGGGCACCATGTATGATGCTTTCACTCATCAAAACATTTGCCTCCAAAGCATGAGTTAGTTCTTGCAGAACTAAATTACAACGGCCCCATGTGCAAAGATCTTTCTCCCTGTGCTAGAGGATATTGTGCACATTCTCTGCCTGGGACTGCCATGCCTCACATGCCAGCCCCAGCTATTCAAAACAAGTGACAATTACAATGTGACCATCGCTCAGCTCAGATGTCCTTGTGGCAGGGGTGCATGAGGTCATGAGTTTACGACAGTGGCACCTGCCGCAGATGCACCGTCATAAGCCGATCGGTTACACCACCTCAAATGGGAACGCTGAACTGTCAGTTTGATGGGACTGTGCATCTGCCAAACTCTAAATGGTCCTCTTGGCTCCAACAAACCAGCTAGAAACCCTTAATTTACCAACTAAATATATAACGACTCAAATGAAACTATACACTAAGTTATGGACTGAGGTGGCACTTTACAATCCAAAAAAACACGGCTTCAAAGAAAATCCTCGGGGAACAACCTTTACAACGAAGTTTTTACAACGCGGTACTGTTACCACGCAACTTTTGCAACGCAAGTCGTTACAACGACTTGCTCTGGGGGGCGCTCCAGGATAGTAAATAGTTTAATTTACAATCCAACTCCTTCCCTACTATCCACGGGGACTGGAGTTGGAATAGTAAATTAAAATATTTACTATCCAGCGCCCCCCAACGCAAGTCGTTGTAATGACTTGCGTTGTAAAAGTTGCGTAGTAACGGCACGCGTTGTAAAAGTACGCGTTGTAACGTCGTACATCCAAAATCCTCTGCTAAGCTCTGGGACTGTACCACAGCGAAATCCTTGCTCATTTGCTATGCTCTTATGTGACAGCACAACTGTTGCCAGACAATTATGTGAGCATCACTAGAGAGGGTCATTGGCTCCACACACTTTGGGGGCCAGGGCTACATGTTATTATTAAGAAGAGGCTGTGCCCTTCCTTAGAAAACATGTTTGCCCTCCACCACAGCTCTGACAATTTTGTTTATTTATTCAGCTGTCTAAGCATGAACTTTCAGGGGCTCGCGCATAGCATTGAAATAGTATACTACTAGATAACTTATTCTTTTTTTCTCTGGCAGCAGCACAAATGGGAGGAGGGTAGAGATTATCCTACATGAATTTTTTACATCTGATTCACAGTGCAACTGTCACCTGAACTTTTAACCTACACGAATAGTATTGTACAGTTCTTTCTTTCCACACGAATACATATCTATTCGCATGCTATTTACTTGTAATGCTTCACATTACAATACAACATTCATTTAAATCCCGGCCTATTGGACGTACCAATGCTTGTTTTAAAAATATTTCCAAAATGCCGGATCGACCCTGCAGGCCCCTCCACCACCCCCATCACTCCTTCTCGGAGAACCTTATATTATTTGCCACCGTGTCCGGTAACGCTTTCGTGTTTTGTGGAAACAGTAACAAAATTGGGGGTCTGACTGGTGCAGCCACAACCCAAGTAGAAAGCCTTGATTCGTGTCTGCGCGTCGCCTCCATGCTGCAGTAAGCCTCTTTGTCCCCTTTTCTATTTTTTATATTTTTTGTTTGCTACCAGTTCTGTCAGTAACAGAACTGGTAGCAAAAGAAATGCTGGTCCTGGACTACCTGAATTCTTACAGGAAAGCGTTGCTGTGAATACATGGATCAAAAACATGAACATTAACAGCACTGGCATAGGAACACATATTAAACATAAAACTGCCCCAAAAAATGGGGGGCCCCTTCACGTGACACGCAGTGGCTTAATGCAGCAGCTTAATGTGCAAGGGGGTCCCCAACTCTTCAGGGGGCCCCCATCCAGCACGTACCCAATGAACACCTGTAAGGTATGGAAGACTTTGAGGCTCTCGTCACATTCTGTAGGGGAGGGTAGGGAGCATCATTTTGGTCTATGCCAGAGTGCTCGTTAGCCCCGTGCTCCCCTCTCCGACGTGACGTCGAACAGGGCCGCTGTCTGGACACTCCGGCCGAAGAACGGCGCCCGCTCTGCTTTAGACGCCTTTAATAAAACACCGGACCGCCTGAAGCAGTCGAGCAGTGCCCTGGGACTGCCACAGCCGAGCTGCACGTCAGATTCAGGTCACCTGGACTCCTGCCAGTTCAATCCAGCATCTCCCATCAAAAGGCTGGTTTTAAGTTGTAATTCCCCTCTGCAGTGAGACTTAATCAGATGAGTGGTAGGAGAGGCATGATTAAGTTAAGTTTCCCAGTCATTTTAACCCACGTGGACACTGTGCCAGCCTGATAGTGGCTCGCGGTTTGACCAGATGAGAGAGAACCGCTGGCGGCTGCCTGAAGGGTTTCTGTACAAGAAGACACATGTCTCTTAATTAACCTCGAGTTTGTGTGTGATTGGGGAGACAAGCAGAAGAGTGCAACAGACTATTTAGAGAGCAGGGCTTAATGAGAACTAGAGTGAGAGCACCAAATAAGACTCTCTTCAGTGCTTATGTTTGTAAAATATTAAATCCAGGCGTTCAATTTTGTTTGTGAGCCAACACCCACTTTCCTCGGCTCCACCCAATTCCTCCAGTGGCTCCACTGCACTGCTGAAATCCAGGTGTAATACCTGACCTCAATTTCAGGAAGGGAGACTTCCTCAAGTAAGGTTTTGATAGAAGGTGCCCCCACCCACCATCCCTGAGAAAATGTTGAAAAAAATGTATGCAAACGTGCATTCAAAGCACTAATTTGGAAACAAATGGCTTAAACGACTGATACAACTTCTGCAACGTAACACAGTAGTTAGGGTTGACTTTACAAATAACAATTTATTTTTTAGTCTAAACAAACCCTTTTAGGTAAAATTAGGATAGTCAAAGACTGGGGAAAAACATACAATTTAAACCTGTACCATTCTGTTTGCATCTAGCGGTTTGATAGCAGTTCATAGCTCACTGTTCTGGATTATGATTGTAAATTAAGAACTGTACAGTAACAAAAGGATCTCTGTGACAAAAGCAGCAACCCACTGAGCATTGCACATCACATACTGTTCTGTCATCAACATGGTACACGTTCTTTGTAGCAGGCATAATATATATTACACCTGAGAATGAACCTTACCTGTAGGTACGAAAAGGTGTTAGTAACAAACAAGCATGTCTATTGTACTCAGATCCATTATTTATCACTTGCCTTGAAGCGAAATTTAGCTGATTCTATCCACTCTTTTGGCAAGCACCAATACACAGTTAGAAGCACAGGTGCGGTACTTTCAGATTCAGTGATTTGGAATATTCTAAGGTATAATACACACTCACTATAGCCTGGAGTCTAAAGCTCAGTGGTGCACATGCACATCTCAATGTCCAATACTCGCGTATTCACTAAGGGTTTTACCAATGCGATTATCAAAAGCGTTCTGTCACCACCAGTGCTCTTAAAAACAATCAAGGAGTCTTTTGGCTAGTGATCCAGCGGGCTATAGAAAATATATCATAAACAACGCTACCCAACTTCATAACCTATAAACAAAATTCTATACTAAATATGGACCCATTTATGAACCTGATATATTTTGGGCCTACTGAATCAGGTGGTCAGAATAAATCTTTATACACATTATCTACAAACTATATACATATTTATACATTTGCAGAAAGAATATTGTCATTAGAATAAAACCCAACCATTTAAACGACCACCATAGGCGACGTGATCTAGCTAATAGTAACCTACACTTATGAATAACCAAGACCAGCTTGTTTGTCAAAAGTAAGATTTTATTTACTAAATTATGGTATATAATTAGGAGGTTTTATAAATGAATTTTATTAGCAATAAAGCAAGCATGATTGTAAAGAATTAAGAGAAAATACAATTTAAGCAAATGAATCAAATTCAAAGTGAATATTTAAAGTTTAGCATTTCTAAAACCTAAGTCCCTAAATAAGCTAAATAGATATAAATTATAGTAAAGTTCTTTGAGGATTCTTACGTGCTCCAAGCAAAGTCCAGCAGCACTTCACCCTCATCGGAAAGTCAGAAAGCAGCAGCCAGCCCAACCCTAAGGGCATGACTTTTTATACCTTTCTACGCTAACTAAACTAGCAAAGGAAAGTTTTCAGAAATCCTCGACGTCCCATTGGCTGAGAGTGACAAGTGACATGTCACCCAATTCTCAAAAAGTTCCACTAAAATCATATTTCATAAAGACCATTGTTCCTTCCACGTGAAGCCAGAAGCTTCCTCATGTTGCAACAAATGTAATAAGTCATTCTCGCATCGTCCATTGACTTTCATTATACTTCCGCGGATGCCAAGTTAAGGATTTGACAAAATGTTCACTTTCGACCTTGGCCATGTCCGACAGAATGATGTCAGCTCATCAGTTTTTGCTTTGTGAATACAGCTTCAATAAACGCTTTAATTCAGAATGGGCGTCTCGTGACTTTCTGCAGAATTATAGGTCAGCTCTTTTTCTGCGGTTCAAATGACTAGGCCCAAAAGCAGGCAACTTATGTTTTCTAGTATAAAACAAACACAAGAAAAGTATTAATGTAAGAAATAAAGTAGATTCTGTATCCACCCCATGGTTTACTAATTAATTAACCCACCCGATTAATCAAAATGTTACCTAGCCATTGCAAACAAATAAAGCAGCGTTTATATTTACCAGTCTCCGTTTTTCCAAGAGACCCATATGCACCTAGAATAGTAGAAATGACATCACACAGACAAGGAAAGCAAAACAAGCACATGCTTCTTTTAAGTTTGCAGCAATTAGTAATGACAAAAACGAAAACAATAAATTAATTTATTATTTTGCACGAACAAAAAGATGCAACATTTATGCACGTTTATGAGCACACATGTTAGTCCCCCCACGTGTAAAGTTTAATCTAAGTTGTATTAGCATAACATATCACAAATCATTAATATTATTATTCATGTTATGGAAATATGACTTTGCGAGTTAAAACAAAATTTTGTTTTCTATCTCGCTCCATCAACTCCCTCATCTGGTGATTAACAAATCACCACACCAGCATTCAAAATTTTGGTAAATTAAATTTATAAGAAATCGATTCAAATTCATTTGTATCAGTAAACCTAAAAGTCTGTTTCTGCATAATCTTTGCAATTAACATGACGCTCTCTATGTAATTCCTGTAATTCGATCTCCCTTTCTTCTTCTTTTCTGAGTTTATAGATTCTTTTCTTTTCTTTCAACTGTTTCTTTCTTTTATGTAACAAACAACCTAATTTGGTCAAAATAAAAATGAATACTATTACAATCAAAGGTGCCAGAATCTTGCCAAGAATTGAACTTCCGATATTATGAAACCAGTTTTTAATTGCTTGAAACCTTTTTGAAAGTTTCCCTGTAAAATCTTCTTCTTCTAAAGGAATTATCTCTGAATGCATTTGTGTAATATTCTTAATATACATTTCAATATTCTTACTTTCATCAGGTATATATGTACAGCAATGTTGAACATGTAAAATGCCACAGACTCCTCCTTCTTTTGCTAGGAGTATGTCTAAAGCAAGACGGTCTTGAATTACCATAGATCTAATTGCAATAACTTCAACATTCACTAATTGAAATCCATCAGCAGTGTCAGTTGATAATCTATCAACTATAGTGGACAATTTTCTGATTCTCCCTGCATTTAGGGTTATACCTACAAAAGGAATTACAGCTTGAAAAATATCTCCCAGAACTTCGGTAAAAGTTTCTCTTTTAGCTCTATTTACATAATTATGAATTTTAAACAATCCTTCTGAATCTCTGTCAACATGAAACACTTTAGGAAAAACAATTCCCACATAACAAGTTCCATACCAATGGTCTGGAAGGTTGTAGTAGGCTTTGTCACCACAAACAAAATAAATCCCAGGAAAGATAGGATCTTTTCCACCTTTAAATCCCCAACCTCCCATAATCTGATAAGTATCTTCACAGTTACTTGCACCTACAAAATAATTATCAAAAAGTGTGTTATCTCTTCTAATGCAAAGCTTTCCACTAACTGGTTTGTCTATGTGAATTGCAATATTTTCAAGCATTTTACCATTTAATTTCTCATCCTCTTTCTGCCAGAAAGCAGTTTTAGTCTGCTTGACTAATTCATTTCTCTTATAAATTGCTCTTCTCTCCTCAACCATATTCAAAAATTTCTTTCCTTCAGCACTTAATTTACATGTTAGATTATTCTTGTAAGCATACTCATATGTGAGTTCGTTAGTAACGAGGAAATATTCTCTCATTTGTTTTGCTTTCTTATGCTTATTTAAAGCATTATCAATCTTAACATTAGCAAAAATTTCATCATAATTTGAATAGTAATATTCTAAACGACCAGTTTGATAAAATAAACTAGTTAATACACTACATGTTACAGCATAAGTGAGAGGAAGCATATTATATGTTACTCCCTCAGAAACAGAAGCAGGTAACTTAACACAGACATAGCAGTCTTTTGCATCCATTACCTTGACATATTCACTCAAAAGCTTTGTGAATGTATTACTTGAAAAATCACCTATTGATTTATCCTGATGAATGTTAGGCTGATGATCAATAACTTTTGCAGATGTACTATGTTTAGTTTGGCTAACCAGAGCTTTGCTTGTTATGTTAACTTTGTGTAATTCTCTATTCATTTCTAAAGGGATAATCACAGCTAGTATCAACCAGAGCAGAACTAAAATGAGCAGACATACCAGAGTCATCTTACAGCATCTTTTAAAAACAGAACATCTTGAAGTGTTCTCCTTAACATAAGGCATTTTTGGTTAAATTTAGCCTCAGGAATAAAAATAAATTTTAAAATTTCTAAAATATTTACACCCCCCTTTTAAAATATATTTTTCTTTCTCTTAAAACCCTAAACAAGATTTCTTCGACCTTATGTCATACATAAGTTTCTTTTAACTAAAAACAGTTTTTCTTCGACCTTGTGTCAACTAACAAGATTTCTTCAGCCTTTTGCCAATTTAATATTTTTGTACTTCAATCATTGTCACTAATTTCTTGGATTTCGTTTTCTTCTTCACTACTATCATATATGTCAATAACAGGTGGAATTACTAAGTAAGTCCACTCAGGAGACTTGTATTTTTGATTTGGTCTTATTATCCTCTTCCCTTTTCTCGATATCACTTCAATTTTTCTTCCAACTCCAACTTCTTTTCCAGGACTCTTTTGACTACTGATTTCTTCAACTTGTTCTATTGGCTTTTTGATCAATCTGACTCTCAATCTTCCACCAGGCCAGTAGTCTGCTTTTCTCACGTACTTCTTCTTTGGTTCAGAATTATTTGATTCTGACTTCCAAGTCCTTTTCTTTCTCTTTTCACTTTCACTTTCCACGTCACTTTCTTCAGTTTCGTAGTCTGAAATTTCAATTGACTCAGGAACTTCTCTATTCGGCAATTTCACTCCTTCAGGAACTTCACTTTGTCTTCCATCACTGGTACTCGGTAATTCGTTCTCCTCCTCTTCCTCAATTACCTCTAACTTCCCAGATTTCGGATTTTTGTTCCTTACTTCAGAGCTTGTTCTCTGCCTTTCGATACTCTCCTGGTCTGAAACTTCTTTTTGTTCAGCTTCTCTGTCTTCAATGGAGACAACCGAATCCTCAGTTATCTTTCCTTTTAACAGATTCTCTTCACCTTCAGAATCTATTTCAATGATTTCTAAGTCTTTTCTTGTTACATTTCCATTCACAGGCACAGTTTCCAGATGTCGACTTTCTTGTCGATCTTCAGAATCTGGAATTATTTCACCTTCTGTTCTGTCTTCTGCCTCAGAATCAGAATCATCTGTGGTATCACTTTCAACATCAGAACTCTCAGGAGTTGGTACTGGAATAGTATGACTAGGATGAATCCATCGTTTCAATCCTCTGCACTTTACAGCATTAGTAGTGATCAAGATTATCTGCCTAGGTTTCTGCCATCTAGGAGTTAGACAATTCCTTCTCCGATGTACTTTCGTTCTGACCCAATCGCCAGGTCTCAAATCATGAGTCAAAACCTTTTCATTTGATTGTGCTTCAGTTCCCACCTGATTAGACACAGAAGTTACCATATCAGATAACCTTTTACAGTAATCCAAAATTGCACTGTCATTTATGCTCAACAGTTTACCTACAGGTACAAAAGCTTGCCTCATAACTCTTCCCATTAAAATTTCATGAGGACTCAAACCTGTCTTTTTATCTGGTGTACTTCTTAATGACATCAAAACAAGTGGAAGAGCATCTGTCCACTTAATTCCTGTTTCAAGACACATTTTTCCAATTCTGTTTTTGATTGTCCCATTTATTTGTTCAACTACACCTGATGCCTCTGGTCTGTATGCACAGTGTATTTTCTGCTCAATGCTCAAAGCTTCGCAAATTAATTTCATCAGTTTGTTATCAAAATGGCTTCCTCCATCACTCTCAATAGTGACTGGAAAACCGTACCTTGGGATAATTTCTCTTAGCATTAGTTTTGCTACTGTAATTGAATCACAATGTCGTGTAGGAAAAGCCTCTACCCATCTTGAGAATAAGCATACAATTACAAGCACATATTTCAAACAATTGTGTAAGGGCATTTCAATGAAATCTATTTGTAACCTGGTAAAGGGACCACCTTCTCGACCAATTATTCCTGTCCCCACCACTGATTTTCTGTTTGGATTCATTTGTTGGCATGACAAACACCTTTGACAAAAAGATTCAGCAATGGTTCTAAACTTGGTATTGAACCATGTTTCTCTGAAAAGTCTGACCATAGAATCTCTTCCTAGATGTGCTGGACCATGATATAATCTGGCCATGTCAGCAATCAAACAATTTGGTAAAACTACTCTGCCATCTTTGTAAACCCACACTCCATCTTCTTCACGTGGTCTACAATCTGATCTTAACCATAGGTCTTTTTCATCATCTTCTGCTTCGTTTTGTAAATCTCTAATCTCATGCCATGTCTCTACAACAGTTGTTAGCATTAATGAATTTGAATCAGTTTCTTTACTCCTCTCCCGATTGTATGAATAATTTTTCCTTGCGCAGTACTTTGCTGTTTCGTCTGCGAAGGCATTTCCCTTGGAAATATAATCAGTTCCTCTAGTGTGTGCTGCACACTTGACTATGGCAATTTCTTTTGGTAATTGTATTGCTTCAATTAATCTCCTAATGAAAACTGCATTTTTAATTGGTGATCCTGTTGATGTCATGTATCCTCTCTGTGACCAGAGTTGTCCATAATCATGTACAACTCCGTACCCATACTGACTATCAGTAATGATGGTAACTCTTATATCTTTTGATATTTCACATGCACGAATTAAAGCAATCAATTCAGCCACTTGTGCTGAACGAACTCCTTCAAGACATGATGCTTCTTCAACATCTACAACTGTACAAACTGAGTATGAAGCTTTCAAGACACCTCCTTCGGATCTTAAGCATGAGCCATCTACAAAGTAGACAAAATCCGATTCAGACAAAGGTCTGTCTTTGATGTCTTTTCTTGGTTTAGTGCAGAATTCCATAACATCTAAACATTCATGTTCAGTTTCAATGTCATCAACAATTTCAGAATCAGGCAGTAATGTAGAAGGATTCAGATTCAAACATCTTGAAATCGAAACATTATCTGCTCCCAGTATGATTTTCTCATACTTTGTCAATCTGCTACTTGTTAAATGTTGAGTCTTACCTCTTGTCAGTAATATTTCAACTGAATGAGGCACAAAAACTTTTACAGGAAATCCCATAATGATTCCTTCACTTTGTTCGAGGCTGATACTTGTAGCTGCAACTGCTTTCAAACAACCTGGTAATGCTTTTGCAATTGGATCAAGAACTGCAGAGAAGTATGCAATAGGTTTCTTTAAATTTCCATGTCTCTGTATTAACACAGATAATGCACATCCTTCTCTTTCACTGCAATACAGTTCAAAATCTTTCTCATAATTTGGCATGCCTAAAGCAGGAGCTTGGCATAAGCTCTTTTTCAGGTTCTCAAAAGATTCCATCTCAGCATCATTTAGAATAATTGGATCTTTTACATCTGATTTGGTCAGTCTTTGTAGTGGTTTTGCAATTACTGAAAATCCACTTATCCATTGTCGACAGTAACCTACCATTCCCAAGAACATTCTGACCTGTCTTTGTGTTCTTGGTGGTAACATTGCTTGAATCATTTTTATTCTCTCTATTGTTACTTGTCTTTTTCCTTTTGCAATTCTGTGACCAAGATATTTTACTTCTTGTTTGCAAAACTGTAGTTTTGCTGGGGACACTTTATGTCCTTCTTCTGCAAGGCGATTTAACAGAATTATTGTGTCTGTTACACAATTTTCTCTTGTCTTTGCAGCTATCAGCAAATCATCAATATACTGCACTAGCGTAGACCTACCTGGTAAATCTAGGTCTTCTAATGATCTTTTTAACAATTCATTAAAGATTGAAGGACTTTCTGTATAGCCCTGAGGGATTCTTGTCCATCCAAGGGTCTTACCTTGGAATCTGAAAGCGAAGATTTCATAACTGTCTGGATGTAAGGGAACAGTAAAGAATGCATTGCAAAGGTCAATGACTGTATACCATTCAGCATCATGTGGAATCTGAAATAGAATTACTGCTGGATTTGGAACCACAGGACAACATGGAACGACAATTTGATTAACCTTTCTCAAATCCTGTACGATCCTAAATGTTCCGTTAGACTTTTTAACTCCCATAATTGGTGAATTACAAGAGCTACTCTTCATTTCCTTTAATACACCTTGCTTGATTAATTTTTCAATTATAGGTGTAATACCTTCAATTGTTTCTGTTTTCATTTTATACTGTGGAGTGTTTGGAAATTCTATTCCCTGTTTCAATGCAATTTTTACAGGATCTACGCTTTTCATTAGACCCATCTCATTCCCAGTAAAATCCCATATTTCAGATTTCACTGCTCCTTTTAGCTCTTCAGGTAAATCCTTTTCTTCAAATGCAGGAAACAATTTTGTTTCTTCTGCTTCTATCATCATCATTGTCATTCTGTATAAACCATCTTCCTCCATTGTTTGTAACTCAACTCCATCAGGAGAACAATATATTCTGCAATTCATTTTACATAGGATGTCTCTGCCTAATAGATTTACTGGACTACTATTACAAACCACAAATCTGTGTTTGTCTCTGTAGTTTCCAATTTCAACTGGTACTGGATCAGTTAAGTCTGTTTTAATTTGCTGATTACTTACTCCGACAACTTGGATGGTATCCCCTGAGAGAGGTAGGTTTTCAATTTCCACTGATCTAACAGTAGAACGGGTAGCACCAGTGTCCACTAGAAAAGTGATGTCTACATCATTAACTTTCCCGTTTACATAAGGACCAGACTGGTCAACCTCAAGAGTGGCTCCAACAACACACTCTTCCTCCTCTCTCGGGCACCGTCAGCAATAATCATCAGAATCGCTGTCTTGACTTTCTGCTAATAAAAATTGTTGTGAAGCATTTTGCATTTGAACCCTTTGCTGCTTTTGCTGTTTCTGTGGTTTTATTACCTGTTCACTTCCCTGAAATCCCACGTTTGGATTATATTTTTGAACTCCCCCACAATTCGGAAAAGGTGGTTGTGGCAATTGGTCTTGACGATTATTCACCTGTTGTTGTTGCTGTTGCTGTAACTGTCGCTGAATATTAAATTCGTTTAACCCCTGTTGCATCTGTAGCTGTCGCTGCAGGTCAACACCATTCTGCATCTGTGGATTCAATAAGGGATTCTTTAAGTTTTTAGGAGGATGAGGACACTCGTCCCTCCAATGTCCAATTTCGCCACAATTAAAACAAGGTAATCTTTGTTTCAGCTCTTCTATCTTTGGGCTAAATTTCTTTGGGAAATTATTACCTTTAAACTTTCCTTGTATCTGGTTTGTATTTCCAGTTTGAACAAAATTAGTGTTCTTATTACCCATGCTGGCAATCTGTTGCTCAGCCACCTTTACCTGAGCCCACATGGCTTTCTCCTTCAGCTTCTTCTGTTTTACTTCTATTTCATCACTGCAATATTTTGCTTTTCTTAGAATATCATCTACAGATAGTGATTGCCATCCGACAATACTAGTTCTAATCATTTCTCCAATTTCAGGTTTTAGTCCATAAACAAATCTATAGACAAAATGACTCATGTCTTTTTCATCTAATTTTTCATAACCACTGTATTGTTTAAAGATTAACAATAGTCTTTCATAAAAGGAATGAACTGATTCTTTTGTTTCCTGTTCTGTTCTTTCTGTTTTAACCCAATCGACTTCTTTGGGTGGAATTTTGTTTTTCATCCAAACAATTACTTTTTCATAGAAGTCCATTACAATTGGATTTGGGGCACCTGTTTCTTTAATTCGCTCAGGTTCTGCTTTTGGCCAACTAATCGATATTTTGCATTCTGTCCAAAGATCAGATGGAACAACAATGTCAAAAAATCCATCTAAATCAATCCACAGAACTTTTGACACTTTGATAAATCTATCAACTTGCCTGTACCACTCGACTGGTCTTTCCCTCAATTTTGGAAAGTCATTTGTAAATAACAGAATGTCCTGTCTCGACCAAGGGACATGAACATATCCTCCACCTGCAACTTCTCTCATTGGAAATTGTTTTGACAATTTATCCAATCTTTCATCTTCCTTCTTTTTCGTCCATTTTACTCTCCATTTATTCAGTTCTCCTAGCTTTTTGATATAGACAATCAAATCTTTAATGTGAACTATTCTTCCCATTGAGTTCAAACTCTCAATGTCGCTTTCTGAAAAATCTAATCTGTAATGCTTTGCAAAATTCTTTTGTTTACTCACATCGATTTCAAGTTCTGCTGCTAGATCCTCTAGTTGATCATATTTGTTTTTCGTTTTCCACTGAATGCTTTTGCAAATGAACAGTAGTTCATCATCTCGATAGTAATTTAAACTATCTGGACCAATTGTTCCAATTATTAATTCTTCGATATTCGCTTTTAATTTGGCTACGTCAAGTTTTGGTGTGGTTACCCTGACTTCAGGACTCCCTATATCTGATACAGCACCCATTGGTGTTTTTGGAGATAAATCCTCATTAAAGGTTAAATCAGGCATTCTCGATTTAGAAGTGTTTATTTCAGATAAATCTGAATAAAATCTTTCAGCAGCCTTTTGAATTTCTGTATTTAAAGGAATAGTTAATCCAGTTTTGTTTGTTTCTCTTTGCTCAAACACGGGTTGAACAGGACCAATCGTTACTGGAACTGTGACAGCTTCCATGCCTTTTGTCATTCTTTTAATTAATTCTTCCTTTGATCTTATATATTCATTATAATCAACATCTTCAACATTTCTTGTCTCTCTTGTATAATCTTTTGGAGGTTCCCTTGCTCTTGGAGTCATTGTAAAATGTCTACCTTCATTTCGAACATTCTCGAATTCTGATCTTCTAGGAGTTTCAGTGATTTCACAATTATTTGGATAAAGTTTAGGAGCTTCACTAATTGGTGGTGCACTCGGTGAAGTTTCAGTAGAAACCACCGGAGTAGACCATGATCTAGGAGGTCTCAAAGGCTGATTAGGCTGATTCTTTCTAGCAGTTGTATATATTTCTTCCATAACTGCATCCTCAGATTCACTTTCCATAGATTTCCCTGTAGGAGTACCCATTACCATTTCATGAATTAAATACAATCCTTCACTCATGTTTCCCTGTCTCCACATTCGCAATCTATCTTCATGAGTTTCTCTTTTCCAAGATGGATTTTTAGAAGGTCTTTTAATTCCACTAGCTTCTCTTTGTAACTGACACATCTCATCTTCCCACTCAACTAAAGCTTCAAATTGAGTTGGTCTCGGTTTAGGAACAAGAGCATTCATTTTCTCTCGTAAGTTTCTTAAAACTCTTACGTTAAATGAACCTTCATCAGGCCAAGTTAAAACACCGTCATTTTTAGTATAACGTTTCCAATTATCGAACCATAAGACAGTATGATATCCGTATTCACCTTCCATATACGCTGCAGGTGTTTTATACTTATGAAGTAGTTTACCACCTCGCGTTTCGATTTTCTTGTCAGGTGAAAATAAATTCTTGAATTTCTGAAATAATGTTGACTTTTTCTCAACATGTTTAAAATGATAACTCATTTTTAAAGTTAAATCTAATTCACAAAATCGTTCGTAAAATATTTCCGGGATGTTCCGTAAAGCAACCAATCCGTGCGCGAAACACACCAACAAGCCAATGACAGTTGAGCTACGTCACTTTTCTGCTCAACCAATAAATTTGGAGTTTTTCCGAACTACCAATCAGCTCACTGGCCGTCAGAGACTCAAGAGCCAATCAGAATACAGCTTGTGACGTAGGTCACCCAATCCCAGCGCGGCTCTGTGACGTACACAGTAGCTGCGGTTTCTCGCTTCTCACTCCTGGCGCTTACCCCTCCTTCACAAAATCTTTTCACAGCGCCATTTTAAGGACACTTTTCAGTGTAAATTAATTCTTAACGATGACTATAAAGACAACATCTGTTCGTTTCACTATTTAGGATAGATTACATACATTCAAGTATCCACACTTCGGAATAGACGGCGCTATTCACACTAAGGATAATATTCAATTGTCAGTAGAGTAACCTTACCCCACCCTTCTAACACGTATAATTATGAACTCGCTTTGCTCTGAACCCACCGCGAAGTGAAAGTTCTAAGAGTTCCACTTGAACATAAAATACAATTCAAACTCGCACTTTTACACAGAAAATTCCCTAATTTCAAACACACATGAAATCCGTACAGGACTCTCACCTGTTTATAGATATCATGCACCGTTAGCAAAATAACGACGTTATCCGTACAGGGCTCTCACCTGTTTATAGATATGAAACATGTACCCGTACAGGACTCTAACCTGTTTATAGATAATCATGCACCGACGTTAATTTTACCCTTCACTCAAGCTCGGATATAACTAATACTCTCATCACAGTGAGTTTTATGGAAGGCGCTTTGTCCCTATTCTCATGCTGCTTCGATTTCTTAGAAAACCCTCACTATACAAGATTCAGACCTAGCCCTAAAACTGTGCTGCTCGGCGACAACACTATGGTACACGGCGATACCTCTTGTGATACTCGGCGATATCACTACAAACAGAACAGATGGCTTGCGTGACTAATTTCTCGCCACACAATCTATACCGGTATAGCTTACAGATAGGCACGAAAAACGAACTTAACATGTGTTAGAACATTGATCCTATTTCCATACCATAACGCAACCCTTAGCAACCAACATATTACCTTGGTTACCTCTTAGCAACCATCAATTTCTGCTACCAGAGAATTGATCCAGCGGGCTATAGAAAATATATCATAAACAACGCTACCCAACTTCATAACCTATAAACAAAATTCTATACTAAATATGGACCCATTTATGAACCTGATATATTTTGGGCCTACTGAATCAGGTGGTCAGAATAAATCTTTATACACATTATCTACAAACTATATACATATTTATATATTTGCAGAAAGAATATTGTCATTAGAATAAAACCCAACCATTTAAACGACCACCATAGGCGACGTGATCTAGCTAATAGTAACCTACACTTATGAATAACCAAGACCAGCTTGTTTGTCAAAAGTAAGATTTTATTTACTAAATTATGGTATATAATTAGGAGGTTTTATAAATGAATTTTATTAGCAATAAAGCAAGCATGATTGTAAAGAATTAAGAGAAAATACAATTTAAGCAAATGAATCAAATTCAAAGTGAATATTTAAAGTTTAGCATTTCTAAAACCTAAGTCCCTAAATAAGCTAAATAGATATAAATTATAGTAAAGTTCTTTGAGGATTCTTACGTGCTCCAAGCAAAGTCCAGCAGCACTTCACCCTCATCGGAAAGTCAGAAAGCAGCAGCCAGCCCAACCCTAAGGGCATGACTTTTTATACCTTTCTACGCTAACTAAACTAGCAAAGGAAAGTTTTCAGAAATCCTCGACGTCCCATTGGCTGAGAGTGACAAGTGACATGTCACCCAATTCTCAAAAAGTTCCACTAAAATCATATTTCATAAAGACCATTGTTCCTTCCACGTGAAGCCAGAAGCTTCCTCATGTTGCAACAAATGTAATAAGTCATTCTCGCATCGTCCATTGACTTTCATTATACTTCCGCGGATGCCAAGTTAAGGATTTGACAAAATGTTCACTTTCGACCTTGGCCATGTGTTGCAATGCTAAAGGTACTTTGTAATGTAAGTAGATCCAGTAGCCGTTGATGTTCTTAATTAAATTTATTATTTAAAGTTGGTAGAAAGGAAGGCCCCACCGGGAGCAGCATCCAACTGCTCAGCCCCACTCATACAAACTGACCACTCATTCAAACCATGCATACATGAACATTCTAATGACATCACACATACACAGGCTGAGCAGCAGGGAAAGAGATGACCAGAATATAACACCATGTCCGACAGAATGATGTCAGCTCATCAGTTTTTGCTTTGTGAATACAGCTTCAATAAACGCTTTAATTCAGAATGGGCGTCTCGTGACTTTCTGCAGAATTATAGGTCAGCTCTTTTTCTGCGGTTCAAATGACTAGGCCCAAAAGCAGGCAACTTATGTTTTCTAGTATAAAACAAACACAAGAAAAGTATTAATGTAAGAAATAAAGTAGATTCTGTATCCACCCCATGGTTTACTAATTAATTAACCCACCCGATTAATCAAAATGTTACCTAGCCATTGCAAACAAATAAAGCAGCGTTTATATTTACCAGTCTCCGTTTTTCCAAGAGACCCATATGCACCTAGAATAGTAGAAATGACATCACACAGACAAGGAAAGCAAAACAAGCACATGCTTCTTTTAAGTTTGCAGCAATTAGTAATGACAAAAACGAAAACAATAAATTAATTTATTATTTTGCACGAACAAAAAGATGCAACATTTATGCACGTTTATGAGCACACATGTTAGTCCCCCCACGTGTAAAGTTTAATCTAAGTTGTATTAGCATAACATATCACAAATCATTAATATTATTATTCATGTTATGGAAATATGACTTTGCGAGTTAAAACAAAATTTTGTTTTCTATCTCGCTCCATCACTAGCACTGCCCAAAGGCACTCCTCGTTAATACTGTCCACTCTTGCTGGGCGAAATGCTTTTGCCAGGACATGCGCACTGGTAATCATGCAGTTCTAATCATTGCTACCGAAACGAAGATTAGAACTGATTCCGAAGCACACTTCCTACCTTGGTTCAGCAGGAAATCTCTGCACTGTCTGAGAGTCAGAATTGCGCTAATCCCAAGCGCGTGACTCGGGGCACGATCTGTATGAAAACAGCAGCCCTAACTCCTCAAGTCTCATAAGATGTTGCAGGGCATGACCTGCAACTTGAAAACAATGATGTTAAAGGCTCCCTGCATTGGAGTGCATTAATACTGTATATTTAATTTAGGCTCATATGAACTAAGGTCCTTTAAGGCTCATAAGAGCATTTTCCAAGGACTATTTAATAATGCCATAATAGTGTCCCTATGCAAGAAGAGCAGGCAATTGCTGCATTTCAGGGATTAGCATTCCTGACATTATTTATTTATTTATTTATTTTTATTGATAGTTACACAGCAGCAACATTTCATAAAACCTTGTATAAACAGAAGAAAATAGAAAAAAAGGAAAGGAATACATACAATACATCCAGGCATGAGCATGAGCATGAGAAGGCAGCTTAAGCCAGTTATCCATAATTACGTAGATGGCCAATACACAATTCAATTCATCTCATTTCGAATCAACCCTTATAGTATTCACGAAAAACCCGCCATATATTTATACCCATCTGTCGCTTCCTGAGCCCTTTAACAGAAAATAAACACCATTCCAATTTATACAAATTATACATTCTGGCTCGCCAGAGTTTACATTTTGGAGGATCTTTCTGCAGCCATTCAGCTGCTATGCAGAGACGAGCCACAGTCATAGAAAAAAAAAAAAATATCGATGTTGATTTAAAACATTCATAGAGCTATCTGTAGGCGTTTTCCCTAATAACATCATAACAGGAGTAATGGTCACAGGAAAATGTATAACCAAAGACAAAAACTTTTCAATATCTGTAATAAATCTATGCAGTTTGTCACATCTTAAAAAAATATGAATACTGTCCGCTTCATCTTCCCCACAACGAAAACATTTCCCATCATACCCATTCCCCCACCTAGCCATCCGTGCGGGGGTATAATATAAATCAAATAAGGTCTTAATAAACAGAATTTTCAAATTTGCGGACATTAAGATTCTCTGGACATAACTATCAGTTCCTTAATCCCAATATCTGGGTCTTCCAGACCCTCAGACCATTTCCTATTATACCTATCAAGATCGTCTGGCCTTCCAGAAAGCAAAAGTTGGTATAAGGCTCCAATTTTAAGCTGTCGTCTGACCCCCTCTACAACAGCATCAGGTCGCATATTAACATTGATCCGAAATAAAAAGTCCCTAATTTGCAAGAATTTAAAAAACTGTACCCTG
This sequence comes from Lissotriton helveticus, assembly GCF_964261635.1. Classification (NCBI taxonomy): domain Eukaryota; kingdom Metazoa; phylum Chordata; class Amphibia; order Caudata; family Salamandridae; genus Lissotriton; species Lissotriton helveticus. The sequence goes on along the minus strand of NC_136065.1, from coordinate 1,460,897,769 downwards.
GGAAGACCGTATTGAAAAACTAATTCATCAAATGATTTACATAGTCCGTTAGCAGAGTACAGATCTCCGAGATGCCTAATGCCTTTCTTTCTCCAGCTTTGAGAGATATTATCCCCAAATATTCCTGGTAAATGTTTTAACGCATTCAAGGGGGTATAATATGAAATTTTCCCCAATGTCTTCAACTTGCGAATAGATTTCCACACTTTAAATGCACAGTTCAATACTTTAAATTGTGTACGTTTAAAGTAGCTCAATTAATAAACATTGTCTTGCGATTGGGCCAATAAGGATTTCAAAAATTGTGGGTGCCGTGGAGTTGTTAACAGCACCTTCCCCAGTAATTAACACCCGCATTTTCAACAAAAAACATGTTACAAAATATAATGCAAAATCAGGTAACGCAAGGCCCCCTCTCTCAAGCGCTAAGGTTATAAATCTCATCGCGCGCCTGGGCCTACCCGGACTCCATATGAATTTCCCACAAATTGATTGCAAGTGTTGTAACCTAGCCTTGGAATCGTCCAGAGGTATTGACCGAAATAAATAGAGAACCTTGGGAAGGACATTCATTTTAATAATATTACAGGGTCCAATTACTGTAAAATACAAACGCTCCCACCTATCCAAGGAGGCTTTCACTTTCTGAGTAAGTAAATTCCAATTTGCATCCATCTACTCAGGCATGGAGACTCGGATTTGTATGCCCAAATAGGTCACCTCTCTAACTACCCGCTCATCCCTCCATAATATACTATCAGAGCATAAGATCTGCGTTTTCGACTCATTTAGTTTATACCCAGCAAAGAAGCCAAATTCTTTGGCTAACCGCTCAATCTCCTTAATCGCAAGAGAAGGATTCACTGTAGTCACGGCTGTATCGTCCACGTAGGCGAAAACTGAAAATTGATAATCAAAAACTTGAAATGGAGGAATACAAATATTGTGTGACAATTGTTCTATAAAGGAGTTAATATAAAGGGCAAACAGAAGAGGGGAGCAAGGGCAACCCTGTCGGGTGCCCCTAGTTATGGTTACAGAGTCCGAAAGCAACCCCATTACAGAAATCTTGGCAGTGGAATCTCTGTATAGTGCCTGCATAACTACAATACATTTTTTACCAAAACCAATTTCATCCAGCAGTTGCCACATATAATACCATTGAACGCGGTCAAACGCTTTCTCTGCGTCCAATAAAATCAATGCTAAATCCCTCTTTTCAGTCGCTGCGATATCAAATAATGTTACGACTTTGTTCACATGTGCCACCGTGCCCCGCTCGGGGATAAAGCCATGTTGATTCAGTGAAACCAGGGGTGTGATAACTTTAGACAAACGGTTTGCCAACATTTTGGAGTAGATTTTATTATTGCTATTCAGTAAGGAGATTGTGATCCCACTAGCTCTGGCAGTTTACCCTTTTTGCAAAAAACAGCGATCGCAGCATCTGACCACGTTCTAGGTGGATGACCTACCTGTGCTAACTGTAAAACCTTTACATCTCTTCTTTAATTACATGGAAAAACAGCCTGTAGACCTCCAACGGAACTCTATCGGGCCCTGCCGCTTTCCCTAATGCCAAGCTTTTAACTGCAATTTCTAATTCTTTCATAGAGATCGGACAATCGAGTTGCCCCACAAAAGAGGGAGCTAGTCGTTTTAGTCCCTCCTCAAAAAATATATTCTGGTCCCCAACAGTCCTCCTCTGCTGCGTATAAAGCGTAGAGTAAAACTGTTGAAAAATCGAGAGAATCTGCTGAGGATCAGAATGTAACACCCCGTTCAAATCCCTCAATGCCTAAATGTTTCGTGCAGATTCCTTAATTCGAAGTCGCACAGCCAACCGTTTCCCAATGATTTCTCCAAATTCATGACTTTGTCGCTTAAAAATCAGATGTTTCCTACCATTCTCGACACTCCAGTACCCCAGGACATTAGCACGATGTTTAGCAATACTATTTAATAATCCGTATAGGTCATTCTGGCCTGAGGCAATCCCATTAGTTAGAGCAGCTTTTGCCTCTGTCAGTGCCTCGTAGTATCGTGTCAGCTCCAATTTATGTTTCTTTTGCTGCGCTAAACTAAAACTAAGTACTTCCCCCCGAAAGCAGGCCTTAAAAGTATCCCAGACTGTCATAACGGATGCTGTGCCATTATTATTTTCAAAAAAGCCCTTAATCCAAATACACATATAATCCTTAAATTCTTCATTTAAACACAGTTTCCGATCAAATGTAAAATTATTAAGTATGGGCCTCTTCCTACATGAAGCTAGTTCAAAAACAATTGGAACATGGTCCGAGGATATCCTTGGGTAAACCTGAATTACCGAATCGACCAACAATGAGGTGGGAGCAAAAAAATAGTCTAATCTTACTAATTTTCTATGTGGATAAGAATAGAAAGTGTAACCGCTATCATCCCCCCTTATTTTCCCCCATACATCCACCAACCCATGATCACAAAGTAAATTATGAAGTGCTTTAAAAACTTTGGGCTTCTGTCCACTATATTTATCAGGGCCATCCTGTATAGCTGATTAGTTAAATTTATATTTATGTCACCACAGATAATCAATGGTTGTGGCCATGTGGCTTATTCAGCATTTAACTCAACTAAAACTCCCGCATCATCAACGTTAGACCCATACATGGTACAAAGCGTAAGTTTATACCCCTCCAGGCCACATTCAGCTGCAGCCCATCGACCATTTTTATCCATTAATGTGCGGCCAACTTTAACAAAATTTCGTCTAGCCAGGATGGCTACACCCCGAATCATACCGGTTTGACCAGACGCAGAAATTAAAGAGAATCCCAATTCATTCAAGATACTCCTCCTGGCCCAAGATATATGGGTTTCCTGTACACATAATAGGTCTGCCCTAATATGTAGTAATTCAGCAGCCACTTTTTGTCATTTTACTACATTGTTGAGACCTGACACATTCAATGAGCAAATTTTTATTCCATCAGGTATCATTACTGCACTTTATATTCACCAATCCCCAATACCACCTTTCCAAAGCCAAGCTGCCCTTTGCTGCAAAAAAATCTATCCATTCCTCGTACCCAATATCTTAAACATTTTCTTGCTGCTGTGAAAAACATTTTTTCCCTTTTTACTCCTCCCTTAAGTGCTACCCAACCCCCTAAAACCCCCGCCCAGTCTCCCTCCCGTCGTGCCCTCCTTCCACTCACCCTTAAGCCCCTCTACCCTCCCCCCTTTAACGAGGCTTTAGGACACATAGTCCTGTAGATGTGAGCTTACTGATCCTTTGCCTTTCCCTGCAGATTCCTAAAACTTAATCACGAAGAATAAAAAAAATTAAATAGAGCGGAGTGGTGGTTGAAGAATTACCATAAGGCAAAAATACCTAACCATAACATTTAACATATGAGCTCTCTAATCCACCATATCCCCCGTAGACAACAAATATAAATACCTAAACTATATGGAACGTATAAATTCTGTCGCTGGAGCAATGCCAGAAAAAAAACGTGTTTGTTCCTTGAACACTACCTTCAGCTTAGTTGGCGACATTAAGAAAGCTGAGGCCCCCTTAGACTGAAGCTCCGGTATTAATTGACGAAATTGCCATCGGAGCTCGACTGAGCGTTGACACAGATCTGGGCGTACAAAAAACTCCACATCCCCAGCCTTCCCCTTCTTATCTGGTCTAGCATTCCTGACATTAATCAAACGTGCGGCGCAGAGTAGAGTCATGACACAGAGTGCAAGCATGCGGGTTCCTTAGCTCTCACACTTAGTATCTCACAAAACATTGTAGTCCTACTAGGCATAAAGTACAGTGCATATATTGTCATGGCATTCCTTAAAGTGCTCGTTGGTCTGAGGACGTTCTATTTGGGGATGGCCTGACCAACCATGAAACCGCATGAAGAGAAAGAAAGCTCAGCTGTAGTACCGGCCCTATAAAATAAGTGCTGGTGCTTAGAACAGGAAACCACTGGCACAAATTAAGCACTGACCACTCTTCAATGTGGAAAATCCCTTTGTAGGAGTCCAGCACAGGCTTGATTTCCATGACTGCCACCTTGCCCTGAATCAGCCTTAATGTTGGCCTTTTTTGTTGGTGGCATGAGTCTATACTATAAACTGTTTACCCTCGTTTAAGAGATTTCCAGCGAAGGACAATATTAAGACAATGGAAGGTTAACAACACAAGCCCCTGTGTAATAGAACCTAAGGAATCTCAAGGTCTGGGGGTCTGCCCTTCACCTCTTTCCTGGTGGCTCTTAGGTAAGGCTGACCTGCTCTTCCACCACAATTTATTTCTCGAATTCATACCGGCTACTTACTTGTGCATGTAAATCTAGGTCCGCTGCTGGGCAGTGGCAGTGTTAGCCACCACTGCCCAGGGCACCGCAGTCAGCCCACCAACTCGGGGCCTCACACTAATGCGACACAGTCAGGGATCAAGTCCTTAGTCCGGAATCATAGTTAAATTGCTTAGGAACTTGTAGCCTACTAGCACTTCTACAGAATGGTGGTGGTGCTTTCAACAGACACACTGATAGTCTGTTTGATGGTCAAATATTTGTGAATAAGCATCCATTATGTTTTGATTGAAATATATTTCGAATTTTTTTCTTCTCTCCTTGTTGTGAGATATGGTATCACTTTTTTGCACAATATTTATATGTTTGCACATTGTATATGTAATTTTGATTCAAATTTCTTGCACATTGTATACTGAATTTTGATTTAATTTTCTGTGTTGTGTTGTACCAAGTAAACATCGCGACATTTATGGCTAGTACATGAAAGGCAATGTCATTTCTCTAGACTTTATGAATAGTCAACAAAAGATTTTTATTGAATAAAAACGAGGCAATTAATTGCCAGGATAAACATATTAAATTTTGTTTATCTTCTTTTTCAACCAAAATTGCATGGTGTTAAATGTGAAGTGTGGGTTCCTTTTTGTTTCTCAAAGTATCTTGGGCCCTTACCCCACTTCTGTCCATATGGGCCAAACTCTTTTTTGATAGAAACAGTCAGGGCATGGCATGAAAGGTGCCACCCTGCAAGTACCCAACCTTAGGGGGGGGCACTCTGCTATGGTGTAGCGAGGTGAACCGAGGGGTCGGGGGCAGTCTGAGTTGCAAGAAAGCACATTCCTTAGTTTTGTCCTGCAATTAGGCCTCCTCCCCCCACCCACGCAGGGACACAGAGGGAAGACTATTGCTCGGCTGTTTAACTCCCTGGCAGTATTACCCTCTCTGGAAATAAGCAACCCTCACACCATCAGGCCTTGATGAGCTGTTAAGAGGTGCTTGTAGGTGGCTGAGAGGGAGGGGCTGCAGCTTCAGGAGCAGGGTCATATATTGAGATGCAGACAGCCTTGAAGGCGTCAAATCCGTGCAAATTAGAGGTGCCTCGCACATTCCTTTTCTGCCCAGGGCCACAAATATCCTAGAACCGGCCCTGTGTAAACCTATACATTGTGAATCTAATCACCAAATAATTTTCATTGGTAGGGTGACCCTTACTTTTGCATTTACAGTTTAGTTGTTGTAAGTTGATGCAGGAGCACATTTATGTAATGTACATCAGTGCCCATTCTAAGGGGCATATTTACAAGGACATTGCCCCACAGGAACGTCACTTTTGACCATGTTCCTGTGGTGCAATGTCCTGTTCCATGGTTACAAAGTGGAGATAAGACACTTTTTGTGGCTTAATGCCGCTTTGTAAATATGGTACCCTTTCAAGCAGGTAGCTGGGTGAAAGGGCCGTGCAATGGCTGTTGCTCTGGGCATTCCACTGAAAAAGCCATTGCTTTTTGATGCCGCCCCAGATTTATAAAGATGTATAAATCTGTGGCAGCGCCAGAAACTGATGCTATGCAACAGCATAGAGGTCTGTTAACCTACCCGACTGCTTGCCGCCTCGGGTAGGTTGACAGACCTCCTGTTCCTATGATAACTATTTCAGGGATTCCCTCAGCCGTACCTCATGGAACATTTATCCTGATTTATATAGATTACTCGTTATAATAATTGGCACTACATCCAATTGAGAGGCAACTACACCATACTAGCACTCACTGCACTTTCACATTGGTCCTGAAGAAGCACAAAGGATCTCCTCCTGAGACCACCAACTGTGTGAAACATGTTGACCTTCAACATTCCCACTATGGGTATGGCATTTGTCTAGCTACCGAGGGCCATTACCACCCTAAAGCAGCACACACTTTGGGATTTTTACGGATGACAGAGTGGTTATTTCTTATAAAATTTACTAGCCACAACTCCAGCCATTTTCTAACCTTGCATTAGGACACCACTGCCACTCTGACCCGCACACACCCTTACGACTTTATTCCTTAAAAGATCTCCTCTAAAGTTACACTTCGGGGGACTCGTAGGGGATTGCAGCACCAGCCCGAAGACGAGCAGCACCCAATGAAGAAGCATGACATCCTTCGAGGTGTGTGAGGGCATCAAGACAAGGACACACTGTCCCCAGACACAACAGTTTGAGAAAGACTCCAGCCTTTAACTTGCTAATATACATCTCTCTTAGAGGAACTATGAGTCCCACGAGCTGCGACTCTAGTTACCAGGAGCACGAGCCACTGGACCTATATCCTGCTCCTTAGCCCCCCTCCCTCTTTTTTGTGATATTGGAGCATTGCACCACTACAGGGCAGAGTGTTCTATCAAATAAAACAACGGCCTCACAGAGCCTGTGGGATTGATATCCCCTCTGGCTCTTGAGGCCTTTGTTAAACAATGGAATGTGGATGCTCTGGCCTTCTACCAGCCATTAGAAACCTGGAGCACTCCATTGTTTTCAGTGGAGTTCCCAACATTCCAATGCTCTGGTATAGTCTTAGAGGCTATTGAAAATAACTTTCCTAGGCAATATACAATCTAGCACAATGGAACAAATAAAATACAAGAAAAGAGCTTAGTGTAACTAACAAATTCAAAGTTTGTTAGTTACACTGAGCTCTTTTCTTGTATTTTATTTGTTCCATTGTGATAGGTTTTATATTGCCTAGGAACATTATTATCAATTGCATATTTGCCCTGTCCTATGAATTGTACTTCAATTTTACAGGGAGTCCTTGATACTCACATTTGATAGTCTTAAAGGCTGCCTTTGCGGGCTCCACCGGCCATTAAAGGCCAGCTCCAGCTTTAAAGGCCCGAGCCGAAGGCGAGCAATTATGCTCAGGATGTGACATGAACAGATGAGCGCTGCCTTCTTCTCCTGATCATCGCCAATTCATCTAAGAATGTACAAGTAGGCTGTTTCCTTTTAGAGCACATGGGTTTCCCGCTCTTCCTCTTCCGCTTGATGGCCAGAATTCCTGTAGATGTGACAGTGTCTATGTCAGACTGTGGCTCAACTATTTCAACTATCTCAGGCCCACTTATGCTCCCACTTGCGATTGGGGATTTACGAGTTCCAGTGTCCTGGGCCTGAGATGGGGGCAAGTCTTGAGTGTAATCAATTGGTGTGCCTCTAAAATCGGCAATGTCTATCTGCCCCTCAACGCCCAATGACATACGCCGCTCCGTAAGTTCAATTTCTCCCGAAACAATGTTGACCACCCTCTCAAGCATACTGTTAATGCTGTCAGTTATTGGACGTGCAGGTGGTAGCATGGTACACTTTCCATTGTAGCAACTCTAAGATAAACTTGGATGGTGTCAATTACAGAACTTGCCTATATACTTTAGAGGGGGATGGGTAGGTCACTTACCACTGCCCTTGCCGGATCCAGCTCCAATTGAGAGTACAGTCTTGGACAGGCGCTGTGGTAACCCTGAGTTGTTTAACAGCGCCTCCTGGCACGTCCCGAATGCAGATGCGACATGCCTGCCGCAAGGCGTGCTGGGAGGTGTAGTCTCCTGCCCCCCAGCAACAGTGGTAGCAATGATTGTTGTGGCAGTGGCAGGGATTATGAGCACACAAGCTCTGCGGGCTCCCCTGTTGTGGCGGCTGAAGTCTGGAATGGGCTCCACTTTAGTTGACACTTTGATCCATGAGATAGTCCTTCCAGTTTAACTTCAAGATGATCTGTGTCTTTAAGTTTCACATTCTATGTCAAGATTCTCCAGCATTTACTCCTAGTTTTTAGTTTCCCGGTGTGAGAGTGTATTTTTAAATTGTTGAAGTGAAGGGGACAGTTACCTTCTTTTTAAAACTCAAAGCAAGCCCTCTAGAATGCTTCAGAAGAAAAGTTAACTAAGGTATCACCTGACATGAAATGATAAACAATTGTAATACAACCATAGTTCACAGTAAGTATTCTAATTACATTTCAGTCAATAAGGAAGGAATCCACACACTTCAAAAAAAGGTCACCCATAACAAAAAGTAATTACTGAAATATATAAGTGAACCATTAAAGCGCTTTAAAAGCAAGTTAAATACGATTGCCTGTCATACTTATGCGGGCACCTGCTGTGCCCATGCGCTCCCAGGGTAGCAATGTATTATGCATTATTTCGTAGGCCTTTGCAATTAGCACCAATTCCAAACAAAATATTTCAAATTGCAATACTAATAAGGTATTATGCTGACTTCCCTGCACTGAAAATAAAACAGACTCTCTCACCCGTATGTGAGCGGATGATCTCTTTGGAGGGCAAACCCAAGCGAAGGATAATCCTGCGTTTTAAAATGACACAAACTACTCATTAAACGATAATTAGTCACAAAGGAAGAGAACAAATCAAGTAGCACAGGATGAACTTGTATTTATCCCACCCATTCGGAAAGTCTCTTCCATTGAAGGTTAATTACTTAAATGCATTTGCATAATTTCTCCAACATATTAAAAGTACACTCCATCTTCACTAAAAGCAGGACCATTTTGGGTGTTTTTTTGGTGGGTCTGCCTTAAGCAGCACTGTAAGACCTGCAAAACCGGCAAACTCGGGGGGGGGGGGGGGTCGCAGCTATCATTCGCTCCAATCTTAAGTAAGTGTCCTGACCTGCCTTAATCTCCCGGACTCGGAGAACTTGGTGATAAAACTTGACTTCCTACATGACAACGTTGCCTGTGTGCTCGTATACAGACCACCAAATTACATGCCTTCTTTTCCCCTCACCTTAAGTGAACAGATTGCAAACTTGATCATTGACCATGCTAGGGTCCTCCTTATAGGTGACCTCAATTACTGGTTCAATGACCCCCTCGAAGGCCCTCACTCTAGTGAACTCACTGACCTCCTCACTAACCTAAACTTCGCTCAGCAGGTCTCCCTGCCCACCCACCACAAAGGACATATTCTAGATCAAGTCTGGACTAACTCTTTGCTGGTCACGACCCCCGCCACGTTTCCTTGCTTATGATCCGACCACTACCTACTTAAATTTACACTTGCCCACTCAATCATCAAGAAAGCCACAACGGTTGCAGGCGGCTTGGCTAGGAAATGGAACGCTCTAGACAAAATGGAATTTCTTCAGACAATGACTAACACTATCCCGTCCCCCCACCTTGACATTAACATAAATGAAGCTAACCTCTCTGGCTGGTTGCGCGCAGCAAGCGACAAACATGCCCCCCCTTAAGAATGTCAAACTGGCACGTCGTGTAGACGCCCAGAGATGGTTTTCGACTGAGCTGAAATCTAAGAAACTGGCCCTACGCCAAATTGAGCGACAATGGCGCCGGAACTACGCCCCAGACATAAAGCTCAGATTTACCACCGCCCGGAATGAATACATGAAGGCTATTCTCTCTGCCAAAGCTGCCCATTTCTCCTTACGTATTCTTAATTCTAATAAGAAATCTAAAGACATATTCACCATAATGAATGAACTGACCAACTTAGACAGTGTACGCCCCAGGACCACCCCCACCCAAACCCTCTGTGACTCACTCAATGACTATTTCATTGAGAAAATCTCGTCCATCAAAGCCAGTATTCCGAAACTCCCCAACACAATCGCCCTCGCTACCCTCAAAAACAACTGTACTATCAATAGTTTCCCCCCATCACCTTAGAAACATTTCAAGAGCTCCTTGCTAAAGTCAAATCTGGCGCCCCCTCAGACAGTTGCCCCCCTCACATACTAAAATACTGCTTCTCCGCTCTCCCAGATCCTGCCCTTACCCTCCTGAATTATTCCTTATCATCTGGCCAAGTCCCCTCAGCATTCAAGGAAGAGACAGTAGTGCCACTCCTGAAAAAACCAGGGGCTGACCCCACGTGCATGTCAAACTACCACCCCATCTCCCTACTTCCCTTCCTAGCAAAGGTGATGGAGGCACATGTAGCCAGCTGTCTATCTAACTTTCTGGAGGAGTCCAACTACCTCGAGCCCCATCAGGCAGGCTTACGGCCTGCGCACTCGACGGAAGCTGTCGTTATTTACTGTACTGGACACACTTTGCAAGTGTGCAGACAATAACTCCCCCCAGGCCTTGGTGCTCCTGGACCTCTCGGCCGCATTCGACACGGTCGATCACACCATCTTGATCACCGTGTCGGCCAGGCCGGTATCCAGGGCACAGCGGCCAGCTGGCTAAGATCCTTCCTGGAGAACAGATCCCAGGCCATCCGCCTTAACAATCTGGTTGACCCTAAACAGAGAATTACATGTGGTGTCCCACAGGGCTCCTCCCTGTCCCCCCACTTGTTCAACCTCTATATCTTCCCCTTAATTCAGTCCCTCAGAGATTGGAAGGTGACGGTCTTCAACTATGCAGACGACCTACAACTGCTCTTCACGATCAATAACACCGAGAGCTCAATTACCAGCTTTCAGTCTACCTTGAGGTTCATCCACTCGTGGATGGACCAAAACGATCTTAAACTAAACCCTGGCAAGACTGAGCTGGTACTTACATGGGACAGCCCTAAGCACTGGGGCCCACATTACTGGCCTTCACAGATGGGCTCACCACCTTCTCCCTCACCATCCGCAAAAACACACGGAGTCACACTAAACAGCGACCTCCCATTGAAATGTCAAGTGGGTCTCGTGGTCTCCAAATGTTGTTCTCAACTCAGGAAAATAAGAAAGATTTGTCTCCTCCTTACACCAGAGGCCCTCACCCAGGTGGTGATAGCCACTATCCTATCTCATCTGGACTACGCCAATTCTCTATATCTTGGCATGCCTCTCTACCTACTGAAGCGCCTACAGATGGCCCAGAACTACGCAGCCAGACTGATCCTAAGCCAACCTAGATGGCAACCTGCCACCCCACTACTTAGGAAAGTACACTGGCTCCCAATGCTACAACGCTGCATCTTCAAAACAGGCTGACTTATCTTTAAATATTTGCATTGCAAAAGCCCCAAATTCATAGACAACTTGATAGTCAGGTACACCCCTACCGGTAACTTACGTTCAGCCTACCTTTCACTTCTCCATACCCCCTCCTTCCGACGGAAGCGCCAAGGAGGCTGCAGATTTGCTATACTCGCTCCTCAACTCTGGAACTCCCTCCCCCTTGAAATCCGAGCCTGCCCGGACCTCCTGAAATTCAGAAGAGCACTTAAAACCTGGCTCTATAAGCAAGCTTACAACTAAAGGTCCTCTTGAGCCACGCTCCCTGTCTTTTCTACAGCGCCATGAAACCAATCGGTGTAAGTGCGCTCTACAAATCATTCTTAACATTAACAATAACATAGAAGAGGCTGCAGAGACACTTAGCCTAGGACTACGCCATGCCTTGAAACATCTCAGTTTATCCCATTTTCATTGGGAAACAAAACTATTCTTGCACTGTATTTGGGGTGACTTTTCACCCTCTCCCTTCCACCATGCCCACCTATGAGAATCCCTTCTTAAATTTGGTAGGCAAAGATGTCTGCCATTCCTCATCTGGTCTCAAGAGGCATCTGAATAAAGGAAGGCTGACATTATGCTGCATATGAACTATTGCCAAAGAATCGGTGATTGGTATTGGACACCAGTAGCATTTTCTCTCTACACTGTAATTCAGTGCTGCATCTGACGCGATAGGTGACATTTGCCATCTGTTGTCTGTCACTTGCTTGCATCCTCCACAACAGTAGGCGTTGCGAACAAAGGGGTACCTTTCTAGGAGTGTAACAAGTGGTACACACTTGACTATACCCTTTTCTTTACTAGTTTTAATACTGCAATGCCCTTGTGTCTGGCACTTTGAAATCTCAGTTTCTTGTGAAAATTGTCGAAATAGAACATTCAGACCATGTAGAAAATTGGCTCTGTATATGGTATGCCACTTGGTGGTAAAACTGTTCCCCAAAAGTGTACCAGGCTCAATGTAAAACCCAAAGTGCTCTATTAGTGGTAGTGGGGGCGAGCATCGTTAAGCCTAACACAGAGGAGTGTATTGTACAACCTTGACTAATAATGGATACTCTACTAAGAAAGGAGAGCCACACTAATTAAAAAAATAATAAGTTTTGTTTGTATTTAATTTTAAGACCAAGATGTTGGTAATAAGGTAAGTACGCTTGTAAATATAAATACTTATCATTTTGAAAAGTCGACAAATCAATTTCTGAGCAGTTCAATGTTAACCCACGGAGGGAAACAATAATGCGGTTACACAGGTAACGTTTGGTCAGCAAGGGGCAGTGGTCAGGTGAATACCTGAACTGCACAACCAGCGGCAGAGGGGCGGCTGGGTGCAGAGGTCACACTCAGAGTTCCGCCCAATGCTTTTCAATGGAAACTGTGGTTGCCTGGAACCTCACTGCTTGCATGTAAGTAGATTAGTTACAGGGCCTAATCTTTGGGGGTTAGGACCAGCACTGAGAGGGGGGGCACAAAGCAGCACCAAATATACACCACCAGCGGCACAGCAGTGGCTGGCTGCAGGGTGCAATTTCAGCATTTTGCACCCAATTCTTTTTAATGAGGATTCTGTTTTAGGCAAACAGGCTGCAGGTGTTCACCTGGAGGCTGTAGAAGGAAGACCAATGACAGCAGAGGTAAGTAGAGATATAGGGGGTCATTGGGGGCACCATCGGTTCAGCTCACCTAGGTCCAGGGACTTCGGGTCCAGGGGTGCCTTTCGATGTCAGAGTCTTATTACTGGAGCCGGGTGCGGTCAGGGGGATTCACCTCTGGATTCACACTCCAGGCGTCATCTTGGAAGTCAGGAGAGGTCAGACAACGCTGCAATCTAGACAGGATTGCTGGGAAGATTTCACTGGAGAGGTGAGCCATTCAGAATCTGGTCAAGGTTGTCCGGTGCAGAGTGTTCAGGGGTCACAGATCCAGCTGAAGCCAGAGTATTTCTAGTTGGATTCTTCTGTACAGGGCTGCTGTCCTCGAGAGATCTGGTCTTTGTTGAAGAGCAGGCAGTATTCCTCAGGATTCTGGTAGTTGCTGACCACACGACAGGCATCTTCTTCTTTGCAGGGTCTTTACAGTTAGAGACAGACAGGTAGGACTGGGGCCAAGTCAGTAGTCATCTTCACGCTTAGCTGTACGGTGTCTTCTTCATAAGTTGCAGGAATCTGATTTCTAGGTCTGGAGGAGCCACCTACAAACTAGATGTAGGGGCCTTGTATGAGAGTAGTAGGTAGAGCCAATGGGCACCTTACCTGGGGTGACTAAACCCACTATTATGCCTCCCTCCTGTGAGAGGGGGCATAGACATAGCACTGACTGGATGAGTCCCTTCATCTTCAAGATGGAGGTGGGGGACTAAAAGGTGTGCTTAATTTTGCGTCCTCCACCTGAGGTGTGGGGTTATCAAAAGTGGGCACATCTTTTAGCCTTTCTGAGTTTTTCTGGCAGTTTTCCTGCCCAAAGTGGGAACATAAACTGGGGACTGACATCTGCTGCTACCAGCAGAGGCTGGGGTAGCATTACAAAAGTGGCAGGCCTTTGAAGCTCCCCTTAGAGCGCTGGTCTATCCTGGGGGAGGAGGAGTGACACCTCCGGGCCAAGATGTGCATTGTTTCTGGTCCAAAAAAGCAGAGTCTCTCCACTCAGTGTCCTGAAACATGTCGGTCTGACTAAAGCCAGTCAGTGCCCACACCAGGGTCAGTAGGCTTACAGAGGGCACCTCTGAGGTGCCGTTGGAGTACATGTTGCAATGAATCCCACAATGGCACCAGTGTGTGTTTATTGTGAGGAGTAGTTTGGAACCAAGCACTCCTGTGTTCAGTGAAGACATCATGGTGCTGTGGAACTTGATTTGACAAGCTCCCAGCCCATGAACTTTCTATGGCTCCATTGACACTTACAATATTAAGGAATATACCCCAATATTGGGGGGGGCATATCTGTTCATGCAGATGTGACCACACCTGGGATATAGTACACCCTGCCTTAGGGCTGGTAAGGCCTGTTAGAGAGGTCACTTACCTATATCTTAGCCAGTACTAGCTGGAATGGTACACCGGTAGTGTCTCATGTCTATTCTGTCATTTTGCCTGGACCAGGCCATGCATGCGGCAGAGGCAGTCTGTATGACCTACGTGAGGACTGCCCAGAGACCCTCTACAATCCCCATTTCCTTGGTACCCAGGTAAGTTTTACTCTGGACTTACAGGGGGCTTGAAGGGCCAATTGGGGAATCGTTTTTAAGGAAGAAGCACTGGCACAGGGGACCTGATTGACAGGGACCCTGTGCACTGCAATTAAACCCACATCAATGTCCAGGCAAAAAGTAGGTGTTAACCATGTCAAAAGAGGCACTTTCTCGTAGGCCATATGACTAGGAGTTGAAAATTAAGAATATACAAATACCATAAAAAATATTTTACCTAGACATATTTAACCTGTTTTAATTCTCCAAATGTAGCAAAGTTTACTTCCCATTAATTAAAGTACTGAATAAATTGCCATTCTATAAGCACTGTGTTAAAACACTTTACAAACACTAGTCTCAGCATATCAGATCACACGTGACACATGATTGAGTATGAGATTAGGTAAATGTTGCTCTTTTTGTAAGTATATATTTTGCCATAGTGTTTGTTTTTCAGCATTCATTTAATTTTATTTTAATGTATTTTTAAAGCACATCCTACCAGAGTAGATGAGTACTGCTAGTTTGATCGCGTGTTCCCAATATGTTTTGTTGATTTATTTTTCCATTATGGTTTCTTGAGGTAGAAGGGAGTGCCACTGAACATGTAGTAAGGCAGTTTGATATTGTAATGGCTTTCTAAGCAGTATGCTACTTTGCTCTTCAGGCAGTGTTGACTTTATAACTTTTTATAGGGATGTATTGTTTGTACCACCATCACCCCGCATTCCAAATGGCATTCTCGGTCTTCTTCAACTCATAAAGATATCACAATGGCTTCCTGATAGGAGAAGCCCATCAGGCTCTCAGCCTTTGAGGAATTTACTTACTGTCTACAATCCCATGGAATCAGAAATACCCCAAACTCCTGGGAATATTAAAACCCAGCATAGACCTGGAAGAGTCTACAACCAATCTCATGGCACTCATCAGCTCCACCCACCTTCGGACACTGATTAATCACCCCCAATCAATGTGTTCTGACTGTGGACTCTCCATTTGAAATACTAGGGGACCAATAGCAGCAGCAGCAATTGCCCTCATGACATAGCTGACCTGCCACATCAGCTCCCAGGATTCAAATCTGAGGAGGCAATGGCTGCTTTGACAGTGGTTCCGAAAGATTGGTTCCATTCTATGGAACTCAAGGACACTTGCTGGAATGTGAGCGCTTACTCTTATATTCAAAAGTCCCTGATAACCAGCAGTGGCATAGCAGGTGACACTACACCCTGTCTTATCTACTCTTGTCCAATTATATCCATTGGCCTGCCTAATTAGCTGGCCTTATTTTTAAGTTCAGCACAAGAGGAGTTTATTTCATTCCAAACTTCTGCTACAACTACACTAAGCACCATGTGTTTACATCCAGCAAAATATGTATGTATGCATATGGTATTTCTATAGTGCAAACCTACCCAAGAGGCAGTGGAACACTGTAGATGATCAAAGACAATCTTAAAATTGGCTAGGAAGAGGAGAGGATGCTGATTTGTGGACTGCCAATGCATTGTGCTGGTCAATGCATTGGAAGTGGTGTTCTTCAAAAAGGTGGGTGTTCAAGTCTTTCCTAAATTGGAGCAGCATTTGGGCGATCATGATGGATGGCAATACTCGATCTCCACCATTAGATACTTAAGTCATCTAGTTACAAACCTCAATCATCTATATCAAGGTCTCAACCACCTTATTACAGCAAAGTCCCTTCTCACACCTCATCCATTCACAAAGACTCCCGAACTCCCCTCCACCTTAAGTGGCTAATCCAACTGCACCATCTAATTTTTACTATTATCCATGTTGCTTATCATGAGACCTGCAAATACTCACCATGCTGATATAGCAGATCTCATCATTGCACACAAGCTGGATCTCATTTAAACACAGAATCGTGGCTGAATGAGCTTGATTTCTTAGTGTCGCCAGATTATGAGCTAATTAGTAGGAGAGACGCTCTAAACATAGGGGGATGCCTAGCCATTATATACAGAAAGACCTTCAAATGCACACAAATGCCAATAGCTGACTAATCATCCTTCAAATGCTTTAAAGTTGCAATTAAGATCTCCACTTCACTCTCTCAATACCTTCACGTCATCTAACACCCTTTTATCTTAAAAGTGGTGTTATACAGCAAATAGCAGACTGTGGCTTCCAAAGATGCTATCACTGAACACTTAATTCTTTGTAGATCGAAGTATTGGCTGGGGGAATAAAAAAGGCAAAGATTTCAATTGCCTTAACTCCTTTATACAAATTCATGATCTTAAAACCACATTCTCCCCTCCCCACCCACAGGAAGGATGTATTGTTATGCTCATCAGTACCAGCCTCAAGGCGGTCCAATGCCTTGACCCACTCAAAAAGGACTGGGCTGACTTCATGCGCATCCAGTCCCTGATAACCAGCAGTGGCCTAGCAGGTGACACTACACCCAGTCTTATCTACTCTTGTCCAATTATATCCATTGGCCTGCCTAATTAGCTGGCCTTCTTTTTAAGTTCAGCACAAGAGCAGTTTATTTCATTCCAAACCTCTGCTACAACTACACTAAGCACCATGTGTTTACATCCAGCAAAATATGTATGTATGCATATGGTATTTCTATAGCGCAAACCTACCCAAGAGGCAGTGGAACACTGTAGATGATCAAACACAATCTTAAAATTGGCTAGGAAGAGGAGAGGATGCTGATTTGTGGACTGCCAATGCATTGTGCTGGTCAATGCATTGGAAGTGGTGTTATACAAAAAGGTGGGTGTTCAAGTCTTTCCTAAATTGGAGCAGCATTTGGGCGATCATGATGGATGGCAATACTCGATCTCCACCATTAGATACTTAAGTCATCTAGTTACAAACCTCAATCATCTATATCAAGGTCTCAACCACCTTATTACAGCAAAGTCCCTTCTCACACCTCATCCATTCACAAAGACTCCCGAACTCCCCTCCACCTAAAGTGGCTAATCCAACTGCACCATCTAATTTTTACTATTATCCATGTTGCTTATCATGAGACCTGCAAATACTCACCATGCTGATATAGCAGATCTCATCATTGCACACAGGCTGGATCTCATTTAAACACAGAATCGTGGCTGAATGAGCTTGATTTCTTAGTGTCGCCAGATTATGAGCTAATTAGTAGGAGAGACGCTCTAAACATAGGGGGATGCCTAGCCATTATATACAGAAAGACCTTCAAATGCACACAAATGCCAATAGCTGACTAATCATCCTTCAATGCTTTAAAGTTGCAATTAAGATCTCCACTTCACTCTCTCAATATCTTCACGTCATCTAACACCCTTTTATCTTAAAATTGGTGTTATACAGCAAATAGCAGACTGTGGCTTCCAAAGATGCTATCACTGAACACTTAATTCTTTGGTGATCGAAGTATTGGCTGGGGGAATAAAAAAGGCAAAGATTTCAATTGCCTTAACTCCTTTATACAAATTCATGATCTTAAAACCACATTCTCCCCTCCCCACCCACAGGGAGGATGTATTGTTATGCTCATCAGTACCAGCCTCAAGGCGGTCCAATGCCTTGACCCACTCAAAAAGGACTGGGCTGACTTCATGCGCATCCATCCTCAACCACACAAGGTCGAACTTTCCCTTACTCTAAAGCAATAAAAAAACCTAGCACCTTATTTCATTAAAGAACTCATTACACACAAACTGCATACTCTACCTGATAATATTGACCATATAACAATATTTGACATTTGCAACAAAATTATTTCCCAACTTGCAGATGCAACAGCCCCTTTGAAGTCAAAATATGCAAATAGAAAACACTAATGTGAACGGTTCACCAATTACTGTATTAACAAAAGAAAATATATATAAGCTCAAATAATTATGCAAACTCATTAACTCATCAATAATTCACAAAGCTTAAAGCACTAAGAAAGTTTTATAAACAGTACATTCTGCTGGACAAATGCAACTTCCTTCCCATACTACTTTAGGCCTCATGTTATCCTTACAGAACTCTTCCAATACATCTCACCTCCAGGCAAACCTTTCTCAAACTCCTCCATCAAAAATACAAGACGTTCTTGAACTTTTTTCCCAACATAATCTCTTCACTCTACTACTTCATCCATGATCTCTCCTACAACTGTCACAGCCAAATCCATATCACTATGAATGTATTCATGAATCTCAAACCTTACTTTGCTGGTAAAGACCATTGAAAAATGTCTCTCCCTAGAAATCTTTGAAATCATTAGTAGTGAAAATGAATTATCAGTTTATCAAACTGGATTCCGAATGGACCATGGACCTTAACAGCATCTTCAAATCTCCTTGATGACATGCACCGAATACTGGATGATAGTGAATCTGTCTGCTTGTTTTACTCGACCTAACAGCAGCCTTCACCTCAATTGATCACTCCATATTACTTGACTTCATATAAAACTGCTTTCAATTTTAAAACACAGACCCTAAATGTGCTTCATCCTTCCTTTACAAATGCTTCCAAATCATAAAAAATCTATGACAATGTTTCTGAATCCTCCCCTATTATTTGTGGAATCCTAAGAGTATTCCTACAAATCCCATACTCTTTAACATTTTTATAGATCCACTAGCCAAAACTTGCAATGATTCAAGCGTCTCTATCCACCAATAGGTTGACAACACACATATTTACCTGAACATTTCAACATTAATAGACATCCTCACCTTAAGAGGAGTTTTACTCAACATCCATATATGAATGAGAAATAATGTTCTTACTCTTAATCCAAAAAGATGGAATTTGTTTTATTCTCACAAAATACCTGAAAAATCATTCATCCCGATCTGTTATATCACACCAACCTTCCAGATTTCATCTCCACTTTTGCATCATTGGTATCCTCATTTGGAATAAAAATAGACTGTTCTCCAACCATGGTCTCATACAGAAATAAAGTTGTCAAAAGCACAAAAGTTTAACTTTAGATGATAAAAACCTGATACCAATCCTCCGACCACAAAACACATGAAAACTGCTGCACATCTCTAGACCCCTCTCAAGTGGACATTGGTAATGTGGTTCTCTGAGGAGCATCTCAAGTCATGCTTATGCCACAAAAAGATGTCTTGCATGACCCAGCCAAGCTGCTTTCGTCTAAAAAGACCACCCGCTTACTCACTGAACTATACTGACTTTAATTTGAGGCCACATCAACTTCAAGCTAGGTCGTCTAGCTTCAATGCAATGTGTTTGAAATAATCACCCTATTTAACCAACCTGCTCAAGAGGAACCAGGAATCTCAGAATCAAAGAAAACCGTCTTCTTGAAAAAAGCGTCTATTCCAAATTTCACACACTCTGCAACATTCTTTTTCAGAATTATCCTCAATCTTCTGGAGCTCCCTGCCTACTGAAATCATAACTGCACCAACCTTTCTCTCCTTCCGTCATCTGTTAAAGACACACCATTTAGACTGTACCTTACCCAATAATCTCTGCACAATACAACAGGACTGTAATCATGTCTCCACTTCTACTATCAGTGCTGTCCTGTGCAGTATACATGCAATGTTCACCAATAGTCCCTCATTCTTCCCTCCTAACCCCGTCTTCTTCACTTTTCTATAGATTTTCCTTTACTAAATTTCTACTCCCCCGGTTCAGTTCCATCTCTACCTCTCCCACTTCTCCCTTCCCATAGCTTTTCTCTCTCCACTATACCTCCTCCTATTCCTCTGTTTGTCCTCTCCCTCATTATGCCTCCTTTCCATTCACCTAATTTGTACTGTATCTCTTCACCCCTCCTCTTAGCCCTCTTCTGCTGTGTTCACTAATTTCAGTTGTATGTAAGACCTTGTGTCCCATGTATTGTATCATGTAAAGCACATCTATGTCTTTGGGGGGTATGCACTAAATAAATCCATTAAATAAATAAATATTTTGTATTAATTTTCTCTGAACTCATTTGTTCCGCATGTCTGCAATGTGTGCTTTTAGAGAGAAAGAGTTTTGGTTGATTTTACTATGAAAGTGATATGCATGTTTGCATGTGCCCATACAATTTTCACTCAATTTCCCATCATATTACATATTCTTCAACGTAAAAACATATTTGTGATATGAAGTGCAGTTACGGGCCTATATCTGTTTAAAGGCCAGTGATTTGTGAATTACAAGGGGGGTTGAATGTGGGGGGCGGATGTGGATATTAGTTCAGAAATGAGTTTAAGGTGGTGAGGTTGGTAGTCCATTTACACAAGCTGTGGCATGATGCAGCCCGGCTCCAGAAATTCTCTGTAAAACCATCACCTTAACCGAAGGAGCTATTCACAAATTACTCATCAGTGGGCCCATAACACTGCAAATCATTCATACACTCATATACCCTTCTCAGAGGATTCGGTGAAGACCAAAGGAGAGCTGCTGGATTATAGCGGAGTGTCTAAAACTACATTTTTTACATTATTTACATCTGCATTTTAATTTCTAATAGCATGGTTTTGATTTAAGAAAACCACCCACCGTTATTTGTCAATGGATCAGCTAGTAAAATGTAACTAAAGGTTAACAAGACCTGCTTGATTCCCCATTTATTTGATTTTTATTTGGAGATTAAATCTCCTAGCATGACTCCTAGGAGTAAAACTCCTCTTAAGGTGAGGATGTCTATTAATGTGATAATTTCATCTTCTCCAGACATTTTTCTATTCCAATGTGCAGTCTTGGGACAAGAGACATAAAAGGTTCAAATTGTGATAAACAATTGAAGAAAGCAAGCTAGAGTGGTCACAAAGTGGCCGATTGATTTTATTCACACATTAACGCCACTTTACAGAGTTTTCCAATGAAGCACTACTTTTGTTTTCTCGTCCTACTTTCAACAACATTGTTTTCCCTGGGTGGGGAAGTGCACCATTCCAGGAGGTACTGAGGAATACATGCTTGGTGGGTGGATTGGAAAGGAAATTGTGCACTGTGGCTCTGTAGTCAGAGATGTGGTCTTTTAAAACCATATTGCTTATGTGTTGAAAGGATATAAGCAATAGACATTGAAACCGGTCTCTTCTGGCCCCTGTAGTCATGTCCTTAACTTTTCATGCAAAAGCACTCACTGATTTCTGCATGAGTTTAAATTGTTAAGGGAACCATGTTGTTTTGCTTACATTTCCTGTACTTTACTTAATCTTTTCTTTTAAACTGGGGAACTAGGTTTAGCCTTCATGACCAGTTCTCCAGACCACTCTCTTGAGGGAGCACATTCCAGTGCTAGACTGTAGAAGGCCCTGCAAAACCTTAGAAGCCCTGGTGTCCTAGCACCAGCAGGTGGACCCTAGTGGTGGCAAGTGTGGGCTAATCTTGAAGGCCTGTCCACCACAATCCATGCTGTAGTTCACCTCCAGTCTTGAGGGCAGGCCTATGAATCAGCACACCCTACAGCAATAGTGATTCTGTCACTGAGGTCACAGGACGCTTGAGCAGGGTGGCTCTAGGATGGTGCGTCAAGTGCTATCCTACTGGGCGCCGACTTTGGGTGGGGTCATCATGTTTGCAAGTACATTATGTTTCTAAAGCACTTGCTTCCAGTAGTGTTTGGCAATAATACAAATTTCATGATAACTCTAGTGATTATTGTTCTTCCTAGAGAGAGATGAAGTTTTAGCTCGTTGAAAGCAGTGCTTAATTTGCAAAAAGATAAGTGCCAGGGCCATAGTCAGGAGGCCACTGCAGCTTTCATCACACATTGCCCCTCTCAGCACTGCCAATAGCAGTACCATACAATTACTAATAATCACCCTCCTACAAGTGTAATAATGCACCCTATTGCAGGCCCCCAGAGCTACAAGATTGGCTTTAGCGGCATTCAATAGTCATTTTTAATGTATATTGAATTAATAAACAACTTTTTTGTTGTGCTCATCTTTAAATTAGATGGGCAGCACCACCATGTGACAGACACAGTTACTAGCCCCAGTGTTGCCAATTAAGTGTGGGTGCCGGGCACTGAAATCATAGGCTCAAATTAATCACTGGGTTGCATGTTCAGAGAGTCCAGTCGTGCAAGTGCTGCTGGCCCTGGGGAATCTTGCCTGCCATGTGGGGTTTCTGCACTTTTGACTTCAATGAGAGTAGGAGGGGGACTCCTGAGACTTGGACTACTAGAGGGTCTTAATCGGAATGTTGGCTATAGTGAATGGGGAGCAACCACTACTACTAGCAAGAGGGTAGTGGGACTCGGGAACCTGCCTATCAAAATTCCAGAGCCCTGACCTTGGGGGAGTGTGTGTATTGTTTATGAATGCCCTATTTTGCTTTGTGTTTTTATATAAAACCTCCTTTTGACTGGGAAACCATTTATTGCTGCTACTGAATGTAGTTTGAGATGTGAGCCTCTATTCACCCCCTGAGTCAACTTTTCCCAGAGAAGGCGTGGACTGCTCGATCAGCGCTACCTTTGAGATTCAAATGCTGAAGTTGGTAATTGACCCAATTGGTCAAGATCCATAGTAGGTTAATCCCCAGGACATCAGGACTAAAAGACCTCAGCACCCACAGTTGGGCCCTGTAGCTCGTATGATGTTCTGACCCCATATATCAGACATACTCCAATGTGGCAGCCATTCCTGCATTGCTAATGAATTTAATGTGCAAGCAGACGCAGGCAGTGAAGTAGACAACCTATGTATGTCCTCTCTGTTGACATAGTAAAAGTTTCCTTACCATATTAAAAAAGAATCTCCCAGTTTCATGACAAGTTTCATTAGCCTTTGTAAAAATGTACCAGGAAATATACTGGGGGCATAAATAGAGACCATTAAATATCTCTTTTTATCAGTCAGTTAGTGTTTACTTCATTTCAATTAGCATCAGCAATCATAAAAGTACAATAAAAACATCAATGAATTCATGATCATAATATAAAATTAAATAAACATACAATATTATAAATGAGCAAAATGCACCCCTGCTTAAAATCTAGATAAATAGCACCATGTATTAATATTTTATCTAAAAATTGTAAATCTAAAAGAGCTGGTCTAGCTTGCTGAAAATTCAAAAGCATGAGTAATGGACGGATATATTGATGTCACAGATCAGCTCATTTAGCGTAAATTGAAACAATGTGTAAAGTGTCTAGTGCAGAGGATGCATCACATGTGCAAATGGGGGGGTCTGATGTCTTATTCAAGCCCGCTAGTAATTGATGGAACATATTCAGATGAAAGTATCTTAAAAACCTTTTGTGCATAACCAGCATATCCAATGTTATGTAAAGTGTGATTTTTTCCATTGATTTCACCATAACATAATGTGTGTAGCACTTTTATGGCCACATGCATCATTGTTGCCGTTTGCGATTTCTTAATTGCGAAAATTAAGGAATTGCAATTAAGAAATTGCAAAAGGCTATGCATCAAGAAATCGCAATTTTTTTTAACGATTTCTTAATATTCCTTAATTGCGATTCACAATTTGAGAATCGCAATTAAGGAATCCCTTCCCATTGATTCCTATGGGCCTAGAGGCCCATAGGAATGAATGGGAAGTCATTCTCAATTTGCGATTTGCAATTTGCGAATCGCAAATTGAGAATTGCAAATTGAGAATGCAATTTTAAGGGTGCAGGGGGGGTCCAAAGGATATTAATATATAACTTTAAGTGCATTTTTCACACACACGTGTCCCAAGGGCATGTGTGTGTGTAAAATGAAACTTTCAAAAATGCTCTTTTGTGCAATTGCATTCGCAAACGGCCGAAAATTGCGATTTGCACCATTTGCGAATGCAATTGACAATGATGCATGTGCCCACCAGTGCTGCAGAGTCTAAGGTTAAATGCTCTCTTGACCCATGCGATATCTGATTTTGAAGTTAGCTCTGGTGAATTATAAAGATGTGGTTTACCCAAATTTGTCAGTGTCACTTTTATATAACTCAACAAAGGTATGTGCAGGCTATAATCAATATTCAGACAATCTCTCAATCTCAATCTGTTGAATTCAAACTCGTTTTTGTCCCATATCAATAACCATAAAAATATGGGGTGCAAATGTATGTAGTCAGCAACAAAGGCTGCACCTATCTCATCATACACTGTTTCTGCAGGTACATTCTGCGGAATTTGTAACAGTTTTCTAAAACAACATAAACATGACGGTGTGATAGGACCCAGGGGAATATTTAAAGACCAAGCTCTAGGAACCACCCCCCGAGATATATGACAACAAAAGAGTTCCAGAGGGTCAAAAACAAGGTGTGAGTCTATTGTGAGCAAGGAACAAACAGAGAAGAGATAACCCCAGACCGACTACTGAGACGGTTCACAGTGACAACCCAGTGCATAATTAAGAATACAATGGATGCTCGAAAATACCCATCAGTCACAGCTCGAGACCGCCCTTCATCATTTGGGATTTTTTGAAACCATCCTTATCACTAGGTAGTGTCATAGAACGTGAGGAGACTCGATGGTAAGTAGTACTCCCCCGCTGAGTGGTCTAGGTATGATTTATCACTTACAAAGACTGGTAAGTGGTTAAGGCGTGGTGTGACTGAGGGTGTGCAGTGCAAACCAAAATTAATGTGAAAAGATTTGAAGAAAAAGTGTCTAAAATGGGATAAGGGAGCATGGAACAGACTTTATTGAAGTAATGCTCGCTTTGCCAGATTAAAAGTTATTATGTAAAGACAGTTTGAAAAATGCGCTGTCAAAAGGTGGAACCAGGCCAACATGTTTCAGCAATTCACGGACATGATTGTCCTTGCTTTCATCAGGACCTCATAATAAACAAGTGCTACTGCAACCAAAATAAATGAGTGAGTATAAAAAGACAAATATTACAGTTCACCTGCAGTCTCCAGGTAAAAAAAGTTATGTCCTACCTCACAGCTAGTGTCGTTCACTGTAAAATCAAAAGGACAAGGGTCAGTTCTCTGACTGATTGTAATGTTCACTGCAACTCACAAGTAGAACTAGGAACACAAGATGTAAACCTTAGATCAAGTCAATCAAATGACTGCTCATACTCTTAAAAGTAGTTAGTTTAAGTACTCAATATCAGGATGTAAGTTCGTATGCCCAATAGAATAAAGACACATCTTACCATAGTCTGTGGGATGTGAAGACCTCACCCCACCTGGCAGTGGCTCAGGATAGGAGTGAAGCACCGCTCTAAGAAACATGCAAATCAAAAAGAAAACATATTTTACCACACTGTGCAAACAACCTTCCATCAACAGAAAACCTCCGTCACCCCATCAAAAAGGAGGGCAAGTCAAAGGTGTGATTTGATAGACCAACGTTTTTAAAGTGGTAATAGACCTCTTAAAATAGTCTTATCTTTCAGAGCCCTTTTGGACCAATGATACGTTCTATGTTAAATTCTGAGAACGACGTCTCAGAGCCTGAGTAATACGAAGTCTACTTACGCGGGGACGCGTTTCCGCGTAAGCCTTTCTGTGCTACACCCGCGAAGGAGTTCAAAATCATACAAACTAGACTAAAAATCAAAATAATGGCCAAGTATTCGTAAGCGCTAAACGCGCGACTCACCTAACCGTCGGTACTTCCTGGCCGGCGTCTGAACCGACTGGGGAGGTACCGAGCGGCTGGGAACTCCGTTGTTAAGAGGGGAACGGTGATTTGCCCGGCGTTCACGTGACCGGCAAGTACTCGTTCCTGATTCGTTACCGCGAGTGAAGAGATCGCGCTGGCTATTGGTTGTGATGCTTCACCATGGTAACCAGAGTCAGAATAGTGTACTCCGACCGGATTACAAATATATTATCGTATGTGATGACTATTATTTCCACAACTGGAAAATATACTGTATGGATCAGCTGAAATACTAGTAAGAATAATTATTGTATTTTCATCTTAAGAACACTTTAGATTTGCTCAACGATCACTGCCATGGACATAAAATGAGGAGAGAGATCGCGCTGGATGTTTAATAGATAAACATCACCGCAATGATCAAGATCAAACAAGGTGCAGTCTGACCGGTTGATGGTTACATAATCTCATTGTCACATGATGGTGGATATATCGTGTGAAGCAACCTTTCCAAAATCAGTGATGGTTAAGTTCCCTTATTCAATAGCAAAAATTAACAATAAAGCCGGACAGGTGTACAAAATAAAGGCTCATTATTGTCCAGATATTCATAAACACATGGGCAGGGACACTGGTAAGGAGATACTGTTATTCAGAGGGATTTCAAATTATGGAATAACAGCTCACAATTATAGGCTGGACCAAGGAATATCATCATCAGTCACACCACGCCTTAACCACTTACCAGTCTTTGTAAGTGATAAACCATACCTAGACCACTCAGCGGGGGAGTACTACTTACCATCGAGTCTCCTCACGTTCTATGACACTACCTAGTGATAAGGATGGTTTCAAAAAATCCCAAATGATGAAGGGCGGTCTCGAGCTGTGACTGATGGGTATTTTCGAGCATCCATTGTATTCTTAATTATCCACTGGGTTGTCACTGTGAACCGTCTCAGTAGTCGGTCTGGGGTTATCTCTTCTCTGTTTGTTCCTTGCTCACCATAGACTCACACCTTGTTTTTGACCCTCTGGAACTCTTTTGTTGACAGTTTTCTAAAAAACATTCTTTTCTGCCTCTTGTATAGTAATGGAAGACTTTTAACCCCAGATCTCTACTCCAAATAATACAGTTCGAACACACTTTGCATTGATGAAGTGAATACAGACTTTATATGGTTGTAGCCTAGTCACCTGGAAAAGGCATCAATACTGAAGGCGACCCTATTAAAAGATTGAATGTGTGATTTCAATAAGAAATCCCAGGACAATTTATCATCCAGCAAGATGCCTAAGTACCAGAATGTGTCCACCTTACCTATATAATGATTCTTTATTACATATGTTTTAGTTTTAGTATTTCTGGGTAAGATTATCATAGTATATGATCTGGAGTAATTGATTTTTAAGCCAATATTTGCCACAATATCATACAATGGGCATAATAAACGTTGTAAGCCATTGACTGTACAGGAGATAAGAACAGAATCATTCACGTACTGCAAGGCAGGTACCCTTCTATGTCCTAACTTCAATATATCTTTACAATATTCCCTTAAAAACTCATCTAATTGATTAATATATAAAAGAAAAAACATAGGTGCTAAATTACAGCCCTGCCGGACCTCCTTCCCTAACGGAAAGGGCATAGTGCATTCCCCAATGGGGCATATCTTACTAAGGCTTAAATCTCTGTGTGCAAATCATCCAAAAACACCACAAGGGCCTCATTCACCCCCATGTCTCTCAGCACAGACCACAAGTTATGTTTCCCTACTGTGTCAAAAGCTGTGCTGAGGTCTATGAAGTCAAGCTGTACACTTTACCTTTTGACCACTGTGCATTTATTAACTAAAAGATATAAATTCAAGTTTTGTTCTATAGTGACTCGACTCGTTGTTAGAACTGGGATTTCTGGTTGGCTAAGGCTTGCGCCAAAGCCAGGCAGAAACCACCACTCTAGTCAGAGCAAGGGAGTTACACGCCAATATAACCCCTGCTCTCCCCCTTGGTAGCTTGGCACGAGCAGTCAGGCTTATCCCGGAGGCAATGTGTAAAGCGTTTGCGCAACACACACACAGCAGCAACACACTAGGCACACCACAAAAAGGAACTCCACACAAGGTTGTATATAAAAATAGCCTTTGTATTACCATAACCACATTAGATCATAATCACACAGATACACTGTGTCCACTGGCACTGGGCAGTATTTACAGGGGATTATATACACATGCCAGGCCCGTGGGCCACTGTCAGAATCAGCACCTAGTAAAATAGCACTTCTAGAACATAGAATAATTGTAGCACAAAATAATAATTGTAGGACACAACCAGTAACTACTGGTAAAAGGTAGGAACTAAGTATGGGCGAAATTTGCGAATTCGCGGTCCGTGAATTAGTGCGAAATTGCAAAAAAAAGTCTGCGAGTTCGCGAATTTTCCAGCGAACGTGCGGATTTTTGTGCCATTTGCACAAATATGTGACCACGTGTGCCTGTAACTTTTCCAGCACGCCAAAAAGCATCGAGGTCCCTTGAGTGAGCTGGCCATTATAGTGGGGACGGGCGGGAAGACGTTTCATACCGCTAGTGGGTGGTGGATGGGGCCTAACGGGCGGGGCTTCTATGCGAGTTCACATGCATCTTGTTTATAAAGGGTCAGAGACCGAGCAGAGCAGCAGATGAGGAGAAAGCAGCCTCCTGGTCACAGGAGCTACACGGGGAAGGCGCATGGGAAACTTATGGATGCACAAATACGTTTGGCACAGGACCCCAGAATGCTTCAGATGTCCAAGATAGCTCTGCTGCGCATGTTGGTACAAAGCCATTCTGATCCTGCTCAGTGGGTTCAGGCGCATGCAGCTGCTGCTGCTGGACAATGTCCCATCTCATACTAAACTGTCCCATACAGGCATATGCTGGCGCTGGGCAGTAGGGTGCAGTGGCATGCGGGTGCTCCACGCCTGGTACATGCGCATACCGCTGCCAGGGAGGACACATTTTATTGGTGCTGTGTAGCAAGTTATGACTTTACATTTTGACTGCACCAGACGGTGGTACCACCTACACGGATCAGGAGCATCCAGGCACCAGACTTCATGGTGCAAGAGCATAATGGTGCTGTGCGGTACGGGTATATATGTACTGGGGCAGGGGGACACTTAGCACAATGTGTGCTCACACCCAGAGGGCTCCCAGGCAATTGAGCACGAATGATTTTCACACTGAGAGGGCTCCGGGGCTGTTCAGCAGCACGGGGGCTCACACCCACTGGGCCCCGGGGCAGTTTAGTAGCGCGTGGGCTCACAACCCCTGGGCAGCTCAGCAGCGCAGGGGCTCACACCCACAGGGCTCCCGGGCAGTTTAGCACTGCCACCCTCTGGTTCATCACTGCCACCCTCTGGTTCATCACTGCAACCTTCTGGTTCACCACTGTCACCCTCTGGTTCATCACTGCCTCCCTCGGGTTCACCACTGCCACCCTCTGGTTCACCACTGTCACCCTCTGGTTCATCACAGCACCCTCTGGTTCACCACTGCCACCCTCTGGTTCACCACTGTCACCCTCTTGTTCATCACAGCACCCTCTGGTTCACCACTGCCACCCTCTGGTTCATCACTGTCACCCTCTGGTTCATCACTGCCACCCTCTGGTTGATCACAGCACCCTCTGGTTCACCACTACCACCCTCTGGTTCATCACTGCCACCCTCTGGTTCATCACTGTCACCCTCTGGTTCATCACTGCCACCCTCTGGTTCACCACTGCCACCCTCTGGTTCACCACTGCCACCCTCTGGTTCACCACTGCCACCCTCTGGTTCATCACTGTCACCCTCTGGTTCATCACTGCCACCCTCTGGTTCACCACTGCTACCCTCTGGTTCATCACTGTCACCCTCTGGTTCATCACTGCCACCCTCTGGTTCATCACTGCCACCCTCTGGATTGTCACTGTCACCCATTGGTTCATCACTGCCACCCTCTGGTTCATCACAGCACCCTCTGGTTCACAAGTGCCACCCTCTGGTTCATCACTGCCAGCCTCTGGTTCATCACTGCCACCCTCTGGTTCACGACTGCCACCCTCTGGTTCATCACTGCTATCCTCTGATTCATCACAGCACCCTCTGGTTCACAAGTGCCACCCTCTGGTTCATCACTGCCACCCTCTGGTACATCACTGCCACCCTCTGGTTCACGACTGCCACCCTCTGGTTCATCACTGCTATCCTCTGATTCATCACTGCCACCCTCTGGTTCACCACTGCCACCCTCTGGTTCATCACTGTCATCCTCTGGTTCACCACTGCCACCCTCTGGTTCATCACTGCCACCCTCTGGCTCATCACTGCCACCCTCTGGCTCATCACAGCACCCTCTGGTTCACCACTGCCACCCTCTTGTTCATCACTGCCACCCTCTCTCTGGATCACCACTGCCACCCTCTGGTTCATCACTGTCACCCTCTGGTTCATCACTGCCACCCTCTGGTTCATCACTGCCACCCTCTGGTTCATCACAACACCCTCTGGTTCACCACGGCCACCCTCTGGTACACCACTGCCACCCTCGGGTTCATCACAGCACCCTCTGGTTCACAATTGCACCTTCTGGTTCATCACAGCACCCTCTGGTTCACCACTGTAGATTATGTGGAGAAAGCACACCTGACCAGCCTCAACCAGGGGCTGGTTAATGTGTTACTGAATTTGAGCTTCAAGTCCGGCACCTGCTTCCTTATCTGTAAGTGCTTCCTGTTGTGGTTTAATTTTTGTGACAGACTGGAGCATTGTGCCATACTTGTAACTATTCTCTGACCCTGCTTCGAGGGTCAGAGCAGGGTCAGAGAATAGTTGCAAGTAGGCAACAACTCTGGAGGCGCTGCTCAGGAAGCACTTACAGGGTTACAGCAGGGGCCCAAGTTGAAGTTAATTTCTTTGTAACCATTTTGTAAATGCTTACAAAGAAATTAGCTTCAACTTAGGCACCTGCTGTAACCCTGTAAGTGCTTCATGTACTTCAGTTTTTGAAAATCCGTCCCGAACGCGATTTCGCGGATTTTTCTGCAATTTTCGCGAGATTCGCGGACCGCGAGATTGCAGAAAATCCGCAAATTCCGCGAATGGAACGGATTTTACGCCCATGCTTAGTAGGAACACACTACGCAAGACTAATCACCATAGGCATAGATCACGCAGGTAAACATAAACTCGCTAGCATAGACCATACTAGGCAAAACAACCTCCAAGCATCAAAACAAACTCCTAGCATGAAAACACAGTTAGAGGTATCACAGGCATAAAGGCATTGCATATTACGCATAAATCACATTAGGCATCAGGTAATTACCAACATAAACACAAATCACCCATCACCTTGCGCAGAATCACAGCAGGTACTGATCCCAGGCCCACTGGCCTCTCAAAGGGCACCAATGCCCAACGTCCAAAAGTCAGGGCTGGATGCGCACACAGCCAAAAGCAACAACGCAAAAGACCAGGCCTAAACGTGGCAGCTGCCCACTACTTGCTGGGCAGCTGGGAATCTTTACATGGGGCCTAAACACTGCAGCTGGCACTAAGTGCTGTGCAGCTGGGGAAGGCCTGGCACCTCGTGTGCCCAAGAACGTGGCAGCTAGCCTCTAGCAAGGGGGGCAGCTGTAAATGACACCAGGGGACCAGCACACTGTGCCCTTTGGCCCCCACAGGGCTTTTTACTGAAGTTGCCCCGTCATCGGAGCAACGCAGGCTCTGAACCAATCAACCCATTGTTGGAGCCACCAAGGCTTTAGAAATAAACATGCCCCCTATCACTGAGGGAAGGCCATGTGCCTCTAGGGCCCTGTAAACAATGTTGGCCAAATGTTGGAGCAGTTTTAGGCTCTGGAAATAACTATGTCCCAATGGTGGAGCCCTCTAGGCTCTAGAAATCATTGTGTGCCAGGGCGGTGCATACGGGCCTTTTAAAGTAAAAAAGTCCCAAGATGGAGCTGCGCACAGGCTCTGGGCACGCCGGGAACCCTAAGATAAATCTAGCCTCCGCTGGAGCAGCCCCACTGTCAAGCTGGGGGGGGGGCTGCTCGGGTAATAACAGAACCTAGCGCGGCGCCTCACTCTGGCGCTCTACCCCTCCCTTCTGGCCATCTGCATTCACCGGGCTCTCGGGGCGCACACGGCGCTTCCTCCTGCTCTCCGCTTCGCTCGGTCCCTCTTCTGGGGCCGAGCCTTGCTAGTGCTGCACTCGCGGGGATCTCTCTCAGCAGAGGAGAGCCCTGCCTTGGATCCGACGTTCGGTGCAGCACGCGGGGCTCCCTCAGCTTACGGGAGCCCCAGACACCTCCACATTCCTCCTCCTTTCGTCGGGTAATGCAGTGGGCGCGGGGCTTCCTTCAGGAAGTGGAAGTCCCCCCCTCAGGCCTCGCACTGCCTGACTTCCTGTGGGCCAACCGGGCCCGTGGCGGTGATTCTCCGGTTGTCGGCAAAATGAAGGGTAGGCACCCTCGAGTGGAGAAATAGACAGCAGGGTGGGCACCCGCTGTAATTCGGGGCAAAGTCGCGGGGTAGGCACCCACGCAATTTAAATAAGCCAGTTAATCAGCGAAGTGCTCTCCCCCCACAAAGCGCAGGGTGGGCTCCTGCTTTAACAGTGGAGTAGGGGGGAATCCTACACAGTGCAGCTTCGCGCTGCAGGCACCCAGCAGTCCTCCTGGGGCAACAACACAGTGCTCCTCGACCCCTAAGCCCAGTGCTTCTCAGGCCCTTGGCAGAAAAAGTCCATAGAAAGTCTTGTAGGAGATAGGGGGGCAAAGGCTGGGCCCAGGGGCCAGCTCACAGGGCCCTCCAGCAAGGAGGCAGTCCCTAGTGGTGGTTCCTCCTGGTGCCGAGCAGCAGCAGGCCCCCCTCAAGTCAGGAATCAGAGAGAACATTTTTCATGGGGTCACAGCCCATTTTTATACACATTCTCCTTTGTCTCCTAGCACAGGGTTAAGGGAAAACTAGATGCAACTGGTTTTCGAACACTTTGTTGTGCTCAGCCCATCTCCCTATTCACAGGGCAGGCTAGGGACATCAGACACACCACAGGGGGCTGAGCCAGCATTGTGGAGGGAAGGCACAGCCCTATTCAGGTCCCAGGTGCAACTCCTCCCTGCCATCAACATGCAGATCTCCCCCAATCACCACCGGGCAGACCCATCCTGACTCCTGGAGCCAGGCACACCAGCCAGCTCTAGCCAATCACAAGCCAGACAGTCAATTCACATTCACGGCACAGACATGCCAACTTCTAAAAGTGGCACTTCCACACTAGACACATTAAATCTGCGCACACCGTCACGCAGCATTTAATTTCACAAGTTCGCACATACCAAACTCTCCCCTGCACTCCCCACACATCAAGAACTACCATGGACACACGCATTCCCCATGCATTTCTATGGGAGGGCAGGCCAATCTCACAACATGCACTCAGAGTGCGCACGCACTTTACACTGGGACACAGTGTTAAAGTGTGCAGAAGCCACAAACAACTAACATCAGGTCACATTTAAAAGCAAAAAGTTTAGGGGTGAACCTGCCAAAAGGGCCAAGTCCAACACCCGTCCTAAACCCATATTGAATTTCTGACAAGACATTCTTATTATTAGCCCAATCTGTTAATCACTTCACCAAGACCGTACCCAAAACGTTTACTCCCACGTCTATCAAAGAGATTGGACGGTAGCGCGCTGGACCAGCTCGGTTTACCTTTCCCTTTTTTTAAAATAGGTACTAAAACTAATTGCTTCCATGATGAGGGAATATAGCCTCATGCTGCCAAATTCAGATGTTGGTTGATTAATGGGACCCACAGATCTGCACAACATTTAAGAAGGTTGCCTGGAACCCCATCTGGGCCTGGAGCCTTCCCAAGTGTCAATTCTATTATGCTTTCCTTCACCTTTTCCAACTCAAAATAGACATTTGTTTCTTTGCCAAGAGGTGCAATAAGATTAGAATCATTGTCACCCGAATATATATGACCAAAGTGATCTACCCACTTTTGCGCAGATATAGTTACACTTAGGTCCGGTACTGTTAGCTCATTAAATAATGGCTGGTTAACAAGTTTCCTGAAGGCTGCACCGTTTCTAGTACTACAAAGCCTCCTTAAGCTTATCCCAAGCGTCTCTCTTCATGGCACCGATTCTATTCCTTTGAGCTAATGCATATGCCCTCCTAGCCACTTTTATGGTCCAGGTTGAGCTTGGTTTTGATTTAAGGACTACTTGTAAGTCTTTATAAAACCTTGTGCAGTTCTTATCGAACCATTTAGGTACTGAGCTAAGTGTCTTGGTGTTATGTCTAGTCAGGGCTCACTGGACCTCATTACAAATAGTAGAGAATGAGTCCACAATGACTCGATCAAGCGCATCAGTATTCAGGCACACCTCAAATTCCCAGCTTCGCTTTTGGACCAGATTCCTCAGAAAGTCCACTGGGATGACCTTACCCCAGCTAATAAGCCTCCCTTGTGTTTTAAGTGTAAGCGTATCTTTATAGATGATGGAAGTTTCAGCCGCAAGATCACACCAGCCAAATTCTGCCATGATTGGATTATGGTCATTGACGATACTCCATACTATTCTAAATCCCTCTTTAAACTGAATCAAACAAGCAGATGTGAAAATATAATCAATATTTGTATTATTACCTGTACCCTTAAACATGGGACAGGCGATGATTAATAAGGTTTAATTCTGAGACCATAAGGTTAAGATTATCTTCCTGACCTGAGTGCCCAAATGAATCTGCTAAGAGAACTCACCATGTTCCTGAGCCCTTCTTTTTCTTAACACATGTCTCATAAGGATGTAAGTTAAAATCCCAAACCTGCAGGACTATTGGCAAGAAGAACCACTCTAGCAATGTTCTCTCACAGAATCTTCTTATCTCTAAGTCGAGGGCTATCTCTGTAGATGGTGAACTATAGATATTGATTATCAGCACCCTGTTATTGTGGGGAAAGGATAGTAACACACCCAAGGTAATTCCGGAGTCAAATACTATATGCTCTGTGGTGCAATCTTATCATAATCTTATGAGCGTTGCCAGGCCCCTCTTTGCTCTGCATTCGGGGGAACCTCAGCATTAGCACAGAAGGAAATAAACCCATCCATTAACAAAATGCCCTCTATGTCCCAAGTTTCTAGAAAAACACACTATGCCATATGTTTTGCCTTTGTCCATCCCCTGCCCCTCCTCTAATAGTGAGCTTGGCCCTGCAATGTTTCAACTAAGTCTGATCAAGTTACTTTTTGAAGTGTTCAAAAGCACTCCTTCCCCAGTTGTCATACCTGGTATTTCAGTAACACACAAATTCACCTCCTCTTAGGGATCACACTGAGGGGGACCATTCTCTTCTCCGAGAAGTCAACCTACATGTGCAAGAACATCAAACTGGGTGTATGTAGGTGTACCAGAAAAACTAGACAGGCTCACAGGTCCCCAACTGTTGTTGTTGAGGCCACAAGGAGACTCTCCATAGGTTCATATGGTGCCATAATAGGAGCCCAGATCACTTGATCATTTGATTGATGAAAATAACCCAAAGGCAATTGAAGAGTGTCACTGGATTTCACCTATATACTCACATTCCCAAGTAATAGGCTTTTAGCCAAATGTTGAGTACTAATATTAACAATCATGCAATCCCCTTGTATATACGCCCTCCCAGTGCCAATTCACCCCACCTGCCTTAAAGTCAAGCTGCTATTGACCAATCTAAGCAGAAAACCTCCTTATCGCCCCAACCAGTTCACAGTCATGTTGAATAACTGCTCATATGACTCCTTTTGACCCCTCCTTAGGCCAAGAACACCAGCAAGGATGGTCACTAATGGGAAAGTGGCTTGGGGTACTCATATAACTGGTTATAGTTCCACTCAGAACTTCTTCCCTATCTCCATTTTCTATGCTTCCTTGACTCTTTATTACCATAGGGAGTGATTCTTCAGATCAGGTTTTGTTCTTAAGAGCTATGGTGCCCCTTTAGGGATATGGATTTGCATGAGTCTTAGGGCAATACCCGCCTATTTTAGAGGCTCCAGGGAAGAAATTTGTGAAATCGGCTGGGGGACAAGGTGGCGGGATCCCCTGAGAATAATTTGTAAGCCTACTTAATGGAGCTTTGATACCTGCTCTTCCGTTATCAGTCTTATCACAAAGAGAACATGCTTGCTAACAGTTGCCCATGAATTTCCTAATATCCTGTATAACACTGTTTAAAACATGCTCCCAGTTGCCCAGTCATGTCTTAATATCCTGTATAACACTATTTAAAACATCCAGTTTGGTAAATATTGGTAGCCGTTTAGCCCGAAGAAGTGATGTTTTTAGCCAAGACCTCCCCTCCAACAACTAGTCACCCCTCAGGCTCTGTCCTTCCTTTTTCCCTGCTTGTTCCAGGAGTAGCAGGGGAGGATCATCCTCTATTGAAACTGAGGCAACATCAGAGGACTTTAAAGGTAAGGAACTTTTAGTAACTTTTTATTGGCCTTAGATTTAAGTATTCGCTTTGATCGCTTAGCCTGCCTGAAACGGGGTGGACTATAGGGAGAACTGTCTCTCAGTGGCATCAATATGGCACTGGGTCCTTGTGCCACTGTGTCCAAAGATAATTGTTCTTCAGTAATTGGTAAGGAAACTATAGAGCAGGTTGAAGCGGTAGAACTACTAGGAATGCCAACCACAGCAGCAGTAATGGACATCCTTCTCTCCGGATGATTAATCTCATGGTTAATTGCCGTCATAACTAAGCATGAGCGCAAAATCCGCTCCGATCGCGGATTTTGCGGATTTTCGGTAAATCCGCGATCCGCGAACTCTCGCGAATTTACCGAGAATCCGCAATCCGCGATCGGAGCGGATTTTGCGGTCAAAAGTTCAAGCCTAATGCATTTACGATGGCGCCGGCAAGCTGCCAGCGCCATCCTCAAATGGTTACTTAATTAGCTTCGACAGGAAGCTCTAACAGATAAGATAAAGCAGGGGCTCGAGCTCCTGCTTTATTTTATCAGTTGGAGCTTCCTGTTGAAGCTAATTAAGTAACTTTTGCAGGATGGCGCTGGCAGCTTGCTGGCGCCATCGTAAATTATTTACAGTGTCTTCTTGCATAAATTTGAAGGGCAGGGTTCATTCTGGCACGACGGTCCTGGCACAAAAAATAAACCTCAACAGGAAACACTTGCAGGTGTGCCTTGTTCCCAAATATACCATCGGAAATCCGCTGTGATGCTGGTCTCTGACCTTTTATACACACAAGAGGCATGTGCGCTCGCATTGAAGCCCCGTCCGTTTGGCCCCGCCCACACACTCGAGGTGTGCACCGTCTTCCCGCCATTTACCCACTATGATGGACATTTCACTCAAGGGACCCCTGCGCACTTCGGCGCGATTGCATTAACACACACTTGGTCGCTGGAACTAGTTGAAGCGCAAATGCGGTGACTCATTCATCAGCCCAAAAAAAATCGTGAAATCGTGGCATTTGCATCTTTGAATTTTAAGAGCACAATCCCCGTGCTGTTCCTGTGACCAGGGGCTTCTGTCTCTTAATCTGCTGCTCTGATCGGTCTCTGACGTTTTATACACACAAGAGGCATGTGCGCTCGCATGGAAGCCCCGTCCGTTTGGCCCCGCCCACACACTCGAGGTGTGCACCGTCTTCCCGCCATTTACCCACTATGATGGACATTTCACTCAAGGGACCCCTGCGCACTTCGGCGCGATTGCATTAACACACACTTGGTCGCTGGAACTAGTTGAAGCGCAAATGCGGTGACTCATTCATCAGCCCAAAAAAAATCGTGGCATTTGCATCTTTGACTTCTAAGAGCACAATCCCCGTGCTGTTCCTGTGACCAGGGGCTTCTGTCTCTTAATCTGCTGCTCTGATCGGTCTCTGACCTTTTATACACACAAGAGGCATGTGCGCTCGCATGGAAGCCCCGTCCGTTTGGCCCCGCCCACACACTCGAGGAAGCCCCGCCCCCAAATCCGCAGATCCGCAAAATCCGCGGATTTTGCGGATCCACGATCCGTGAATCCGCAAATTCGTGAATCGTGGATCCGCAAAATCCGCCCATGCTTAGTCATAACATCCTTCTATCCAATGAGGTGGACATGGAGCGTGTTTGAGCAGTGTTCAGCCCCCCTGCCAATTTTCTCTTACCCATCTTGGCACTTCTTAGGTCATAGAGTTGGTGTGCCTCCTTCGAATAAAACAGACCAGATGCCAGGACCCGGGGGATGGCCAAGCCTGACGCCTTCTCAGCTTTGACAGGCGCATAGAGGCCCGCACTTGGCCCTAGATTCTCTATATCAATTATTCTCTTTTCAATCTCCTTCAGAAACCCAGGCGTTACTTTTATTTAAAAAAAAAACACTCATGCATAAAAATTATGTGGTGTGTGCCTTCAACGTTTCACCTCTGCTTGCAATCTACAGAGGTGGGTCTCTTTGGTGAAAGCCATGTGTCTACCTCAGATTAACGTGAGATATTTCGTTAGGTATTTTTCATTGAAATGTGTTAGGCGTTTATCGGTGATATCGTTTGGACGTTGTGGGAGCTTAGTCACAGCTTACATGCTCAGCTCTCACAGTTTGACAACATGGTTTTCTGTGGTCGTATGTGTGTTTCTTGTTGAGGATCTAGGATGGATCCGGCTGTTTGTAGGTAGGATGTTTCTGAAAACTGTGCACTCGCAGAAGTGGCATAGTCTGTTTTGAAAAGGTGACAGTCAGTGTGTGTACTCTCATTACTTGTCCCCTACAATTAGTTCAATGTTCATACCCATGCATGAGTATTTCTCCAGTTCAGACGTTTAGTGCGCAAAAATTTGGACTTGCAGTCCTGATTTTACCACAAGGTCACAGGACTGCAAATCATAGAATGCAAAGTAAAATTGGGGTGGGGTGATCTACTTCTGCATGAAACTGGAAAACTTGAGTACTCTGCTTTACTGTTAATATATTGAAGTTATAAATCTGCACCAACTTAACCTGTAAAGACTAATGTATCAAATAAATGTCACTCCAGTGATATTTCCATCTAGTAACATTTAGGGTGCCCGTCACTGGTCTTTGTGCATTTCTATTAGCCTGGAGCATCAAGGAAAGGCACACTGCATAGTAAACATTCAGATATTCTTCTTTTATTCATTCCATTATTGTTGATCCACATATAGTTGATGGATCATTTTGTTGCACTCGGTTTGCTTTGGGTGAAACTTGATTTATCATGGCTTTTCCCAAAGATATTCTCATTGTCCCATGAGCTCCTGTCCTCAAACCTTTTGCTACTGAGCAATTCAGCAATAAAATGAAATCAGCAGTGATTTGTTTCCAGAATACTTCATTTCTTTATATATTTTCAGCTGTTGATTTCCCATTCGCCTGCATATTTGATGAGTAGATTGTCACGTGTGCTGTCTGAGCTGTTTGACTGCCGGGGCCGGCATTTGTAATCATTGCTCCATTGATTCTTTTTGCTAGAGTGCAGTGCACCTGCGGTTATGTTAATTACTATTATATTAATTATTTTCATTGATATTACCACATGCACATATTTACACTTTTGAAAATCTTGTACGTTTAGTTGTTCTTTTTTAGGATACAATCTTGTGAGCTATGTTGTCGTTACGCTCTGTACCTGTTAATAGTCGTATTGTTTCTTCTTGCTACTCGTCATACCTATTTAAGTCTGGTTGTCTATGACAAATGCGTCTTATATTGCTTAATAAATTTTGTGTCAGGCGTAGCTGATGTTATAAGCGGGTGGCTATGTTATTCTTGAACCCAAGTCTAGTTATAGCTATTTAGATGTTATGTTATTTCAGTGTGGCACTGTTAATGATCCTACAGTAGTGATGGTTATTCGGTTTTATATGCATCATTGTATTTTTATGGTTTTTATTGTGGTCTTTGGCCACTTAATATACATACTTTGCACTAATTACTGTTATCAACCACACTGTTCTGATTGTCATATATGGCATTGTGTTTTTATCCCAAGTACTTTTTATCCGATATTGTATGAAATGTTTTATGATTATTTTAATCGAAATAAAGACATAATGAAATTAAATGAAATGTTATTCTTGTAACAGCAATACATTTAGGAAACACTCTTTTGGTTTTAAAGATACCAATGCTGCCTTGGGCGAATTTGTTGATAGGTATTTTCATTCTAATTGCAATCTGTTCACGGATAATTGTTTTCAGTATAACATCTTAAAAAAAGACTTTTGAAATGTTATTGCATTGTTATTTTGATGTGTGTCTCTGTCTTTTAAGTTTGCACAGGACCTCATTAAGAGTTTGGCGTGTATGTACTCTGTCACAACCATGATAAATATTACATACACTTTATGACAACTGCATAGGATATATTGCATTAGTAATAAGGCAGACAGGATATCGTCACTTTTGTGATGGAGTAAACCATCCGTCCATCTCAAAACCAGACCCTACTCTCTGTATGGTGCATGTCGACATGGATCTTTGCCTGCGCATTAAACACAGATGTGTTGGTTTCTTCTTGGGGGCTTCGATTGACCCACGGTGTATCTGTGCATGGGTGAATCTCCATCTGTACTCGTGCAGCGAGCTATCACGGGGAGGCATGTCTGTTTCTTGGGGGCGTCGATGGTCCCATCGTGCTTCTATCTGTTTGTTGATGTGTGAATCCGCGTGTCTGAAAGGACAAGAGAGATACCACAGGAAGAGTGTCTTTTTCTTGCTGGGGGCTTCGATAGATACGCTAGTTTATCTATGCATGTGTGAATCTTCAGCTTCAGGCAACAATGACAAGAAGGTATGTCTGTTTCTTGTTTGGGGTGTCTGCGCCTCCAATCGTGTGTTTATGTGCACCTGATGCAGGGAGCTGTCCAGGTGCTGAAGTTCCGCGTTTTGCTTGGTAACTGGAGGTTACTTGCTGAGATAAACAAATACTTCTGACTTTATTCAGAGGTCGGCAGCACGCAAATATTAAGAAAGAAACGGGTTGTGCACTGTAAACTGGTGGCAAACTGAGTTCAAAGGAAATGTGGCAATTCTATGCTCACAATGGCGTATTTTGTCAGAGTGTCTGGTTCTCAGTGCGGTTTATGCTTCGAGAGAGGATAGGGCGAGCCGCAAAGCTACTGCTTCACTATATTGGTTTTGAAAATGAAAAAATGACCTCTTTATTACAACCACAGTGCAGGCAAGCCTGTAGGGCCAATGGGAAATATCAATGTAGCGTGCCTGGTCTTTTAAGATCGATCACCCATATGTCACCTCTAATGCTCTTCCCTCAATCCACAATCACCCAAGCTCAACCTAGAGGGGCAGGGTTGAGGTAAGTTTGAGAAACATTCCTTTCTCGTACTGCCTGTTAACATGCTTTAAAATTATTTTTAATGAATATGAACTCACAGGCCCTCATTACAAATGGCACAGCGTTTTGGCCAAGCTTGATTGTATGCAACGAAAGTCAACATCGTTGGCTTGGAATTGCACTAAGTAGCACACATTTGTGAGTTTGACCCCAGCAAATGGGAATAATATACAGTTTCTGGTGCTTATCGCATAAACATATACACATCCTGTAATCCATGGGCGTTTCTACCAAAGGATTGACCTACCAAAATGTATCCATGGAAACGGCGGGAGTGCAGTGTTAGCCACCAAATTCCTAATATTGATGTGCGCAGTAACGTTAGTTACCACAACTACAGGAATTATTTGGGTTGGTCATAATAAGGCTAGCACTGGGATTTGTAAAGTGTGGCCAATCACTCAGTGAAAGTCTGTAGGCGCTGTTTATAGTCACGAGAATATTAAGTAAGTTATTCAGAGTCACAGGATGTGAGCCTACGCTGAGACTCGAACCTGGATCCGCAGTACTGCTGCCCAATCACTAATCATTGATGAAAAGCTATTTTATTGATGAAAATAAATTATTAAAAAATGCCCAAAATGTAAAAAAAACAGCTCTGCTATCACACATGCAAGTGTGGTACCCATGAAGGTCCAACGCTTATGCAGTCTTGTGGTCTCTATCTTTGAGTCACAATCCACAGCTATTAATGAAGTGTTGGCTTTTGACATACCAGATAGGGGATGGCACAGCTCTGCAAGTGAAAATAGAGCACAATCTGCCAGCTTAGCCACCAGGTAGCTTTACAAAACTGAGGTAGTTTGGGTGCGTAAACAATCCTTGATAAACCAACACAGTAATTGTTTGAAAACTTTACTGGAAAATCTTTCAGCTATGATGACATGGATACAAGCAGTCCTGGCAGCATTGTTAATTATTATGCCTCCTAACTCGGCAAAGCTTAAGAGAGATGTGAATACTCGCTGCCTTAGGGGTGTGAGGGATGCTTCAGAAACTCTTTAATTATAATGAAAAATGGTCCCTTTCAACCATGAAAAATAGGGCACATCAGCACAGAGATATAATACCGACTGTGTCTTATAATTCTTATGGGAGAATACACTTTTTAATTTACATCATGAAGAGCATAGAAGTAACTAACACAAAGGAAAGTGGGGTAGTGTAAAAAAAAACTGAGGGACAAAAGAAACTCCGGCATAAACAAGCATGACCAGGACATAATCAATAGTTAGGCCAAACAACATAGTAAGAGCACCATTTCACCAATATAGAGTAGTTATGTAAAATAAATTTGTGTCAAGGTGCTAAAGTCAACAGCGTTTAGATCCCATGGAGAATAGTGAGATCATCATTAGGACAAAAAGGGTCTGTAACCATATAGGCATAGAGGGCCTGTTGTGGATTAAAGGACAGCGCATGACTCCATCACGAGACGAGTATCCGGTACCAAGTAAACCAGAAATAGATGCGGACGAGTGCAGGTAGGTGTGTTAGGGCTGTCTTAATGGGTTTAGGCAGGCTGAAGCTGATATATGACTGCCGAAACTGTGTTCTCGGGCAGCCTTAATTTGTCCAAAGGAGTAGGGACAAGAGGGTGGAAGTTGATGTGGGGCCGCAGGTACTGACAGTGCACTCAGTGGACAATTCCATGTGAGGCAAGCACATAAGAGTCCATGTAAATTAGCCACCTACCTTTACATGCCTGTCTCGTGTATCTATACGGGTGACCCATGACCAGCCCGGGTCTTCTCATGCCGCTACTTTTGCTTTATAAGCAGGCCTCATTTCTCAGGCTACACACCCTTTTTGGTCTGATGATGATCCCACTATTCTCTATGGGATCGAAACGCCATTGACTCTAGCACCTTGATGCAAAAAAGTCTATAACTACTCTATATTGCTGCAATGGTGCTCTCACTATGTTGTTTGGCCTAACTATTGATTATGTCCTGGCCATACTTGTTTATGCCTGGGTTTCTTTTTTCCTTATGTTTTTTTGACACTACCCCAATTTCTTTTGTGTTACTTCCATGCTCTTCATGATGTAAATTAAAATGTTTATTCTCCCATTAGAAGTATATGACACAGTCATTATCATATCTTTGTGTTGATTTGCTCTATTTTGCACGGTTGAAAAGGACCACTGTTTCTCTAAAGTTACTCATACCTAAGGTCCCTCTCAGACCCATTGGGTTCCCTTATGTCTTAAAAATATATTCAGAAACTCTTTAGGGCATGCAGCCTAAGGGTTTGTTTGTTAATTAATTGCAGGTTCTCCTAGCCAGTTAGTGAAGGAGAGTTCGGATTTTATTAAAGAAACGGTGGGGGAAATTATGCAGTCTCTTTTCTTGCTGTTTAAGGTGAAATTACAGAGCACACTACATTTCCCATAATCCTGCTCCCATGGGCAGGAAAAAACAACAAAGAAGATACACACCGAC
This sequence comes from Lissotriton helveticus, assembly GCF_964261635.1. Lineage (NCBI taxonomy): Eukaryota > Metazoa > Chordata > Amphibia > Caudata > Salamandridae > Lissotriton > Lissotriton helveticus. Next base: position 1,460,853,888 of record NC_136065.1, on the reverse strand, counting down.
CAATATAAAAAGGGGCAGTCCATAACCATCTTCCTCTATCTTAATGAATACAATTTATAGTCTGAAAGAGAACTGGAAGAGTAAAAATAGACATACAAATCTCTTGAAGCAATCATAAATCATAATGCTTTTTTCCCCTTTGAAAACTTCGATAGAAACATTTCAGCAACCTGAGAGGAATGATACTCTTCAAACGGGTCATCTCCCGAGGTGTCAGAGCGTTGCTAGGCTAGTTGATTTTAAGAGTAGGGATAACCATGATTATTTGTTGCCAATCATCCCCACGGTTAGTAGAAAATACCAGAGGTGGAATATTATTAACCTCCTTTATGTTTAATAAAATCAGAACTCTTCTTTGTGAACTGCCAAGGAGAATTAGCAATTTAATTGCAAGATAGTAGGCTCTATTATGCAAGTACAAAGAAAATCCGCCATTGCTTTGTTGCATGTTGAATAGGTTTACAATAAAAGTCAAAGCCAGCAATTCGTAACCTATTGACTTCTGACAACCCCACTGAGATGTTATTGGAAGCCAGGAAACCATGGACTGAACAATTTATATGATTTCACTTCAAAACAATACAGAAAAATATAGAAGCAAGTATACACATAATGAATTCTCAAATACTTAAACATTTCATTTAATTCACAATCAAATATAGAAGGTTTTAAATTTTTCAACGTAGCTTCTTTATTTGTAGAGACTTTATTAAGTTTAACATTATTTGCTTTTGTAAAAAAAAGGTGTGGACCCCCTATGTAGAACTTGCAGACCATAAGACATCCTCGAACCACAGGTTAAGAACCAATGCCCTAGATCAATCTGCAGATTTACTCATGTTCTCCAAGTTAGCCTGTGGCCCTCAGGCAGGATGAGCCTCAAACATCCTGTATTCATATCAACAAGCCCATCACCACTTAAACTGCTTATTCAAAGCAGTGGAAGAGACATGAGTATATGACTTATGCAATAAGATCAGTAACTGTGGGTGGATGTTCTCAGGTTCTTATTTACCGCCACAGACCACTTAATACACCTGACCACACACAACTTATGGTGTAGAAAGTCTGGAAATTTAATAGAATGGAAGCATTCTTAGTTTGTCTTGTGATGGTAAAGTAAATCCCAGCTGGAGAAAAATTAATGGTAGGTATATCTAAAGATTTAATATTCGACACTCTTCTATAGGACACCAAATTTAACAATATTAGCAACTTGACAGACAATGGCTTACAAAGAATCTTGTCATTAATAGTTCTGTAGGTCTCTCGCTAAGTTTCCAAATATTTCAATATATTTAAAATGCCAGAGACATTTAATGAAATGGGATCAATACCCGTGAACAGGGTATTGATCCCATTGATCCACCAGCTGCTCCATATCTACCAGGCCAAGCCTTAGGTTTTAACTGTGCCCTCCACCCAGATAGCCTGATATAACCAGAAGCTGACTCCATAAGTTCTGGCATGTCTGTAAGCAGCCTGAAAGGTTCCATACAACCAGGACAGCTTTTCCTGAGGACCAGGCTGTGCTATTAGGCTTGAAGGTTCCTGTACCAAACACGTTGGTTTCATTATGAAAGCAGAAAACCACAATGACTTCCACCAGATCAATCCTAAAAAAAAGCGTCACTCTCTAGAGCTTCTGGATCCAGTCTTCAGATGTAAAACCTTTGTAACCAAGCCATCAATATCGAAGCAAAGAGGTCTACAACAAATCATACTGAGGCCTCAGTCAGAGTCCTGAAAACCTGCTGATTCAGACAGCAATCACTGCTGTTGTGCAGGCTCCTTGATCATTACTTTACCATGACATGAATGGATGATAGTCGGCTACCAGGAAGATTGCTTGATGGAAACTTCTAGATCTATTAGCCTAAGGGTGGTCTTCCCTCCAAATTCTTGCCTTCCTCTTCTATTTTTTCCTGACCTTGTTTTGCTGGCATTAAGATTATGCTAACCAGTGCTAAAGTGCATGTGCTCACTCCTTAACATGGTAATATTGGCTTATCCCCAAATGGCATATTTAATTTATGTATAAGTTGGTGGTAAAGTGGTACTACATGTTATTTTATGCTATACAGGACTTATAGAGCATTCTTAGTCCAAGAAGATTTCTTGGCACTACATTTATGAAAGGCGGCAAATAGGTAAACAAATTAGCCATCAGCTTGTCTAAACAGCCAAGTTTTGTGAACCTCGTGTAATTGGCTGTGGATCTGATGTCAGGAGGAAAAGTGTTTCATGTGCGCTGAGTCATCTCTGAGTATCTGGCCTCACCCAGCCTCTTACTTTTACATCTTGGGACAGTTAATAGGTACAGTTGGGCTGATCTGAGGTAATCATTGGGAGTACATTGCTGAACTCTAGAGGACTTAAAGGGCAGGCTTTTATCTTGAAGGGATTTGGAGATTATGCAGCGTGTTTTGAAGATAGTCCTCTGGGCTAATGGGAGCCAATGTAGCTTTTTCATCGGAAGCTTAGTATGGCAATGTCTAGGTTGTCAAAAGACCTGCTGACCTGCCTGGTTTGTGCTATTTGCAGCCTACGGTTGAGGCTGATTCAAAGTCTCAGATAGAAGGCATTTGCGTGGTCTATCAGGATATAACCAAGGCAATGATGATTTGGATAACAGCTTGAAAAGTAAAGAAACTCCTGATTTTCCTAATTCTCCAAAGTTGGAGAAAGCATGAGGAAGTCACTGCTCCTATTGTTGGTTTCATGGAGAGATCTATTCCCAAATTATTTGGGCCCACCCTTGCCCAAATAATTTGGACGGAAAGGCAGAAGTAGGGATTCCATTGATGGAGTTTCTTTTTTGCAACAATTTCCGTTTTAAATCAGTGATTACTTTCAACTGATGGCTGTTTATCCAATCACAAATATATATAGCGTACAACCAGGGCCTGTAAATTAAGTGCCATTACTTGGGCTACAGTATTGATTGTGCTACTCAGTTTAGTAGCCCTTTAAACATGTCTCAGGCCGGCCATTGTGGAGGCTATGTGTGCAGTTTTAAACTGCCATTTCTACCTAGTAAAATTAACCTTTTTGCCATGCTCAAGCCTTCCTTCTAATACATATAAGCCATCCTGCTATATGATATTTGATATGGAAATAAAGCACTAATAATAATATAAGCCATCCCCAAGTTAGGCTCTGGACAGCCAGAGGATGGGCCATCAGTAGCAGGAAGGGAGGGAGGGGCTAATCACTGTCCACTTACACTTTAATAGACTGATAGGCTGTGTCCTGTCTCCAGACAAAGGGTGGCATACCACTTGTAATTAGTCTGGAGCCAGGCAAAGGAAGGCAGGGCATCTGTGCACTTCAAAGGCATTCCTCTGAAAGGTTCTCACCACTTCAAAAGCACAATTTAGCAGGTTTTCAGGGACCAACTATTGAGTATACTTCTGGTCCTGCATATACTTTACCAGGAAGAAGGACTGCTGCACTGCTACAAGGACTGCCACTCTGCTTGGCTGCTTCTCTAAAGAAACTGCTGCATGGCTGTGCTGACTTGCTGCCCTCTTGCCTGTGGAAGAAAAACTGAACTTTCAACATCATCTTGGACCCAGGACCCCAGAGTGACTCAAAGTGCTGGTCTGCTGGCCACCTGATCTGAGCTTTAGGGACATAAAAGACTCCCCAACCAGCTTCTATACCTAGCTACGGTGATTTCCTGACCCACAAATTGGTGCCTCTCAGTTCTGGAACCCTTATTGTGCTCTTCATGACCACGAATGGGCCAGTTTGCACTGGGGCCCTGCTACTCACACCAAAATTCTGCATGAGCCGATGCCATCCAGTTTCTTCACACAACAAGCATTGATCGCCCGTGGAGAACTGACACCATTAATCACCGGCCTGCCCATCTGCGACGCCAGACCTGCTCTTCGTACCATGTGAGCCACCGCCCGTAATGATCTCATTGCTCCCTGTGACTCTCTCCAATGCGCATTGGACTCTTGCCATACACATTTTGACGAGAAGGTAAAACTTCAGCTTGGCTAATCTGTCACTTTATCCAACACACACTCCATCATGGTCAACCCAAACTTTTGACTTTTACTTGGTCCAGCGCAACCAGATAGGTGTGTTATGCTTATGGGCGCTATGTTGCCGTTTAGTCTTTAAAAATTCAGAAGTCCGGTTCTACTGTTTGGAGATCTTGTCATTTTAGTCTTGCTTTATTTATTGTATTTAGATCTATTCTAACCTTGTGTGGGATCATTCTGTGTGGTGTTATTCACTGTTTTACTGTTTGAAGTGCTGCACAAATCCTTTATACATTGCCTCTAAGTTAAGCCTGACTGCTCTGTGCCAAGCTACCATGGTGTTGAGCACAGGTCAATTTGAGGTTTGACTGTGCCATACCTGGCAAGGATTGTGGTTGCTGCTTGACCGGGACTCACACCCCACTAAACCAACAACCAGTTTCTTATACTGATGTTCAGCAGTGAGGATTGGACTTGAGGTTATGCAGTGCCATACAGTGATTTCGTGTTCACTTCCATTTCATATCTAAGACCGGTTCAAGTTTAAATTCCCCCTGATTGTCTTTTTTGATTTTTCAAAACAATTCTTTCTGTCTGTTGTGTCTGAAACCATCTCTTGCATTCATGGAGTTTGAGCTGGCAACACAGAGGACAACACTAGGCCGAGCTCAAAGATTTCTGTAAGGAGGGGGGACTTCCAATCAAGATCACCACCAGGAATGTGGAATTGAAAATGGTTGGATGGCCTGGGCAGAAGTCCACCACTCACCTGTATTGTACGGCTTATACTTTCCCAAGTAAAACTGTGCATTGTCTGGACAGCATGAACATCAGAACTGTGCAGGAATATTTCCACGTTCCTCATTTGGATATGTTGCCCTTAGTCCTGCTAGCTCACAGGGCACCGACTGTACCCCTAACCTGACAAGGTAACAAATGAATTGGGCAACCTCAGAACATGACAACCCTGACTCCCCAAGGGAATCATGGAATCAGATCTAGAAACTTCATTTAGTTACTTATGCATACCCAAAGAAATACACAACAGATACACAGGACAGTGTTTCAAAATGTCTTCAAACTGTGTGATTTTTTAGTACAATACTTGCACTGCAATGATTAATAGATGGAAACAGACTAATGTGATTAGCAATATGAGAATGGTGAAAAAGATAAACAGTTCAACCATTTTGCTTATTACAACATAATAATTATTATTACAGATTAATACTTGCATCCAAGTACAGTAATATATTATACTCCTACCTAGCACATCCTAACCTATCATGTCTAGGGTGAATGAAGTGAAGTGAAAAAAATATTTATTGTATAGTTAGTTGAGACCATACCAATGTTCAGATACATATGATCCATTTTCTCTAGATGTTAAAAAAAAAACCTATTTGTAAAAAAAAGAGTGAGTATAAACAAATGGTACACCACATCTTTGTGCAATACATTAAAATTTGATTCATTATTTCTATTTTACAATGTTATAACTCTTAAAAGATGGTGAGGGGCAACTAAATGATGTTTATGGACTGTATCATTGTTTCATTAAGTTCTCGAAATAGGTTAAAAATGTTATCAGTTGGCAGATTAACTGCGGATCCTTTGAGTCCAGACTTTTTAGTATTGCGGATCTGTAGCTGCAGATACCTCTTTCATTAAACTGTCTCCTCAGCAGATGACGGTGGTAGGAACCTAAAATTGGACAAATTCATATTAGATGTATGAAGTCCTGTATTGGTGACCAAAATAGGATGCATGCTTTTGAGCCCAATGACTTCCAATTGGGAAGATCAGCATTGGAGGGCAATTTCCCCATGTTCCGTTCCAAGAACTTGGTTTTCAGGTGAGGGGAAAAAGAGAAGCGCAGGTATGTCGTTGGCTCAAGCTTGGTGTATAAGTGTAATACCATCCATGCATGAGCACATCGACTTAACGTTGCTTTGTCTTCCATTAGTGAGTGCGTTTTTGCCGTCTTTTTGACAGTTAGCTGCAATGATGTCAAAGGTAGTTTCCGGTGCCAGAGGTCTGCCATCCTGGTCATTTGCAATGAGGCATCTAAGCACTTTGCCTAGTGTGATTTTGGGTTGTTTTGCAAGGCTTTCCAGAGCGCATAATTGATTTCTAGACCACGATTAAGTCACATTTTGTACCAGATTTTGATTGCCTCATACCTTCTATGCAGTTGTTGTTGCTGTAGGCCAAATTCTAGACGTACCTGAGCTGGTGAGGCGTCACGTGGCAAACAAAAAACTCTTTCGTACACTCGCTTTTGGATGTTGTTCAGAAATGCTACACTATTTCCGTGATGGACCACGCTTCCGTAAGCGATGGTTGGGAGTAATTTTGCTTTGATGACTGCAAGTAGTGGAGTGAACACTGGGCCTTTTAACGATTTAGATAAGCTGCAAAATATAAACAGCGTTATCCTTTTTTGTATGGTCTCATAATGCGTAGAGAACGAAAACCTTTGATCCAAATATATCCCAAGATATTTGTAGCTGTTAACCACTTCTAACTTTGCGTTGTTAATTGTAAATGTCATTTGTTTGGGTAGTCTATGAGTTATGATCATGACCTTTGTTTTTTTTTGTATTCATTTCCATCAAGTTTGTATTAGCGAAGTCGTCTAATTTGTGAATTGATCGTTGCACACCGATTCTCATCTGGCTTTGGAGAACAACATTGTCTGTATTGGACAGGTGTGTTAATGGCAATGTATCATGTCTAGGGTGAGTGAATATGTCAGATCCCTGTAGGGTGATCTAACTCCCCGTTACCAGTGGGTAAGTGTCATCAGGCTGCTCGCTTTGGTAGAGATCTGGGCAGCATCCCTTGCATGAGGTAAACAGGCATCAGCTTAGCTTGATTTCCGGCAAGGGTTAGCCTTTCAGTGCTGGTGAAAAGCTCCTCTGTCTAAACAAAGGATCGATGTTGTATATATAAAACATTATCCATATTACCATGTTGAAACCCCAGTCAGACTTCTATTGTTTAATCTATTGTGATAGCTCTGTCACTGAATAGCCAAAACAAATAACAACAATTGATGATGATGAATGTAGCCCTTGTGCAGAATGTTCAAGGTATTTGACAGTGTGCCTACGATTTGGAAATGTAAGCAAAGATCACTTCAGAGAATATAATTCTGCATTTGAACACAACTTAATGTGATGCCATTCTATTTAAGGAGAGAAGGCAACTTAAAAACGCAAGCATGTAAATGACATTTATATCCAGGCCTAATTTAACCATGTGACATCTGCCACAGCAACTGAAGGAGATGAGAAGATGGACAGCCAAGAAGAGGATTTAGATCTCAGTCCTGAGGGCCAACAGCCTGCAGAAGGGGATGACTTGACCCCTACTTCGGAGCTCCATATCAGGGCAGGGTTCATTATATCTTCCCGCAGCCTGTCCCCAGAGGAGCTGGTAGGGCGGGGGGAAGAGGGAGTGTTCAGGCTGAGGGAGATGACAAGTGGTTTTCTGCCTATGTGGCATCCCTGAGGGTTCACAAGATTTCAGAAGAGCACAAGGGTAGGGGTTGCAGAAATATATGCCTGTAGTGGGAGGCGGATACCCTTCTACCAGTAGAGGTTGGAGACTAAACTATATACACCTCCATAGAATGCATAATGATTGCTAAGTTTGGGCTGAAAAGGCAAAAAGGAGTGATTTTTCTTAATGAGGCTCATGTAGAAAAATACAACGTCTTTGTGGCAGCTGCACTTAAAGATAGTAAATGCCTTTGCTCAAGAGCTCATGGGTTCTCAGTACAGCCCTTGTCTGCCTGACTCTATATCTCATTTTCTCATGTTTTTTCGAAAGACTCCCTTATACAGACATTTATTCTGTCCATCCTCGAACATGCACTTTAACACGCAGCATCCAAGCAACATTACCACTTTCACTCCTGCCTTGATCTCGAAAAAGTGTAACCAAAATGTTATAGCTTGTGTGTTCACCCTTTAAACATACCAAACACAAACAGCTTCACTCACAACATAAGGTGACACTTTCCCCTACTGAGGAACATACATGCCCATTCATTTTTATGATGGCAAATTCTTGACTTGCTAAATTAGACTCATCTGCAATGGGCACCTCAGTGGACCATACCTGACCTCCCCCTATCCATCTATTACGTCTGACTGCCTCACTCAGCTCCCTGCCAGACTTCAACATAAGAAAGCATGGAGATGCAATTGAAAATCTGGAACTGACAAGCTGTAGAAGGGTAGCGGAATGGGCTGTTCTGTCCACACAAACACTACCATGGACTGTAAAAAAACATTGAACTACAATTGCCCCACCTACTTGAGCGATGCTACAAGGAAGAATCTCAGAAACCAGACTCCTGCTGCCCTGAAAATTATAACCCAGCATCATATGAGCCGTGATTTTGCTGCTCTCACCAAACATAGTACACCATGATTTGTGGTAGATAGTGGTGGGTGCCGCTGTGCCAGTAAACTCTGCTAAGTAGTATAGTTGGAGTTTTTGCCAAACTCCCCCCTCAAAGTGGAGTGCAGAGTGGCAAAAACTCAGTGAACTCTGCCGGCGGAATAGATTTTACCACCCACCCTTAATATGGACCAGTGAATATTCTGCCAGAAAATAGGACTGCTATGCTGCTAAAGGACTGCCACTCTGCTGGACTGCTGCCTTGCTGTGCTGACCTACTGTATGTTGCCCTCTTGCCTGTGGAAGAAGGACTGTACATGCAAGTTCATCTTTAACCGAGGACCTCAGAGTGACTCAAATATTTAGTCTGCTTGTCTCCTGATCTGCTCCTCATGAACATAAAAGGCTACCCAACCAGGTCCTGGACCCAGCTGCAGTGAGTTTCTAACTCCCAAGAGATAGCTCTCAGGTGCTGAACCCTCGTTGTGTTTCACAGGCTTTTCAAATCAAGCTTTTGATTTCTTCACAACCACGAAATGGTCAGTTTGCTCTGGAACTAAACTATTTGCACTGAAAGTCAGCAACACACCACCAACTCATCTTTCCACACAGCAAGCCTTGATTGCCTACTGGACACCACCAATGTGAAGTTCCCGCCTGCCTGTTCATGACTCTCAGCCTGCTCTTTGCGCCATACACACCACTGCCCATAGTGCTCTCCTTGCTCTCTACGACCCTCTCCAACATGAATAGGACTGTTGGCACAAAACTTGAGAAGATAAAACTGTAGCTGAACTAATCTGGGACTGTATCTGACCCGCGCTCCATCACAGTCGGTCTGAACATTTGTCTTTAACATGGCCAAGCCCAACCAGATAGTGGTTGACATTTTATGCTTTTAAGTGCTATATTGCACCTTATTCTTTAAAAATTGATTTTGCTGTTTTGGTTGTGTTTTATTCATTACATTTTGCTCTATTTTCAAACCTGGTGCGGGATCCTTTTTGTGTTTAATTTTCAGTGTGTTACTGTTTGAAGAGTTGCACAAATACTTTACGCATTGCCTCTAAGTTAAGCCTGACTGCTTTGCACCGAGCTACCACAGTATTGAGCACACATTAATGTGGTTTTTCTTGTGCCTTACTATGACAAGGTTTGTGCTTGCTGCTTGACCAGGGCTCACACCCAAGGCCAACCAACAACCCAATGCCTTACAGATACATAATTCTAACTCTGCTAGGCATATCAATTTCTTACCCCTCTAGTCTGTGCATTTACCTGGCTGTGGTTAGATGACCCATGTAGATGAGGACTGCGCATCTGACCTTGTTTTCTAACAAGCTTTTAACCACAAAGAAGCCTGAAAGAAGCAATTCACGTTCATTGACAACTCCTTCTTGGAGCATCTTTCTACCCTCAAGAAGATGTCACAACTCCCCCTCCCTACCCACGCTCCAGAGATTTGCATCTGATTCGAACACTAGATCTAGGGACATAGGAAAAGTGGACCACACTTGCCATGGCTTTACCAATAGTTTATTTTCTCCTAAACCTCTGTTTTGGAGGGAATTATTTCTGAGTAACTCAGTCCCCTTTGTAAGTGTCTCCTTACTTGAATGAAAAATGAAAGAAAGCCCACCAGCCTCGCCCAAAGGCAGAAAGATTTCTGCTGCTGGGTGAATGTCATCCTCAACTTCTTTTTGATCCCTTTAGATTTGGAATGTGGTAGTTGAATTGTTTTCTTCTTTGACTCCACTACAAAACCTTAGTAAATCCAACCTTCTTGAAAGAATGAGATTTGACTTCTCTACATTTATGATAAATCCCAGAGTTTTGATTAAGTTTATGGCCTTCTGTATCTGTGTTAACAAAACACTTTCCTTTGGCCTAGAAATATCATGTTGTCCAAGTATACCACCATCCTCAGTCCTTGGTACCTGGGAGCTGTCACCAACACATTTAACATCTTGGTGGAACTGAAGAGAGTTTAGTATACACCAAATGGAAGGGACATGAACCTGCACATCTTCTCTTGCCAAAGGAACTGAAAGTATTTCATATGATCATGATAGATTGGCACTGCTGGAAAAGCCTCCTTTAAGTCCAAGCTCTTCATCTAGTCCCCTGTAAGGAAAACACCCATGGACTTGTTATTGTTTCATTTTTTAATGGCTATGTAGAACAAACTGGTTGGGTTCTTTCAAGTGTATCATTGGAAAAAGCGTCCTGCTCTTTTTCTTAGCCAAAATATGTTGCTAACAAACCCTCTGTGATGTTGCAGACAATTCTCTGTTGACAACTTCAGTAATAAATCCTGCATTCCCAGTGAAAATTAATCTATCCCTTCCTGAGAAAACGGATTGGAGTAGGAACTATGTTCTGTTCTAGTGTTGCTCAAAAGTCTATTTGAAATCCCTGTACTGTTTGCAGAACTTAAGTTTCACTCAAACTTAACTCCCATTTTAAGCAAAAAAAATCTGCTCCCTACTTTCACAAGGAGGGAATTCTTACATTGAACTCCCCCTTCCCTTGCTTGTGTCCATTGATGACAAAGTGTCCTCCCCTTCTTCTTTGTGAGATTAACATTGGCCAGGAATATCTGTATGGTGGCAGTGGAAGTAGGGTTCGAAGTACGTTGAAAAGCCTCATCAGCGGTGCCAGATTTAGTGCGGTGCTACCAATGCAACCACATCTGGTACTGAGTTCAGGGGTGTCATGTTTAGAAATAGCTTGGTTTAAAAGCTATTGCTGAAGAGTTCTTTGTGTGTCCAGCAATTTTCAGGCAACAATATAAATTTCAAACTAACTCTAGTGATTATTGTTTCTGCTGGAGAGAGCTCAGGGTTTTATCTATTGGCAGTTTTGGCTCATCATAACGTAGCTCAGAGGGTTACTATGCAAGCTGCAAAGAACCTCTATGATTTAGATCATAGAACTGTATTTTATGGGGACACCTCAGTGGGTTACTGCTTTTGTCACAGAGATCTTTTTAATACTTACACTTCATAAGTTACAATCGTAATAGAGCCTAATGACATAGAACTGTCATCAAAGAGCTGTATGCAAACTGCATGCTATAGCTTCGAGAGTTATGTCTCTTGCCCAGTCTTTCTTTATCCTACTAACACCACAAAGGATTTGATTGGATAGAAATAGAATTTTTTTTAGTAAAACCAATCTCAACCACTGCAGTACACTTGAAATCTTGAGTTTGTGCTTCTTGAGATCAAAAACGTTAAAAATATACTGCCTACTAGTGCGGATAACATGTGATTCCTATATCTTGTAAACTTCATTGTCTTATGTAACACTTGATTTACACATTCATGATTTAATGTTTCTGTATAATGTGTGTGTGATGTAAAGTGCTCTGACACCCTACACTGGTATGAGTAGCGCTATAAATCAAATAAAATGCTTGTGAGAGAGGAGCTATTGAGAGATGAGGGAAGTTGTTAGAAAGTGGTAGCGAGGAGTGGACTTTATCTAGCAAAGCAACTGCTTGCACATAACGCCCAATCTCGCTAAAGGAATCATCACCAAATAGAGATCTCTGACTGTTCAGTTCAACCCTGGAACCAGCCAGATCCCAAGTTTTGTAAAAAAAAAAAAATTAATAGGATTCTTCAGACTTGATTTTATACAAAAAAGTACTCACAGTTATTTAAACGTGTACCAGCAATTGTTATAAATGGTACAAAAACCTTTTTAGGCAACATTTTCCTTTTCTTGCCACTCTGTTCATCAGATATCCAAGAATATACCAAAAACTAGGGTTTTACACCAATTTAATAAACGCATTTTTTCACATCTAAAAAACTTTAAAATAGGTGCATGATCATAAACGACCCAGGACTCGAAGCCTTTGTCTTCAGAGTAGTAGCCCAACACTTTAAATATTTGTTCAGAAGTGACCTCCAATCCCCAGTGCACATTTCAAACTGAACATTGGAAGTCCTTGCAATTAATCACGCTCAGCGCAGGCACATAACATTGTAGCAGCCGGTAGCTGCTTTAGATGACCAAGTTTACAAAACAAAACATGTCACCTAACCATACTCTGTATTAGAGCGTGTTCAAGGAAATAATGTTTCAACTGACTGTTCAGATCCTAAACTCTCATGTTTTAGAAAAGGTAACACGTGTTACAAATTACCAAACCATATTCAAATGTGGCACACAACTGAAGCTACTCTGAGAAAAAACAGACAATCGGCTTTGCTTAACAAATCAACAAGAAATAAGAATTGCACCACTTGCTAGTCTTAACATGCATTAACAGCTATAAACAAATACAAATAGTACATTTTCTATGCCCATAATGGCCAAAGCACTTCCATTCACAGCATTTAGTACAAGGTACACACATTTACCATTAGCAGCAAGAAAAAAGGAAGTTGCTTAAGAACTGCTGCTTTTTAGTTCAAAATAATTTTATTGAATTTTCTGTAGAGCAACATAAATAGACAATACAGAACAAATTATGCATAAGCGAAAATACCTACACAATATAAGAAGCAATATACAGTTAACAATGAAATGTAATAGGCATCAAAGGCAATCCAGGCTCACCGCCGTGCGGAATGACGTCCGCAATATTACGATGTCGCAAACAAACCAGAACACCGCAGTGGAAACACCTCCATCTCATAGACGGCGGAAGCACCACAACGGAGAGGGAAAGCATTGCCAGGAGACCCACCGCACGGACCCGAGTGCCATGGACCCAGCCCTACACGCCTTCCCGGCCCTGTTCCTACTTCACTATCAGCAAGTCATGCACCGTCGTGGACGCCGCTGCAGGTACACAAGCATGCAATACACACATTCCATGCCACAGCATGTATGAACACTGGTACCTGTCCTCACCAGACACCCTGGTGGGGACAGGAACACACACAAGTGCACCCACACCAGTCCCACCTCAGCACAATCACCCCCCCTGCATCATGCACACGCCGCCCATGGAACTCCACAGCCAGCCCACAGACGGACTCCGCTGCACTGTCAGCGGTTGGGCCTGTTACCGCAGCCACTCCGTCCGCAGCGGTCGGTTTTTCTATGGTTCCGTCCGCGGTCGGCGGTCTTTGGAGACAACCGTCCGCCGTGGTCGGGTTTTGCTGGAGGGGAATCCTAATAACACCACCGGTTTGCGGTTGGACGGTCATTTCCGGCGAGACTGGAGGTCCGGACGCTTTCCGTCCACCATCCTAATCGGCCCCTAAGTGTCTACAGGTTACCAAAAGATTTGGTAAAAATGAGGATTATGATGAATCCCAGTTAATGATAAATGTGCACCTCTTCTTGTAAAAATGACCCAAGACCACCAAGCATGCACAGATAAATCTGAAGTATTTTTTTTCCAGCAAAAAGTAATGGACTTTAAAGCGGCTGACATTAAAAAATTGAATAGTTTTTCTTCTAAATCAGTGAGATTATGCTTAAGACCCATCGATTTACAAATTAATAATTTATAAGAAAGCACATCCTGAATAGGTAATATCTTTAGTACAATATCCCAAACATCAGACCAACATTTGGAAATGAAAGGGCAGTCAAATAACATATGTCGCAAGGAACCTGGGTGTAGTTTACAATGCCAACAGGTATCTGACTGTAGTAGTTTAGATTGGAATAAGTGGAATGGGGTCTATAAACAATTAAATAAGATATAAGAGTGTGTCTGGTAAAGTGATACAGGTAGCCAGCCTGAAATGCTATTGAGCCAAATAGTTTTCCAAAAATCATTAGATAAAGAAAGGGAAAGTTCATTGTTCCAAAATGTTGAAATTATATTTAAATGAGTACCTTCAGAGATAATGAGGGCTCTGATGATTCAACCGCCTTTGATTTAATTGGTGGAGGTGATACTTGCTGCCTTCTTTTGGTATGAATAGAATTCTTGTTTTCCATTTTATTCATGTATCAAAAGTCCCCCAAAAAAAAAATTATATATATATATATTGAAGGAATATATAATATTAGCAAAGTTATAATGCAGCAAGAAGAAAGACTCAGAAAAGCTGGTGCAGCAGCTATGTTGGATTATGGGAGTGGCTAGGCCCAAGCCAGGCCCTTTCCTGAGGAGTTGCTCCACCCCCCTGACTGACTGGCCTGGCTGTGCTGAAGAGTAAAGCTGGAGGCAGAAGCATAGTGGAGGAGGAAGGCTGCTCACCAACACCAAAATCATCAGAAAACACCACACTTTAAAGGTACAGCTTTAAAAACATAAGCGACCTTATTTTCGCCGCATTTTTGATGAAAAATTGGCATTTTTTGACAATAAAACGGGTCCGATGTGCCAGAGCTCTCTAGGCGGTGGCCATCTTGTACTGCCGCTTTTGATAGTTCTGGGTGTGTTTCTTTTTGTTCTTATGTCCTTCCCATGGATGCAGGGCTGTCGGAAATGTAGTGTGCAGTATAATAGAGTCTCCGGTCTTGTAATAAAATGGAAGTCTTAATATAAACAGGGTTTATTGGATCAGGTACAGTTTTCTATTCGGCTTAGCAGGTTGGCAACAAGATGCCATCATTCCACTACAGATAGCAATAAGGTCTAATTTGAATAAAAGCGTATGTGTGTTCACCCTAGTAAAAATAAAAACTGCATTGAGAAGATGACAATGGAGGAACTTGCTTTCTATATTAAGATCATATTGTTTGCTTTAAAAAAAGAATCAAACAGGTTATTAGTGGCAGGTTTTGACCAGTGCTTCTAGATGGGTATTGTTCCCTTCCATAAAAGCATATGTGACACATCTGGAGGGACATGAAGGCGAAGGATACCCTTGAAATCTTTGACGTTCTAATAAAGCTGAAGCCTGCAGTCCCAAATTTAGCCTGTTACAACAGTCTTGTTTTAAAGTCATACAGACTGTGGCAGTGGACGTATGCAGCTCTCCAGGAAGGAAGTTGATAGTGTGCTTCAGGAAAAGAAGCGTATAGTGCTTCCGCAAGAAGATGTGTTGGTTTGAGATTGCATAGAGAGGGTGAACGTCCCCCCAAAAAAATTGCCCAGGAAAGGGAGCTAGGTGACAGTGATTTGCCCCATTGTTCTTTGTTCCTGAAAATGACTACAAGGTATGTTTTTTCAGCATTTAGTTTCAAGAAATTGAACTTAATCCATTTGTTGA
The DNA here is from genome assembly GCF_964261635.1 of Lissotriton helveticus. Classification (NCBI taxonomy): domain Eukaryota; kingdom Metazoa; phylum Chordata; class Amphibia; order Caudata; family Salamandridae; genus Lissotriton; species Lissotriton helveticus. The sequence continues at coordinate 1,460,838,344 of NC_136065.1, read as the reverse complement.
ATTCTCATCAAGCATTGTGAAATAGTGGACATGATGCAGGGACCCTATGTTATGAATGAATAATAAATTGGTTGTCATGTAGATAACACAAAGTGGTGCAGCCATAGGATTTAGTAAGGCTGGACAAAAGGGGATATACATATTCAAAAGCAGAGGAGCTAATGATGGAGCTTAGGGAGTTCAAGTTCAAGTTCAAGTTCAAAAAATTTGTATAGCGCACTACTCACCCAGAGGGTCTCAAGGCGCTTGGGGAGGGGGGGTACTTTACTTATCGAATATCCAAGTTTTTAGTTGTTTTCTGAAGGAGAGGTGGTTCTGTGTAAGGCGGAGGTGGGTGGGGAGAGAATTCCAGGTTTTGGCCGCTAAGTAGGAGAAGGATCTTCCCCCCATGGTGGATCTATGGATGCGCGGAATTGCGAGGAGGGCTTGATTGGACGATCGCAGTTGGCGGGTGGGGGTGTAAAAGAACAGTCGCATGTTGAGGCATTCGGGTCCTAGGTCGTAGAGGGCTTTGTGTGCGTGGGTGAGGAGACGGATCGTTATTCTCTTGTTGATTGGGAGCCAGTGGAGCTCTTTCAGGTGACCGGAAATGTGAGCTTGACGGGGGATGTCAGGTATGAGTCTGGCTGAGGCGTTTTGGATGCGTTGGAGTTTTTTCTGTAGTTTGGCTGTGGTTCTGGCGTAAAGGGTGTTTCCGTAATCCAGTCGGCTTGTGACCAGTGCGTGGGTGACAGTCTTTCTTGTTTCGGTGGCGATCCAGCGGAAGATTTTTTTGAGCATGCGTAGGATGTTGAAGCATGATGATGAGACGGCGTTGACTTGTCTGGTCATCGAGAGGGAGGAGTCCAGGATGAAGCCCAGGTTACGTGCAATGTCCGTAGGTATGGGTGCGGTTCCCAGGGCCAGTGGCCACCATGAGTCGTCCCAGGCAGCGGGGGATGAACCTAAGATGAGGATTTCCATTTTGTCCGAGTTCAGTTTTAAACGGCTGTTCTTCATCCACTCGGCTACTTCTTTTATTCCTTCGTGTAAGTTGGTTTTGGCGGAGTTTGGGTCTTTGGTGAGGGAGAGGATCAGCTGGGTGTCGTCTGCGTAGGAGATGATGTTGAGGTTGTGTTGGCGTGCGATGGATGCGAGGGGACTCATGTATACTTTGAAGAGGGTGGGACTGAGTGTTGATCCTTGCGGGACGCCGCAGATGACTTCGGTGGCCTCTGATCTAAAAGGGGGGAGGCGGACTCTCTGGGTTCTTCCGGCGAGGAATGAGGTGATCCAGTCCAATGCTTTTCCTAGGATTCCGACGTTGCTGAGGCGTTGTATGAGGGTGCTATGACAGACTGTGTCGAAGGCTGCAGAGAGGTCAAGTAGGATGAGGGCAACTGTTTCTCCGTTGTCCAGTAGTGTTCGAATATCGTCTGTTGCTGCGATGAGGGCGGTTTCGGTGCTGTGTTTGGCTCGGAAGCCGGACTGTGAGGGGTCGAGGGATTTGTTGGATTCGAGGAAGGTGGCGAGCTGACTGTTGACGGCTTTCTCAATGACTTTGGCAGGGAATGGGAGGAGCGAGATGGGGCGGTAGTTCTTAAGTTCAGTGGGGTCTGCTGTGGGTTTCTTCAGAAGGGCGCTGAGTTCGGCATGTTTCCAGCTTTCCGGGAAGGTAGCAGAGTTGAGGGAGCAGTTGATGACGTCACGGAGATGCGGTGCGATAATGGAGTCTGCTTTGTTGAAAATGTGGTGGGGACATGGGTCGGTTGGCGATCCCGAGTGGATGGAGTTCATCAGTCGGATGGTGTCTTCAGTGGTGATTGGGTTCCAGGCGCAAAGGTTGTTAGAGGGCGGTTTCGGTTCGGAGGTGGGTGGAGTGGACTGGTCTTCGGACTGGATTCCAAAGCTGTTATGTATGTCGGCGATTTTGTTGTGGAAGAATGAGGCAAGGGAGTCGCAGAGGTCTTGTGAGGGAGTGATGTCGTTGGTGTCGGCGGTGGGGTTGGTAAATTCTTTGACGATGTTAAATAGTTCCTTGCTATTTTGGGCGTTGTTGTCAAGGCGATCCTTGAATGCTGATTTCTTGGTGGATCGGATCAGTTGGTGGTGTTTGCGGGTGGCGTTCTTGAAGGTGGCCAGGTTGTCAGTGGTTGGATTTTTTCTCCAGGCTTTCTCGAGGGTACGACAGAGCTTCTTGGATTTCTTAAGGTCATCGTTGAACCAGGGGGCTTTTTTGCTACCTTGCTTGATTTGATGGTTTTTCAAGGGTGCTAGTTCGTCAGCGCTGTGGGTGATCCATTGTGTGAGGTTGGTGGCTGCTTGGTTTGGGTCCGATGATTTGGCAGGAGGGTTTTGGTGAAGCGATGTGAAGAGCTGGTCAGTAGTAATTTTGTTCCAGTTTCTTCGGGGAATAGGTTGTGGGGGGTTGTGGGTCGTGGTCTTTTTGTAGTTGAAGTGAACGCAGCTGTGGTCCGTCCAGTGGAGAGCTGTGGTGTGATTGAAGGAAATGTGTTTGCTGGAGGTGAAGTTTGGGTCGAGCGTGTGTCCGGCATAGTGGGTGGGGGTATTGACAAGTTGTTCGAGTCCGAGGTTGGCCAGGTTGGCCAGAAGGGTGGTGGTGTTGCTATCGTTTTTCTTTTCCAGGTGGAAGTTGAGGTCTCCCAGTAGAATGTAGTCCTCGGAGGGGAGGGCATGTGGGCTGATGAAGTCCGTGATGTCTTCGCTGAATTGTGTGCGGGGTCCTGGTGGTCTGTAGATGAGGGTGCCTCTGAGTGTGGTCTTGGGGTCGGTGTGGATCTGGAAGTGAAGGTGTTCGGCGGTAGCGAGGTTATCGTCGGAGCTGGTCGTGATGCGGATGGTGTTCTTATGGACGATGGCGATGCCTCCTCCTGTTTGGTTGGTGCGGTCCTTTCGGATGATCTTGTAGCTGTCCGGGATGGCTATGGCGATGTCGGGAGCTGATGAGGTATTCATCCAGGTTTCTGTAAGGAAGGCGACGTCCGGCGATGTAGTGTCGAGTAGGTTCCAGAGTTCAATGGCGTGTCTGTGGACTGGGCGGGTGTTGAGCAGGATGCATTTCAGGTGGTTGGTGTCGGAGCTCTGTTTGTAGTTTGTGGATTTGGTGCGGGTCCTGATGCAGTCGAACTTGCAGGAGTGGCAGGTGAAGGGTCCATGGATGTGTCCTGGGGCGGCTTGGTAGCAGTTTGGTGGTCGGCCGGGGTTAAGGGCAGAGAGGGTTGTGGCGTCGTACGTTATGCGGGTGGAGTGGATTTTGCGGGGGGCCAGGGGGTTTGGCCCTGGGCGCGGTCCAGGCGTGGACGGGCGTAGACGGGCTTACCTTTGGCGCACCTTCGGCGCTCATAGGGCGCGTCCGCTGCGCGTCCGCTGCGCGTCCGCTGCGCGTGAACGCTGCGCGTAAGAGCATCTATCATAAGTGGATAGTGGAGGGGGCGGAGCGAGGGAGGAGCAGCTGGGAGGCGGGAGCGGGGTGGAGAGGACGGGCTCCGAGGCACAACAACAACAAAATGGCAGCAAAATCGAAACCGGAACAGGATGGGGCACAAAGTAGGAATACGCTGTGGGCAGTGGCACCGGCACAATAAGGTATTAACAATTGTATTTAACTCAGTGATGTGAGCGCTACAATTACAACTGCACAAACGAGCAATACAAATAATAAATAATGGTCTAAGCTTCACAAGCGAGCAATGCACAGATGAGCAATACCGATTAGGAATGCAAAAAAAACTAGCAATGTATAAGTGAGGCTAAGCGCTATATAATTAAAGCAGTCAGCAGTTTTTAAAGGCACAGAGCAGAGAGCGCAGCCCAACGATACCAGTGAAGACCAGGGAGCGTGGGGAGCGACCGCTACTGAGAGCGTCAGGACGGTCACAGCACTTCTGAGGACGGGGCAGCCTAAGCAGTCAGTGGGAGGGAGGAGCAGCTGGGAGGCGGGAGCGGGGTGGACAGGACGGGCTCCGAGGCACAACAACAACAAAATGGCAGCAAAATCGAAACCGGAACAGGATGGGGCACAAAGTAGGAATACGCTGTGGGCAGTGGCACCGACACAATAAGGTATTAACAATTGTATTTAACTCAGTGATGTGAGCGCTACAATTACAACTGCACAAACGAGCAATACAAATAATAAATATTGGTCTAAGCTTCACAAGCGAGCAATGCACAGATGAGCAATACCGATTAGGAATGCAAAAAAACGAGCAATGTATAAGTGAGGCTAAGCGCTATATAATTAAAGCAGTCAGCAGTTTTTAAAGGCACAAAGCAGAGAGCGCAGCCCAACGATACCAGTGAAGACCAGGGAGTGTGGGGAGTGACCGCTACTGAGAGCGTCAGGACGGTCACAGCGCTTCTGAGGACGGGGCAGCCTAAGCAGTCAGTGGGAGGGAGGAGCAGCTGGGAGGCGGGAGCGGGGTGGAGAGGACGGGCTCCGAGGCACAACAACAACAAAATGGCAGCAAAATCGAAACCGGAACAGGATGGGGCACAAAGTAGGAATACGCTGTGGGCAGTGGCACCGGCACAATAAGGTATTAACAATTGTATTTAACTCAGTGATGTGAGCGCTACAATTACAACTGCACAAACGAGCAATACAAATAATAAATAATGGTCTAAGCTTCACAAGCGAGCAATGCACAGATGAGCAATACCGATTAGGAATGCAAAAAAACGAGCAAAGTATAAGTGAGGCTAAGCGCTATATAATTAAAGCAGTCAGCAGTTTTTAAAGGCACAAAGCAGAGAGAGCAGCCCAACGATACCAGTGAAGACCAGGGAGCGTGGGGAGCGACCGCTACTGAGAGCGTCAGGACGGTCAGGAAAGCTCTAAGAAGATTCCACAACTGCTGAAATGAAATTATTCATTGCAACTTATTGTAAATACTCTTCATGGTTTGATATAAAACACTAAAGGGTGGTGCCTGTTAGAATAAAGGATAGGTATACCTGTAAGTTCTCACATCTGAGTTTCCATTAAGGTCTTCTACATGTTCTTGTTTATTATCCAAAGAACATATGGCAAAATAGTAAGCTGTAGAGCCGATGGGGAGCCTTTACCTCAGAATGAGTCCACTTAGATGAGGGGCCATGCAGAGACCAAATTTAGTAGCAGCACAAGTTGCCCCATCCAAAGAAGCAAAAGAAAGGTCATAATAATTCAACCACTGGAGTTTCTAAATTGTTATCAACTGTACACTAGCCCCAATGGGTTAGAAATCGAGAATATGTAGATTTGCCAGTCATTTACCCATAGTAAGAGCACAGACGTTGTGGTACCAGAATTGTCAGAATATCACCAGGCATAATTATATTTTAACTATTCTTCATTCGCAAAAATGTTGCCCCATTGCAGTTAATAATACAAATTCTATACCTAATGGCATAATATAATTGCAAAAGGTATTTGGGATACAATATTTATGCCAGCTGATATTCCTGAGTACAATATTTTGACAAAAAACCAGGCAGAGTTGGTTTCAACCTGAGATGGCTGACAGATCTGGCACAAGCAAACCAAAGCCCTAATTTACTGCATTTTGGCGTAGGCCAGCACAGCAAGCCACCTTGCGGCACTGCCCTACCCCAAAGTGCAATGGCGGTGTTTTGGCACCCTAGTGCCAGATAATCCAAACAATCCTATGTGTGCTGCAGAAAGAGGAAAAAACAAGTAGAAAGCAATGTATTTCTCCTTGTTACACCTCACCTCGGGAGGCGTAAGGATTTGGTGTTTCCCCAGGTTTAAATGATCTTGTGAATTTGGGGCTACATCAAACCTAGAGATGGAAGTGCAAGTAATTGGGCCATTACATAAGCATATATCAAAATATGGCAGGAAGACAGTGTATTGACTCTTTGAGATACCTGGGGAATTGAAGGGGCAGTTTGACATTGTCCTCAATGACATAATTCTTATGCTGAGATAGGAGTCTGCCTTTGATAGCTCGTCGTGGCAGATAATGACAAACCGGCACTGCCAAGTGCCTCACATTGCTAGTTAGAATAATGCATTTTAGTGCTAGTGTCCACATAACCATAGCACTAAAATGCTAGGTCACATATTATAAGCAAGCTGGCCCCTATGTGCGATAAGATGGAACAGTCGTTTGAGTAACTTTGGTGGTGATTCACTTCTTAGCAGCTTGTGCAGAGTAAGCAGAGCTCGGGTTGGGGAGAGGTGCATCGCTATGGAGATCTAGCCTGGGTCCGGCAAATGTTTACTTTATAAAAGTTGAAAGCTTAACATTGTTTCAATCGCTCCATCATCTGGTGCTAGTTCATGTGCCTGAGTGTCAAAAGTTCAGCGAGCAGCCAATCTGTGTACTGCTGCTGAGTGCACTGTCACCAGGCATCCATTCCAGTCACGGGTCTCTCTCTAAATCTGCCACCAGTAACAGCCTGGCAGTAAGACAATCTAGACAGAGAGCTTCATGTTTAGCCCACTAAGGGCCATATGTACTAAAAAAAGGGATTGCGATTTCCTAATAGTGGTTTTCACCAAATGGATGTATGTCATCACAACGCATGCTTTTACTACGCAGGTTTTACAATGCAAGTCGTTACAATGACTTGCGTTGGGGGGCGCTGGATAGTGGAATAGTTTAATTTACTATTCCAACTCCAGTCCCCGTGGATAGTAGGGAAGGTTTTGGATAGTAAATTAAACTATTCCCTATCCTACAGCGCCCTCCAGCGCAAGTCGTTATAATGACTTGCGTTGTAAATCGTACGTTGTAATGGTAGTGCATCGTAAAAGTTGCGTTTTGATGGATGTTTCCCTTACCAAATTAACTTTAGGAATTTGCAATTCCTAATGAAAGAAAACTTTCAAAATTCAGATAGTGATTCCTAATAGGGTCGCAAATATACCTGCTTTAATTAATATTAAGGAGGTAGTCCGCAATTTGAAACCCATAAGTAATTGCAGTCACCGCAGGGATTGTGGTCTGCTGGAGTCAGCAGACATTCATTTTTAGGTCTCACCTAGAGAGCCTACTTCCACATGCTCCTATTGGGATTAAGTATTCATCTTCTAACTCTTTTTTCTGGAGCAACAAACCTCACGTGAACGATGCAGTGTAAGAACGCTTAAGGCGCAGAACATCAGTATGCATAAGCGCCGCGTCTTAATGATTAGTATTACCAGGAACCACCAAGAGCATAGTTTTAACATGCACGCTGCACTTAGATGTTAGCACAGCGCCCTTTTATATTTGTAACCTGGTCACCGCCACATTCGGCAAGTATTTTTTTTTTTTTTTTTTAAGTTTGAAGTTTATTGAAATATAAAGAAACAAAGACAGAAAATGAAGAAACAATCAAAGGTTATGAGAAAATGAGAGTAATCCTACATATGAACGCAGTACATTTTGGAAACTGAAGCATAAAATATGAATAAATAAGCAATGAGAATGAGGAACATAGGAGGGTGAGGAGACATCTTTAAAAATATGAAAATAGATTAAAAATATGATAAAACATTTGCTGTAAATAACAATATGATAATCGAATAAATTAAGGTAATGCATTTATGGAGGTTTACAAACTTCAACCGTACGTATTGGAAGTGGAGGAGGAGGTTTAGCAACTGAGGATAGATAGTCAGTGAGGGGAAGCCATAAGAGATCACGTTTGATTGCTAAGGAGATAGGAGAGACAAAATTAGTGTCAAGTCGGTGATTAAAGCACACTGCATTCCACCATGCAGTAAAAGAAACATCCCTAGCTTGTTTCCAATGCGATGTAATATGGTGGAAAGCAATGGCTATGCATAAGTCAAGTAATTTGTGGTTGGAGTTGGACTCAACAAAGGTGGGGGATAGGGAACCTAAGAAAATGTGTGAAATGGAGAATGAAACCGTAAATTTAAAAATTTTTTGTAGCTGGGACCAAACTAAGTGCCAGAAACGTAATATAGGGGGACATTCAAATAGCATGTGTTTCAAATCAGCTGAAATGGACGTGCAGGACCAACAAGTAGATGGAGTGTCTGGGGAAAAGGAAGACAGGAGCAACGGGGTGAATAATAAACGATTATAAATAAAGAATAAGGTTTGTGTGGTATTTGCAGCCCTGGATGTACTGTGAATCTTGGACCAAATTTTGTCCCATAAAATGGTGGACCACGTGTGAGAGAAATCTTCTTCCCAAGCCAACTCAACCTTAGATTTTGAACGATCAACAGAGGATTGTAGAGATTTATAAATAAATGATGCAGAAAGAGATTGATCAATAGCATTAGAAATCGATAGATAAGTGGTAGGGATAGAGTTAGAGGTTGGGAGAGAAGAAAGATATTGAGTAAGGGATGGGAGTATCGATAAATATTGTTTACGGGATGAGGCAGGTAACGAGAATTGAGTTTGAAGATCTTGGAAAGAAAGAGGCTGATTATCTGAGAGAAGTTGTGAGATCCATTTTAGACCAAGGGAATGCCAGGATTTCCAATATAAGGAACGGTTGCGAATTTTGAGGAATTTATTATGCCAGATAGGTTGAGCGTGGGTGGAGGAGGCAGATGGGTAGGTGGATACTAAGTATGGACGAAGAAGAGAGCAAGAGTGAGAAATGATGGGGGAACATAAGGATGACACCTTAGAGGTAAAGGATAGGACTTCTCGAAAATCGTAAGGATGCAGAAGAGAAGATTCTAATGTGAGCCAAAGGGGAGGAATGCGAGGAAGATCTGAAGAGAGCCATCTCATAGATTGTTTTAATGAAAATGCGTTATGATATGACTTAAAGTGGGGGAACTTGACACCACCAAGGGATTTGTCTTTTTTCAGGGAAGAGAGTGCAATCCGAGATTTTTTGCCTTTCCATAAAAATTTTAATAGAAGGGAGTCTATCGATTTGAAGTAATGATCTGGAATACGGATGGGAATCATGGAAACAGAATAGAGGACTAGGGGTGCTAACATCATTTTGATGGAATCTAGCCGGCCCCACCAAGAAAGGAACAGAGGATTCCAACGTGTTATTGATGTATTGATTTTGTGAGAAAGAGATTCGAAATTAAATTTAATAGTGTCTGGAATACGGGGGGCAAACCAGATACCCAAGTATTTAATCTTTGTGGGTTGCCATGAAAAACCAGAAGAATCAAAGAGATGTTTTTGGCAAAGGGGGTTTAAAGGCAAAATTTCACATTTATCAATGTTAAGACGATATCCTGATACTGTAGAGAAAGAAGAAACTTGGCCAAGGAAGGAAGGTAGAGTTGTTTGAGGATTTGAGCAGTAAAATAAAATGTCGTCAGCGTATACAGACAGTTTAGCTTGTTGTTGAGTACCATATTGGAAACCAGTAATCGTGTCATCAAGTCTAATCTTAGTTAGAAAGGGTTCTAGGGCTATAATAAATAATAAAGGAGACAGTGGACATCCTTGACGAACCCCTCTTTGGAGAGGAAAGTAATCGGAAATCATACCATTTGCGAAGATTGAAGCATGGGGGCTGGAGTATAGTAGAGAAATTAGAGAAATAAATTTAGGGGGGAAGCCAAACCAATGGAGAGCTTGGAACATAAAGTCCCATCCAATTCTATCGAATGCTTTTTCAGCGTCAAGGGAGATAGCCGCAAGGGGGGAGGAAAGGGATGGAGCTTTACTCAGGATATTAAAAAAGACACGAGAATTATCTGATGATAGGCGACCCTTGACGAAGCCGGATTGTTCAGGACCTATAAGATCAGGTAATAAGGGGTCAAGTCGGAGAGCCATAATTTTGGCGAAAATTTTATAATCAGTGTTTACTAGTGATATGGGGCGGTAATTCTTACAAAGGGTATGATCTTTATCTGGTTTAGGTATTAAACAAATCAATGCTTCTTGGAAAGTTCCTTGAGAGGATCCGGAGGCCGCAAAGGATTGGAATAGGGAATGCAATTTTGGGAGAAGAAGAGAGGAGAAATGGTTATAAAATTCAATGGTAAAACCATCGGGCCCTGGGGCTTTACCTCGACGGAGAATAGAAATTGCATGAGAAATTTCCGATTTGGTGATGTCCAGGTCCAATGAGTGAAAGTCAAGATGGGAAGATTCTGGAGGAGGGATGTTTTGAAAATACGAAGTAAGATCTTGAGGGTCAGGAATAGATTCTGGGGTATATAGATTCTGGTAAAAGGAAACAAATTGAGCAAGTATGTCTTTATCTTTGAAGAAAGATACTCCATTTGGGTTTTGCAAGGATTCAATTTTTGTACGTTCTTTACGTATTTTAAGGTAGTTAGCTAGAAGTTTGCCCATCTTGTTTTGTCCGCCGTAGTAGCGGGAATTGCATTTTAGAAGAGAGTTAGAGGCGGCGTTGGTGGTGAATTTATTGAATTCAAATTTGGCTGCGATTAATTCACGTAAAGAAGCTTCAGAGTTTGAGTTATAGTATGCATACTCCAATTTCTTAATTTTATCCAAGAGTTGAGTTGACTTAGAGATTGATTGTTTTTTCTTTTGGGAAACGAAATTAATAATAAAACCTCGTGCAGCTGCTTTGTACGAGTCCCAAATCATGACAAAGGGGGAATCAGGAAGATGGTTATGTGTAAAAAATTCAGTGGAAAATTGTTTAAATTGGGTGCAAAACTTAGAATCAAGAAGTAGGGAATTATTAAATCTCCAACGGCCTGAATGAGGGGAGTAGGGAAGAAGATCAATGTCTACAAAAACGGGGGCATGGTCGGAAATTAGGATGGAGCCTATATCTGAATGAAGGGCGAGTTGGGCCAGTGGTTTGCTAAGAAAAAGATAATCAATACGCGATTGGGAGTGATGTGTGGGGGAATAAAAAGAATATTCTCTGAGGTCAGGGTTACAAAGCCTCCAAATGTCAACTAATGCATTATTCTGTATAGATGAGATAAACTGGGTGTGCATCTTGGAAGGAACAAATTTAACTTTTGAATTTCTATCAATAAAGGGGTCAAAAACTTGGTTACAGTCACCACCAAGAATAACGTATTGGTCATTGAGGGTAACAAGTTTGTCCGAAATAGCAGGCCAGAACATTTTATCAACACCAGTTGGGGCATAAACATTGAAAATAACTAGAGGTATTTTATCTATAAGAAGATTAACAATTACCCAACGACCATCATCGTCACACTCTTGAGATACAATTGAAACATTTAACTTTTTGTGACAGAGTATAACAGTACCATTTTTCTTACCTACAGCAGGTGAATAGAGAACATGACCCACCCAACATCTTTTAAGTTTAGTAGCCTCTGAATCTGTGAGGTGGGACTCTTGAAGAAGGGCTACATCTGTTTTAAGTCTGGTTAAATGCGTTAAAACTCGTTGACGTTTAATGGGGTTATTTAACCCCTTAACATTCCAGGTGACTACGCGGAATGTAGATTAGCATGAGAATGATATAAAGGAAAAGAAAGGTAGGATAAAAAGGTAGATGAGAAGTGTTGAGGAAAATAGTAAGATTACAAGAACAGATGTACGAGAGAGATAGAGAGAAAAGGTGAGAGTAAGAAAAATAGGAGAGATAGAAAAGAGTATAAAAGAAGAGAAGAGAGCAAGGCAAGAGAAGAGACATTACAACAAATACAAATGAGAACTGGGGTGTGACGACGCCAGAAGAGGACGACATCAACAACAGAAACTCACGTCATCGAACACCGGAGGAACCAGCTTAGGATCAATTGAAGGAAGCAGAAAACTACACCGGGATGGGGAACAAAAGGAGAAAATCTGTGATGAGACAAAAAATGGAGGAGAGACGTTAGGAATACATAAGCACGCTAACTGTAGGGACTACGCAACATTATAACATAATAAACAAGGAAAATATGTGAACAATAGGATATGGGAAGTCGATACTAGGCACAGTAGGGAAATAAAAGGATAAATACTCAATCAATCAAGAAGACTCATGAATTATTAAACTGGTCTGGCAGTGTCCATGTTGATGGTTTCATGATGACGAAGGAATTCTTCAAGGACTTGTGGATCTTCAAAAGTCGTCGTCTTTTCTTTATACGTAACCTTGAAGAGGCAAGGATGTAGGAGACCGAATCTGGCACCAAGGTCGCGCAGTCGTGGTCGCAGATCAAGAAATTGTTTCCTTCGGTCAGCTGTCACTTTGGCTACATCTTGAGATAAATACAGACGATGACCTTCCCAAATAATCTGTTTCTTTGCCTTGGCTGCCGAAAGAACTTGAAGTAAATCGGTATATTGTAGGAAGAGCATGATGACTCCACGTGGTTTGGAGGAAACTCTCGGACCCAGTCTATGTGCACGTTGAATATTAAGAGTGACAGAAGATGGAAGGTCTAGAATTTTCGGTAAAAAGGTTTGGAAGAAGGAGGTTGGATTAGACCCTTCGGTGAGCTCTGGAAGATTGTAAAGGCGTAGGTTATTGCGACGATTTCTATTTTCCAACTCTTCTGTCTGTCGCCTTAAGAGAGAGACATCCTTCTCCAAAGTAGAAATTCTAGAACAAGAAGATTGAAGAGCCTCCGTTGATTGTTCCACTAACAGGACTCTGGATTCGAGAGTGGACCATTTATCGTGAAGAAATTGCAATGTTTTGGTTGTTTCAGCCATAAAGGGTTTAAGAGCTCGGAGTTCTTCCAGAATGAGATCCATGGATGCGGAAGATGGGTCAGAACCTGGAGATGGAGGATCTTTCTTGTGACGCTTCGTGGAGCCAGGTTGTGGAAGTTTACTGGTGACAGTAGCCTTAGGTATTGCCCCACGAGTGATATCCGTTTTAGAAGGAATAGTGTCCTCCATGACGGGTGACGCTGAGTCAGAGTCAGAGGAAAGAGGCAATTTGGTTTTGGAAGCCGTGGGCTTGAGAGTGCGCAGTTTCCCCATAAATGATATGGGAAATAAATAATAATGTGCCTGTGGATTGCGTAGAAATAGGTTATGTGAAGACGGCGCTCTTAAACTGAGAAAATAGCAGTGTTTGGAAGGTAGAGCTCAAAGACAGTGATGTCAGGGCCGTGTACACATGTGAAGAAAAATGCGTCACACAAGGACATCAATAAAATAACACAGCTGGAATTACACTGCATATGGTGCATAATACAGGGGAAACCGTTTGCATCATGTAGAAGAGTTGATAGAAATTATTGGGGGTAGCCAGAAACAAACGGTGTCCTGTTTAATGACTGTCATTGAAGAGCGGCGTCCAAATGAGGAAAAAAGCTCGAAAATAGCATTAGTGTGGAGAAATCCTGAAGAAAAGAATGTATCAAAGGCTGAAAAGCGCCAACATGAAGAATTAGCCACTGAGGAGCAGGAACAGCATAAATTTCATCATTGCTGTTTTGAGCGCGGTTCACCTGTAGAGCGTCGCACTTTGGCGCTGGTTTTCCGCTGACAGAATCAAAGACGTGGCAGAGTCGATAGAAAATGGCGGCCGCTGGGAAGCGCGCCGCGTTATTCACGCAGAAATTGCATTTAAGCGGAGCAGAGGGTCGCAGGCGGTATCAGTCTGCTCACCTCATGCTCCGACGTGTGGAAATGCAGTCGGCGTCCAGAATGGTGCAGCAGGAGAGGAGAGAGCCGCTGGTGTCGGCGCTCGACGTCCGGAGCTCCGCAGTTAAGCCGCCATCTTGTGCGGCGCTCAAGCCACGCCCCCCGGCAAGTATTTTTTTAATATATGGAGCCGAGGTTGCTTTCACAACGGCGTAAGTCTTTGAAGCTGGGAACCAGGTTCGAGTGTGGTGGGGGCTCGAACATTCTGTGATTGTAGACAAATCACAATGTCCCTGTGCTGAAAAAATGCTTTGTAATTCAATTGGTGCTAATGTAAAGCAGGCTGATACTTTGGGTTGAGTTTGTGCTATCTTAAAAATAAAATGGTGACGTGTATCTTTCAATTTTGTTATATTCCTCCAGTGGAGAGGCTTCTTTTATTTACATTAAATGATGGCAGCCACGCATCTTCTTCTGCGCAGCTCGCCCAAATCATTTGTTTTTTAAATATGAAGCCTTCAGCAATGGCGACCGCACAGCTCCTTGCAGCGGGTTGGCCAACTCGTTTTTTTTTTCAAAACTGTTGCCTGCCCAAGATCAGGAAGCAGGCATACCAAACTGGCACCTCCTCACCACTTCCTGTCAGCCAACAGCAACCCCCATGGCCAACATGCAGAGAGGACTACACAGCCCTGCCGACTGCCTGCCTTCCTGCCCCCACACTGTTACCCTGTGGTGCAGCCACAGGACAGTGGCTACATTCCCCGCGTCTGCCCCGCAACACATTGTTTCCGCCATGGAGGTTTCCCACAGCCGGGTGCAGTTAATCAGTACAGGGACCCAAAGGCATGTGGCATCGTAGAATAAGAGCGCACGTGCTACAGGTAGGCTTTTTGTATTGTTTTTTTTTTTGTACTTTTATATAGCGTAACCTTTACCCGAATGTATCAGAGCGCTTTCAATCAGCACCAACTGCATTACAGTCAGACACAAGCCTAGCATTGGTATTACCAGGAGCCGCCAAGTGCATAATTTATACATGTACGCCACACTTACATGCTAGCACGGCACCCTTTTATATTTGTAACGAACATTCTGTGATTGTATACAAATCACAATGTCCCGGTGCTAAAAAAATGCTCTGTAATGCAATTGGACTTTAGGTTTGTTAAATACTTTGTTCACAATTAGGTTTATTTTTCCTTTTTACCAACAACTTCATTAATGTTACTATTCCTCTCCTAACACACTTACAAAAAAATTGCTCTTTCCTTCTTATAAACCTTCCGTAGTCTTCCTATCTCAATATAATTCCCTTTCATTGCTCCTAGAAAGCAGAACACCAACTACAACTGTTACAATCAAATCAAACGGAAACAAAATTTCAAAGCAACATTGCAATGTTTGTCGATACTTCTTATCATGTGGTTCACCAAACAACAATCATTCTGTGCTTTATGTTAAAACGCACATATGCAGCTTCCCAAACAGATAACTATTTTAAAAGCCAGGCAACATGTGTTTTTATTATGCTGCCGCAATCTCCACCTAAACATTTCCAAACAATTGGAACTTTTCACACCTTGCCAGACTTCTTGGCACTGGGAAGAACTCAAGAAAGTATTACTTCTTCCTATCTCAAATCAACATATTTCGCACTGTTGAGAGCAGTTACCAGTTGTTTACTACCTTCACAGTCCCACACGCACACATTCACACATCTTTTGTATGTAAACCATGACTTCACTTACAATTCTATTTGGCTGTGTTTCTGCACAGAGCGCCGCAGGGAGATGCAGGCTGCGGTGGGAGCGCTGCCCCGCACCATATCCTGCACAACTCATGCTTTTTCAAATAAAATCCGAACATGCTTTTTGGGTCTCGCTGGTAATGCATCCGCAAGGATGCATGTGTCCAGCTGGAGACGTATAGTGATCAGTCTGGGGGGAAGGAGGACAAGAGGGTGTACGAGCTTTTTCTCCTGGATTCGTGTGCGCGAACGCGCACGTTCCGTCCTGCGCCGCGTACCGTGCACTTCTCTCCCATACTCCCAGCCTAACGCGCATGCATGCACACACGCGCGCACACGCACTTACACAGACACGCAGGCACCCAGACAGGCAACCCCCCCCACAGTCACACACACACACGCATACACACAGACTCCAAGACACATACACACACGCACGCACGCACGCTCACACACAGACACAGCCCGCCGCCGCACGCGCGCGCGCACACACACACATGTCCCCCGCCCTCGCAGCCCAGCAAGAAAGCGAAGTCCCACTCACCGGCAGCAGGACTCTTCCTCCCTTCTTCGGCACCGGGGCGCAGGGTAGGCTCCTGCCTGCTCCGGTGCTCCAAACAATCGCGGCTCTTCCGTGGGAGGCGGGGTAGGCTCCCGCCCTCCTACTTCCTGTTTCCGGTTGTCCCGCCCGGCCTGCCTGACTTCCTGGTCGCAGGCCGGCGGCGTTGCGTGGACTTGGTGGAGTCGAGCAATGTAATCTGTAACTCCATGTGGGGCCTTCACTTGGGGAATTCTCACCAATCTTCAATTTTTCTATTCCACTACATCCACTGATGCTACTTATAAAGCTTACTCTCTGTGCTTTACCAAGAAGCTTGTTCCTTTATTTTTCAAATGTTTCCTTTTTTAGATGCTTCCGTTGCGCTTCTGGTTTTATTTTCCCGGACTTCCTCTGGGCTGGATCTGAGTGCACGGCACTTGTGAGGCTGCTAGCCCCGACCCCACAGTTCTATTTCACTCCCCCTTTATGCCGGTGAGGAGAACCCGTTGTCTTCTGCGGCCTGGGGTCAAAGGGCACCTGTTGCTTGCAGGGGGGACCAGATCGGGATACTGTGAACGTACGAACTGCCCTGTCGGTGGGCGTGGCTGAGGCATAGTGGCGGCGAAGACGAAATTCTACCCCGGGTGTTAAATATTTCTGCAGATGGAGCGGCAGCAGCAGGGCGGGTTGGAGCCCCCGTGTTAACATGCTGTGGCCGAAATTATGATCTTTTTGTGTCTGTTCGGATCCCCAAGTGGCAGCAGGTGAGTGGAACTTTCTTAAAAGTGAAAATAATGTTAATAATTCATTGAATTAGATCGTATACGGGGTTCTGTCGCCACGACTATGGACCAAGTATGGTCCCCTATTTTTTAAATTTATTTTAAATAGTGTTTTCCACCTGCACTGTTACGCAGCTTTATCCATTACCGCCTCGCTTTGGTGCGCGCTGCTGCCGCTGCTCCACGCACTAGACATGCTTTGCTACTGGTGAACTGGAACTTTAATGCTTAAAACTGCAAGTCCCACAGTGCAACTGGCGTGAGCTATTCACACTTGATGTGGGGTGTCTCGGTATTTCTGGCAATGTAATTCCGGCTGTAAAGAGCAACAGAGAAGTATCCAGGAGCCTGTGAAGGAAACAACTTTCAACGTAGCCTTAGTAAAACTCTTAACTACATATATATATATTTTTGCATTTTATTTTTATCCACATAGCCTCACAATTCTGGGTACGGAGAAGCTGTAATTTATTACACCACTAGGGCTAGCTGCCCTGCCAGGATCCGAGATTCACGTCCTTAAAGTTCTCGATTTATTTCCAGAGTTTCATTATCATTGCTGTGAAATGGTTTTCCAGCATAATTCCCATTCCCCCATCGCCTTAACACAAATTCTGACCCATGTTGGATTCCATGCATGTTTGTTTGTGGTGGGCGTGCCTCAGTACATACTAGCACAATGCGGTGAGTTATTAATCTATGCACACTGCAAAAGTCTTCGAGCACGTGCTCGGGTGTAGAGGGCACGCGTGTGCGTGGTGGCGGGTCAAGGTGGCAGAGTAAATGAGGGTGTTTGCAGTCTTTCTGTGAGGTGCTGGGTGAGACAGGGACCCCTGGAGCAATGTAATCTGTAACTCCATGTGGGGCCTTCACTTGGGGAATTCTCACCAATCTTCACTTTTTCTATTCCACTACATCCACTGATGCTACTTATAAAGCTTACTCTCTGTGCTTTACCAAGAAGCTTGTTCCTTTATTTTTCAAATGTTTCCTTTTTTAGATGCTTCCGTTGCGCTTCTGGGATGCCATCTAAGTCATGTAAATACAAAACATATTGCATTACAAATGCTATAGGTATCACATTTGCGAAAGTTATAACTATTGGCATTGTAAATGACAAAGCTATTAATTTAGCTATTTAAAAAAAAAAAACATAAATAAAAACTTTGCCATTTACAATACCAATAGCTCAAACTTTCCTAATGCGAGACCCATTGCATTGCAAATGCTTGTTTACCTTTGTGTACTCACAAGTCGGAATGCGATAGGTCTCGCATTTATGCACGTTTCAGCTATTGGCATTGTAAAAGCAAATGCATTTTATTTATCAGTTTTAAAAACAAAACATAATAAAAGGCATTGTTATTTACAATGCCAATAGCTCATACTCAAGTAAATGCGAGACCTATTGCATTGCAAATGCTTGTTTTTAATGCAGCCCAATTGTCTCAAAGGCAAACAAGATGCTTTTCAAAAAATAAAATGAAATGTGTAAGTTTTTTTTTTTAAGAATACAGTGGTCCCTTTGATTATTGCCTGCTCTTAAAGTTATTTTGTTTGCACATTCCCAAAGTAGAAGGGGTCCCATTGGGGCCCCTTCCCAATACTAATGGTTTCCAGCAACCATGAGGTGCTGGTAAAAATGTTTTATTTTTGCAACTGCAATTCAGTTGCAAACAATTTATACATAGCACTAAAAAGCGGTATTTTTGAAGTGATGACATAACCAAGCCCCTTCCAAATACAGAACCGCTAAATACAACTTGTAATTAAGTAACATGTTAACACATCACAATTTGTGTTTTGTACAGTTGAAAAGACAGTTTCGTGGTCAGAAACGGCCCGATTTGCAAATCTTGCCATTTCCAACAGCAAAAGTGCCTTTGCACTTATGTCCCTTACTTACAACGTGTCAAACAAATAAAGCATTATTAAAGAGTCCAGCTAAATCTGCTCATTTTATGTTGATGAAATTGCAGTAAATCTGACCTGAACTAGTAACCAAGCTAAGAGAAAATCCAGATTGTGGTTTTGCATTAAAAAAGTAATAGAACTAGCATATTTAGGGCAGCATTATAATTTAACCAACCTTTTATGAGTAAGGCTTTTGCTAAATGCATTCTTTAGGACATGGAACCCACCACTCCTGACAGGGTAGGGGATTACACACCCAAGATAACCCCTGCTCACCCCTAGTTAGTCTGGCAGAGCTGTCAGTTGTATCCCAGAGGCAATGTGTAAAGCGGTTGCGCATCACACACACAAACACACCAGTGACACACTAAGCACAGAGAAAAAAATAGACTCCACACAAGGTTATATAAGAATATCCTTTCTATTATACATAAAACATATTAGACCATAAGCTCATAAATCGCTTGGTCAACCAGGCGATTGTCATGACATCATATAGATCCAAAATCACTTTGCCAACCAGGCACCATCACAGTTAGTGCATTAAGTAAATACTAATAGGTTACACACATTATAAATCCACCATCACTGCACATATAACACAAATCCTGAAGCAAAGCCTGTTATCCTGACGAATGCAAGGCACACACAACATAAATCAGGATAACATCAGGATTTAAAAATGCAGTAGTTAGGAAGGAAACACACATGCATTGCCTTATTACAATTAAAACAATTGTCACATATAATCCAGGGCACCTGCGTTCAATTCCAAGTTTTACAGTAATGTCGATTCCCCGACGTGGATACAGGCACACCTGCCCTCCTACTCCTGGGAAAGCAACGATTCTTGGGAGTAAACCCTACTCGGGGTACAGCAACTCCGGTGCTTTTCTTGCCTATTATAAGGTAGTTGATCAGGTTTCTAATGGCCACCGGAGCCTCCTTCGAGATTTCACTTGGTATGGCACCCAAGCACATGCCCAAGGTGGGTTTGTACCCAGGCAGCTGCCCACGACCATGCAGAGCAGCTGCTGAAACCAATGTAGGGTTCATTTTAAATTGCCCCTGAGGCCTCCTTGGAGACTCCACCCCACATAAGACAAGTGCCTTTCTACCAGTACAGGAGGAGGAAGTGGCCACTGGCCAACCCTGCCGACAAGGAGCGTGGGCAAATACGTAGAAGCACCCAATGCAGTGTTTCAAATTATGGGGTCACAGCCCCTGTACTTACATCCACAAAGTCTTTGTTCGGGGGCACTTCAAACAACTTTGGAAGTGTACAAAAACCCTATTCAATCCCCATCTATGGCTCCAGACACTACAGGAGGGTGGAGAGAGCATTGTGAAAGGCAGGCACAGCCTTATTCAGGTGCAGGTGACAACTCCTCCCACCACTCTAAATGCAGACCAGGCCTATTCAGGCCAACTATAAGTCACCCAGGAAAGGCAGGACACACCTCAACCCCCGTTATGACTGTCTAGAGTGAATGCACATCACCAGCTCCTGTCAGTCTAAACCAAATGGTAAATACACAACCATGTAGGGTGCAAAGAGTCATAAGCACACAGAAATCCCCACTTCTAAAAGTGGCATTTCTAAAATAGTAATAACAAATGTGCTTTCACCAATAAGCAAGATTAATCCCTACTAATCCAAGCATACCAAACATGGTAACGCTAACTCTTTCAAATCAGAAATTACCACTGAAGCATATATCATGGAATTCCCAATGCAAACGTATAAGCGGAGCAGCTTCATAGCAGTGCGAAACAAAATAGGCTCCTTATCACTACCAGGATATGCCACACAACAAAGGCACATAACCTACCTTTCAACTACACAGCGCCCTGCCAATACGGCTACTGAGGGCTTACCTTAGGGGTGACCTATATGTAGTAAAAGGGGAGTTCCATACTTGGCAAACACTTTAATGCCACATCACTGTGGCAGTAAAGTGCACACACAGACCCCGCAGTGGCAGAGTTCTGAGACAGGTTTGAAAGGCTACTTCTGTGGATGGCGCAAGCAGTGCTGCAGCACTCTAGTAGCATTTAATTTACAGTAAAGAATATATGCACTTCAACACTGCAGTGGTAAGGTGCCCAGAGTAATAAAACCACTAAAAATAGGTCAGAAAATGACAGGAGGAAGGCATAATGTTTGGAGAACAACCTGCAGTACCAACAGAACTAATAAGAGGACAAATAAGAAATGCTATTTTAGCTTTCCAGTTTTTTTTCAATTAAGCAGCCTGCTTCCTGAGCTTGATTTTACCAGTCGAAGTGTTACACATTTGGTAGTAGAAAGTAACTCTTAAGTATATTGCAACTTTGTTGATGTCACACATACTCAATAAGAAAACTTGACAGCTGGGACAAACTCTCATAGAATAATAGTATTTTTTTTTAATACTGTAAAAAGGGGCAACATGCCTATAAAACTCTAACAAAACCAACAACCGAGTGGCATTTCAGAAGCCTTGGACTGGCATCATGAGAATTCCAATAAGCACAAGCGTTCAAATAAAGTAGTTTATATTTAAGAAACAAAATTCATCTAATTATAATTCTAATAATCTTGATTTAATCACTTTGCAGCGTGGGCAGATGTGACCAAATGCAGTGTCTTTGCCAGGAGAAGCAAGCTAATCTATTAATCGCTTAAGAGACTCCAAGTGTTTTATGTGTGATGCCAAGAATGCTAAATCTCACTCCAGTTTACCTGGTCTGCCAGTTGCTTTAGCAAATCGTTTCTGTGTTACAACCTTCCCCTGAGCATTGCTGCACATTGGGACGCTATGCTGTCCTTTCTGCATGAAGTTTATATTGCGAGGAAATATTAAAATAGGCTACTAAAATGGTTTTACATTTAATTCGTGAAGAAAATAATGTCCTAATTGGAGAGTGTGCTCTCCCTGGTTTTAGTTTACCTGCTGTAAATGGGCGGTATGTACTGAGGACAGGTCATGATCTAGACATGGGCATGCCATGCACCACAGACACTTGCCCCCCGATGGTTTGACCACTATGGAAGGCCACAGTGGAAGGTTGCATCCATGCACTGCACACATTACACATAAGTGCAGTACTCACCAGGGATGGGTGCACTGAGAACCTTTGCCCATAGTACCCACAGCTCATGCCCTGAGGCCATTCCCTGTGCCCAGTGGCATACCTCATGTGCCTCCAGGCTCTCTCCCAACTGCCCACATTTGTGAATAATTGCTGGAGCAGTCCTACAGCTCATGAAATGTTTACTGGGCTTGTATCTACACAAGCTTCTTTTTCATAACTGTTCCACAATTTTGATCCAGAATAGGGCCAATTTCTTAGTACTTGTAACAACGTCAATGTCCAAGCTGGAATATCTAGTCCACCTCATAGAGTCCTGCACCTCCAAAAAGCTTACCGATCACCTCAGGCTGCGGTACACTCCAACACGAGAATGAGGCAGGCTGCCGAGAGTTCACCCTTGCGCTGATGTTCACATCTGATGTTCAGATCTGTTCCTGAGGCTCAGCCGGGAACACGCGCGCTATTTACGTAAAAAACGCTAGCAAGCTGTAATAATTTTTAAATGTGTTTTATGACAGTGTAATTTACTACAACTGTGTCTTTTTTACTTTTACTTTGGGGGACAGTGTGTCATTAAAGCTACTGCCTCAATCTTTGTGTGCACGGACACCATAGCGAGTGGTCTGCATCCCTACCTGACTAGGCACCTTGTTTTCACGCTGCTTGCAGCGCGGCCGCCATCTCGGGTGGAACTTAGGTCAGCTCGCTAGTCTTTAGCGCCCTCTGACCATAAGAGACCGGGTTTCCTAGCGCCGAGTTCAGATCTGTTCCTGAGACTCAGCCGGGAACATGCGCGCTATTTACGTAAAAAACGCTAGCAAGCTGTAATAATTTTTAAATGTGTTTTCTGACAGTGTGGTTTACTACAACTGTGTATTTTTTACTTTTACTTTGGGGGACAGTGGGTCACTAAAGTTACTGCCTCAATCTTTGTGTGCACGGACACCATAGCGAGTGATCTGCTGCCCTACCTGACTAGGCACCTGGTTTTCACGCTGCTTACAGCGCGGCCGCCATTTTGGGTGGAACTTAGGTCAGCTCGCTAGTCTTTAGCGCCCTCTGACCATAAGAGACCGGGTTTCCTAGTGCCGAGTTCAGATCTGTTCCTGAGGCTCAGCCGGGAACACACGCGCTATTTACGTAAGAAACGCAAGCAAGCTGTAATAATTTTTAAATGTGTTTTATGAAAGTGTGATTTACTACAACTGTGTATTTTTTACTTTTACTTTGGGGGACAGTGTGTCACTAAAGCTACTGCCTCAATCTTTGTGTGCACGGACACCATAGCGAGTGGTCTGCTGCCCTACCTGACTAGGCACCTGGTTTTCACGCTGCTTGCAGCGCGGCCGCCATCTTGGGTGGAACTTAGGTCAGCTCGCTAGTATTTAGTGCCCTCTGACTTACCTCTCCTCCCTAGTTAACCAGAATGCCTCCGAGGACGCGCAGCGGACAAGTGCAGCGGGCACGCCTAATGAGAGCCGAAGGTGCGGCAAAGGTCAGCCCATCTGCGCCTGTCCGCGACCCGGAGGCGCCAGGGCCCAGCATTACAGACAGTACTCAGGTCCAAACGTCAGGTACCATACTTGGATATGATTCCAGTTTTATAACAAGTTTGAAGGGAAATACGGAATGTGACTGTCTCGCGCTCCCTGACAACCTCAATGATGTATCATGCTGCGCAAATTGTGCTGGTTATTTCAGAACATGACGGATACTAAGGGCACCACGCGCTCTGCAGACCCCTCTGACGTAGCGATGAATATAGGAAGCCAGCAAATTAAATATTCCTGCATGCTTCTCAATACTCGGTCTCTGGGTAAACATGCCCTAGATCTTTTCACTCTACTAACCGAGTTTAAGCCTGCGTGCCTTTATCTTACTGAGACCTGGCTTGGTGA
This sequence comes from Lissotriton helveticus, assembly GCF_964261635.1. NCBI lineage: Eukaryota > Metazoa > Chordata > Amphibia > Caudata > Salamandridae > Lissotriton > Lissotriton helveticus. The sequence goes on along the minus strand of NC_136065.1, from coordinate 1,460,814,936 downwards.
TTCCTCAAGCACGGACATATCCAATGCTCTCCCTTCGAATTATTACATGGTGAGGAAAGACCGAACCACGGGTAAGGGTGGGGGAGTTGCAATTGCGGTAGATAGGCGCTACTCTTGTACTGTTGTTATGATGGATGATATCCCTGGGGTGGAGTCACTTGGTTTTTGTCTATCTTTCTCCCCTCACCACTCGTGTGCAGGTATGCTGCTGTATAGACCACCCTGCCATCCTGGCTCTTTTTTTGATGAACTTCATATCGCCATTTCCTCATTAAATATGAAGTTTAAACATTGTCTACTTTTAGGTGATTTCAACATCCATATGGATGATGCAGACGCAACAGACACCATGAAATGGAATCTGGCCCAGGCCCTTGTACTCTTAGACCTTTCAGCCGCTTTCGACACGGTCGACCATGGTATCTTGGTCGACCGTGTCAGAAATGCTGGCATTTCTGGCTTGGCCCTGTCATGGGTGGTATCTTTTCTCCATTCTCGTTTTCAATCCGTTCGTCTTTCCTCTTTTTCTGCCCCTCTATCCTCTCTCTCTTGTGGTGTTCCCCAGGGTTCTGCTTTGTCCCCGCTTTTGTTTAATCTTTATATGCAGCCCCTTCTTGTCTCTCTTCGTCAGTTTTCACTTACTGCTTTCAACTACGCAGATGATCTGCAGCTTATTTTTCCTCTCAATTCTTCTCCTTCCTCTTGTTCCAATTTTCAAAATGCCATGCTCTTTATCTATGAGTGGATGAACCTTAGCCAACTCAAGCTCAATCCTAGCAAAACGGAGCTGGTGGTGACCGGCGGCTCTCTTACTCCCTGGTCTCCCAACTATTGGCCTACAGCTTTGGGTTCCCCTCCTTGTCCAGTGAATACTGTGAAGAGCCTGGGGGTCACCATTTCTAGTGACCTCTCAATGCGGCCACACATTAACACCGTCACTTCGGCTTGTTTCTTTCATCTTCGCCGAATCGGGAAGATTCGCAGGTTTCTATCCCAAGAGGCCCTTATTCTTGTTATCCTTGCCCTCATCACCTCACGTCTAGATTATGCCAACTGTCTATACGTGGGGGTCCCTGCCTGCCATCTTTCCCGACTCCAACTGGTCCAGAACCAGGCAGCCAGACTAATTTTTCAGCAACCTAAACATCAGCATGTCACCCCTTTGCTGAAAACTTTACACTGGCTCCCAGTTGCACAGCGGTGTGTTTTTAAAATGGCCTGCACCATTTTTAAATCCTTGTTTATTTGTGCCCCTGCCTTTATTTCTTCCTGTTTGCACGCCTATGTCCCTTCCCGTCACCTCAGATCTTCGGCTCATAATCTTCTGATCACCCCCAGGTTCAATCGCAAGAAACATGGGGGAGCCTGTTTCTCTTTTCTTGCTCCTGCTACCTGGAACTCCCTTCCTCTTGCCATTCGTCTGTCCACCGACTATCGTTGCTTTCGCAATTCCTTGAAAACCTACCTGTTCCGTCTGGCGCACGGTTAGCGGCCCTGATCCTGAATGTTCTTCTCCCACCTGGTCTCGAGCGCCAAGAAACCAATTGGTGTACGTGCGCGGTACCAAATCTTTTTTAATAATAATAATAATAATAATAATAATGAAACTCCTGGATGTAACTAGTCCACTCGGATTGTCCCCTTTTATCTCTTTAGCCACTCACAACAAGGGACACACCCATGACCAAATCTTTTCTACTATACCCATCATCTCTTCCCTGCCCCTTCCGCTGACTTGGACTGATCACTACCTACTGAACTTTGATATTTTACGTATCTCGAAAGCAGCTAATGCTGGCGCAGGCTCACAGTCCACGGCCTCTCATCCCTATCATCGTGTCACGTCTGATATGCTGGAGAAATCCTTTGCTTTACACCCTTGCAAGCTCACTGGTGAGCTTGCTAGTGATTTAGCGATTTTCCTGTCCTGGCTCACGCAGCATCTCGACGAGATAGCACCTCTCTCTACCCAGTCAAAAAAAAGCTTGCGTGCTCGGCACCTTGGTTCACCCCTGCGCTCCATGAGAGCAGAAGGCTCTGCAAAAAGGCCGAGAGAATATGGCTAAAAAGCTATGATATCCCGTCAAAAGAGACATGCAAGGATCTTATTAAAGGATATCATAAGGCTATTGTCACAGAGAAAAAGTCTCACTTCTCGAAAAGAATTGAATCTGCAGCTAATATAAGCAAGGACATTTTTGCCATAGTCAAAGAATTTATTTCCCCGGCCTCTCTAACTTCCAAATTTTCACCTACAGAGCTATGGGTCAATCAAATGGCCAGTTTCTTTGCTAATAAGATTATAAATATACAGGCTTCTTTCGTGCCTACTAATTCCATGAGAGACTTTGGCTCAACCCCCCCTGTGATTCATTCCATTCCAGAGAGTGATATGCTTTCTTTTTTCCTCCTTTATTTCCACAGAGGTCACTAGAGCTATTATCTAATTTAAAGTCTGGTTCCCCATCAGATCCTTGCCCAGCTAAATTCCTGGCCAAGATGGCACCTGTTATTAATCCCATTGTCAATCCAATCCTTAATCTCTCTATCGAAACCGGCATTGTTCCCAGTACATGGAAAATAGCGCAAATCCTTCCGTTATTGAAAAAACCTAATGCCGACCCCCTTGTGCACTCCAATTACAGACCGATTTTGCTTCTCCCTGCTTTTGCTAAAATCGTGGAAAAACATGTCCACACCACTTTTTCTAACTTCCTCGAAACCCGAGACATTCTCCATCATACCCATCCGGTTTTCGTTCCAATCTAAGTACAGAGACTGCTTTTTTGGAAGTAACTGAGTCAATAAGAGAAGTTCTGGACAGTGGAGGGAAGGCGATGTTGGTTTTACTCGATCTCTCTGCGGCCTTTGATACCGTCCCTCACAGCCGTCTTCTTTTTAGACTCCAGGAGATTGGTGTGAGAGGGACGGTATTCATCTGGTTTGAGTCTTTTCTATCCGGCCGCCGTCAATCGATTTGGGCCCCCCCTTTTGCTGCTCCAGTTCCCCTGCTGGATGTGGGAGTCCCACAGGGTTCGGTGTTGAGCCCCACTCTTTTCAATATTTATCTGTCTCCCTTGGCTGATTTGGTGGAATCTCATGGAGCCCGGATTATATCCTACGCCGATGATACGCAGCTCCTTTTCACCTGCGATAAAAACTCAGACTTCGTTGGTGATACCATCAGGAGCTGCCTCGAGGCGGCCTTTTCCTGGTTCCAATTGAACCAACTACGATGTAACTCTGACAAGTCAGAGATTCTTTTCTTTGGCTGTTCCCCTGATGCCCAATGGAAATCGTGGTGGCCTACCGATATCTTTCCCCCATCATCTGCCACCTCTATGGCAAAGCATCTTGGTGTTAAAATTGACAGCGGTATATCTTTTAAACCACAGATTCTCAGCGTAGTCGGCCAATGTTTTGGCCTCTTACGTACTCTCCGGAAATTTCTTCCCTTCCTCTCTCGGGCTCATAGGAGGATAACGGTACAGGCACTGATTGGCTCGAGGCTGGACTACGCCAATATACTCTATTTAGGCCTCCCAGAATACCTTCTTACCCGCCTCCAATCTGTTCAGAACGCGCCGGCGAGGGCCATTTTTGGTCTCAGCCGTAGAACCCACACCTCCGCCCTTCTGAAATCGCTTCACTGGCTGCCGGTGTGCAAGCGCATTCATTTCAAAACTCTCACCATGGCCTTTAAATCTCTGCACGGCACTGGCGCTGTCTACTTAAGGAAAAGAGTGAGGTTCTATTTCCCTTCTAGATCTTTGCGCTCCGCCTCTCAAGCGTTGGTCACTGTTCCTGCAACCAAACGAGCGCGCATCGGTGGACGCTCCTACAGACTGTTGACACCTCAACTTTGGAATAAACTGCCCATCTCCCTCAGGAAATTAGACAATCTGTTGTCGTTCAGGAAGGGGCTCAAGACTTAGTTGTTTGGACAGTAGTCTCGCCTGCATCTTATTGGCTGCACCTCTACAGATCTGTTTAGCACCGGGACACTCTGCCGGAGTAGCGAGCGCTCTATAAGACTTCCCTAATATAACAACCCTCTGTTTAGCCGCTTCGTCCCAGCAGCAGCAACAGAGATGATCTGTCCAACACTTTGTACCTGCTTGAGTAGATGAGAAGGCAGGGACTCAGCCAGGCAAGGACACCCCTCTTTTCACCAATATATATTTCTTCATGTTATTTTGCTCTCCTTACACTTCGTTGGAATGCAGGTCTAGCACCTGCTTGACCAGCTAAATGTTGAGGCGTGTGGCCTTGCTGGTCCACTCTAGTCCCAGTGTGAGTCTGAGCTGTTGACCAATGGAACCTCTAAGCTCGCCGTTCTTCCAAACGCACCCACACGTATATATACAAACTCTGTGACACAGTTCCTTTGCCTTTAAGTAAATTAATAGGAACAAAGAATCCCATTTTGAGGGCAAGGTTAAACCATCCTCTAGTTTGATTATATTCTTAGAGTGTGCAAAATGAAGGCCTTTGGCAAACTTTGGATCCTGCATCCAGATTTCTGGAGGCATATCCATCTCTGGTCACAGTGTTATGGTGCGGAAAGCGTACCAGCTGCATGGGTCCTACAAAAGCAAGGTACAACATTGCCTCTGAATCCTTGGGCTGTCGGAGGCAGAAACAGCAACCTGCACATGCCAACGGAAACCATTCTGACATATTAAAAACCTCTTTTCAACATCAGCTAAGTCACCCATAATTATTGTCTTGGATCGCTTAAAACCTGAATGACTAATTTGCAAAAGTGTGTCATGCACAATTTGTAAATGACATGTATTTGAATTATTGGGATGTATCAGTGTTACTCACTACACAGGGCTGAAAAGCCATTCCATTTTTCCAAGGTTTGTTTTAAACTGAAATGTCATAATTTAATAGGTTATTTGAAAGAGTTACAGAAGTAATTCTTTAAAACTTTTATGATAATGCATCGGTGAGCATAAATGTCTGTTAAGTATATCCAAAAATGATTTGCATACAATTTGTTAATCTCTGCCTGAAGTTTGGACAGTACCTACAAGTAGTTCTGCCAGCACCCATCCCCTAAAGTGAGATGAATTAGATTTCCTCGGTTCTGCCGAAATGTCTCCCAGCAAAGAAGAAATGAACTTTGTAGAGCAGCTGATCTCTGACAGGAGGGTGGTGGAGGTGAATTGCAGGAACATTATCCTCTACTTATTTAGGAAAGTGGTGGGAGGGGTTAGTATACATTGTTTACAAAAAAGAGGCAGGAACGCTGATAGTATATTAAACACGCCTATCGAGTGCAGTTTCCTTTGAAAATGGCCTTCCTCATAGTCAGGCTGGCTTCTTTCATCCAGTGGTTTTACAAAGCCCAGGAGCACTCTCAATAATCCAATCATGCGAGGCTCAATGAGGCCTGCATGGTGGCCCTGGGGTCCTGCATCTTGGAAAAGCCTCAGAAAATGGGTTTTGTGATTGCCTTGCCATACATTTACAAAACGAATTGCAAAAAAACATTGAACCAAGGTTGAGAAATGTCTTAGATTATTAGATTTCTGTGCTATCACCTATCACTAGAAAATGACTACTATTAGTCCCCCAAAGACTTAAGAAAACAATTGGAGTGGGAGAAAAACAAAAGCGGAAGACCCTACTTTCTGTATCTGCCAAGAAGGACTGAGTCCTTGTATCTTGTGTTCAATTCAATGCAATTCAATAATTCTTTATTCGGTACTTAGAAAATACCATAAAAGTGCATTTAAAACAGTTAAAATCAATGACATACAGATCGTAACACATGATTAGAGACAATTAAGCAAACAATTCATTCAACACCACCCTCTTGAGTTCCTTAACCTTACGGCAACCTTAATAAAATTCATAATGCAACACAGTGTATGAGGATCATTAGCCCTATGCAAGAATACCAAGGCAACCTTGGCATGTTTAGACTTAGCCTTTTTTAAAATATCTTGCGTTCACTTGTACAAGCCTTGGAATTACTTTGCAAGCGTTACACCAGCAGTTCTTCTGTGGTCCAAGAGAACCTTGAATGTGAATTGTTCTTTTAGCTTGTATGCAAGGATGAAAATGCTTTCTAAGGGTCATATTAGCTGAATTTGAATTGAATTGAATTTGAATTTAAAATATTTGTAGAGCGGGCGTATACCATACGGTTTCATGGCGCTGTGGGGTCAATTCAATTTCAAGTTACGAGCTCAGAAATGACTTAGGTTGAAAAGGCTTGTTGAAATAGAAAAGTTTCCAGCTTCCCTCGGAACTCCGTGTAGGATACCGAGGAGCGGATAGGAAGAGGTAAGGAGTTCCAAAACGACGGGGCGAGAACAGCAAACTTACATCCTCCCGTCCTCTTCTTCCTAAAGCGGGGGACAACCAGAAGAGAGAGGGTGGAAGAACGCAAGTGTCTGCTAGGAATATACGGGTGGATATGGGATTTAATAAAAGCCGGAGCTGTCCCGGCAAGAGCCTGAAAGGTAAGGCAACCAAGTTTAAACAATGCACGTTCTTTGATGGGGAGACAATGAAGGGAGCAGAGGACAGGGGTGATATGCTGAGATCTGGGTAAGCTAAAAACCAAGCGGGCGGCTTGGTTCTGCACCAGCTGGAGTCGGCGCAGGGCATAGATGGGAATGCCATTAAATAATTCATTGCCATAATCTAAGCGTGAGAGTACCATCGCCATAAGAATAAGTTTGAGGGCTGGAAGTGTGAAAAAACTTGAAATTTTGCGAATGGTGCGCAAAATAAAGAAACAATCTGAAACCACCGTGCTCACATGTGAATGAAGAGTGAGGTGCTGATTTAAAGTGATCCCCAGGGTTTTAACAGAGAAAGAAGGGAGAGGAGCAGAACCGAGTAAGGGGGGCCAAAAAACAGAGGACCAAGGGTTGAGTTTGCCACCAGTCAGGACCAGCTCGGTCTTGTCAGGGTTGAGTTTCAAATGATTAGAATTCATCCAATCCCTGATGAATACCATCACTGACTGGAAGTTAGAAATAGAGGAAGAAGAATTGGATAAATTAAAAATAAGCTGGAGGTCATCAGCGTAATTAAACACTGTGACCTCCATCTGTTGTAACGCAAAAATAAGTGGAAAAATATACAAGTTGAAAAGAAGAGGGGAAAGAGAAGAGCCCTGGGGAACACCACATTTTACCTTGTAGGCTGATGAGGAGAAGTCCGCCAGATGGACGGCCTGGGCACGATCATTAAGAAACGACCTAACCCAAGTCAGGGCGGAGCCCCCGATACCTGCTGCCTCGACACGGGAAAGAAGGATGGTATGATCAACCGTGTCGAAGGCGGCAGAGAGATCGAGGAGAATCAGCGCCTGTGGGAGGTTGGAATCTAGCCCCTCCCTGAGTGTGTCCATAATGAATACCACCACCTTCTCGGTGGAATGAAGGGGGCGAAAACCAGCTTGAGAGGGGGCAAGGAACCCGCTGGCCTCATCAAAGGTACTCAGGATTTTGGTGATGTGCCGCTCAAGAACCTTAGCCAAATAAGGGAGAAGAGAGATGGGACAGTAGTTGGATAATACTGTGGGGTCTGCTCCTGGCTTTTTTAGGATTGGAACAATCGTTGCTGACTTATGTAAAGTGGGGACAATTCCACTTCTGAGGGATTCATTAAGAAAGGTTAAAGGAGGAAGAGGACAAGTCTGAAAGATTTGACTCATAATGTGGGCAGGGCAAACATCCGCAGGGGATCCGGATTTAACGCTGGGAAGGATGGAAAGAAAAGTCTCTTCGGAAAGCAGCGCTAATTGATCTAGGTGACAGATGTTATGTGGCGGGGTGATATCAATAAATGCCGGGGAGGGAGGTGGAATATTGGACTTGATAACTGCAATCTTATTAATGAAAAAATCATTAAGAGAATCGCACAGAGGTTGGGAGGGAACAGGTTTAGCAGTGGTTCTGTCCGAGGTAGCCAGTTCGAACACAGTTGCAAAAATTTCCCTCGGTTGGTTCTCCGCCAGGAGAATCTTGCCAGAGAAATAGGAGGTCTTAGCCTTAAGGATAGCTTTCTTATACTCCGCCTGCATAGCGTTATATGAAAGTTTGGAAGCTGCACTATAAGTGCGTCTCCAAGTACGCTCCGCCTGGCGGGCCGCCAGCTTTTTCTCCTTAAGTTCCGGGCCGAACCACTTGTTCGCGTCATGAGATCGCTTCACTTTGATACGCCTGAGGGGAGCCACCAGATCGCATGCTGATGACAGCCACCTATTTATAGCCACAGCCTGAGATGGGGTAGATAAGCTGTCAATTGCAGGGCTTGAGGTTAAAAGAGAAGCACATAAAGATGGAATGTCCACTTTACCCCAGTTGCGTGCCCAGGTGTTCTTGGGAAAAGACGGCTTCTTCACTAAGCTCAAGTCCAAGAAAAAAGAAATCAGAAAATGGTCGGACCACAGACAAGGGGTGACAATGGGGACAGAAAGAACAATGTTAAGACACCAGATTTGGTCCAGGGTGTGGCCCTGAACATGAGTGGGAGTGTGGAGGTGGGGCCTAAAATTCAAACTAGTCAATGATTCAGTAAAATCTTTAGAAGGAATATCCTCCGCTGGGTTGGAGGGCCAAAAATTCTCCCAGCACCAAAACCGATGAATGGTTAATTGCAAGGGTCGCTATTAATTCCTGAAAGGCCGGGAGAAATGGGCCATGTGCTGAGGTGGACGATACATAAGAACACAGGTGATGGGAGTTAAAAAAGATGTAGATCGGGCGACTAAAAAGTCGACATCCGAAATTGGAGGGAAAGACAGTAGTTGGAACTGGATATCAACACGAACTAGCAAGGCGACCCCTCCTCCCACTTTGTCGGGCCGATCAGCTCGCAAAGCGTAATATGAGGAGGGCAGGGTTGCCAATAGATTAGGCAGCGAGTCAGGTCGGAACCAAGTTTCCGTAAGGAACATTAGGTCCGGCTTGTGGGTGTCTAGAAAAATAAACAAGTCGGACTGATGCTGTACAGCCGAGCGAGTATTTAACGAAAAAGCTGAAATAGTCGGGGAAGGTGTCCCTGAAGGGGAAGGAGAGGATGTAAGGTCTGTGGGAAAGGGAACCCCATAAGGACGAGAGGTAGGTGATGGGTGTAGGGAAGGTAGGTTGGGCGGGAGGGTGGGTAGGGGAGGTGTACGAGCAATGCCCAGGTGCCTAATATGTTACTAAGTAACAGGGCCTAGATTCCAAAAACCTTGGTGGGCACACAGCTGGTCAGGCGAGTAAGAGTGGAGATTGGCATAATGGCGTGCCCCTGGCCCCGTCAGGCCGCGGACGGGCGCAGACGGGCTTACCTTAGGCGCACCTTCGGCGCGCAAAAGGCGTGCCCGCTGCGCTCGTCCGCTGCGCTTCCGGTAACACATGCACGTTTTATAGAGGACAGCCTCGGGCCGCTAGACCGCTGCCTGCGGTGTGCGCGCCCTTCCGGCTCATCCCAATATGGCGCCCACTCTTCAGCTGTCCGGCACGGAAGCCACGCTGATGGAGCTGCCCTCCACGCAATCGGCACTGGAAGCCGCGCGGGACCGGGGCAAAGGAGGCCGAGACAGGAGCAAACAGTACATAAATATGCCAAAGCACGTTTAAGTAAAGCGAAGCAGCAAAGGGCTGACTGTTCTCAACGAAATTAAAAAGAAATGCAAACAGTTAAAACACTACACAGTATCGGTCACTGCCAGTATTTAAAATGCCAAGTCAGCAGAGCTGTAACCAAACGTAAGAGCCCCCAATGAGCCCAGGAGCTGCCACCACCTGAGAACCCACCTGGCCACCTGTAGATCTAGCAGAGCCAGCAGATTAGTGGCAACTGTTAATTGTCCAGGAGCCTGTTTGGAATGAGTGTTTAGCTTGCCTCGTCTTATTCTCTGTGCTTCGTTCCTAGCTTTTTGAGAACTCTAGTGGTAACCAGTAAGAAGATGTTCATAATCCTAAAACACTGGAGCTGCAATGTATAAGGGCCCTGCTTCAAGAGGGTTCATTAAGGAAACCTAGGACTACATCAATGATCTCTATGTTGGGTTTCTAGACATCCAGTTGGTACAGCGTCTGCACTTCCACAATGCAGTAGTACAGCTGATCTTGGTACCTGCAAAATTAGATGTGTCCTCTTTTTAGGAAGTCAGTCTACGGCCTGGTGAAAGCTTGGCTTGACTTCAACACGTTAGCTTTGATATACAATTCTCTTGATTGCATGGCTACTTTGTACAATAAACAAAAAATAACAAATAACCATGCTACGGATCCTTGCAATGAGTTAATCGCATGCATGTAACAACCCTCTGAACAAAATGCAAACTACAGGGAACTGGAGATACTCCGTGCTTGGTCCTGGCCCATGGAACGCCATCACATTTGAAAGGAACGCTTGCTGCTTTCCATTGGAAAACCTTGGATTTTCTGAAAATGACTCATTTTCAATATGAGCTTTAATATTTCTTTATTACATACTACAACCATTTTAATTATTTCATGCAAATAATTCTTCCGTTTTCGCCGGAGTACATTTCAAATTTCAATATGTGTCTGCTATTTATCATGCAGCGGAACGGTAAACACCATACATTTATATTAAGTAAAGCCAAACTGGGTTACAAATTATTTTGGATTTGGGGGCCGGTCGGAGAGATCAATTTAGTCTATTGCTTCCCAAATATGGACTTAAGTAATAGTGGTAAATTAAGTTGAGAGAGTCATTCATTGCATCCTTCCACTTAGATTGTGCTCTTCAATTCTGCCCAATTCTCCACCTCAGTTTTTCATTTTCACTCTCTCAATTGCCTTGCAGTTTCCCCTTACATCACTATTCGCATCTTCCATAAAAGAATGGCCAGATCCATAAATCTGCAATTATTGTTAGTCTTTTAGAGCGAGGGAACAGGCACAACTAGCAAATTTCCTGTTTTAAAACACCCGTTCTTTCAGTAGTCTACGCTAACAGTTGGGTAAGAACTTTTCAGTATGCAAGCACCACCAGACGTGTCCCTTACATATGATGGAATGTTGCTTCAGCATCTCTACATCTGAGGCAGCCCAGATCGAAGCCAAGGTACATTTTACCAACTTTTTGAGTGCAAGTTTCGGTAAGCTCCATCAATAATGTTAAAGTGTTCCAGATTAAAGCAGGCATTACTAGATATTCTGGGTATGAGACTCTATATTAGGCACGCATCCTCTTTACATATTTCTAACTGATTGTGAGTTGCCGTCTTCTCCTTAAGCCCTTCCAGGGAGCACTTAGTCGTATCTAGAAGTGTCCATAGTATTCAGTTCAGTTTCTGATGTCCCTGAAAATATTATCCCTTAATAAATATATGGTGCAAGGTAAAAGAATTCTGAGTAAAAATTAATAAAATAGGCTATTCAGAGAAGTGCTTCTTAATGTAGTGGGACCGGAACAGCGTTTTCACTGTACTTTTAAAAATAAGATTTAAACATACAAATAAAAAAATACTATTTTATATTTATTGGTACATTAGCACAAATCTTAACTACAGAAAGGGTCTGATGTTGCTTTGCAAAGCTTCTTGCATACAGAAAAACTGAAGTGTACGATTTTCTTAACCTTATATAAACTTATTTTGACTTGTACTTATTTTGGTTGTTTATTTACTTACTTATATACTACTGTGCCTCCTCCTCTGAGATATCTGTAAAATGTATGTTCGTCCCAAACGTTTGTCCTGAATTTTTACCTTCTATCCTGAATTTCTGTCCTCTGTTTTAACCCTTTGTCCTCAATTTTTACACGGACTGTCCGGAATTTCCACCCATGCCAGTTGGTCACCCTACGTAGGTGTCCTCCTTGTGTTGCAAATACCTGGGGTGCATTTTTTACCTCAACTAGCTGGATGGGAAGGAGTTATTGATGGAGGTCCTATTCGGCATTGTCACTGGCCTGAATTACCATATTGTCCCCAATAGGAGCGCGGGTGCTCCGGGACCAACACTTGTACAACCAATACCGTAGTTTCATAAATAAGAACGCAGGGTACTGCCTCCTTGGTGTTTATGTCATTATTTATTAGAAACTGTGTTTGGTGATTCATATTTTTGCTCTAGCCATCACATGATGCATTTTATGCCCTGATGTTCAAATATATAATGTTGCTTCCATTGTACTGTCAGGATAATGAGTATTATTTCAGAAGTTGCAGTTTGCATGTACAGTAATTGCGTTTTCCAGAACTTGTGCAACCTATAAGTCTTTATCTTCTTGCATTAACTGTGATGTTTTGACAATTGCCCAGTTGGCAAAGTGGTTATTTGCTTATGTGATTTTGGTCTATAATTTATATGCAATACTGAAACTGATTTATATACAATATTGTGTGGAGTCTCCTAATGTAGCGTATTTATTGCATCAGTGGTGTGAGTGTGTTGGACAAACACTTTACACATTGACTCTGGGATAAGCCTGACTACTTGTCACAAGCTTCTAAATGGGTGAGCAGGGGTTATCGTGGGTGTATAATTCTCTTTTTCTGACTAGAGTGGTGGGTTCTGCCAGGCTTAGGTGCATACCCTAGCCAACCAACAACCCCATTTCTAACTGAGGCATATGCAAATCAGTTGTGATCCTGCTCCAATGGGAGCAGTACAGCCTGGACTGCAACAGAAGCTCTGATTCTTGAATGCATCTTTTGCAGTAGTCTATGTGCTTTTAAGGGGTCTGGTGGTGTTTGCCTTGATGCTGCACTACTTCCAGGTCTCAGAGAGTAATGTGAAGGCTCTCATTCCATGCCATGGAGAGTCTTGAATTAGACATTGAAATTTACAGCCCGAGTTCTTAAGGCACAGGGGCTTTAAATAAAGGCTCCAGCTTCCATATTTTAGTACCACTTAGGAACCTGCCTTATTTTTCAGCCCAATGTAAGATGGTCCACTCTTGTAAATCTCTAAGATAAGACCAATCCAGTATGGGGCCCATTCATATTACATCCTCTATCTTCCATTTCCTGCTTTTTCTTCCATATGACTTTTTCTACGAAGCTGCATTACAACTCAGATTTAGGGCCTCATTATGAGCTTGCAGTTCAACTGCCCTAGGACGGCGTCCACACCCATCAGCAGGCCATGATGCTGGTGGTCCAAAAACGGCCACATTAAAAGTAGACCATGGGTCCGGCAGTGTTTAGGTGGGGATCAGGCAGTGGTGAAGATGTTTTCTTACAAATATATTGATGCATGTGTGTGCAACTCAGCTGCAGATGTGTCAGATGCACACATATATATGTTATATGTGGAAAAATACCATAAACCTGTTATTGGGGTTCAGCCCGTATGTGGGCAGTCCTGGCAATGGGTATATGGTTAGAAAAGGACTCAACTGAAATTCGATGCAAACTGGGTCGTAAACCTCGGGCAAAAATCCTGCTGTGAAGAGGGGGGGATGTATGACGTTACAACGCACACTTTTACAACGCACACCTTTACAATGCATTTTTTACAACGCAATATCCGTTACAACGCATTCCATTACAACGCATGCCATTACAATGAAATTTTAAAAACTACATTTACAACGCATTCCATTACAACGTATACTACATTTACAACGCATACCATTACAATGCATTACATTACATTGCATGTTTGGTAAGTGTTGGATAGTGTAGGGGTAAAAATTACTATTCTAACTCCAGGGGGTGCAACAGTAGGGTAAGTGTTGGATAGTGTAGGGCTAAAAATTACTATTCTAACTCCAGGGGGTGCAACAGTAGGGTAAGTGTTGGATGGTAATGTTATTCGTTGTAATGGTATGCGTTGTAATGACTGAGTTGTAATGACATGCGTTGTAGTGGTGTGCGTTGTAGTGTCATGCGTTGTAATGGTTGCATTGTAAATGCATGCGTTGTACTGGATGTTGCGTTGTAAATGTTTTGTTGTAATGGTAGTGCGTTGTAAAAGTTGCGTTGTAAAGGTTGTTTCCCAGAGGGGGCGATGGACAAAGGGATCCTTGTCAGTATCTGCCTGGAAGAAAAAGAAAGAGATGAATATGCACCCCCAAATCCTTCGTCACAGCCACCTTGAAGCAGCCGGTTGTACTGACACTGTCGTCTCTTGGATTAGGCAAATTGTAATGCACATAGCAGCTTCCCTGTACCGCCCTATGGCCGATGCCTTTCCTGGACCACGAACCCAGTTTTCAGTGGTTTGCTGGTGGTCTTGGCAGTCCAAAGGCAGTCTTCGCAAAGCTGATCCGGCGGTCAGACCGCAGAGCTCACCGTGCTTGGACTGCCAATATGGCAGTCCATGGGACCATCAAACTCGTAATAGGGCATTAGTATGTTCATTGTCCCTTAAGCTCTATTTTTTCCTTGCTTCTCCCAAGTTTTGCTCCTGTCTTGTGAGTACTCATCAGTCCTGCTTCTAATTCAGTGCTGTCTAGTGGAAGCTTTGTCTGGTGCAATTTTTTTGGGGGGAAGAACTTTCTTCATTTTCCAGCTTGCGAAGACTTCTCCACCTCCTGGATGTTTTTGTGCTTCTGGCTTTTTTCTTCAGTTGTCTGACCCGTCTGTAGATACTAGCCTATATCGGTGAACATCCTGATGTCATAGCACTGTGACTTCAGGAAGGTATTGCCTTTTTGTCTGGCACCCTAGGTCCAGGATTAGGAGAGTACATTTATGTTCATCTCAAGGCATTGTGTTTGCTCTATACAAGAACATACTAAACTTTGTTATCAATTATTGTTTCAAGCTAGTGAACAGGACCATGAATCAGACCTTAATCGTTGCTCCCATTGCTTATGATAGAAAATGTGCGGCAAATAGCTGATGCATCCATCTCTTCCGTAATCAGCTGTCTTCTTTACAGATGAGGTGAACGTTTTTTTTTTAAATATAGGAAGCAGGATATACCCGCCTTTTTAATAAACATCTGTTTTGTATCGATTCACAGCATTACGGATTACCCAGTGCATTCCACTTAAGGAGCTACAGCAAGCCCTATCATTAAGAAACATCTGCCCAACACTCTGATACAATTCTGTCTCAATTACCCCTCAAAGCCCTCTGTTCTCTACAGTAAGAAGTACACTCAGGTCATTGCTCAGGTCATATCTCATTTAAAGAGGATTGAGTTAGCCTTACTCTCTAAGACTGCTTCCTGTGGTCTTCTCTCAAAATACTAAGTTCAATTACAACAACATAAAATGATGTTCCAATGCTTCTTGTGCTGTATCAATGGCATCAACGATGGTATGTCAAATTTCACAGCCTTTTCTCCACTTTTGTTTTACAAGCATCTTGTAGTGAATAAAGGAGTGACCCTGATTGGAAAAAGAACGTTTTGGGACCCTGCTCAAAATTTTGTATGATGCTCCTGGTGCTCCTCAATTTCCCCAGAGTGTGAAACCATGCTCCTCAGGCAATTACTCAAAGCAGTAAAGTTTCAAATACCAGATAGTGTTTTGGCCAGTATGTGGTGTCATTTAGTTAGGTTGTCAGTGTAGCACATGACCTCCTGAGAATCAGAGGGTTACTTGACCCTGAAGTGGAGGTGACAGACCAGCAGCCCACAAGAAGTTACTGCACTAAATCTTGCTTCGATCCTCTGGAGGAGGACTTGGGAGAAAAACCCCAGGGGTGCAATGGACATGTGCATTTGTTTTCTCTTCCTCTGGGGCACTGTAGTATTAAAGAAGAGGGTGTGGTCCCATGCAAATGAGGGAATTATTTTGCCTCTGCTTGCTGTGAGCTCAGAGGCAAAGAAGCCATCAGGAGGTGCACGAACTGTGCACTGGAAAACAGAAAGAGGTGGCATTCAGTCAGTCTACTCACTGACGGCAGTCCTGTGGAGTGGTGTAAGGAGGTCCCATGTGCCACCTTAGACATGTATCTGCAGGCAGGTGTAGTCACTCACTGCATACACCTGCTAGGGGATCTCTGTCCCCACTTTAAATTAGGCAAAACAATGAAAATCTTCATAAAGTATACTTCCATTGAATGAGAAAGGCACTCCCCCTACACACTCCTCAGACTGCTCCAGCTTCAAGGAAACGTTATGGCAGTTTCTGCAGAGCAGACAACTGGCACGTAGTACCCAGGTGACATGCAGGAAATAATAAGGCTAAGGGTTCTTCCTCCTGACCAGCACCACAGTGCTGGCTATTTGCGAGTACATCATCTCGATGTACTCGCGCTGATCAGCATGATGAGGCCAGCGGCCCTTATATCACACAGCCATACAGTAGATTGAAGGCATGCTCAATGCCCCAGGTGGAGTTCTGTCTGTGGGGAGGGGTGGTACGTGACTTCAGTGTCAGGAGCCCTCCTCAGCTCTGTGAGATGAGGGGCGCGAGGCTCTAATGTTTGGCAGCCCGTCAGCCTGTTGCTGCAGGGAGTCTCCTGCTTACCGTTGCAATGCCCACACCCAGACGCTGTTGGTCATGGGCCTCTGTGCCCTGCGATCTTCTGGCCCACAGTCACAGCAATCGCTTCCTGGTTGTCTGAGGCACTGAAGGGGACACCTACAGCGTAGGCTCCTGCTGGGCGGCAGTACCCCTTTTTTCACTTTACAGATCTTCTGCCTCACGAGTCAGTTCGGCGGGCGGCGTTGAAGCAATGATCATGGAAGGGCAGAGAAGCTTCCCAGAAAAACATGCCCAGGGCTTCTTATTGAGCACATAAAGCGCCCAGTGGTTCCAAAATGAATGCAAAAACTCCCCCACAGAGCAGGGGAGTTTCAATCGGGCCTATGGATTCCAAAATAAAGTTAAGTAACAGAAATTCTCATCAAGACAGCGCAAGGAAGCTTTGCAGTAATAAAGCACGGGAAGCATTTTCAGCAAGCAAGCCCCCGGTAATTCTTTAGCAACGGCATAGAAAAAGTGGAACATTTTAATGGCCCTGAGTTTCCAAGACTAGGAGGGCAGCACACATAGGCCCTTGAAGAGTTTTTCACAAGCAGGATACCACAGCAGGTCAAAATGCAGCTGCGGCCCGTGCAGGTTAGAGCGGTGGGGTGATGGGGCCCGGTGGGGCAATTTCAACAGACTATGATGAGGGAAAATTAATAATTTCTTTAATTTTACCTCGTCATTGTCCATCGAAATCCCCCCCACCGGGCCTCCCACCTCACCACTCTTACCTGTACTGGCTGCGGCTGCCACAAAGAGTCAGTCCTTTTTCTCCACCACAGACAGAGGCAGCAACTGCAAGCCAACCCACCCCTCACTCAGGAAAAGGCAGTGCTCCTCACTCAGTCTTTCCCCTCTCCTTCTTGGCAGGGTCCTCTTCTTCCTTGAAGTAATCTAAAGTCCTGGGGTTTAGGTCTCTTACTACCCCATTTTGTCATTGTTCTCTTTGGGGCAATGGTCTCTGAACCCAGTCGAAACTGGTCCTGTTCTCCCTGGTGCAGCATGACCACAGAGGGTGGAGACAACATTGGGCAAAGGAGGCACAGCCTATTCAGGTGCAATTGAAATTCCTCCCACCACTCTAAATGTAGCCCAGGTCTATTCAGCACAGCTCGGAGTCACCCAAGCAAGGCAGGACACACCTCAACTTCCCTCGTGACTGTCTCGAGTGAATTCACATCCCCAGCCCTGCCACTCCAACACCAGACGCTGAATACATAAACAGTCAGAGGCGCACAGAATGGTAAAGAACTAAAATGTCTACTTTCTAAAAGTGGCATTTTCAAACACACAATTTAAAAACGCCTTTACCAAAAGGTGTATTCTTAAATTCTGAGTTTAGAGAGCCTAATCTCCATTGTCCCAATGGAAAGCTATATTTGTAAGATGTTACATGTTAGCCTATGGGACGGATAGCCTTTCAATAGTGAAAAAATGTAACTGACAGTATTTCGCTATCAGCACCTCACACACACCAGTACAAGTCCTAGCGTTCACGTACACTGTACCCTGCACATGGGATTATTTGGGCCTACCTTAGGGGTGCCTTACATGTAAGGAAAGGGAAGGTTTGGGTCTGGCAAGTGGGTGCACTTGCCAGGGCAACATGGCAGTTTACACTGCGCGCAGACACTACAGTGGTAAGTCCCAGACACATTTACAGGGTTACTCATTTAGGTGGTACAACCAGTGCTGCAAACACACTAATAGCATTTGATTGACAGGCCCTGGGACATACCATGCACTTTACCAGGGACTTACCACTAAATCAAATATGCCAATCATAGATAGCCAATCATATTCATAGTTTTTACAGAGAGGATATGCACTTTAGCTCTGAGAAGCAGTGATGAAGTGCCTTAAATCCTATAACCAACAAAAACAGGGTCAGAAAAATAGGAGGCAAAAGGTTTGGGGATAAACCTGCAAAAAGGCCTGGTCTAACATTTCTCAACAGAACTGGTATGTTTAGGTTGGCTATCCTAACACTTACCTTTTGCTACAATTGGACATTTTAAGGCATTTTTCATGCATTTCTAAACCTTTCAGTCAGAGATGGCTGCATGCTGACATCTCCAGTGTAATCTGCAGGGCCCAAGTTATAACACTGGCATAGAAGATTCAACCTTCAAGCCTTCTTTGGCTAGTAAATTCAGTGCCATTGAATATGGTACTGATAACATCCGCTATATAGCTCCACATATGTAGCACTCTAGAGCTCTTTATTGAAACAAGTACCCTTCAAATGACATGTGCTGACACATATTGGCTGGATTACTCTACCTTACAAGGGAGAGGGAAGTTTTGCATCTTCCCAGCATAAAAATGTTTTAGTTTTATTGGAAACTGCTGGTGCTTCTGGGCAGTACTGATATTCTTTTTTTTTCATAACAAGTTTGATTGATTTATGTGTGACCTTATGGCCCATCGATCTACACATCTACAAATATGTTGACATGAATGGTATTGTATCACAGGTTATAACAAACCAACTAAAACTATATAACCAAATGCATCCTCCTTGGTTGGTTTTTACCCCATGTAATATCCATATTCCAATAATAAAGTTTCACAAAGTACATCACACCCCTGGATCAAACGTCTGAATTTCAGTATCCATATTGCCCATCACCTCCATATTTTTGAGTGTTTCTGCAGACATCCACATGCCTGGAAAAGAGATATTTTGAGCCCCATGCAAAAGTCCATCCCATTTTTCAATGCCCTTACCATGGGAGGAGTGTCAGCATTCCATAGTCTGGCAATGTCCGATTTAGCATGGGTTAAGGCTAGCCACAGAAAGTGGCACTTGTTTCTATTGATCTCATCGGTGATATGAAGTAGTATTACCCGAGGGGACTTGGGGAGTTCCCATCCCAAAATTTCTGTTAGGTAGGCGAGTACCCCTGACCAGATTCTATCTAAAGCTCTGCATGTCCATACTGTGTGTAGAAATGTGCCCTTGTTGTTCCAGCATAGTAGGCTTATGGGGAATTCTATCAAACCAGCCATAGTCTGTAGCATGTGTAATATGCCCTATGCAGATATTTAAATTGAAACATTTTTGATTCCACAAGGATTGAGGCAACAAGGACTGCACCTATGTAAATGTAGGGATAGTTAGAACTAATATTTGGCCCACAGAACCGGAAGTTCAATAGCTCTAAACTTCCTGATTTTAAACAATTCTTTAACATATAAATTCGGTATACAACCTTTACAACGCAACTTTTACCACGACCTACCATTACCACGCATTTTTTACAACGCAGGATCCATGACAACGCATACCATTACCACGCATGTATTTACAACGCAGGTACTTTTACAACGCATACCATTACAACGTAAGTATTGGTAAGTATATTATTTTATTAAAAATATTATTTGGTTTTTTTTTGTAAAGGGGTATTTTTTGGGTTCAGGGTCAGTTTTGGGTTTTTGGGTAAAGGGGTATTTTTAGGGTTCAGGGTCAGTTTTCAGTTTTTGGGTAAAGGGGTATTTTTAGGGTTTAGGGTCAGTTTTCAGTTTTTGGGTAAAGGGGTATTTTTAGGGTTTAGGGTCAGTTTTCAGTTTTTGGGTAAAGGGGTATTTTTAGGGTTTAGGGTCAGTTTTCAGTTTTTGGGTAAAGGGGTATTTTTAGGGTTCAGGGTCAGTTTTCAGTTTTTGGGTAAAGGGGTATTTTTAGGGTTCAGGGTCAGTTTTCAGTTTTTGGGTAAAGGGGTATTTTTAGGGTTCAGTGTCAGTTTTCAGTTTTTGGGTAAAGGGGTATTTTTAGGGTTTAGGGTCAGTTTTCAGTTTTTGGGTAAAGGGGTATTTTTAGGGTTCAGGGTCAGTTTTCAGTTTTTGGGTAAAGGGGTATTTTTAGGGTTCAGGGTCAGTTTTCAGTTTTTGGGTAAAGGGTTATTTTTAGGGTTCAGGGTCAGTTTTTAGTTTTTGGGTAAAGGGGTATTTTTAGGGTTCAGGGTCAGTTTTGGGTTTTTGGGTAAATGGGTATTTTTAGGGTTCAGGGTCAGTTTTGGGTTTTTGGGTAAAGGGGTATTTTTAGGGTTCAGGGTCAGTTTTGGGTTTTTGGGTAAAAGGGTATTTTTAGGGTTCAGGGTCAGTTTTGCGTTTTTGGGTAAAGGGGTATTTTTAGGGTTCAGGGTCAGTTTTGAGTTTTTGGGTAAAAGGGGTATTTTTTGGGTTCAAGGTCAGTTTTGGGTTTAAATTTAAATTACATTAAATTAAATTGATTAAATTAAATTAAATTAATTAAATTAAATTACATTAAATTAAATTAAATTAAATTAATTAAATTAAATTAATTAAATTAAATTAAATTACATTATATTAATTTTAAATAAATTAAATATTAAAAAATATTATATACTTACCAATACTTACGTTGTAATTGTATGCGTTGTAAAGGTATATGCGTTGTAAATACATGCGTGGTAATGGTATGCGTTGTCATGGATCCTGCGTTGTAAAAAATGCGTGGTAATGGTAGGCGTGGTAAAAGTATGCGTTGTAACGTCATACATCCTATAAATTCACTAATTTGGTCGAGCACCCATCATTATGTCATACACATGATTTCAGTTTCAGTAGAGTTCAGCAAAACACCAATTTAGATAATGTAACATAAATGAAATATTCTTATTATACATAAGTGCAATCAGTCATATTTATTTTATGATCCTTTAATCATGATTTTTCATCTTCATAAATGGTTAAAAGATTTAGATAACGTGTTTCGTCCTCTCAGACTTCTTCAGGGCTATAACAACATACATAAATGCATGTTATATTTACAATATTTACAAACATTAAAATAATTTCTTACGTACATATTTAATTCCAACAACAGATAATCTATCTACTACAAGGATTTCTATCTGATTAATAATAGCTCAAACTACCCTTATGTGAAATGAAATACCAAAGTATAGAAAAAGGGAACAAACCCCCTTATATTAAATTATAGTTGAACTCTTATCACAGTGACAATTTGATTAATGCATTATCAAAATCAGTGCATCAGAACGTATTTCCGTATATAGGCTTATAAGCCCTAGTTTCGCATCATAATTCATCCATTTGTAATGCTATATTTAGTTAGATCATTATTCTCAATATATTTATTGAGCAGTTTTTATGTATGTGGCAGGATGGAGCACATTGTGTTTTAATTTACTCTAATTTCCAAGAGATCGTTTTGAGGATTTAACCCCCAAAAATTATTTGTATTAAATATTTATGGGCGAAAGGTAGCACAAGACATACCAGAAACTGTATGTGAGCTGTCCCTGCCACTCAATATGATTTCTCCTATCTTGACTACACAAAGGGTATAACAGTTCCTCTCTTTTAAACCCGTATAGTTTTAACGTACAGAAACAAGTTTTAGGAGAGATATAAGAGATAGCTCTGAGGGGACATTTTGAATCAGTGGCAAAAGCGAGGTTATTTGGAATTCATTCCTCATGAGTTAATGTATGTCCACATAATGATAAGTCAGAAAATGGGAGTTCACGCAGATGTAGGCGTTTCATCCATCATACTCAGAATGGGCATTTCACTACAGCTGGTGATGTCCCTATAATTCCTGAATCTACAAACTAAATTCATAACCCAAAATTATTGTAGAGAAGAAGTTTGAACAAAGTGCTACGGCGTTGTGTTAAATTATAGCCCTCCTTCACAATCATTAATAATAGACAGGAGCCTTCAAATCATACTATGTTCCCCCCCAAGACCCTTTAAACTGTTACTGCACAGTGTAAACAAAAAAGGGAAATAACAGCATCTAGCCAGCTTTCACAATCATTTATAAAAGGCCGTAGCCTTAAAATCATGCTATGCTTCTGCCCAAGACCACATTAATCTGTTATTGCACAGCGCAAACGAAAATAGCAACAATGTCATCTAATCACAAAGTTGCTCCCAGTAAGACCTGTGTTGTGACATATAGCGTTATAGCGTGGTAGCCACAAAATATATCCGATGGTGACCCAGTTTAAGTACACGGTATGGGCAGACATAATTAATACTCACTAGGGCTGGCGATCTGTAAACGCACAGGGTTCCCGCAATTATGTAAGGCGAATCCCTAGCGTTCTGTGAACTGCATTTAAATAGCCCGCTTTGGTCTCCACACCTGGTTCGAGTAAGATGTTAAATACTCGAATACAGGGTTTTTGTCCAGTGCCATCTTGGAACAGTTTGTTTAATATTATCAGGATTGTCATTTGTTGTGATAGCCTTCATTTGGGCCAAAGGTATAAGGAAACACATATCTACTATCCACTTTTATTTGTAAGGTACTAAAACTATTGAACCTAAGTGTTACACTCAGTTTGTTTCGATATCGTACACCTTTTCAAGTTAATTCAACATACGACTTAGAACCTTTTGAGCCGCACCTTCCTGATACGTTACATTTAGTTTGGTAAACATCTACATTTATTCATATTCAAGAAATGTCAAAAATAATTTCCCTGCAAAAGGCAGCATTATTTCAATCCTAAAATAACTACGGAAAATGTCAGTATCGCCAGCGCTTTATTTGAATGGTTAACTCAACACTGTTGTGATCCTCATTAACTGTTATATCCATAAAATATATAGCAACATTTTCGGTAAACTTTAACAGAAGTCTATGATCTCTTTAATGTATATAAAGCTAGTCCAATCACTGGCCCTGATCTTTAAATCACAAATATTTTAATATTGAACCCCAGAATGGGGCTGTAAGACAGTGCCATCTAGAAACAGTTGGTTCAATGTTGTTTAATTGGGGATTGAGAAGATTATAACGTGCGATTTAAAACTAAACAGTATTTAACGTCAGTCCCAAATCTCTACTGGATGTTGTTAAGCATGAGAAATATTCTGTCCATTTTTAACAACTGAAGGATTCAAAATAAAGCCATTGGTTTACAAGAATTAAACTTTGGCATACCTGAGTATATTAGGGAGCGTCATTTAAAACTGTCATTTGAGACCTAATACTGAGCAAAGCCATGCCTGTTATTCTCCAATGAAAGACAAAGATAAGGGAATGGATGAACATGTGCCCGATTACAAACCCTATACAGCAAAGAGCACACCATAAGTAATGCAGAAATGAACGAAACGGAACCTTCTACTTTATATCTTTTGGAGTAGAGAGTATTTACATCACAAAAAAATATAACGTTCGTTATTTGTATTCAATCTAATGGATAATGTCCTCATGCTTGTCTCTGCTTGTCTGCGTGCCAGTTCCCTATTCCCTCCTCTCTCATGCTCTGTTATGTGTTCAATCGCATGCAACCAGATCTTGGTTTCTGTAAGTGTGTTTCATGTATATGGGTAGCTACTGGATATTTATCATCTGCATTTCTAATGGCTCTAATATGCACCTGTATCTTAGGTTTCAGGCTACGAATGCTGCTTTCTACATGAATTAATGAATGAGTTACTTTTGTAAAGCAATACCCGCAGGTGTCTTAGCGCTGAGCGGATCAAAGACGGAAAAGGGGCAGAGGCCAAGGAAATAAGTAGATAAACACAAGCACTAAATCGGCGGAAACAGACAGGTCTTCAGCTGCTTTCTAAACAGCTGCAGGCTGTGTTGAGAGCGTTGGTTCATAGGGAGAGAATTCCATAACTTTCCCCCCTGGAATGTCAGTGTCCTCCCGCCCTATTTTGCTTGCTTAATTCTAGGAATCAGAACCTTACGCTCCGTGCTGGATCTTAGCCTTCTGCTGGGTGTTTACCATGTGAATAGCTCTTAGAAATAAAGTGGGCCAGTTCCATGAAGCCCCTTGTGCATTAGGCACAATGTTTTAAAAGAAATTCTACTCTCGACTGGTAGTCAATGAAGGCCATGCAGTAAATGTGACACCGGTGTGACACTGGCGCGGGTCCCGCAGCGCCGGCAGAGGCTTACCGAGATGGTAGCTGTTCCTGCTCCTGGAGGAGCCACGCATCACTCCCCTGACTGTTGCACGGGACTCCATTGCCCAGGAGCCCGTGCAGGATCACCATAGCGGCGAGGCACGCCCACCAGCCCACCGGCGCTCAAGACACCTCGCCGGACCCGCTGGCGCGGGTCCTGCAGCGCCGGCAGAGGCTTACCGAGAGGGTAGCTGTTCCTGCTCCTGGAGGAGCCACGCATCACTCCCCTGACTGTTGCACGGGACTCCATTGCCCAGGAGCCCGTGCAGGATCACCATAGCGGCGAGGCACGCCCACCAGCCCACCGGCGCTCAAGACACCTCGCCGGACCCGCTGGCGCGGGTCCCGCAGCGCCGGCAGAGGCTTACCGAGAGGGTAGCTGTTCCTGCTCCTGGAGGAGCCACGCATCACTCCCCTGATAGTTGCACGGGACTCCATTGCCCAGGAGCCCGTGCAGGATTACCATAGCGGCGAGGCACGCCCACCAGCCCACCGGCGCATAAAACAACAACAGGTTGACGCAGCGCGGAACGCAGCGCTGGACCAACGCCGGACGAAGCCCGGGCAAAGGGCGGGCCCTCTAAGGCCCTCAGAGGCCAGAAGAGGCCGGGTCGGGCCACTCCACCTGACCTTCCCGCTGGACGAGGTATAGACACGCACTTTTCGTACTGACTTGTACTGACTTGCGCTGCACTGCTTATTGTCGCCATTTGGGGGGGTTTTGAATACCAAATATGTCAGTTTGGGAGGAGTTAAATGCCCTGTGCGGCACCAACTATGTTCTGGATGCATCACCCCATCCAACCACGAGCAATAAATCCGAATTTGTACCTCCGAACAACGACAAAATTGACTCCTTTGTACTGTCTCGGGGTCCCAATTTTACAAGGAAGCATGATGGGGCAAATGTCTACGAGAATCAACCAAAAACTCCAAAGTTATGCACTAGCCCCACATCTTCCCCCTCTATTCCAACCACACCAATGGCGGCTATGGATGCGGACAAAACTGTTGAACCAGTACCGTCGCTCCAATCGACTTTGCTGGCACAGCTTGAGCAATTGTTTTTATCTGTCTTATCACCTTTGGTAACAAAACTTAATGACCTGGGGGACAGGCTGACTAGCATTGAGAAACAAATCAAAAGGAACTCCTCACCAACTAATACGTCGGCAATACCCGAGTATCCTAATCCTCCCATTACCCCTGTAAAGTCTAAGTCAACTACACATAAGAACGCCCAAACCAACATATTGCCTCTTAATCTCCCAACCGCTCCAGGTGCAAAAGTGGCACCGAAACCTCCGTTAAACAATTACACAGTGGCCAGAGCCATTCCAGTTAAACTGCCACATATTAGCTTACCTCCTGAAGCCGCCCCATATGTGACTGTCCTCTCTGGGGTTCCCTCACTTAGTCAGGGAAAACATGAAACATACCAGGACCTGCTAAATAAGGCTATTTTCTGGCTACAGAACAATAGACCCTTGCCATCTGATGTAGACGGTGGTATCCTGAGCGTCAGGAGGGTGGGGTGGTTAGGTATGTTGCCCAAAAACACTTCTGGGGACCTGGTGTTAATTAATTCAAGAATCAGAGCACCACCCCTTACTTACGATCCTGCCTGCCCAACGAAGGAGATGGCCCAATTTGTATTCGTGACTTGTATGACTTTTACCCAAGTATCCCATACAATCCGATACCCAGATTAATGGATAAGAAATATCATCCCTGGGGTAGGGGACACCGTGCATTTAGTGCCACTAACCATCTAGCCTTTAACAGTTTTGAACCATGGCTTACAAATTGCATTTTCTGATAACCAAACTGCAATTAAAAAGTAAAGTGCCGACATAGGCTCGCCCTTTGTTTTTCCCCCGTACATTAGTTATCTTGTTGCTCCTTATGTATAACCCTTCTTGTTTCTTTTAGAGTTGTTATTGATTAGCTGATCCGATACATCTATTTAATTCTGTTTTTTAATAGTCGATATTAATTTTGTAATGAAATGTTAAGGTATGTATCTATTTTTTTTTGTATTGTTGCTGCTTTTATGATGGTAACCAAAATCGAATAAAGCTAAATCGAATCGAATCGAATCGACACCGGTTTAAACTTAGGGATGTTCAAGAGTGTTCTTGCCACTGCATTTTGGAGAGACAGCAATTTTTTTATCAAGTATTTCGGGATACCTAGATAAAGTGATTGCAGTAGCTACAACCCAATGAGGACCAACATTACGGTCTTCTGAAGTTCTGTTGGAATAAACCGGAGTATTTTTTTTAGAATCCGTAAGAGAAAATAGCCCCCGGACTTCACTGCATTATCTGAGCACTGCAGCATAGCTTGGTGTCGAAGATTACTCCCAGATTTTTAGCCTTCAGAACTGGCTTTGGTAGATCCCCTAACTCCTGGGGCACTGAGATGCATTCCAGACGGAGGTTTAATTCCCAAAAATCAGTACCTCAGTTTTCTTGGAGTTTAGCTTCAGACAGTTCTCCTCCATCCAACCTGCCACTGCGGTCAGGCAGCTGCGGAAACTGTTGGCATCATTTTCAACATGAGATGATACCGACACCACAATCTGTGTGTTGTCCATGCAAGAGAGCATCGATAAGCCAAAACTCACTATAAGCTCTACCAAAGGGGTGACATATACATTAACAATCATAGAACTGAGCGCCGAGCCCTCTGGCACCCCAAATGGGAGGGAGAAGGGACGGGACTTTAACCTTCCCATCTCAACTCACTCTTGTCTGTTTTCAAGAAAAGAGTTCAGCAGCAATAGTGTTGTGCTCATACAGCCCAGCGGATGCAGGCGTTTCCTAAGAAGCACATGGTGGACCGTATCAAAGGCGGCATAGAGATCGAGTAGATTTAGTGCCCCCCTTGTCCACCCTCCCTCTGATTTCCTCCCATGCCGCCATCAGTGCGGACTTGGTGCAGTGATTGGCTCTGAACCCATGCTGTGCCAGATCCAGCAGTCAATGGGCATCCAGAAAGGTCAGCATGTCTTCGTTAATGGCCTTCTCTAAGACCTAAGCCGGGAATGGGAGTCGAGAGATGGTTCCATAAATGTCCACTGACTTAGGGTCCAGGGAGGGTCTTTTCACTAGCAGAAGAATAGAGGCCTTTTTCCAGATGCCAGGATATAGCCCAGAACTCAGTACTTGGTTTCTGAAGATCTTTAAGTGGTCCTGCCACCTGAGTAGCCAGCTTATTGATGATCCCTGAGGGGCATGGATCGAAGGGAGCCCCGGACTTAATAGAGTTCATAAGGCCAATAGGTTTGTCCTGCGTAAGGAGATAAAACTTCTCAAAAGTAGGGGAGACATCTTGACCAATAACTGAGTTTGAGACCGAAGCCTCTTTCAAGTTGCTCATGAGGCCAGCACTGGGAGGCTGCTGAGAGAATGCATGAAAGATGGAATTGACCTTGGATTGAAAAAATTCTACCAGCTTACCAAACAAGGCTTCGTCCATCTCACAGGCATTGTTATTGCTCCAGTTTGACAAATCTTTAACTGTTTTAAACAGTTCCCTGGAGGAGTTCCCTGCTATTCTAATTTTCCCTGAGAAAAATTTAGTCTTTTTGGCTTTTACACGCTCTTTGTACTCTGCAAGGATCTTTTTATACCCAGCTTTTTTTTCCCGGGGGTGTAATCTACTCTCCAGAGACGCTCTTCCCGTCTGCACCTCAGTTGTACTTCTTTCAACGTTGGAGAAAACCAAGGAGCAGAGGGATATTTCCTATGGCTTTTTAGTGTTCTCAGGGGTACTATTTTACTGTATGCTGTCTCCAGCCATTGAGTAAGGCTGGTAGCATCCTTGTCATTATCCTTGACAAGGTCTGGTATAGAATTGGAGAATGCCTCCTGTAAAGCCTCTATCAAATCTAATATAAACCTTCTTACAGAAGCAGTCCACCCCATAAACCTTATATTTGGTATTACAATATATAAAGGTGATTATTATCAATTCCTAGAGTGTGTTGTATCTGAACTTTGTTTTTTTGTTAAGTCCCAGATGACAGATGGAACATGTTCCACATACATGGAAACCTGGGGGTTTACTCGGAATCCAAGTTGTTTTCACAACTTTCTAATTCCTTACATAGCTTGGACACAATACTTTTTTCAGGGTGTTACCTCTCCGATAGACTACTTTAGCCCTGCTTGAGATGGTTCCAAAGGGCATCTGTCCAGAAAGGAGCAAGTGCCAATTTTTCCTCGAGATATTATAAATGTGATTGCTATAAGCTATAATAAATATTACTTTCTTCTGTTCAGTTTTCTTTCTTGGAGTTTTGAATTGTGGCACAAGTGTACATTTTCTGTCTAAATTCATGGCTCTATTTTCAGTTTTATCTAAACATTTTTGTTCATATCCTCTTTCTTTGAAGTTCTTTTTTATGGACTTGACATTTTTTTATGAAGTTGAGATCTTGGCTGCAATTTTTTCTTGGCCTACCCCAGTGCTTAATTTGAGCAAGTGGTTTCCGGTGCTCAGCGCCGGCACTTATTAATCAGGGCCGGCTCTACAGGTTTTTTTCTTCAGTTGGTGGTGGTCCCATACTGAAAATAAAATGAAAATTGTAACTCACTGGATAAATCATTCGCTTGGAATGTTATGGCAATATTTTCCTACCTAAAAAGGAGGGAAGAGGGCCACATTCCATGACTGAATCAAACTAATATAGAGCGTTTCATTTCAAGTGTAGGATAGCTCAGAGAGTTAAGGTTTGGCTGCTCAACTTCTAGCAAGTCTGAATGGCATTTAATTTTTCTAAAATATACACACTAAAAAGTGTGGCTTCTGGTTACATCATTTGAGACCCCGTACATAATGCAAAAATTACTGGTGCACTGCAAGTAAGTATACATCGACCAGCAGAGAAATGAAAATAGGAATTCAGAAGCAGCGGGCTTTTGAAGAAATGTGCACTTTTTTTGTTAAGGACTGACGTTGAATACTGTTTAGTTTTAAATAGGTGTGGGCAGAGAACTCCGCTCCGTCCGAGGAGTCTGTTGAGATGCTTAATAACATCCAGTAGACATTTTGTTAAGGACTGACGTTGAATATTGTTTAGTTTTAAATAGGCACAGGTGGAGAAATCTCAAACCCTGATTAAATAAAATTGAACCAACTGTTTCAAGATGGCGCTGACTTAAAGCCCCATTCTGGGGTTCAATATTAAAATATTTGCCATTTAAAGTTCAGGGCCTATGATTGGACTAACTTTATATGCATTAAAGAGATCATAGACTTCTGTTAATGTTTACCTCAATGTCGCTATATATTTTGTGGTTATAACAGTTAATGCGGATCATAGCAGTGTTGAGTTAACCATTCAAATATGACACTGATGATACTGACAATGTTATTTAAAGATTGAAATAACACTGCCTTTTGCAGATAAATTGTTTTTGACATTTCTTGAATATGAATAAATGTAGATGTTTACCAAAGTAAATTTAACTTATCAAGAAGGTGCGGCTCAAAAGGTCTAATGTCTTATGTTGAATTAATTTGAAAAGGTGTTCGATGTCGAAAACGTGTAACACTTAGGTTCAATAACTTTAATACCTTACGAATAAAAGTGAATTGTATTTATGTGTCTCCATATACATTTGGCCCACATGAAGTGTATCACAACAAATCACAATCTTGGTAATATTAAACGAACTATTCCAAGTATTTGAGTATTCGAAATCTTACTCGAATCAGGTGTGGAGACCGGAGTGGACCATTTAAACTTGAATGCTAGTGTTTCGCATTACACGATTGCGGGAACCCTGTGTGTTTACAGATCGCCAGCCCTAGTGAGTATTAATTATGTCTGCCCATGCCGTGTCCTCAAACTGTGGGGTACCATCAGATATATTTTGTGGCTATTATCCACATTATCCACAGATTTCTAGGTCCTGATTTGTACAGAATGTACAGATCTGTAAGAAAGAATAGTATGTCTCCTGCGTATAGTGCATTGCGATCCGAGATGTTGACCGTCTACTCGAAACACCTGATCAGTGCATCCTTATGGACCCCGATGGCCAGAGTCTCAATAGGTAGTGGAAAAAGGAAGGGCAGGCCAAAGTTATATCATTTTAGCAGTGCAAAAAGATAAGTCCAGCTGATTGAATCAAATACCTTGCCCATATCGGCCAACAGCAAGGTGGCTGGTCTGCCAGGCGATCTACTTTTGCTATCGCGTTGTAAGCCATTCTGTCATTGTGGCACATGGAGCGGTGGGGCACAAATCCTGAGTGGTCCAAGTGGACAAGGTCTGGCATGCACAGTATTAATCTGTTTCCAAAAACCTTGGTTAGTTGTTTTGTCTCCATATTCATAAGGGATATAGGGTGAAAGGAAGCATGTTGTGCTGGAGTCTGTCAGGTTTGGGGAATACCACGATTTCAGCATGCCTCCAGTCTGCTGGTAGCTAGACATTTTTTACCACATCTTGGATGACATTGAGGAAATGGGGGTCGCAATTTACGTCTATAGGCTTTGTAGAATTTTGCTGGGGTATCTGTTAGGTCTGGGTGATCGGCCTGTTTGTAGTTCTGATACTGCTATTGTTAGTTGTTCTAGGGTGATTGGTGTATCTAAAGCTTTTAGCGTATCATCTAGATCTCGGTGGTATATCGTCGAAGAAGCTCTTGATTAGGGAGATGTGCATGGTTTTCTTTGGCTCATATAGTGCTTCATACAATTTTGCAAAGCTATGTGCTATCTCGGCCAGGTCTATAAAGGGTTCTCCATGTGCATTGCATATAGTGGGGATATGGATTGTTGTCGTAGCCTGTCTGCACAGGCGATATATTAATTTACCAGACTTGTCCCCCCATTGATAAATTCTGCTCTGGGATGCTAACCATGCGTGCCGTGCCTCTTCCATCAATTCACTTTGATACTGTTGTTGGGTAAGGAGTAGCTTTCTATGTGTTGTATGTGCTCCATCTGCCTGTCCCTGTCTCTCCATTATTGTCAGACAGGCTTCTAATTGCTATAGCTAATGTCCACCCCACGAATGGGAGGTTTCATGGCCTCCTATAATATTTCTGGGGAGGAGGCTGTTTCTATATTAAGGTTGAATAGTCTGTCAGTGTTTTTTGGATGTGGGATCTATTGTCTTGGTGTTGTAGATTCCAAGGGGAGAGTTTCCAACGGAATGGATGCTGACGTGGCCCATCAAGAGCTGTATCACAATTGGGGAGTGGTCTGATAGTACTTGAGGCATAATTGTAGTATCTGATACTCTCTGGACATAACGGTCTGGAAGGGGAGAGTCTCCACCAGAATGGATGCTGACGTGGCCCATCAAGAGCTGTATCGCAATTGGGGAGTGGCATAATTGTAGTATCTGATACTCTCTGGAGATAACAGTCTGGGATAACAATATAGTCAATCCTTGAGAAAGTGTCATGTAGTGTGGAGTAGTATGTATAACTTGTTTCATTTGGGCGGTGCGCTCTCCAGGTATCTGCCCAGCCGACCATATCTGTGAAGGTGGGATTTAATCCTTGACTCCCTTGGTGTCTCTGCTGTTCCTAAGTGTCTCCCCAGTCAATGGATATGTTCATCACATCATTCCAGACTTCTCCCAGAACTATGAGGCCATCGGGAAGCAGCCTCCAAACATCTACAAGGTGATCAATATAGCTTTGGGTAAGTGGGGGAAGGGGCATAGAAACTACCAATCACTATATGCTCTCCATAAGTGGTGCAGAGACAGAATATCAAATCACAAATATCAAGTTGCAAATATCGTGGGTCAGAAATATATCGACAGCAAGAATATCGTGGTAAAAAATATCGACTTAAGGAAAGTAATATCGAGTTTAATATTGAATGCAAAAATATAGCTGTTAAAAACATAATTTGTTTATTATTGTTATGTATTTTAGTATATATTTTATATGTATATGTTGTAACTTGTTGTATAAGAAGTGTTAGAAGTTATTAATGTTTTTATATTTGAATTTTGCCTTTTAAGTTCTGTAGCAGGTTGTGGGTTTATAGGGGAATAGAGAGGAAAGTAATTGAATTAAATAAAATGCATCGATTATTTTTTATAAATTAATATTTGTTTAATTGAGATGTTATTGTGTTAAATGTGTAAAGGTATTTATTATGAATTCATTAATAATTGGTTGTCAATTAATTTTAATTAATTGATTGGTAAATAATTATGGTAATTGTGTAATACATTTTAGTTGTGTTTCGTGTTTATAGGTGTTAAAAGTGGGAAGTAATTTATTTTTAATTAAATTAATAATTGGATGTTAATTAATTGTATTTAATTAATTAGTAATGAATTATGGTAATTGTGTAATTAATTTGAAGTGTGTGTTGTGGTGTTTATAGGTGTTAGGAATGGGAAGTGTTTTATTTTTAATTGATGAATTGATAATTGGATGTTACTGAAATGTTAATTAATTGATAATTAATTATGGTAATTGAGTAATTGATTGTAGGTGTGTGTTTTGGTGTTTAAAGGAGTGAAGGGTGGGAAGTAATTTGTATTTAATTAACATATCGTTGTTAATTAATGTTAATTATTTGATGTGTATTTTGGGTAATTGTTTATTTTTTATCTTAAAGGGGGAAAGGGTGGTTATTAAATACATTTTAATTACTTTCTTATTAGTTGTTAATAGTAATAGTTTTTAATTTATAAACAAGTTTAAATTGTGTTTTATTATTTTAGAGTTTAATTTAGGTGTGTGTTGTGGATATCATAGTGTTTGTGTAGTCAATTAATGTTTAATAATTTTTTTATTAATAATATTTTTTACAGTCATTATTAATTATGTTTATTTATTTAATGACTTTTATATAGCACTGACTAGACCCGTAGGTATCAGAGCGCTTTACATAAGGTCACCAAAGTTACAACAAAAATAACAATTACACGGTACATCAAATATATGAGACACATTAACAGGAGATAAGGAGGGATCAGTAGAGAGGGAAGGGGAGAGGGGGAGTGAGAAAGGAGAGGACGAGGGGAAAGACGGAATAAGAGACAGAGGCAAAGTCAACCCATAGACCGAATGGGTAGGTGACGGCCAGGGAGGTAGTCCAAGGCCAGTCTCCCCTATAGCTCTCGAGGAAGCTCCAATGGGTATCGGTCAGACAGGTGGATAGAAAGGAGACAAGGAAAAAGCATAGTGGCAAAAATACGATGAGCGGGAGGGTGGGCGAGATGGGGAGAAGGGGAGAAACTGTGCCCAAGGTCTAGCTGGGCAGCTGACGGTTAG
The DNA here is from genome assembly GCF_964261635.1 of Lissotriton helveticus. NCBI lineage: Eukaryota > Metazoa > Chordata > Amphibia > Caudata > Salamandridae > Lissotriton > Lissotriton helveticus. The sequence goes on along the minus strand of NC_136065.1, from coordinate 1,460,781,373 downwards.
GGGGTGAACCAAGTCCGATCTCCACATTAGCTAATCTGAGCAGCTCCACCAGACATAATGCTAGGACTCAGCTGTCAGGAAAGAGGTCTTGTTTACTCAGGGATTGTCAGAGTAGTGTGGGGGGGCCATGGTCTGAAAAAATTCTAGAAGTCCTCTTGAGGTCAGGCACAGTCCTGAAAGTCTTGTGTAAGTAAAAAGTTTAGCAGGGGGGAAGAAGTCACCATTGTCGGCCATGTTGGGGTCAGGCATGTTGGGACCCATTTCCAAACAGAGTGTCAGGAATGTAGGCAGCAGATTAGCTCCTAGGCAGGGTACACACTCATTTAGATCAGGACTCACATTTTCCCTCTATAGCAGATTGCGTAGAGTCATTTCTCTGACTCTAGTTTGACTTTGGTTAAAGTTTCTTTCTGGTGCGGTGCTGCGGAATTCCAAGATGGCCGCCACCACACTAAGGCGGAGGTTAGCGGTCTAGTTTTTTTCTCACGACCGATCGCAACTGTCAAGGCTCTCGCTCGCGAGCTCTATTGCGCACTTTAACGGACTTTTCTGAGAGGATGGAAGTGTTCTAACCAGCGCTTCCTTTTGAGAAGAAGATTCAATGATTTTGGGGTTTTTCTGGCGATTTAAGAGGACAGCTAAGTTATTCACATATTTTGTATCACAGCGCTATTTGTATTTTTGAGCAGCAATTATTACTGAAAGCTGTAAAAGACTTTTGACAACTTGGAGCAGCAAGCATTAATTTAGAGACTTGAGAAAGTTACTAGTAAAAGACAGTACATCCATTATTTATTTGAGAATAGGATTGAACCAATAGTATACAAGAGTAGCAAGTTAAGAATACAGTTTATGGAGTAGAATACTAACCTTGAAGACAGGAAGAGCCAGGAACAAGACAACACAAGACATACAAGAAAAGGAGATGTAATTAGGATTATATATGTATATATAATTGTACTTACCAACAAGGGGTCTTGCCGGCAAAGCTGTAATACGAGAAGAGAGAAAAGAATATCAGAACCTTTCTTCAGTTATCTACAGGTAGTCAGAAACATACCAGAAAAGAGGATTAAGTTCAACACTAGGTTTTGGTGAAAGCAAGGTAACAAGAGTACTTAGTGGGTAGGGGATACCTAGTGAAATTGTGATTACATATTGTTTGTATTTGCAGAATACACCATCTTGAATAAACACCAAACCCGATAAAGTAGTGCAAGATGAAGACACACAGATCTGCCTTATCAAAAGAGCAGCAAAACACTGCGTGAAGTCATGTAAACACCTAGTAGAGGAGTGAGAATAATAGGTAATTAGTGAGTTACAGTGTTTATATGTATAATTATTTGTTACAGGGTTCAACACCAGACGAACAGAATCTGGCAAGAAGAATTCAAGGCAGTGCAGACTCTCATTCTCTTTCCAACTCCCCTTTCCCCCTCTTTCTTACTTGTGAGCATCAAAACTCGCGGGTAGGGGAGTCGGGAATTGAGGAATTAGCATTGGCTCCTGTGGAAGCTACAGTTTGAGAAGGTACTTGACACCGAGGGTGTGCTGAGTACATCAGAGCTTTGTAGGGAGGGAAGGGTCAGACTCCCATTAGGTCTTAAAAGGAATCTTACACTTTAGTGTGCTCGGTAGCGGGGTCCTGGAGGGTAGCAGGAACAGGGTCGGGTGGGGGCTGATCAGGATCCAGACGAAGGCCCATGATTTTAGACCAGGAGAGAAAGAGCATCAAAGAGGGTCTCACTGAGGCGGCCATCTTAAGGTCAGGCAAGGGGAATGAGACCTTGAAGTTCGAATTCGGTCGGTCCCCATTATTCTCAATAGCCCAAAAGGAAAAGTGGGTGAAAGCTAAGCAGTGGATCGGTAAGGGGACAGAGCCAGGGTCCGAAAGTCATCGGGGGCCATGTGATGTTGAGAATATCCGCCCGTGGAAGGGACAGCCGAAAGTAGCGTGTCAGGCAGGGTGCCTCCAGTGTCTTTCTTGCCTTGGTTGGAAACTCTCCACCCTCCGAGGTGCTTGCTTTTTTGTAGTCGGTGTTGGGCCCCCTACGTTGCCCCGTTTCTCTCACCTTTCTCTCTGGCTTCCTGCTCGAGTTCCTGCCCTGGCGCTCAGTTCTCTGGGGATCGGGTGTAACTCTCGCTGGGACCCTGGTGCTAAACAGCTACCCGCAGCCAAGTTCAGTGTCTCACTGCTCCTCCACTTAGTCTCCCGCAGTCTTGATTATGCAGCCCACGCTCTTTTACTCAATTAGAGCGAGTCCGCTCCGGTTCAGGTGCCATTTTGAGGCATGATTTACCGGCAAATTTTTGCCGATTACACGGCAATGGTGCAGTTTAGCGGAGCGGCACCGACATCAGCAAATCATCCCAGTACTCCGATGCCCGGAGTAAGTTTCTCCTGTTGGTTTTGGAGCAATAAAGCATCGCTCTAGGTTGTTGAGCGCAAGGCTTCCACGGAGCAACAGCTCCGAGCCGCCATGATGGAGATGCACCTCAAACAGGAACAATATTAATCACTGATCATATTGAGACTGCACAAGTCTGACACCATTAAAGAGACACAAGGAAGTGAAAGTGAAGCAAATAGGCGACAGTGTCAATAAGTAAATGAATAATTAGAATGAAGGGCCTCAAAGAGATACACATCTTAAATTGGTGGATATGTTAATTTCGGGGGGAAATTTTATTAAAAAGCATGTTGACGTGTTTTGTTATTGTTGTTGTGGTATAGTGCAGGAAATATAGTAAATATATTTATGCATTGATTATTTATTTGTTTGTAAATATTTTCTAAATTCACATGTTTTTTCATGAATGTATTTAATATTTTATATTAACTATTATTTGTAATTTTTTTATATGTAATTAATATAATTTTTTTTCTTTTTGTATATTTAATATATTAGATTTTTCATTTCTAAATATTGCCTATTGATTATTATAATTGTTTATGTTTTTTATTTCTGTTTTAACTGTTTGAGTGTGAATAGTAATTTTTGTCTCTCTGCTATCCAACACTCACCCTAATGTTGAACTCACTCGAGTAGGAATCGCTATTTTTAACCTCTCTGCTATCCAGCACTTTCGCTACTGTTGCACTCACTGGAGTGGGAGCAGTCTTTATACCCCTCCTCTATTCAACATTTTCTCTACTGTTGCACTCACTGGAGTGGGATTAGTAATTTTTACCCCTTTGCTATCAAACACTTTCCCTACTGTTGCCCTCATTGGAGTTGGAATAATAATGTTTACCCCTCGGCTATCCAACACTTTTTCTACTATTGCACTCATTGGAGTGGAAATAGTAATTATTACCCCTCTGCTAGCCAACATTTTCCCTACTGTTGCACTCACTGGAGTTGGAATAATAAATAGTACCCCTCTGCTATCCAACACTTTCTGCACTGTTGCACTCTTTAGAGTGGGAATAGTCATTTTTATCCCTCTACTAGCCAACATTTTCCCTACTGTTGCACTCACTGGAGTGGGAATAGTAATGTTATATTTATTGTGTTTCAAATTGTATGTTTTATTTTTGTTTTAATTGATTAATGTTTTAATTATTTATAGAATGTTTTTTTAAATTTAAATATTTGATATATGTATATATTTTATTTTTATTTTATTTTTATATCATTTAAAAGTCTAAAAATTAAATAAAAATAATAGTTAATAACTTAATTTAAAGTAAATATATGTATATGTATTAAATATTATGTTTGTGTGTTTATATTTTTTTAATTAAGTTTATTTTTGTATTTAGTTAAAATGTATATTACATTTCATTCATTTTGTTAAAGACAATATTAATATTTTATATTTTTAATATATATTCTCTTATTTTATCTATATTTTTATCTTGATATTTTTGATTCAATATTTTTGTAATTAACTCTTTAAGTATAGGGAGTCGATATTTTCCTATCTATATTTTTACTTCGATATTTTTACTATCGATATTCAATCAGTGATCCAAACTATTTGATAGAAGGTCAAGGATCTAATTTTATTTAAAATTAGTGCAGCGGCCAATGTATCCCTGAAACGAACTGGATTGAAGGTTATTACTACTTGACATTCCCTTTCCATGCTTTGCCTTATATTTAACTATGCATGATGTGGCAAAGTTGAGCACTCTTCAGCTAATCCTAAAAAGAAGATAGTATTACAGTGATAACAGTACATAGATCGTGGCAAAGAGAGAAGATACAGAGGAGTAAGATGAGTAGGAAGGCAGGGACATGGACAGTAAGGTGTTTGTATGTGCATGTGTGTATATGTATGAATGAGGGTGGAGAGAGAAGAGAAATATCCATTGAATCTATTTTTTTCTCTATATTGCCATTACTTTAATGTTTTTATTTTGTATTATCTTTTGCATGTTTTCACTACGTGACTTTTGTTTTTAAAACAAAACTCAAAACTCTGACTAGGCAGTCACATTTATATTGCATGTGCTATGTGTGTGTTGTATTGTGCTTAGAAAACCGTACACCATCTGCTTTGAGTTAGGCATTGACTGGTCATCCATGTCAACATGCAGAGTAAAGGTGGCTAGAGAGGTCAGTTTTCTGTTTATGACTTTGTACTAAGGGGGATATTTACAAGAATTATCGCTAAGCAGTTTTCACATTGATAAGCTGCACCTTGTTTTTACCGCTGCCTATCGTCAAATCCTAACGCTATGTTTACGATTGTACAATACATCACTACGTGACATTTGGATCAGCTAGCGGGGAAGAAAATGATTCTAACGCTAGCGTCAAGACATTAAATAAATCCACAATAGCACAAAGAAAGTGACAGGTCGCCAATTAGCGGCAATTTGCCCAACAGCAGTTTTCAGAGTTTAGCTGCAAAAAAGTTCAGAAATACGCTGCTAAGGGGGAGGGGAAACTTGAATGTAGAATGGAGCAGCCAGGACCACGTCCCGCACAGCACAGCACAACAAATCTCCTAATCCATGCAACAGACAGGCTGACCAGTCAGAGTCTATGGGGAAGAGGAAATACAGATTCAGGCAGAAGCAGAATGAGATCCTGATTGCGGAGGTGATGGAGCATCAACACCAGCTCCTTGTCAGCTCCAAGGTGTCATTGGGCAACAAAAATGCTATATGGCAGTCACCAAGAACTACCCTGCCAAAGTGGCACCAGCGAGTTGGTCAATAATATGTGAGCAATGCGAAAAATCTGGAGACCATGGAGTGGAAGCAGGACTCCCACATGGATGCCATGGCTGCCTACAACAGCAATGTTGCTGCTGCGTTGCATAACCAGCAGATCTTCGTCGCTGCAGTGATGCCTCATGTGTTGGCACATATGAATGCTGCTGCAGCTACGGCATCCAGATCGTCTGCCCCTGATGCGTCTGTGACTCCCTCCTCTTCCATTGTACCACAACACCCTCACAGGAGACCCAGCACACATCGGAGAAGGAAGATGTGGATGGTACATCTTTCCAAAGGAGAACCCTGCGGTTGCATTCATCTGTGTCAAATGTCCAGTTTCTGCTTAGCCCTGTGCTCATAATTATGCCTGGGAACATCAGCTATCACAGTCCTTATCTTGACTTATTCACCTTGGACATTTGTGGTTTGAACATTTGTGAACTGTCAATATGACCATTCCTTCCCAATGACAATGCAATCATCCTCCTGACTGATATTTTGCAAATCCTCTACATGTCTCTTGACATGATCCCCACAAGGACTCTGTCTGTTCATCCACTGACTAAATATATCCTTTGGAGTTGTTGTCAACTGAATTGCCCCAATGTGACTAAGGCTGTTTTGCACATGTATAAAAATGCATCTTCAATTGCCTGATGTGTGTTGTCTGTCACCATGAAACTGGACAGGTGTCAACAATGGCTAGTCTGTGAAGCGACTACATCAAATACATAGTAGATATGATTCTTTAGTGTCTGCAGACTGTCTTCTTGATAGGCAGTGAGATGTCACAACATGTGTAAAGGACACAATGGGACATATTTACAAGCCCCTATTGCCACAGGAACGTCACTTTTACTTATGTTTCTGTGGTGATAGGGACTTTGCCATATTTACAAGGCAGTGTTAGGCCACTTCATGTGGTGTAATGCCACAACGCAGGCACACTTGCACTTTGGTGCAAGGGTACCTGCTTTGGCGCAATGCATCTTAATTTTGCACCATCGCAGGGAGAAACGCAGGGCTACACCATATTGTTGTAAATATGGCACAGTCCTGCATTTCTAAAGTGACAGAGCGCACCATTAGCCTTCTTGGCTTAATACTGTGGTCCATCGCTTTAGATGTAAATATTTCCCAAAGTCTGATATACATTGAGTGCTAAATCAAGTGGAAAACAGCATAATTGAACTCAACTGGTAGTGTGCCCTGAAAGTGTATGGAGAAAACAGTCCATCAAAAAGTATCATGTCAAAACATGGTAACCAGTGAAAAAACTTCATTGGGGTGACAAGCAAATTTAGTAATTGTCATAGTTCACAAGGCAGCTAACTAAGTACCACTCAACATAACTACATTAGGAAAAAACGCAGAGGGAGCTCCATTTCTCCAAGACATAATTGCTTTTGTAACACACTGTAATCTTGTATAGGAGAACTTATTTAGCACCCTGTCCCGATGCAATGAGAAAAGTAATCTTTTGAAAAATACATTGTATGTATGCTTGTTCATGTCAATCAATAGGCTATACGGCAGTATCCTGTCCCTAGATGATGAAGTCACTCACACTTGTTGGGCAAGTAATCAAGTTGGGAAATTCAATCATATTTTCATAAATCCTAGCTCGATAGCTCTCTGATTCACATTAAACATTACTTACACTACAAATTAGAAAACAGAATAAGTTTACACCGCCTTATCCTAATTATCCTAAACACGAACCAAACAAAAACGTATCATAACCTATACACTTGAAAACATATATTAAACATCAACCCCCACCTCCGTTAAGGCACATGTGAAGACAGGACAAAAACAACTCTACCTAAACATAGACTACCTAAACACGTATCCTGAAACAATTATATATTTTTTTTACAATTTTACTTTTTTAAAATATTTTGTTATTTTACATCCTAAACAAGTACTATTAAATCAACCCCCCCCCACCCAAATGAAAAGGAAACTTAACCCAAATCACTATAATTAATCTTAACTACATTGAAACACTATCTACACCTAACACTAAGCTAAACCTACTCTAACTATAACATTGCCCAACAATTGACAACATAGTAACAAAGAATAAGGGTAATTGGGCAACTGTACAAGGGCTAAAGTTACAAATAGCAAATTCAGAAAGAAAGTGTCAGGGCTCCCTTAAAGTCCACAAAATGTGTGGGCACCTTCTATATTTGCTGCTCCAAATCCTCACATTAGCAATCCTCACATTGAGGTGCAATAGCATCCTCCTGTCCTCCCTGCTTAGAGCTGATTGCTGTAATTGTGTGGCAGATGGGGCTGGTGCTGCAAGTTGGCCAGATGTGGATGATGCGGCTGGTGGAATGGTGGAACTGGTGCAGCAGTTTGGCCAGCTGTGGATTGTGCACCTGGTGGGGCAGGTAGGGCCAATGCAATAGGTTGGCCAGCTGCGGCTGGGAACCCCAGTGGGGCAGTGTGTTGGACACTGTGGCTGCTCTTGGGCAGCCTGAGGGAATGCCATTGCCCGGTAGCCCATGGCAACTCTTATGACATTCCGGTCCCTGTCCTTCCGAACTTTGAAAACCTTAGCTGCCTAAGCTGACAAGTTGTTGGTAAGCAAATACACACATGACAATATGTAAGAAACAGAAAAAACAACAATATCTGACAAGAATATTTTCAACATGCAAGTTTACAACTTGAAGTTTGATAGAGCCACTCACATGTGTAGTCAAGGTCAACTCACAACATCAAATTTAGAACTTTAGGGCAATGATTGATACAGCACATAGCAATGGCAGAGTTATACAGCATCAGTGGATGATCTCCTAAGTGAAATACTGACATTTACATAACCTCAGACCGAGTCTAACAGAGTAATGTACACAAGTAGTCTGAGTTGCAGGCCCCTTGTGGCCCAAGGTCATGACATTTACCCATACACATAGAGTGCACTGGGTGTAGTAGGGACACACTACTGAGCATCAAAGTGTTTCACTTACACAAAATGGATTAATCACTCAATTGCAATGCACAACATAGTCTGATGTGTCTCACCAGCTACATACCCAATATTCATGCTGATTTCATCTACTTGAAGCATGTGAGTACTTGCTAGTCACAAGGCAGCTTCCTGTACCATAATGCTACACAAACCCCAGTTGAAGTAAGACAGGGGACAATGATGCAAAGTGTAGTTGGCCACATCACATTGCACAATTTTTGAGTTTTCAATTCCAGCCTGTTGAAGGTCTGGGTTACACCAGTCATCGAACATTCTGATATACGACAGGTCCCACCGTGTATGAGATAGGTTCATGAATAAATAAGTATTACTGACAGGTGTAGCTGCAATGCTCCGATCCTCAGTGATTGCCGTATCATGCCAGTGTGTACATGGAACCCCGGTCTGGTCATACAGATCACGAACATCCCTTTTTCATATTGTTGCCTGTATCTACACGGACAAAGACAGATGCAGAGGTAGATGTCAGATGGACCTATTGCAGATATGTACGTGGTGAAAGAGCTACAGGAACTTCACAATATTAACTTGCTCCCAGAGTCACATTGGCCTACATCATGTGTAGTATATCATCTCTAGCCATCCACTGTGGACTAATACTGCCATGTACACATGCAAAACTACCAAGAAGGCATGTATACTTAAGGAGATGCTATAGATGCTGCTGTTGACTTCACAACACTACACCCATTGCAGTTACAAGGTGCATGAAGCACACATAGAATCAAGATCTGTAGATGCAGCATCAGGTTACAGCCCAATGGGTAGCATAGTACTGCGAATCTTTGTGCAAACATGCAAAGGGGCATCCTTTCAGAAGAATGATGGAGCGCAGTGTCATGGCAAAGTGATGATGATGCGCTCCGACATGTGGAAAATACATGGAAGCAAGGAATGCGCAAAAATAAGGGGCACTCCTGCATTTTCCAAAGCACTGGTGACATCTTTTGCTGCCTGGCACCAATGCAGACACTATTGCACCATAGTGCAAGGGTGCCTCTGATAGGTGATTGGGAAAATGCAGGGCTGCCTCGTAGCATTGTACAAACAGAACATCCCAGGGTTCTGAAAAGGCTGGAGTGCAGTGCATCAGATTTTGCTGTAGCTCAATGCTAAAACATCTTCTCATGAATATGCCTCATTGTGCGAGAGGTAATATCCATGTCATGACCATATTGTCAGCGGTGTACTATTTTTTGTGTGCTCTGCTGGTGATGCCGCATGTCAATTAATGAAAAGGTGGTGCAGTCCGACTTAGAGTGGCTTGGGCCCCCTTGTAAATATTGCCCTTACCACTTCAATCCACTGCAGCAAAGGGGCAGGCAATAGGTTCTGGTGTGGGCATACAAACCCAAGACCTGTATCTTTTTACACAGACCCATATTAGCAAGTCTGTAGCTACCTCAGTTCTAACAAATCCAAGTAGGAGGTGTTGGGTGCTAGGTGTTACCTATGCATACCCTCATTCTGCAGAACACATAGAAGCATGAATCCGCAGTGGGATATGGTTTTTGTGCAGGAAGGTGTCCATAAACATCATAAAACTATACAAAATGATGTCACAAAATCTATGTGTGCGCACACATAGCAGCACACATAGGAGCCACAAAGCACCATTACTAATTGTCTATGTGCAGGAAGAGACGCCTACCTGCATATGAACTATCTGTCCCTGAAACAAATTCACCCTTTCACAATGGCACAAGATTGTCTGCATTGGCGCTAGGCAGCCAAATGTTGTGTCAATCCTTGGTAAATGCCAGGTTGCACCGCATGATCCTAACTTTTGCGCATCCCTGTGTTTGTAAACTGTCGGAGCGCAGCGTTAGCAATATTAGGATTAATGCTATGATTAGACAGATTCCTTGTACATATGCCCCATGGAGCCATCATCCTGTTTCCAACCTAATATGTCAACACTGAAAAAAGTTATTTCCATGGAATATACAGTGATAAGACAGACAATAATAATATTCATTTACTTACCACCTTGCCTGTCAACCATGATCTCCAGGTTGTCCAAGAGGTCATCCTACTGGCCAACGCAATCCTGCCACTGCTGTTTCAGTTGTTGGACAGTCCTGTCCACCCCAAAGATTCTCAGCATGCGTCTGTGGATGCGTCCCACCACAATTTTTGGGCCCTTCACATCTTAACCCTTGAGGACACATCCCCACTCCGCTATTTTGGGGAGGTAGATTTTAACCAGCCAGAGGAAAGCCCCAAATGCTTCCTCCAATATCCTTCTATCCCTAACTTCTCCCAACATCTTCCCCCAAAGTCCAAAACCCACTATAAAAAGAAAACCCAACCTAAAGTAACAATAATTAACTAAAACTTAACTATATACACTGTAGGCTGACACCTGACAAAACAAGAATAAAAACGCAAAAAACGCAACAAATACACGACCCCGGAGTTGAGAGGGACAGTAGGGACAGCAGACTAGACACCACAAGTACACTTTAGCCATGCAGATCAAGCACACTTCTCAAAAGACAACCACACAGCTCAAATGACACTAACAGTGTGAGTAAAAGTCAAAGTGAAAGTGTACAGGACAATTCCTGGGAACAGGATGCATGCTGACATCACTTCCTGTGCGTTTGCTGAAGGTTGTTGGAGTTAGCGTGATTTAATTTTTTTACTGCTAAAGGTTTTTAGGGTAACTTCTATTGACAACTCATTTACTTTGCAAGTTTTTTGTATAGCGGCTAAGAAAATCTTCATGCTAACATAAAATGCAGGAAACAAATTGGCTAATTGGTGTTTGACATGTACTTGTACTATTTTATTCTCTGTTGAATGCCTGGCAACAGTCTATGCCTGTGGCATGTGACATATGTTGTGTATATGGCTTTCCTTTGTCTGATGTCTTTGGTTTAAAAAGTGTATAGGCTGTCAACATGTAAACCTTCACAGAGTCTTGCTGCACCATACGTCACAATGTTTGATTGGCAATGCATACATCTGCACAAGACATACAGTTTTCCATATGTTGTATGTGTGACTAGATATGTGTCACGTAGTGCCTCATTCCAGTAAGGTGTATGCCACTCTTGTGGGGTTGAGACACACATTTATGCGGCAACCAAGCTATTACTACTAGTGCCAAAGATTTGGGGACATGCATACAAGGTACATTCAACAATAGAACATCACAATTGTTATTGCTTTGGTGGGGTTAAAGACATCTGCATAGTCACAGGGTGGTGCAAAGACACTTAACATGGCTTTATGCCAACTTGTCATTTTTTCTCCTTACCACAGCAGCAACCTACAGTGAAGAGGTGTGAAATGAATGTTGTGTTCGGCTTTCCACCACAACATCCAAGACTTTTGATGCAAGTCTAAATTCACACGTCTGGGGCTGTGTCAACTTTCACAGCTCTGAAAATGCAGCTTTAGACAGGCAAGACTAAGAAACAAGTAATGAGCACTTGTGTGTTTTAGCTCCAACCACGTGTGCTGCCATGGATGAGGCATTTCCACACTTTAGATTATTTTCTGTGCCAGAAGGTGCCCTTTCCTGCACTCAAAAATATGACCATGCAGTGCATTCACCCTTTCTACATGGCACAAGAGTGCCATGCCCTGGCACTGCCCAGATTGTTTTGCACCACTGCAATGGCACTCACAGCGATGTTCCATAGAAATGGTACATATGTCTCATTCCTGTGTGTTGGTACAAGACAAAGCGCCATGTTACAAATGTTTGGACAACACTGCCTTAGACCTTTCCTCATAGATTAGCCCTGACAATTCTGAGGCTGAATTTGCAGTCTCAATGTGTGCAGCAGCATGCATTACACATTTGATGAGCAACCTAGGAGGAACATGCAATGCTTTAGACTCATATCACCCTTCTTAAGCATCCTTTTCAGAGCCATTACATATTTTGGCACAGTCTCAGATAAAACATTTGGTTCCGCATCATGGGGTCAAGTATGTTGCAGTAAAAGACCCACTGCAACAACTTTTGCACCTTCTTTCACACTATGTGGAGCATGTACAGGTGTCTAACTTTCAATGCAACATTCAGTTACGTTACATGGCTTGACCCCGCTTTGAAAAACAGGAGAAGGGCAGTTTGCCATTAGCACATCACTAAAAGCGACATTCCGTAGACTGTATTCCCTGGTACATGTGTTCCTAAGCAGTTTCAACACATCAGACATGTCCTTTTATATATGAACATTTGAAGATGATGGCCGTAGCGCTGAAACTTCCCCTGAGGAACAGGATCAATAATGTTTTGCATATGGCCAGGCCTGAAGTGGGGTGGCGAAGTGAGCTAAACAATAATGATGAATTCAACCCCAGGGGTGAGTGTTGGAAAAGTTTCAGTGCTCCGTCCATCATCTCCTTGTGTTTGCTTTGTTTGCCCTCAGTTGGCAGGGTATGCCCAGACGTGGGCCCCTTGCTCACTTTGCCACTGGATGGCTGATAAGGCGTATTACCCCGAATCCGGTCCCAGGATACTTGCTTCTGGTCCACGGAAGACCAGGCTTGGCAGTTCGGGCTAGACTGTCCCCATGAGGAACAGAGTCAAGACTGATTTGCCTATGGTTTGGGCTGAACTAAGGTGGCAAAGTAAGTTAAAGAACGATGATGGATCAAACCCAGATCTGTGACTAGGGGTGAGTGTCTGAAATGTTTCAGGGCTCCGTCCACTATCTCCCTGTGTTTGTTTTGTTTGGCCTAAGTTAGCAGGGTATGCCTAGATGTGGGTCCCTTGCTCACTTTATCACTGGACTCCAGCTAGCCTGGGTGATGAGGGGTATTACCCTGAAACAGGTCTCAGGATGCTGGTTTCCGGTCCAGGGAAGACCTGACTTGGCAGTTCATGCTAGACTGTCCCCATGAGGAATAGGGGCAGATTGATTTACATATGGCTGGGTCTGAACTGGGGTGGCAAAGTGAGCTAAAGAATGATGACGTAACCCAGATCTGTGACTGGGGGCAGTTCGGGCTGGACTGTTCCCATGTATGTCCGAGCGCTTCGTCTATAATCTCCTTGTGTTTGCTTTGTTTGCCCTAAGATGGCAGGGTATGACAATGCGGGGGTCCCTTGATCACTTTGCCACTGGATGGCTGATGAGGGGTATTATCCTGAAACCGGTCCCAGGATGCTTGTTTCCGGTCCAGGGATGACCTGGCTTGGCAGTTCATGCTAGACTGTCCCCATGAGGAATAGGGGCAGATTAATTTACATATGGCTGGGTCTGAACTGGGGTGGCAAAGTGAGCTAAAGAATGATGACGTAACCCAGATCTGTGACTGGGGGTGAGTGTCTGAAAAGTTTCAGCACTCCGGCCATCATCTCCTTGTGTTTGCTTTGTTCCAACACAAAACCCATGGAATCTGATGCTTTACCAGATTTACAAGAAATTGTTAAACCTGGTAATGCATCCGAATCTAATACTACCGCAGGGATGGCATTAGGGAGGCACAACAAGGAGTAATGTTTTTTTTCTCCTAATTTTTTTGTTTTCTATGTGTGCTGAATTTTGCAGCACACATAGATAGAGAAAATCACATAAATTCATTGATTTTGGGCATGAAGGTGTCTCTTCATGCACAAAATCAATCGGCCCCGCAATGCATGCTCCCTTGCACCATGGTGCAAGAATGCCTACGTTGGCGCATGGCAGCCCAATGTGCACCAGCACAGGGGAAAAGGACAAGAATGTACCGTATTTCATAGATACAGCACATTCCTTCCCCTTTGTTTTGACATTGGGCAGTGCAGCAAGATTAATTGCGGTTCTGCCCTACATCAAAACCTCATAAATGAAGCCCATATGCTTGGAGATGAAAGTTGCCACAGCAACAATGTACGCACTGTGTAAATCAATACATGGGCAATTTGACATTGTTTCCCTACATGATTGAGTGCCTTGTTGTGTATCGTGTGTTGGGGATGTACTTACTAATAAGCAGTCCATTCCTATAGATGCCATGGTAGAACTGCTGGTTGAGGACAGATTGGTGGAAGATGTAGGAATCATGCACACTGCCAGGGTATTTTGCAACAACATTGATGAACACACCAAGATGGTGTACAATAGCTTGCACATTCATTGACACATGGGTACAGTTCATTGCCCCCAAAACATGCATAAACCTAACAATGGAATAAAAGCCTTTCTTGTTGTCGAGTTGTTGTTGCGCATTGTTGGAGAAGTGTAGGTATTGTGGTGTGAAGATGATTATGGCATTCAGAACAGTGTGTAGGAACCACTATGGGGTGGTAGGTTGAAAAGTTTCTGAGGCCAGCATGTGGAGGACAGCGAGTAGCTTGGTCTGTGGAGGGATGTTGGTGCATTGCTGGGATGTGGGCTGCATCCTTGGTGCTATCTGGTTCAGGATGCGGACAATGGACCCCCTTTTTAGCATGAATGGGCTATGACGGCCTCTTGCCAGAGGTGAATGAGGGTGATCCTCTGGTGGTAGATCTACTCCCTTCTCCGGCGCTGACTCAGTGTTGGGGGTGGTGGTCTCCTTGGGCTCCTAGCTGCAGTAGCAGAGGATCCATGACATTGGTGAGATTGCCAAAGATGACTTGGGAGTGTTTTCCTTCTACACAAATGTGTTAGCGACATTTACAAGACCAGGAAATTCCTAGCGGTAAAAAACTGCCACTAATAGAACTTAGCAGCATTTTTTCTATTTCAGCGACATACAAGAAAATCCTTGTAAATATCACGTTGTATGTTTTGAAGGAGTTTTATCGCCAAAACGCCTACCTTGCATCTCATTTTTGATGTCATGCTAAGCAAAGTGGCGCTGTGGAAAATTGTTGCTAACTCAGTAAAAATGTCGCTGACGGGACTTTGCAGCAATTTGTAAACATGGAAATGAAAAGCCGCTGTAGCATCAGAAAAATGAGACTAGGGCAGCATTAAATCCTTATAAATATGCCCCCTAGAATCTTAATTAGTGAGCAACAAAAGCTACCTCAATTTTCATTATCCTTGGTTAACCCTGCAACCTGTGTCTACGATGATCATGGAAAAGCCAGTCAAGATACAGACAGGATACATCTATGAATATTCTCAGAACTACATATTACAGCATCAGTAATCTAAAAATATAGAAGTACATCTTTCTTTAAAATCTCTGCATTGCATATGAATGCTCTCTATATCATTTGCATGCAACTAGTGAGTCAAATGCATACACATTTGCATTTTGTGCAGATGTTACCAAGCCTTAGGGTGGGCCGATTAACAAACAGGTAGCTGCCTGAATCATAAAACAACAAGATTGGCAGAGCTCGTGCTCAGCCGTTCTGCAAAACTTCACTGATTTCTGTCCAGTGAGTAAAACGTATTCAATGCCAGGATCAGTCAGATGCTTCAGGCTAGAAAAAGTAACAGGGATTTTAGAAATGCCCAATTCAACTGTAAGTGCTCTCAAGGGAAATCATGGTTTTTTTCACATTTTCTGTGTTGGTCTTCTAACTTTAATGTAGCTGTGAATTCTATGGCCAGTTTCTGACTTGACTGAAAGTTACATAAAATTAACACAATGTCATTTATTAACATTCCTCTGTTTTTTAAACAAATATGAGAAGTCCTCGTGCCAGGGGAGACCGAAGCCATTCCCTGGCTATTACCGCTCCGGGGCACCAATTTATGGTAATTGTATGGGCATTATTTTGGGATAAATGTGCATATAAGTGTCCTATTTTTTTTAATATTTTTTTGAAAGACGTTTATTAATGTTCAAAAGAGCAGTACATATAGCAAAGCCTACAACCCTGCGGGCCGGCTGCAAAAGAACGGTAAATCGTGAGTGCGCTGGTCTGCACAAGAGGGCGTGCCGTTGCGCTCCTCGTGTCTCTGTTATGTTAAAGTACAGGCAGTGTGGTCACAATACCTTGAATCAGTAAAAAGAATAATTCCATAAATGACGTCTTGTTTTTCAGTTTTTCTAGAACTAAACCTTGAATTCAACAACTAAACAGTACCGTTCGTATCAGCATATCCCAATATTCCTTTCGCGGCCGCGCCGCGTCAAGGCTGTCCTGTTTGCACAGTGCCGGTGGGAGACCCCTCTAGTCAGTGTGGTATATGTCGATGTTGCTCCAGTGCATCTGGGGGCCATTGTTGTGCATGCGCGAGTGTTCTCGGACTTAAAGTGGGACAGCTCCATTGGGCCGTGGCGTTTCACCGGCCGCCGGCCTGGTTGGCGGCGCGTGTATCAGTCAGGTGGAGTAGCCTAGCTGTTGGTGTATCAGGCGGCATCTGTGCCTGTGTTCACTGCCTGTGGCGCCGTTGGCGGCGTCCGTCCACCGTGTCATGGGGGGTTGGAGAGGCCACCGCCGGTGAGCAGGGGATCCGATACTACAAACGTGGGAACTTATATGGGGAAGGGGGGGGGGGGGTAGAGTGCACTTGCTAGGGCGGTGTCAACGGCTCTGTGCTGGGGGCATGTCGCTGGGCGATGACTGCTGGTGAGCGCCCGTGTGGGTAGCCGGCCATGTCTGAGGTTTGCACGCTGGGTAATCTGTGTCTGGGTTGGGGGGGTGGGCGGCATGTTGTGCTGTGGTTCCGTCAACGGAGCTGTAGCCTCTGGGGCCCACTCCCGGTGGCGTTTCCTCTATGTGAGCCCTCTGACAGCGCCCTCCCCCTGCAGGGACCCCAGGATGCCATCCCAGAGCTGCGCGATCGGGAACTGCCGCAGACCTGCTATTTCTTCCCGGTGAAGTGCCGTGCCTTCTGCCCTGGCCCAGTTTGTGAAGGATGTGAACCAATGTGCCGGGGTGGGTGGTTCCCGCCGTTTCCAGTGCCTAGTGAGCAGCCGTTTGGCCGTGATGAGGCCCAGATCCCAGAACCGTGCCTGCGTTATGTTTAGTTTGGTCCTTTTATATAACCCAAGGATGCATGCCTCCCACGTGTCAGGTAGTCCCGGGCCCGTGCTGTGAATCAGGAGTGATGTCACCTCCCCCCAATACGTGGCCAGTGCTGGGCAGTGCCAAAGCATGTGCAGGATGTCCGCATCCAGCAGGTCACATCTGGGACAAGCGGTGGTGTCTATCGCGAAGTATCTATTTATTCTATCCGGTGTTAGATATGCCTGGTGCAATATGTACAGCTGGATGATACGGAAGCGGGAGTTACGGGGGATGTTCACTGGGCTGGCTAGGATCAGGGTCCACTCCTTATCTGTCCAATCTCTCCCTCGGTGCGCTGCCCATTTAGCCCTGATCCGCTGCGTGGGCTGTTGCGTGTGGATGAGAAGCGCCTGCGCTAACCAATGCGTAATGTGTGAGCCTCCGCCCATTACATGTAGATATTGGATCAAGTGGTGTAACGGTGGTTCATCCTGGACGTCTCCCCAGGGATCAGTGTATGCCCGCAGTACCGACGCGTGGAGCAGGAATTGCCCAGCCGGCAGTCCCGTGCTTGCCGATAGTTCCGCAAACGGGAGCAGGGCCCCGTCAGCATACAGGTCACCCATGGTCTCTACTCCTGCTGTGGTCCAGTGTTCCAGGTTGCGCAACGTTACCATCCCGCTCCTCCTGGGGGTGCCTAGCAGGGGGAGGGCAGGAGCATATGGCCTGACATTCTGCGTCAGTTTCAGGCTACAGATAAAGCATTAGCGGGCCACGGCCATATGCAAGGGCAGAGGACGGGGTCCCTCGGTTAACGGGTGAAACAGGGCGCAAACCTGGGGGTGGGTCCATTGGTAGTCTGCGGAGGCCGTATCGTCTAGATGCGTACCGCTGAGCCAGTACGTTACCCATTGGAGCTGTGCAGCCAGGTAATACAGCTCCATGTTGGGGACAGCCAACCCTCCCTCCGCAGTCGGGGAGTACAGCTTAGCCAGCGCCACCCGTGGGCGACCCGCGTTCCAGATCAAGCCGCGAAGCATTGATTCCAGGTCACGGAATATCCGTGTAGGGACATACGTAGGGATATTCGCGAAGTAATAGAGTAGCCTGGGGAGCGCTATCATTTTGGAAAGAGCTATCCGGCTGGGTACGTTCAGCGGCAGAGTTTTCCAGAAGGACATCTGGGCTCGCAAGGAGGAAATGGCACGCACCAGGTTGCCCTCCAGTATGTCCTGTGGATCTCTGTAGATGCGTAGCCCAAGGTATTTAAACGTGGTCGGGTACCAGGCGAGCCGGGTCCCTCCAAGGTGCACATCGCACTCCTCCTGGTCCCGGCCGAACGAGTATATTCCGGACTTGGCCCAGTTGACCCTGAGTCCCGAGACCTCCGTGAAGGTCTGGAAGATGTCCGACAGCTCGGCAGGTACCGCGGTGAGGTCCCGCACATAAAGCAGCAGGTCGTCTGCATAGAGTGAAACTGTGTGTGTTCCGTCGGCCAGCGGGATCCCCCATTCCGCTCCTCTGTCTCGCAGTAGCGCCGCCAGGGGTTCGATGGCTAAAGAGAAGAGGAGGGGCGACAGAGGGCAGCCCTGTCTGGTACCTCTGCGTACCCTAACCCTCTCTGACAGCAGTCCGCCCGTCCTCACTCGGACACTGGGTCTCCGGTATAGTAGTCCGACCATGTCAGTGAAGGCATCGCCCACCACGAATCTGTCCAACACTGCCCCCAGGTATGGCCATTCTACAGAATCAAAGGCCTTCTCCAGGTCTAAAACCAGACACCCCGATCTGGGCCAGTGTGTCAAGGCCGCTTCCTGAATCCGGAAGAGGCGGCGCAGGTTACGAGAGGTGCTCCCCGCCGGCATGAAGCCGTTTTGATCCTCATGCACCAGGGTTGGGACCTCTAGGGCCAGGCGGCGGGCCAGGAGGGAGGTGAAGACTTTATAGTCGGTATTCAGCATGGCTAACGGTCTATAGGATCCCATGCGTGTACCATCCCTGCCCGGCTTCAGTAGTGAGACTAGGTTTGCCTCATTAAGCGAGTCTGGGAGCGCAGATTCCTCCATAGCAGTATGGTACAATTTGAGCATCACCGGGATCAGCGTGTCCGAGCAGGCCTTAAAGAATTCGGCGGGTAGTCCATCTGGACATGGGGACTTGCCGTTGGACAGTGCGAAAATGGCTTCGCGCATTTCTTCCTGGGAGAATGGTGCTCCTAGAGCGTCCTGTTGCGGACCTGTGAGGGAGGGCAACGGGATGTCTACCAGGTAATCTGCGATGTAGGCCGCGGAGACCCTCAGTTGTGATTTGTATAGTGCCTGATAGTGTCCCACGAACGCTTGGTGTATCTTGCTTTGGGTGTATACTAGCTCTCCCTCAGCCGTGCGAATGGCGGATACTGGCTCCGTACGGCTCTCCTGCCTGACCAACCAAGCCAATAGCCTACCGGGCTTGTCACTGTACTGGTGTACCCGCGCCGAGTGGGCCGCGAAGTTTACGTGTCGCAGCCTTTCCAGTAATGTGTCATGCTCCGCTCGGGCCGCCTGTAGCCGGTCTCCAGTGCCACCCACCGCCTCCTGTTCCCTGCGTAGTAAGTCTGCTTCCACTCTGCGCAAGTCCACCTCCAACTTCCTCTGTATGCTTCCCTGAGTGCTCAAGCAGTGCCCCCTTACCACCACCTTGAATGCGTCCCATTCTATCCTCGGGGAGGACGCTGTGTCTGAGTTGTCAGTGAAGTACTGTGCTACGCAGGCCTGCAGGGAGTCCCTAAAGGGGGCGTCTAGTAGTAGAGCAGGTTGCAGTCGCCATGTGGGGATCGGTGGGTGCGGGCGTTCCCAAGCCATGTGCAGGGTGTGGGGGTTATGGTCCGAGTGTGTCCGGCCCAGGTATTGGGAGTCAGTGATGTGTGGCAACATTTCCGTTGATACCATGTACCTGTCAAGGCGGACGTGCAATGCGTGTGCCCCTGAGAAATAAGAGTACACCCTAGCGTCGGGATTGTGCGCGCGCCATGCATCTTTCAGGTCCCACTGTGTCGCCCACTGCATGAGTGCCCTCGTGGCCCCCTGGGAAGTTGCCTCTGGCCTTGGCGGGACCAAACGGTCCATCACTGGGTCTAGTACCGTGTTGTAGTCGCCTCCCAGTATCCATGGGACGCTGTGCCAGGGCGCCAATTGCTCTGATAGGCGCGCTAGGAAGGTGCCCTGGTCCGTGTTAGGAGCGTAAATGGACGCCAGAACCACTGGTTGCCCGTCCATACGACCCTTTACCAAGACATACCTCCCCTCCGTGTCTGTGTGTATTTCCGACATTACGAAGGGAGTACCCGGCTTTACCCACAACAGTACCCCGCGGGCATATGAGGAGTATTCAGTAGCATACAGTTGCCCCCTCCATCGTCGCCTCAGCGCTGTCACCTCCGCCCCACATAGATGCGTTTCCTGCAGTAGTGCGACCTGCACATTGTGCCTTTTCAAGTAGGAGTATATTTGGTACCTGCGCGCGGGTGTGTGCATACCTCTAATGTTCCAGGTACATAGCTTTATCACAGACATTTTGGCAATACACATTCCCCCCCGACATTCCTAACAGCAGCGGCTCCAGCAAGAGCTCTCGCAGTGGTTCTCCCAGCTCTCCCGGCTCCGCCCCCTGTAGTGCACTCAGCGATGTTCGGGAAAACATTAGGGCAGGGAAAAACAATGAATAACAACAACCAACAGCGGGCTATCCCCACTAAAATACCAAAAGGGCAGTGGCGGAACAGGCCACCGTCCATACTCTCGAGTGAGAGGAACATCCTTACTTGTCTAAGGGGCAGTGTGTGCTAAGCACAGTCTCAGCAGAAAGGATATACAGTCAGTTAGGGGAAGCAGGTCACTTCCCTGAGCCACTGGATACAGGGTGCTAGTGGCCACCAACTATGGTCTAGTGCTCCAAGGTACTCGGCATGCGTGCGGCCTCGCCTGCGTGAGTGTCTGCAGGTGAGGGGCAGAGTGCCACGTGGTATGGGCTGCGCGCCCCCGCCGGGAGGAGCCCCCTCGTGCCCCGGCCCGCATGTGGAGGCGGCCAGGTTCGGGTGTGTGTTGAAAGACAACCCCGTCATTGCCCACCCCGCTGACCACCATTGCCACAAGGGCATTACTCACTGTTCCAGGAGTCCACTGTTCAACCAGCCGGCAGGGGGGGGGGGGAGGAGAAGCCCCCAGCAGTGGCGAGCGCCAGTCGCGCACCATCGTCCAGCCGACCACTGCCAGCCCCCCCTTGTTGCGGCAGGACCAATGCAAACATCGCCTATAGAATCAGTGGATCATGTCAGAGGTTTGTGGCGTGACGATAGGCAGTTCCACCGAGATCTGTGAGTTCGGGATCCCATATATGGCCTCGTCGTCGTCGCTTGGTACTGGCTGTGGGCCGTCCTCCGGGGCTGTCTCCTGGGAGGGCGAGTTACTCATTTGAGAAACCTTCCGTAGTGCGTCACGTTGTTCTAGGAGCATCTGGTCTAGCGGGGGAGAGTGGCGTGCCCCCTCCGCCGCGTGTTGGGACCGCTGGGTCCTGTTTCTGCGGCGGCGGCGCTGTCCTCGTGGCCTGGTCCTCGTGCCGTCCCCACGAGAGTGCTTGGGTGCCGTGTCCGTTCCCCCGTCCAGCCACTCACTGGCCTCCACAGGCGTGCTGAAGAAGTAGGTGTTGTCTCCCGCCACCACTCTCAGCTTGGCAGGGAATAGCAGGGAGTGCTTGAGGCCCGCGGTGCGTAGTCTCCGCTTCACTTCCATGAAGTCGTGCCTCTGGCGTTGTACCTGGATGGTATAGTCAGGGAAGAACATGATCGACGCATTGTCTATGCGTATCTCACCCAGTCGCCTTGTCTCCCGCAGCACCGTGTCTCTGTCTCTATAATTCAGTATTCTGAAGAGCAGTGGCCTCGGGTTGGCGCCGGTGGTGTAGGGCCTCGTCGGCACCCGATGCGCGCGCTCCACAACGAAGTGGGGTGACAGCGAGCCTTCTGGCAGCAGTGTCCGTAGCCAGTCTTCCACATGTTGGGCCGGGCGGGTCCCCTCCCATTTTTCAGGAACCCCCACAAGTCTGATGTTATTGCGTCTCGCCCTCCCTTCCGCGTCCTCGGCCCTATCTTCCAGGAACTCCACTCTGTTCAGGAGGTCCTGCACCTGCTTGTCCGTCTGGGTGACTTTGGGCTCGAACTCCTTTACTGCGCCTTCCAGGGTCTTGGTCCGGTCGGATAATTTCCTGTGGTCGTCGCGCAGGAGGGTCAGGTCCACGGCGACGCCGTCTATTTTGGACTCCAGGGAGGTTCTAGTTTGCTGAAGGGACTGTTCCATTCGTTCCACCGCTGCTAGCACGCTGTCTAGCCTCGAGGCCAGTTGTTCGGCGGCCATCTTGGGTAGCGAGTTGCCTGTCTTCCCCTTCGGCGGGGCCCCACCAGTCCCGGTGCGGGTCCGCACTCCCCCTGACATGTGCGGGTGGCGTCTGTCCGGCCGGGTCGGCGCCCGTGGTGTCCTAATGATGGTGTCCTCGGAATTGGTGTACTCCCGGGTGGGGAACCCAGCAGTTGCCAGCAACCTCCTCAGTCAAGGCCGTCGTTGTTGCCCCCGGGGGGGGGAGGTGGTCTGCCAGGGGGTACCTCGCCTTATCGCCCCATGGCTGCGCCTCACCGGTCCGGGCGTTGCAGTGGCTGAGGAGGCGCTTGTGGTGCGTGTGCCCGTGTGGTCCGGGCAGGTCAGCCTGGGCCAGGTCCTCTCTTCGCGCGTGCCCCACTGTCTCTCCGGCAGCCTCCGCCTCTATGGGGGGGGGGGGGGCCGCTGGCGTGCTCCTCTGTACGCCTTCAGTGTGGGGGGGGGGCGACCGTTCTGTCCCCGGTAGCTGCGCAGCTCCCCGTTCAGGGTTCCAGGCCTTTCGCGTCGGGCTTGGGAGCCACTGCCTCCCGCCGGCCCCCCAGCGTCCGCCTCGGCACTGCGGGCTCCCCCGGCGGCGCCGGTCGTTGTGTGGGTCCTCGGGGGGAGGGCTGTCTGCCGTAGGGCATCCGCTGTCTCCCGCGTCCCCCCCGGGTCGATCACTGCCTCACCGTGCCTCACCTCGGTTCAGAGCAGTGAGTGCGTGGGGGCCGCGACGTAGGCGGGGGGCGCCTGCTCTCCCCGTCATCCGGGCCCGTCCTTGGTGTCCCTCAGCCGTTTGGAGCGTCTTCCGGACCACTGGTGTGCCCACCCGGCAAGGCAGGTAGCAGTTCGTGAAGCCCGGGCAACTCTGTGCGGGTGGTCCGTCGGGCCTTCCCTCTAGGCCCAAGCCGCGGACTCTCCTGGATGCTCCGCCGGCCAGGGGGCGCCCGGTCCCGCAAGAGAGCTGTGGGAGAGGCCGGGGTCGGCCCCGTCGGTGCCCGGGAATGAAAAGTTGCCCGGTGTGCCGTGGCGGGTTCCGGGGGGGTCCGCTCGAAGTTCTGGGCGGCTACTGTGTAAATTGCCGGATAATTGGCTCAGGGAAGGGGAGCCGGTAGCGGAGCTCTACCCAAGAGCGTCCGTCGCCATTGCGTGCTTAGCCACGCCCCCGTGCATATAAGTATCCTATGTTATTTCTTAAGAGCCCTATGGAGGGCATTCCTGAGATCTAAATAATCTGTTTACTGTTCTCTGAATAATGCACTGGTGTTAAAAGCTGTTTTTTTGGTTGTTGTTGATAATTGTCATTCAGCACATTCTATTAGGGCATGCCACCCTTTCATCGTAGATTTTTCATCCTTAGTCATTACATCCCAGGTAAGTACATCAGGTACATTTACATCAAGGGTGATATTTCAGTACTTTACTTTGCAGGAGGGTAGTGAGGAGTGCTTTGGACTCAGAAATGGGCTGTGAATAGAGTTAGTAAGGAGTTTTTAGGGCTCAAGGATAAGTGCTGATTAGGGGTAGAAATCCATTTCCAGTTGTAGGTTTGGGGTAGAAAGGGTTCTTTAACAGTTCAGAGATGGAGAGTATTTAAGGGTAGTAAGGAGATTCGAAGTTCAGGGATGGGTAGTGCATAGGGATGTAATATGTGAGGTCATAGAAAGTACATTATGGGGACATAATTTATAGTTAGCTCTGGTAACTATACCTGCTGAATTTCTATGGTTTAGTATGAGTGAACTCTGAGCCTGACTACTAAATTCTGTAACTTCTATTTCCTAACTATAACGCCTCTGTAACGTTTGGTCATCCCTGTAATCTTTGGCTTTTTCAGTGAATTTCTATGTTTTTCTAATGTTATTTCCTAACTGTAACCTGCAACCTTTGAGGATGAGTGTGTGAGTTAGTGCATGAGTGTCTCAATGGGTGTGTGAGTGTCTTAGTGGGTCAATGAGTGGGTGCATGAGTGTCTGAGTAGGTGTCTGAGTGGGTGCATGACTTATTGGGTCTGTGAGTGGGAGTGTCTCATTGGGTTTGTGACTGCCTCTATCAGTGTGTCAGTCAGTTTGTGAATGAGTGCATGAGTGTCTGAGTAGGTCTGCGAGTGGGTAGGTGAGTCTCAGAGCAGGTGTGTGAGTCTCTGAGTGGGTCCGTGAGTCAGTGCATAATTCTCTGAGTAGGTCTGTGAGTGGGTGGATGAGACAGAGTATGAGTGATTCTGTAAGTGGGTGCATGAGTGTCAGACTGGGTCTGTGTATGTGTGTATGTGTCTGAGTCTGTCTGTGAATGGGTGAATGAGTGTCTGCATGGTACTGGTTCTGTGAGGGGCTGCTAGAGGGTCTGAGGTCTTCTGTGAGTGGGTGCATGAGTACCCGAGTAGGTTCTGCTCATTCTCTGCTTGCTTTCTGCCTTTTTTGCTCACTTCTGACCTTTATTTTGCCTCTTTAAGCCCGTAGTTGTCCTTTAATTTGACTCTTTCTCCTCACTTCTGACCTTTATTCTATATCTTCCTGCTTGCTTCTGTCCTCTATTTTGCCTCTTTCTGCTCGTTTCTGATCTCTATTTTGCCTCTTCTTCTTGCTTCTGATCTTTATTTTATTTTAAATTCTTTGGGTTTTTTACTGTTCTAATAATGTTTATAGGAATGATGTGTTTCATCTGCTTAAAAATCACAGTTCATGTTTTATATACAAGGATTAGATCTTTTTTCAATAACACCTGAAAATGTATTCTAAGATGTTATCTTTGTGACACTGGGCATGTAAAAGTAACAAACAAAATGGTTAGATCTGTTTCCATAAATGTCTTGGGAAAAGGAGTGGTCATGACTGGTCAGCACTCGACTGGCTTTCATCTTTTTTTAGATAAAAGGACATTTCAAGTTTTTTCATCCATAGCCACTTCCAAAATTCATATCTCTCCTTATGGGGTACCCCAAGGTTCAATCCTAAGTCCTCTTCTGTTCAATTTGTATGTTAAACCTTTGGCGACAATTGCAGAAGAGGCTGGGTTGTGCCTTTTTTCCTGCACAGATGGTACCCAAATCATCTTTTTCCTTATTACGGAGAGGATGTCTGGAACCTCAGCTCTGGTTTGAGGAATATCGCATCTTGGATGCAAGCAAATCTACTCAAGCTTAACAGCGAAAAAACTGAGGTCCTAATTTTGGGAAAAAATAAAAAGCTTTGGGGTCCCCAACACTTGCCAAGTAAAATGGGTACTCTACCTCAGCCCATTGATCATGTCCATAATTTGGGAGTCCTCATTGATGACAAATTATCCATGAAGCAGCAGGCAGTAAAAGTGGCAGCTACTAGTTTCACCATTTTAGAATGGTTGAAAAAAATGAACTGGATGCTCCCGGTCTCCACTCAAAAAAAAGTAGTTCAGGCGCTTGTGACATCTAGAATGGACTACGGAAACATCCTTTATTTGGACTCAAAAAGGATGTTATGCGGAGGCTGCAGGTGGTACAGAACTCTGCTGCCAAGCTGCTCTGTCAGCTTTCTAAAATATCTCCCACCTCCAGTGTTTTGCGCAAACTTCATTGGCTCAGGGTTGAAAACCGTGTTAAGTTTAAGGCCCTGAGCTTTATGTGTAAAATCAAGGTTGGCTCTGCTCCTAAATACTTGCAAACCCTAGTTCAACCTTACCAACATTCTCGCCTATTAGGATCGACCACTCAGGGAAAATTCTTGGTGCCTAGGATTAAACTTTCAAGAATGGGAGGTCGCTCGTTTGCTTTCCTTGGTCCATCCATGTGGAATTCTGTTACTATTGCACTTCACAATGAAACTTCATACAAGAGTTTTCGTAAACATTTAAAAACTTGGTTATTTAACCAATAGTTTGCATTTCTTTTGCAGCCCCTGTTTATTTTCTACTTTTTTCTCTTTGTCAGGCTTAGCACAGGGAAACCCTTGTTGGGTAGCTGTGCGCTGTACAAAATTAATTTAACATAACATAACATAACAAGGAAGGGAACTTGGCCTAACTTGGGTGTGTATATCACCCTAAGGGCAAGATGTTTACCATCCTGGCAGCCTTCTACAAGTATATACCACCACCTTAAAACCCAAATCAAAACTCCCTGGGCATAAATGGAGTAGTTGGTTAAAAATGCCAGAACCAGCCACCTCCTCTGCAGTTTGAGAGCTTCTAATGAGGTGATATGAGATTGCTGGATGTAAGCTATTTGTGCCTGTCTACCACACAGGTAAGGGTACATTGTATACCAGCGAGAAGGGCTGTGTATTCCTCTCATGTTACATGTAACAATGTTAGTGACAGCCACAGGGTGGGGTGTGAGAGTAAAAAAGTCCCAGCCTCCCTTGACCGAGACCTGTATATCATAGGAGGATGTGTGCAGGATGAACAAGTGCATATCATTATAATAGCAGAGCAAAAAAGAACAAATTGATAACAAACAGTGAATAACATTGAGAGCAGAAGTACAACAGGTACCTGCCCAAACCAGGGAAGGAAGAGAAAAACTCGTGTGAAGGAGCCAGTCTAGGGGGTGGGCAAGAGAGGCAAGGTTTCAAACATTCACCATTCCTGACAGGCTGCCGTCCAGTCATCCTTAATGGCATAGATGCTGGGACCAGGGGTTGTGACGAGCAGCTCTTGACATCTACAAACAGAGTGCGGTGGGGAGAGATGGAAAAAACTACCTGAGAGCGCTTCCCCCACCAAAACAGAAGGCAGATCACAATAAGGAGACACAGACAAATGTGACGAAATGTGACTAATAAGAAAAAAGCATAAATATTTGAAATACACAACTGCTCAAAGGATATGACCTGAGGTTTAACGGAGGGTGGGTGGTCTGCGTGGCACGGCTGACGTGCTCATGACGGCTCCCAGCCATCATAAGCATGGTGGGTGTGTGCTCATGACGGCCGGGAGCCATCAGAACTCCACCCACTGATTAATTTGCCCACGCAGGCGGGGAATTAATTGCGTGTGGGCGGAGCTGCAACATTCTGACGGCTCCCGGCCATCATGAGCACATGCCTACCGTGACTCATGATGGCCTGGAGCTGTCATGAGCACGGAAGGAGTTAAGGAGTCACTACCGGCATCCCATCAGCGCTTGGGGGAACAATATTGGATGCAAGAGATTCACTGTCCACTGAGGATCAAGAGTCTTTGTCATCTGTGCTGTAATGTGACACAGTATCTATGAAGTTGGCTGCCACCTGCAGCACCCTGCAGCGTTCTTGGATAAGTTCCTCTAAGTTTTGGGGTCCTTTTGACCGAAAGGCCATCTGACCCAACTGGCAGGTGCATTTCCTGAGCTTTGAATTTGATGATGGAGGTCGGCTGTGAGTGTCTGAGGATGAGCACGCACCAGCAAATCTGGGCTATTCCACAATCAAATATCTGCAGAATCAGTAAAGAAAGAAGCCTTACCATTGAACTGGACGTGAAGGCATGCCGGAGAGAGTACTACATACTGAATATGGTTCTCCCGCAGTCTGCAATTCACCTCCAGAAAAGTATGTCATTCACGATGGACAGCTAATTTGTAGTCCAAAAACACCATGATCTGGACAGTGTTGAGCCTCAGGTTGCCCTGTTTGCATGCTTCTTTCAGGGTAATACCTCTATCTCAGTAATTAATCGAGTAAATCCTTCACCAATGTGTTAAGGCTACTGGTTCTGTAACATTCTTTTTTAATCCATATGCTCAGCACATCTCAGGCTTCTCTGCCTTCCTCCCTACCGACCCCCACAACCAAAGACGTACCTGGATAAGCCACGCTCCTGCAGGAATTTGGCTGGACACCTCGCCACCAAGCCGGCGTGCTTTGGTCTCTTCCTCTGCTGAGTCGGGTTTCTGTGGGGAAACATCATTTACTACGAAGGAATTACCACGATTAACGTTTACCACGAGTCACTTACCACGCAAACGTCTTTTGTACGCGGGTGCCTTCAACGACCGTCTTTACCACGCGAGTGGTAATTCCTTCCTGTCGCACTGCCTGTACGATCTGCGTGGGCTGGGGGGGGGAGCTAAGGGGGGGGAACTAGGGGAGGTGTGGGGGGGTTTCCCCCCCAAAAAAATATATATATAAGATATTAATAAATAAATTAGAAAAAAACTTTAAAAAAACGCTCTACAATGCCTCAAAACGAACAAGGAAAGAGCCTCACCAACAAGGAGACGTGTACGTCATAATAGGAGTCCTTTATCAGTTTTGATAGACGTGTTTTGACGCTTGTTTCCGTGGTCGGTGGAAGAAAGGGCTGATGGTGAAAGACGTACAGGGGTCAGATAAGAATGTAAACTTTGTAAATATAGGTATTATTTAAGCGCATTATGAAAAAAAGAAATGTAAAATGTAAGGGAATCTGTTGTTCTTTATTATTTAAAACATCGATCTTTTTCCTTCGTACTGCAGTTTTGAATAATTATGTAGCCTATCAGTATCATTATGTAAATTTCAATGGGACGTGAGATGTTTCGTAACGTTATTATTGCGGTGTAAAAACATGCGTAGTAAAATGCTGCGTGGTAAAGACACATGCGAACAAAAATTCGCGTGGTAATGCCATGCGTGGAACTTGTAATCGTGGTAAAATCATATATTCGTTTCTGTGTCTTCTCTGTCCTCCGGTTCAGTGGAGGAGACCTGTCTGAAGTCTTTGCCTAACAGTCTGGCATACCCACAAGGTAGCTGGAGGTCCGTGAGTCTCGTTCCTCTTCTTCTCCCTGTCTCAGTGTTGGGTTGGCATTTTCCAATGTCCAAATTCCTCCCGCTCTTCCCGGGTTTCATAGCTCCGGCGTGGAAGAAAGTAGCCTGATTGGTTGCGTGGTCTTGATCATGTGACTCGGGGAGGGAGTCCGGTAAGTACGGTCCCTTAAAGGGACCATTTTCAGATTTGTGTTCCTCGTCCTGACTGCATGACTGCCCTTGTCGGTCAGGCTGTGAAAAAACAGAGGTGTGATGTGAGGGGGGAATCGGTCAACGTCGGTTTCCACTTCAGAGTCCTTATGTAGCAGAATTGGCACATCGTGACAAAGTGCCTGGAGGGCGGGGCAGTGACTGGGGCCGCACTAGGAAAGCAACAGCCCCAGGAGCATAACACAGGCCCACCCAGCCCCTGCGGTGCGGGGGGCCTCTTGCCCCAAGGGGCCCCCTCGGCACTGCACTGTGGTCGGAGAGCTCCTGATTGAGCCCGGAGGGGGGCCCTCTAAGTACTGTGCCGGGAGGCCCCCTCACTTTTCGTTACGCCAGTGAACAGCCCCTACGGTATTCAAAGTTGCCTGGCCGAGGCAATGCACTCCCCACTCACCGCCTCCAGGAATTGGGGGCACTGCAGATAAGAATTTCGGTCATGAGGTGGCAGTGGGAGGCACTGCCCACAAGTCTCATCTCTCCTGTAGCCACCTCGAGGGGCTCAGCAATCTGTCCTCCTGACGGTTGGTGGCCGCCTCTCTCTCACTGTCCATGCCCGAGGTCGGCAGCACTCTCCATGGTGCTGGATCCCTTTGAGGTACTGACCTACACTCTTTGCCACTGGCTCGAGTGTTTAGTTCATGGTGGGATTCTTTCTCGTTATGGAAGGGGGGATTTCCCCAGGCCTACTTATACTGAACCTGCCTCTCTACCTATGGGAACAACTCCTAGGTTTTGTTGCTAGAAGAAGACATATTAATCTTCCTTTTTGCTAGATTTGCATGCATTTGCTCATTAATGCGGTATCTCCGTGATTGTTGTACCCTTCAATCATAACTACACTTGCCTTGATCGCTTCTACTATGGGCAGCAAAATGCAGAGCCTGCCGGCATATCCCCCCTACCCTTCTTATCATATCCTTTAAAGGTGTAATAATCTTCTGGCCCAGAACAGGCAGGAAGTGATACTTCTCGCACTGACTGATGCAGAAAGTGTTAGCACTGTAAAGAGAATTTCTTTCGTGTTTTCACTGCAAAGCATTCCCTTTGAATGACCCCATTCGGAGTTCCGTCTTCCCACTGGACTGTTGTTTCATAAACATCATAAGAAAGGGAACTATGCACATTTCATTTACAGATCGCGAGCCTAACAATGATTTTTGTCTGGAGTAGTCTAGGACCAGTTATCCTTGTTATGCTGTACCTGTAATAAGACACTTTTGGGGCCTCCCTTTACAGCAACGGTAGGGTAGGAGAGCAGGCTTCAACTACAACTATTTTTTCGTGCCTAAATCCCAATGACATAACGTTTGCCTTAAATGGAGGAAGACAAAATGCAGAAATCATAAGGAAAATCACTAACTTTACATCATTAGCATAAGGATTACTGGTAGATTGGTTAGACACACCTGTTAAAATGCTGATTCAGAATAGGATGACATTAGATTACATTTTCGGAGCAAAAGAAAAGGTTTGTGCTCTTGTAGGTTCTAAAGGTTGCACTATCTTCCCAACATCTCCGTCAGCGTACACAAGCACATAGAGCTAATTAGTCATGAAACTACACGAGCTCCAGAATGGGCTAGATTTCAATCTCAGTGGCATCTGTACTTGACTAGATGGAATTTCTGAAATAATCATTGACATTGCTTGATTTCTTGTTGTTTTGAATCTAATAACATTAATAATGTGCATCATCATAGGCACTTACGCAAATATAGACACTACCAATACTTTTCTGCTTGCTTCCTTTGAGGTCATATGATGAGGGCAGTGAAAAGGAAGATGTAAAAACAGAAGCTTGAGACTATTTTCAATTGAGTTGGTGAGAAAAAAGGGGAGGCAGAGAAAACTTAATCATGTATTCCTTGTTGTCTTAAATATTATTGCCTCATTGCACATGTATATCACAACATGAACTGAAATATTATGTAAGCAAATTTAAATATTGTTTTTGTATTAACCTGAAGTGTTCATAAGCCTTAATGGGTATGCTAAGCTTAATGATTTCTGCACTCCTAGAAGCTATTGTATTTGAGGTAGTACATCTGCACATTTCCAGCATCTCATAGTAAAGTGAAGCCTCACTTTCAATATTGACAAGCAGAAACATGATTTGAGAAAAAAATGTATTCAGCAGTGTGTTTATGTAGCCTTGTCTTCAACTGAATGTCTTCTCACATTCTCTACCATGAGAAGGTCCTGCCTCCTGCTCATTAGAATGTTTTCTTTCATAATTACTGCAAGAACCTAGCTGATGACTTTTAAATGAAGAAATTGTTTTTACTTTTCTGTAGCTTTTTCTTTTACTTCAATTGAAGTGTGTTATACTCCACGCTATTTTAGTGCACTTTTGTAAAGCTACTGCCGGTTAGCGGCCATCTTGGACGTGACTCGCGCTGATCGCGGTCAGCGTTCCAGTGATTGCATGCTGCATGCCAGCATCAGCCATACCCTATTTAAATGGCCTCTGGTAGAACGTGCAACAGAGGAGCGCAACGGGCGTGCCAATGGCGCACCGAAGGCACACCTACGGCAAGCCCGTCTGCGCTAAGTCAGTGATCAGGGCGAGTCACACTGCCCATTTTGATTCAGGGACCAGAAACAACATCCAGTTATCGAGTGAGTTTTAAAATCCTTCAGATCTCTATCATGCCCATCATTTAGCAGCAACTCGGTAGGACCTACAAGTGTTTCTGTTTGCGTGGATTGCGGGTATACATTTACACCGGAGTTCTCTTTAAATAACATGTCTGCTGATACATTCATGCCCGTGAGCATCACTGCCTGCCTCTTCAATGCCAGATTGCTTAGGAAGCATTATGTAGATGTTGCTGACTTGGTCTCTGACAATATTTTAGATCTATTGTTTATTACTGAGACCTGGCTTGACGCCTTCTCGAACCCCATTGTGGCCTTCACCACACCTGCTGCTTTAAAGTCCATCGGGTGGATCACCCAGTTGCCAGAGGTGGTGGCTTGGCTATTTTGTATAGGGAATGCTGGACTCTGCACAGTGATACATCCACTCTCTGGGGGTTGTAAGGTCCTGGATTTTAGCCTACAACTTTCCGCTCATTTTACTCTTGGGGGGTCCCTGATATTTCAACCTCCTGGACCAGACAGTGTCTTTTTGGAAACCTGCAGGGACGTACTGGCAGAGAGAGAATTGCGTTTTTCGAATATGTGCTCCTTGGGGATGTCAATATCCATCTTGACCACATGGAGATGGCCGACTCTGCAGCTTTTCTTGACTCCCTGCACTTAGCCCAGCTCTCCCAATGGGTCAGGTATCCTACCCACCAAGAAGAGCACACTTTGGACACCATCGGCTCAAATTTCTCTATATCGGTCCTGAAGCCGCTGCCGGTCTCCTGGTCGGACCATTTTCCCATATTTTTCTCATGGGATATTAAGCTCCCTTCACGATTGGCCAGCTGCCATCACCCCCCTACTATTAGGAAAATGGACTCCGGGCAGCTAAGCAGTTCTTTGGCAGCCTTGCGGCCTTCCCTTTTGGGGGACCTGGAGGAAAATGTGTCTAGGTTTGCAGATTGGATCTCTGATTCGGTTTGTGCTCTATCTGCACCATGTCAGCAAAAGATGTGGAGAGAGACCCCCTCTAAGCCTTGCTTCACCCCTGTGCTGAAGACTCTGAAACATGCTTGTAAAGTATTGGAGAGAGCAGCATGGCGTTCCAGTCGTTATTGTTCCACTGCTAAACACGCTCTTAGAGCCAAACAAAAACTCTACTATGCGGCTAGTGGAGTGGCCAAAGTCCAGCATTACTCCGCGCTCATTGATTGGGCCGCCAACAATTCGAAAGAAATGTTTGCAATTGTGCAGAGTTTCTTGGCCCCTAGTGCCCAGGGTACAGTGGTGCCTGCCTCGGAGACTTGGTGCAATACCTTGGTGAAATTTTTCAGGGACAAAATAATTAGTATACAAGATACTCTTTCGACTACTTCCAGAATGCTTATTGCCACCTCGTTAGGGAAGCAGGTGTCAAAATCTGTCTGCTTTTTTTCCACATTTAGACCTGTCGATCTGCTGAGTTCACTCAGAATCCTCAAGGCACTGAAGTCGGGATCACACAATGAACTGTGTGCGGCTAGGCTTTTGTCCGAAGTGGCGGATACTATCAATCCAGAGGTAAATCTCATCTAAGACTACAGTCAACTTATGCTTCTTTGAACTGATCGAGCGAGAATTGAGAGCCTGATGATAAGGGGCTGTTGTCTAACCGTGTTCGATGGTGGGCAACCTTGTTTGTCTTAGTGAGTGATATGTTTGGTGACAGCGAATGTTCTTCTCTGTATCCGTTGAGATCGCAATTGAAAACTATGCCTACATGGTGGCTGTCTATGAATGCTACTCCAAATTTGTGAATGGCCTCCACGCCTACTGTGTCAGATTCCAGGATAGTGGACATCCATTATTGGTGGGTCATATATTTATTTGGAACCTCACATCTGCCAAAGGGTGTTTTCCTTCTTTTTTCTATTATGGTTCATACACTTATTCTATGCTTTTTTCTTACATGATGCACTTATTGCTTTTCCCTCCAGCTTTGAGAATGCTAATGTTGCTGCTATTTCACCTTAAGTACATTTACACTATGTTTGTGTTGAAATACTTAAGTAAGTATAATCATTGATTGCTACTTCTGTGTTGATGTGCATAATCGTTTTCTCCCCCTACAAGTTCTGCTTTGTGTATTCGTTATATATAAAAAGGGATTTTCCTTTATATACAATGATTTTTTTATATATACAATGGACTTTATATAGAGATGTGATTATTTTACATGTAAATAGTAAATGTATGATGTGTTAGATTCACATAGCTGTTTGTACAGAACACTTATTGGTGTAATATTTTAATATTTCCACCCTTGAAAAAGTCTTTTTGCAAGACGAAACATGTGTCGGCAAGTCGTGTGCTGGGAAGTTTTATTGAAATGAATTTGGAATAAAGATTGTCAAGACTGCTACATGCTTTGGATGCTTATATTTTGACTACTGTTACTATTACTGTTGATATTCCTATTGGTGTTGAATGGGTGAAATCTAGACCCATTGATGTGATTTGTATTTGCTGACTAAATAGTGACTTTAGGTGTGCTGTCCGAGCCCTTTCTTCTTGTGTCTATGTTTATATGCTCAATAGATTTGTATTGAGAGGAAAGTGAACAAGAAACATTTGCTATTACACGTATTTTAAGCACTATGTGCTCCAGCCGTCTTTTTGAGTGAGAGATTTGGTTGGTTGTTTTCTTATTATCAGGTGTGTCTTTTGCTATTTTTATATTAAGCGCATGTTAGACGTATAGATCTCCCACTGTTTGTGTTTTATTGTAAGAATGGATTTTGTAAAGTTAAGCAGGGCATACCCACAATCGCTTTAAACTGTTTATCATCTATGAGATCAAAACAAAACGTCTCTTATAATTTCCATATGCAACCATTGAAACAACATGAATCTGAAATGTTATTAAGCCTGGTGATGGATTGGAACTATTTGCTGCCATAACATCCAACATCCAACAAGATTGTGCAAACCTAATATCGATAATATTCCCTGAAGTTTCGGATTCGAAATATCCTGACATTGCCTTTCCCTGGCCTTCAGTCAAAACCAAATGGGAGCAATTAAAATGTATTCATAATCCAGCTGGAAACTGATTTAAGTTCCTCACTCATCATTATGGAGGATTCTATTTTTCAGAAGCTTATAACTTATTGGTAGTGTACAAAACAATTGTTCCTTTAGAGTACATTTAAACCGAAGCCAATACATTATCCAAGGCATAGAATGCAAATCCACAGAAAGCAAAACACGTATACTAAGAAGCAATGTAATGTACAGCACAACCACATATGGAATATTGTTCTTATTTATAGATACAAACACTGTATATTTTCTGATAAATGTATGTATGTCCAGTAAAACAAGGTGCTTTGATAAATATGCAAATGTGATGGCACAGTGCTCATGATTAGTGCCCAAAATAAGTGCAAATCAATTTTGAATGCAGAGTTTTCTGGCTGTTAAAGGCCAACCAATCCAGTTTGTTTGCAGAAGAAATGTACTTATTTAAATGAATGATAAAAATAGGAAAACAGCCCTTGTCCATGGCAATGCAGGGGGGTACCATTGGTACCCCAGTGTGCATCCCCAACCCCCCAACATCCTGAGGGCCCGCTACAGGCCCCCAACAGCGAAGACCGCATGCCTTTACATGGCTGCAGCGCCACCATAGAAAGGCTCATCTCCGCCCTCATCGTAATATGGATGGCGGTGTCTTACAGACACCGCCACCATATTGTTGCAGTTTTCTGCCTGGTCGACATGTCAACCAGCGGAAAATCGGCGGACGGTCTTTCCATCTGCTGCGGACACCCCAGCCATCCTAATGTTGGCAGGGTCATTCATGGCAGGATGGTGGACTTATCCCCCTGCCAGGCCAGCAGTGGCTACCACTGGCCCAGTGGGGGGATCCGCCCGCCATCCCCCTTTGTCAGGGCATAGGTAGAAAATGAGTGCACAGTACCACTCTGTGTAAGGACATAAATAGAAAATCAATGTCACATAAGGAGTAAAGTCACCCAAAGAAACTGTGAGGGGTATTTAAAAAATTAGTTAACCAAAGCAAATGGGCCTATGTAATTCAAGATGGGAAGGGAATGAAATTAAAGTGCGGTTTGAATAAAAGTAACATACAAGGATATACTCCAAAAAATTTGAAGAAGATAAAAAGATAGTGACAAGAATCCACTTTGGAAAAAGTAAGAAAGCCTAAATCACTAGCATACCTAATATGGGAGTGGAGAAAAACATTGATCCTGTTGGACTCCTGTGGGAGTTCATGGGGCCACGCTGGCCACTACAAGACACCTGGAGATTAGCGGAAACCCCCAAAATATTTTTTTTGTTCTTAAATTTGACTCCAGGGGGTCCCTATCATAAGATCCAGAGGGTCAGGTTAGTTGATGGGAACCTTTTGCTCCTGCATGAGCAAGGCGGCTATCTCGAAAAAATCCATCCTTGGCCAATCAGATTGGCTAATATTTTAAGTTTGTGAACATTCATTTCTCAAAAAGTACTGAAGGGATTTACATCAAATCACAAAAAGTGCACACTTTCTGGACAAAGATCTGGCTTTCTGCCAAATTTGGTGTAATTCCGTTCAGCCACGTTTGTAGTATTGCTGTGAAATTCTTCTACAGAAAATTGCATGAAAGAAATTGCATTTTGGAACTCCCTTTTTTCTTGACCAAGGCTTGATGGATCACCCCAGAATCCTTTCAGGAAGGTGCTGAGGTGAATACAACATTGTCTTTATTCAGCTTCATGAAGATTTGTCAAATGGTGCAAAAGTTATTAACTAACCCAAAAATACTTTTCTTATGGTAGCTAAGATCAATAACATATATATATATTCATTGGAAAAAAACAAATGCATTATGCCCTGCATCCAATAAAGAGCTTCCACTGATTTCCCCACTGTGGCCTCTGCTTCTTCATTGTTGGAGGAGTTGCTGTGCGATATTTTGGGGTTTCCTTGTTCAGTGATTTGGCTAATCTTAAGCCTAGTCTTTATGGCCGGCCTTCCTAGGAGGTTAAGGCCATACCAGGTCCACCTGAGGGATTTGGGAGTTCGCAAGAATCATAGGTTCTGTCTTCTCCCTGTTAGGTTTCAGGGCAGAATTGCTCACCCAATTGGCCAAAGCCTCTAAACAGGGGCCTAAGCCTGTGGAGCAGGGATCCTGCTTATGAGGGAGGTAAAAGACCAATTGTGTATCGTCTGCATATGAGATTGTAAAAATCGCAAATGTTAGAACAATAAGAGCCAAATGACACATATATAAATTGAATACCGTAGGACATATTGAGGAGTCCTGGGGAACTGTTTAATGAGAAAATATCTACATATACTAAGAAAGAATTAAATCCAAGGAAGGACATCACCAGCAACTCTCACATTACTAATTCTCTCAATGAGAATGTCATGACTGACAGTATCAAACCCTGCACTAAGATCTAGGAGGATGATGGCAACTAATCCTCCTCAAATAAGCAGCATTTTGGCCCCCTCGTCAACTGTCAGGAGGGCAGTGTCTGTACCATGCATTGGTCTAAATCTAGCCTGGGTAAAGTGGAGAATGATTTAGGGCTCTAGATTTTCTGAGAGGTGCTTATTAACATGCGTCTCCAGAACTGTTCACAGTCCAGGCAACAGAGAGACCCTCAGGATCAAAGGGGTCAAGACAGTTTTTTATAAGGGCCTTTATCATTGCATGTTTACAGGATGTCGGGACAAATCCTTTGTCTAAGGAATTATTCCAAATACCAAGTAGGGTGGGCAGGATATGATCTAGTATTTTAGCTAGAATAGACGGAGGCAGGATTTAGAGGAGAGATTGACTTGAGTTTGTTAAAAATCATTGAGAGATTTTCTGTGGTCATATTGGGTAAGGTGCTAAGGATAGTATTCAGGACTGATTGTCCATAACTATTAACCATAGGGTTAGATTCTGGTTTAGATGGGCAAAAGGTAAGCCAGATATCATCAGTTTTTTTCTGGAAAAATATGTAGCAATATCATTTCCTCGAGATACTGATGATTCGAGAGTAGAGGAGCTTTTGGGCAGATCTAAAAGAGATTTAAACAATCAAAATATTTATCTAGGTTTGAGGCTGCATCTATTTTTTTATCACAGTATGTTCTATTTGTGGGTTTGATTTCACAGTGGTATTTTCTGATGATCTCCTTATATCTTCCTTTACCTAATTCCATATAGTCTTTCCTCCAAGATCTCTCTGCTGTCTTACACAAATTGTCATAACGTCCTAAGGTGAGGAGTATACCAAGAGGCTGACTTAGATTTTGTGTATCTGGTTTGAGGTGTTTTTTAGGAATTACTTGGTCCAATGATTTGTTGATCCAATGTGAGAACTTGCTACAGACCAGATCAAGATCTTGATTGAGTTCCGGTCTAGTTGTGTTAAGAATCTGTTTCCAAGAGTCAACATTTAGTTTAGACCAGAAGCTGTCTTTCCGTGTAGTACATGAGGAGGGAGAGCGTGGGGGAAGTATGTCAATGGTAAAAGGAATGATAAAATATTGTGACCAATTTGTTGAAAATGGGTCCTGGACTTAAAAAAAAACATCATTAGAGAAGATCAGGTCAAGCAGATGATCTTTTCCATGCATAGGTCCAGGGACGAGTTGAGTAAGCCAAGTTGCAAAAAGGTCCTGCAGGAGGCCATCTGCTAACAAGTAGTGGGAGAAATGAATCAATATCCAGTTAAAACCCTTTTATGTGTGTTAGTTCTAAGCCTACACGTGCAAAGGAAAACAACTTTCAAAAGCAATACCACAATCACTGACGATCTGGGCCCTAGGAGCTGTCATGCCACTTTCTGCTCTACTAGCCTTGGTGCAACTAGTATGA
The DNA here is from genome assembly GCF_964261635.1 of Lissotriton helveticus. Lineage (NCBI taxonomy): Eukaryota > Metazoa > Chordata > Amphibia > Caudata > Salamandridae > Lissotriton > Lissotriton helveticus. The sequence continues at coordinate 1,460,742,595 of NC_136065.1, read as the reverse complement.
TGTTATTCCAAAATTCACTGATGACCACATTGTGGAATGTTAACTATTAGGCCATACTTCTGATTCCTTTCGGAAGTTCAAACATCAGAGTCTAAGGGGTCCCAGTACTGATAGCAGTATGCCACCCAGGGACCCAAAGGCCCAGTTCATAGTTTACCTGCTCCAATGTATGATATCCTCTAGAATAATTGTGATGTCCTGCTCTGGATCAGCTGCCATTCCTGGTCCAAAAAGATTGCAATCCACGAACCAGACCTATGTTATTATGCCCATGCATGATCTGTTTTCGCCTATGACACAATGTCAGCATTAGAGTTCCTAACAACAGTACAGTTGGGCACTCAGGGCAGGGATTCACTTCTCTTACCATGCAGAGGACTCTTCCGTCCCGTCACCGGTTTATAGAGATGATCAATACCACAAATATTTCTTTTGCTATTTACCCAATGGATGCTGCTGCAGATTTGCCTGGATCGCCTTGTCTTTTTTTGTGGCACGTAATACAGAATTCTAATTTGAAAGGACAGGTTCATGACAACAGTGTAACCTCTGTACAGATTCCCTTACTCTAGGTCAGAAGGAATTTAACATCTATAATTTATATAGAAAGGGGTGCCAGGCATAGTTATTCTTTTCAATTACTGAGCTGCTAGCACAACTATTAAGAACGGATGATGACGTAGTGTCATCTTTTAACTATAACTATAAGAGATACAGTACCAAGATAGTGTTATATGCAGATGGCCTTATTTTCCACACCTCAGTTTCACTGATTACTCTGCCAATGATAGCTCAGCTAGGGAAACATTTTGGTTCAATCAAGTCTGGAATTATGACTAGATAACAGCACATGAATCATCGCAAGTGGGAAGGGAGATACGATATTTAAGCATTACTATTAATGAAAGGATCTTAATGCAATGATGACCTTAATATGAACAAAATCACCAAGCAAGTGAAAGAATACTTAAGACAATGTGAGAATCTTCCTTAACAATTTTTGTCTTTTAGTAATTAGCTAAATATGAAGAGTATCCCAAAATATGACTTTCTGATTGACACTATCCCTCTAGAAGTTGATAAAAGAAGACATAATGAGGTTCAAGAAGTGTTTGTTACTCCTGTATGGGTATGCAGTGGCCCTTGACCCTACAAGGTAGGTCGCTCCCCCTCCGCACAGCACGTCCTGTGTCTCCCTGCCCCAGCTGCTGCTGCTGAGGAAGTTCGAGGCCCTCCACCACCCGCAGACTACCACCTGCGCCTCATCCCTGGTGGCCAGTGGTAGTCCGTAGGTAGGTTTGTTCATCCTCCACTTTATTGCTTTTAGTGTATTGCCTGTATTTTCATTGTTGTGTCTGTGACGGCTGTTGTCTGTCTTCCCCCGCTGCCTGTACGTGGTCCGTGCCCCTTTTTCTTCACTCTGTTCCCCTCGCTATCGCCGTGCTCTCTCTGCCCGGTCTTTCCTTCTATACCCCTCGCTGCCTCCGTGTCCCTGCCCGGTTTTCCCTTCTGTTCCCCTCACTGCCCCTGTGCCTCTCTACCCGTTCTGCCTTCTGTTCTTAGCTGCCCCTGTTTTTCTGTATTCTGTATTTTGCCTCTGTGCCACTCGTTTTTCTGGTATTTCTGTGCCCTTTTTGCCTTCTGTGCCACCCGTTTTTCCCTAATTTTGTGCCCCTTTTGCCTTCTGTTCCACTCGTTTTTTGTGCCCGTCTGCCTTCTGTGCCACTCATTTTTCCCTCGTTTTTGTGCTTCTTTTGCCTTCTGTTCCACTTGTGTTTTGTGCCCTTTTGCCCTCTGTTCCACTTGTTTTTTTGTGCCCTTCTGCCCTCTAAATGTAAAATGTAAATGTAAATTGATACTTGTAAAGCGCACTACTCACCCACAAGGGTCTCAAGGCGCTTGTACGAATACCGCTGTGGAACCCATCCTGGCTTTCCCTGTGAGGTGTCCACTCCTGGGCACCCCCAAGGTGGAGGCCAGGCATCCTTAGCATTGTGGGGGCCGTTGTGGATAATAAGCAAACTATTGCCCAGAGTTGGACTCCATGATTGGAATAGGCACCGAGGCGAGAATTATCAGGTCCCTGGAATTTTTGAGCCCAAAACCCGCCGAGGCGGGGAATTGAACCCTGGTCCCGGGCTAGACCTCTGCATCAGGGTCTGCCACTCTAACCATTGAGCCACACTTCTCCCTCTGTGCCACTCGTTTTTTTGTGCCCTTCTGCCTTCTGTTCCACTTGTTTTTTGTGCCCTTCTGCCCCCTCTGCCACTCGTTTTTCCTGTTTTTGTGCCCCTTTTGCCTTCTGTTCCACTCATTTTTTGTGCCCTTCTGCCCTCCGTTCCACTGTTTTTTCGTGCCCCTCTTACCTGTGTGCAACTCGTTTTTCACTTGCTTCTGTGCCCCTTTTTCCTTCTGTTACCTTCGTTGTCCCTCATCGCCCTCGTCGCTGCGTCCCCTGCGGCCCGTGCCCCTGACTTCCCACTGCCCATTGGCTGCCTCTGCCTCCCAGTTGCTCCTCCATCCCACCTCCCCACATATGCCGACCGCTGTACGGCCGCTCTGTTGGTGAGCCAAAGGCACGCCTAAGGCAAGCCAGTTTACGCTCATCAGCGCCTGTACCGTGCTCAGTGCCAGTTCCCCTGGCCCCTGCACCCGCCAAGACAACCTCTGCACTACGACGCCAGCCCTCTGCACGCTCTCATCTTTGGACGGAGCCACACCTGCTTCAAGGCCGCCCAGAAACGCACACACAGCCCCTTCACCTGCCAGGACTGCAGCTACACCAGCCTCAGAGCCGATGAACCACCCGCCAAAAAAGACCCCAACCACCGCCGATGCATATTACTGAACACCCGCTCCGCACGCAAACATGCCGTCGAGCTCTGGGACCTGCTCGACACAACATCCCCGGACGTCGCCTTCTTGACACAGACCTGGTTTAATGACTCCTCCGCACACTATATCGCCAGAGCCAAACCAGAAGGCTACAACTCAGATGGCTACAAGATCACCCGCAGAGACCGCACCAACGGAGTCAGAGGAGGAATCCCCATCGTCCACAAGGACAGCATCAGGGTCTCGACTAGCACCGACGACGCGCTCAGCACTGCCGAACACTTGCATTTCCAGATCTACGCAGACCCTAACTCCACCCTCAGAGGCACCCTCATCTACCGACCCCTCGGACCCTGCCCCCAGTTCAGCGACTCCATCACCGACTTGATCAGCACGCATGCCCAGACCTCCACTGATTACATCCTCCTCGGAGACCTGAACTTTCATCTTGAGAACAACAACGACAATAATTCCACAACCCTGATCACCAACCTCGCCAACCTTGGACTGAAGCAACTGGTCACAACGCCCACCCACTCCGCCGGCCACATGCTCGACCCCGTCTTCTCCTCATGCCTGCACGTCTCCATCAGCCACACCACCAAACTCCTCTGGACCGACCACTGCTGCATCCACTTCGCCTTCCAGAAATCCACCACACACCACCGCACCCAACAGATCCCCCGCCGCTGCTGGAGCAAAATCACCGAAGACCAACTACACGCAAACCTCAATCTTAGCCCACCCACCGAACCCTCCAACACCGACGACGCTGCCCATAGCCTCAAACGCTGGATCGAGGACTGAGCCAACATCCTCGCCCCACTGAAGAAACCCCCCCACAGAGACACCAGCAAGAGGGCCAGCTGGTTCATCCCAGAACTTCTAGCCTCCAAGCAAGCCTGCCGGAAACTGGAGAAGACATGGCAAAGTGAACTAACTCCGGACAGCCACGTAGCACACAATGACGCTGTCTGCAACCACCACCACTACATCTGGGCGGCCAAGAGGACCTCCTTCAAAGACCGCCTTGACAACAATACACACAATAGCAAGGAGCTCTTTAACATCGTGAAGGAACTCTCCAACCCCAGCTCCAACACCAATGACATCCCGCCGTCGCAAGCCCTGTACGATTCCCTCGCCTCCTTCTCCCACCGCAAGATAGGAGACATCCACGACAGCTTCAACACCCAGACAGCCCCAACAGACAGCAACACAACAGACCCTCCACACACCATCAACCACGACCCCCTGCTAGCCTGGGCCAGCGTGAGCATCGATGACAACATCATGACCATGCGCACAATCCACTCCGGCTCTCCGTCAGACCCATTCCTGCACCAAGTCTTCAACAGAGCAAGCAGCTCCATCGCACCCCACCTGTGCAACGTCATCAATCTCTCCCTAGAGACCGCGACCTTCGAAAAGATCTGGAAACACGCCAAGATCAACGCCCTACTAAACAACCTAAGGCAGACCCAAGAGACCTCAAGCACTTCTCTTTGCTCCCCTTCCCGGCCAAGGTCATCAAGAAAACCGTCAACAGACAGGTAACCCGATACCTCGAAGAAAACAGAATCCTGGACCCTTCCCAGACAGGGTTCTGCAGCAACCACAGCACTGAAACTGCCCTCATCGCCGCCACCAACGACATCAGGACCCTGCTGGACAACGGCGAGACCGCAGCACTCACCCTCCTAGACCTCTCTGCCCCCTTTGGCACCGTCTGCCACTGCACACTACACGCACGCCTCCACGTTGCAGGGATCCAAGACAAGGCTCTGGATTGGACCACCTCCTTCCTCTCTGGCAGAACCCAGAGCGTCCGCCTCACCCCATTCTGTTCCAAAGCCTCCGAGATCATCTGCGGCGTACCCCAGGGATCCTCCCTCAGCCCGACGCTTTTCAACATTTACATGCCCCGCTCGCACACGTAGCCTGACAGCACGACCTCAACATAATCTCCTACGCTGACAACACTCAGCTGATCCTCTCCCTCACCAAGGACCCCATCACTGCCAAAGTCAACCTCCATAAAGGAATGAAGGCCGTTGCCGACTGGATGAAGACCAGCCATCTGAAGCTGAACTCGGACAAGATGGAGGTCCTCATCCTCGGCTCCAACCCTTCAGCCTGAGACGACTCCTGGTGGCCGACGGCACTGGGGGCAGCCCTGATACCCACTGACCATGCACGCAACCTGGGAATCATCCTCGACTCAACGCTCTCAATGACCAAGCAAGTCAACACCGTCTCCTCCTCCTGCTTCAACACCCTCTGCATGCTCCGGAAGATCTACAGATGGATCCCGACAGATACAAGAAAGACAGTCAGCCAGGCCCTCGTCAGCAGCAGACTTGACTGCGGAAACGGCCTCTATGCGGGAGCCCCGATCAAGCTCATCAAACGACTACAACGCATCCAAAACGCCTCGGCACGACTGATCCTCGATGTACCACACCACGGCCACATCACCCCCCACCTGAGAAACCTGCACTGGCTCCCCGTCAACAAGAGGATATCCTTCAAGCTCCTCACTCACGCACACAAGGAACTCCACAAGACCGGCCCAGCCTACCTCAACAGACGGCTCTCCTTCTTCATCCCCAACCGCCAGCTACGCTATGCCGACCTCTCACTCGCCACCATCCTGCGCATCCGAAGAACAACCACCTGTGGGAGATCCTTCTCCCACCTTGCCGCCAAGTCATGGAAAACCCTCCCACTGAGACTACGACAGACCCAAGACCTGCTGACCTTCAGGAGGATACTCAAGACCTGGCTGTTCGAACAGTAGCGCCCCCCAGCGCCTTGAGATCCTCACGGGTATGTAGTGCGCTTTACAAATGTTTGATTGATTGATATGCAGGCAGGGCAGGTTCGCATGGAAAAAGGTGCCTCGATCTAATATGAAAGAGGGTTAGGATTTTTTTATATTTAATTTGGGAGTTTTCAAGTCAATGTTAGCAGAATATTGTAAGGAATAGTTTCAGAAACATACTCTTCTGTCAAATAATTCAAAAAGTAGAAATTACAATGTTTGCATTGTTCTGCTAGACTATGGTTGAAGATCATGACAACAACAGGAATCTCATGCTATGGACCTTTGCAAACAGTTTTTAGACTCACCAGGAACACCACATTGTTTACTTAATGCTTTGAGCTGCCCCTTACAGAATTGGGAAGACTTTATGGAGGGGGATAAAATCAGGCCCTGAGACAACATTATAAGGAAAGTGGAGACACTCTATTCAAGTTTGATAGACGGATGGCATTTATATTGAGGGCTCTTGAAGCTGAATGTAATGTAATGAGCATAATCAAGAAATATGGTATCATAGCCCATGTGATGCAATAGAGGAAATTATGTTTCCAGTAGAGCAAGTGTGGGCCAGATGCTTCCCAGTGCCACAAGAAGACAAATAATTTGCAAGCATCTATGACCATGATGTAAATCATTGTTAAATTGGCAACACTTAGGAATAGCACTTTTTCAGTCTCTACTGGACACCTGAGATATCTTCCAAAATCTTCCAGTGAGCTGAAGCTCCTTGTCCAAAATGCAGTGTATCAAATGCAGGTGGTATTCACATGTTTATAAAGTGCCTAAATTTGGAGGAATGTTGAAGTGATGTGAGTAAATCTTTCTTCTATCTGTGAGCAAGATATTGAGGTAAGTTCCATTTTAGTAGTATTTGAACTCTCAAAGACACATAGGTTTATACCTTGGGACAAAAAACATTTCATATTTTGTATCAATTTCCTGGCCAGCTGAAGAATTTGTAGGACATTGGTTTTTAAACTGCCCCCATGGCATTTGAATGTTTAAGTGCTAGGAACGCTGTTTACAATTTGGATACCAAAGCACCAACATTATTTATCAGAAAGCGTCTGGGAGAAGATAAAGATCAAGATTAATATAATGAGTGATAAAAATGAAAAAACATAATTTGAATATGAATCTTGGTCTCTCGATTATACCATCTTTCTAGCGAATTCTAAGGCTGTTATTCCCTTACAGATTTTTTTTCCAGATTTGGGTGTGAGATTGAAAGTCTAATCTTCGGTTTTAGGACATATCCCTTTCTGAAGGGCCATCCCAAAATGTTTTGTCTTCACCCTCCTGTTTTCTGAACCCATTTGTTTTGCCTTTTTCAGACACTGCACACTTTATCACTGCTAAACAGTGGTAAAGTGCTTGTGCTCTCTTCTTTAAACATGGGAAAATAGTCTTACACCCAACTCGCACATTTAATTTATGTGTAAGTCTCTACTAATGTGCACTGCATTTACCTAGGGCCTGTAAATGAAATTCTACTAGTGGGTCTGCAGCACTAATTGTACCGCCCAATTAGGTTGCTTTCTAAACATGTCTCAGTCCTGCCATTGCGGCCTATGTGTGCAACTTTAGGCTTAAATCTGTGTTATTAGATTTCAGAAAGTGAATGATATAGAACAGTGCCCTTACCTACATTCCCTGGCCGGTGAGGAAGAAAAGAAGAAGGGAAATAAACCCAGGAAGGGGGAAGGGGAGGAGGGGAGTGTAGGTTAGCGTAGTAGGGTGCAGTGGGGAAAGGACTGTCCCGGGAAAAAAAGGGAAGGGTGCCCTTGATGACACCTGCCGCCAGAGGATGCGATGGCTTTAGGCCCAGAGGTTAGCACCATTTTCGAAATCATTGGTTCCTCACCTCATTCAGCTTCATGGTTGGGTTATATGAGGTGAATGTTTTGCAAGTATGATGGACTAGGAAGTTCCCTAAAATCTCGAGCTAAAGATTGTATATAGGGCCCCCCAAGGGTTGTTAAATTTCAACAGTTTGTGGTCTACTATTGCCGTCAGTTTCTCCACACCAAGTAGGTCCCAGAGCTTGGGCTGCCGATCCAGCCACAATGGTGTCTTGTCCGTGCCCCATTTGGACAAAATGACTTGCTTGACTGCACAAAGGGCAAAAGTAATAACTTTCTCGCTTGCCGAGTTCAGGGGATATGCCAGTGAATTAAGAATGTCCAATGGAATGTACCTAGGTAATCTAGGTAGGTTAGCCTCATACATCTCATCAAAGTCTGCCAGGATGTCGGTCCAGTTACTTTGAAATTTAGGGCAATGCTAGAGAATATGTGTCAGTGTACCTGAGTGGCCGCACTGCCTCCAACATCCATCATCCCCACCTTGTTTACAGTTAGCAGTCCTAGCTGGGCTGTAATGCCAGTAATATGTGATTTTAAGTAAGGTTCGGAGGCACTAAATGCGGACGTGCGAGTTTTTTGCAGAATCGCGGACCATTCCTCTGGGGTAAATGGGCAGTTTCACTCCAGTTCTCACAGCCGCTGGGCTGGAGACTTAGTGCTGGCCACTAGGGCTATGAATCTGCCTCTTAGGACTGCCTTCAGGGTATAGCAAGAGTAGGGAATCAAGGGTGTCTGGTGTGTCATTGGTGCTGAGGAAAGTGCTAATTGTGTCTTTAATTTTGGTAAAAGTTGAGTCATATGTCAGCAATTTCGGATTCAGGCGCCATGAGCCAGGGTGTGACCTTGGGCCTGGGATGTGTAGTGTGATAGAAATGGCAGAGTGATCTGAAATGACGGCCTCTCCTATAACGACTAGCAGGTAGGATACTGTAAAGCATGGAGATGTCAGAAATTAATCTATTCTAGCGTACATTTCATGTGCTGCTGAGAAGTAGCTATGGTTTTTCAGAGCTGAATGGAGTGGTCACCATACATCCACCAGACCCATGTCCCCTAACCACTAAAAGCCTGCTGTTGTGAATGCCCTTGTCTTCCCCATCCTCTGAGCTGATCAGTCCAGAAGTGCATCAGGGACTAAGTTTAAATCACCCCAATAAGTATGTCTGCATTGGGGGTGGCCAGAAAACGACCCACAGCCCTGGAACAGAAGAACATTATTGGCAGCCAAACCTACATGATCGCATAAGTTTCCATTCAGGCTTAGGGAGGTATGTTTCCTGTACGAGGCAGATGTTACACTTAGCATCTTGGAGCATGGAAAGAAGCGCTAGTCGCCTTACTGGGGCGTTATGGCCTCGGACATTCAATCTGAGTATTTTAACCATTTATTGAGGTCTATAGTTGAGCCAGAAATTAGATTGAGGGTTGGGCATCATTATTTCCACCCTGTAAGACCAGCCTGACATTCACAGTATGAAGGAGAGTATCTATCAGGTGAGTCGTTGAGCAATGAGTGGGAGGAAAACATAACAATAAAATGGAGGCACTCCCCTCCTGGGAGAACAGTGAAATAAGTGTATGGGGTTCATGTCATCGGTGAGTGGGTGTCTTCGCACTGAATTTAGAAGGAATCGAGGATCTGCTGTATTTATTGTAGAAGTACTAATGAAGAGGGGGTAAGGCAGCCATAGTTTCTTAAACATATCCTACTGTTGTGGGTGTACAAGTATTCTGGTGCTGTACATGGAATACACTACTTAATATCTGATAGCTTAATTCATTTGGTGCTCTTGAGGGGGAGATACACCATGCTCCTCCCAATTATCAATCAAAGGATTGAAACGTCAATAGATCAAATTCAAGGCACACGCATAGCACAATCAACACTGCAGTTCGTAGTTATCTTGTGAATTAAAAACCAATGCTGTAATTCTTGTTCTTCTTTTTGTTCTTTTATTTCTTTATAGCTTTGCACCAATGCGTTTTGTCGCAGCGGGAGTGTGTCCCTTACGACTTCCTCAGGCCTTTCAGGGTCTGGTTGCTAATTACTAGGGATCCTCCTGTTATCGTGTATGATTAAGGAGGATCGATCCAGCCTGCTGTTCTAATCACTAGGTATATTAAATATTAGCATGGGCTTAGAATCCAACTGTGATATCCATGAGTAAATGCACTGTATGAGGTACTCCCACGCCTCCTTCTTTTTCAATAAATCCACAGTTGTGCGGAGGTGCTAATCCTTTCCTCCCCCATCCAGTTAATAATGCCATGACTATTTTCAGCTCTCAACGTGTATCACGACCTCGGCCCGAATGCAGTTCAAATTCGGGCCATAAAAATATTTATTATACCTATCAATTAGAACAGCAGGCTGGATCGATCTTCCTTAATCATACATGATAACAGGAGGATCCCTTGTGATTAGCAACCAGAGCCTAGAAGCCCTGAGGAAGTTGTAAGCGACACACTCCCACTGTGACGATACGCATTGGCGCAAAGCTATAAAGAAATAAATTAAGAACAAGAATTACAGCATACGTTTTTTATTCATAAGATAACTACGAACTGCAGTGTTGATTGTGTTATGCGTGTGTCTTGAATTTGATCTGTTGATGTTTCTTAAACATACTCAGGGGGAGAGCCCTAGAGGCCTCTGCAGCTTAACCAGGTGTCCAGAAGATGCAGAGTGGCCATCCAATCCCTCTGGTATTTCCTATGATGGTCCGATCTGTGGTGTAGTGTTGTAGTGGATGTGGCAGGGCCATTCCCTCTTTGTGACTCCTTGTTGCTGTGGGCTTGCCAGGTTATCTATTTACTGATGGTGAGGTATGCCACACATATTGGATGAGTTCGACAGGTTCTGCAGTGCTGAATGGCTGGCCTCATCTTCCTGTGCTGCCTCCATGCCCTGTACCAAGTGGGCCTCCTCCATGGTGTGAATTATATGTTTTTCATTGTTCCAAATGAAAATTAACTAAAAGCGATGACCCTTCTGTTGGACCTGGCATCCTTAGGGTGGTCTTCCCCTAGACTGTTTACCTCCACGAGTTGCTGATTCTGTATGTAGGCCTTAGGACTATGATCAGTTGAAACTGCTAACCAGTGCTAAAGTGCATGTGCTTCTCTCCTAAACATGATATGGTGTCTTTCAGCAAGCTTCATAGTACAATCAGTGCTCTTCGGTAGGCAACCTTACAATTTAGCACTGGGTCACTCTTGTGAGTATGCATGTGCTTTACAAATGCCTTTCATTTAATTTCATATACCTGATTGGCATTTGTCTTGTACTAATAAGTCAGTTGCAAAGTGGCACACCATTTACCCAGGGTCTGTACTTCAAATGCTACTAGTGGGCTGCAGCACTGATTGTGCCATCCTTAGAAGTAGCATTTCCAACCTGTTTCAAGCCTGCCACTGCAATGCCTGTGTGCACAGTTAGCTGACACTTTGACTTGGCATTTAAAGCTACTTGCCAAGCCTTACACTACCCTTTTTTTTACATACAAGTCACCCCTAAGGTAAGCCTTAAGCAACCCTAATTGTAGGGTGCCATGTAAGTAAACTATGGGACAGGTACTTAAATGTTTTACATGTCCTGATAGTGACAAACAGACTATTTTGTTTTTCCCTACTGTGAGGCCTAATCCTCTCATAGGCCAGCATTGGGAATACTTTAATACATTTTTAAGCTTAATTCATGATCAGGGAGGAGTAGCCTTTCCATGTTTCATATGATTGGAATGCTAATAATAAATCCTCCTTACTGGTGAAGTTGGTTTTAACATTTCTGTTTTAAAAATACCACTTTTTAAAAGTGGATATTCTCTGTACCTTATCCTCGTTTTTCCTGACAGCTTGTCTCCAATACACGTCTGGGGTGGGTGACAGCTACACTTTGGACATTCCCTCTAGACAGTCACAAACACAAGAAGGTGAGGCTCATCTGCATTTTGAACACTCATCTGCCTTCATCTGCATTCTGATAGGTCTTCCTGGAAAGAGAGGAATGGGAGAGGCTGACACTTACACTTCATTAGGTAGTGTCCTGTCCACATAAAAATCACTGGTTTACCCCCCACCGACAGCCTGGTAGACAGGACTGGGTTGAAAAGGATCCTTGTGTACTTCGGAGAGACGCTTTGAAGTCACCCCCTATATCAAAGGCATGTTTTGGTATAAGTACTGGGTCTATGACTCTCTGAATCAGACACTTCTGGATCTAGAACTGAACCTCTGTCAGAAGGACTACTGTGCTGCTTAAAGAACTGCTTTTCTGGAAGTACTGCTTTTCTGCTAGTTGTCCTGGTACCTACTGCTCCCTGACTCTGTTGATGGAGAGCCTTCTGTCCAAAGTGATTTCCAAGGGCTTGTTGGCTTGCCTCCTGCTTTCTGAAGTCTCTGGGACAGAAAGGACTTCCTGCAATCTTGCTAGTTCCGCTGGATCCTGCCTTCTATGAGTTCTATCCTTACCTGAGGTACCGCCATCAAGTTCTGGACCTCAGAAGTGGGTTCTGCAGCTGTTTCCTACAAAACTGATGCACCAGCACCACTGCACCAATCAGAACCAACACATTGCCCTTCAATGCCAATGCAGAGGCTGTTCAACTGCATCAGTTGTACAGCCTGCGTGGCCAGACAGCGACACACTGCATGGCCCAATGACTATGCATTCCCTTCATTTCAGCGAAGCTCGATGATGACCCAGTGACCCGACTGCATGGAAGAGAGCGATTCGTTGAGCTCTCAGAATCGTAGCGTTGCTCCATCTAAAGTACTTTCTCAGCGGGGCTGTGCGGTCCTGCCCTCCATCGTTGTTGGAATGAGCTGTGGATTTGTATCGATACCTCACGACATAAAGTAACCATTTGACCGCGAGTGACTTCTAAGCACTATTTTTGCATTTAATCTTTAGGAAGTCATATCTCAACTTCTACTGATTGGATTTTTGTCGTTCCGGTCTTATTTTGCTCAGTTCAACATTCCCTATTTTTCGAATCCTATGTGGAGCCTTTTTGTGGTGTATTCATTGTGTGACTGTGTGTGTTGCACAAATACTTTGCACATTGCCTCTTTAAATAAGCCTTACTGCTATGAGTCAAGCTACCAGAGGGTGGGCACAAGTTATCTTTTGGCGTGTATCTAGCTTACCGTGACTAGAGTAATGGTTCCTGCCTGGTCTGGGTGCATAACTCAGCCAACCAGGAATCCCATTTCTAACACCCACTTATGCCGGATCCCCTCCTTCCACTGAAAAGTGGTAGCTGGTCAAAGTGCCCTGTGGTGCAGCAGTGTGATAAGGGACAAGTCTTGAAACAACAAAATGCTTGTTCCTTCAAATGTGATCACGTTCTGATTGCCAATCCTAACATGATGGTTTCTTTTAGGCAGTAATGCTGCATACATGTCAGTATATCCTGAGGCATGCCAGGGAACTTGGTTGGGTGGCCTGCACTGTGGGTGCGATCCAGAACAAATGTCCTTCTTTGCAAGTCCAAGTTCCCGGAGTCCACCTCAAGGGGAACCCCTTTAATTCTAATGTTGGATCGCATGATATGTTTTCAAGATCTTCCAGGTGACATTGCAGCTCCTCATTCTTGTGTAGTTCCAGCAGTTCACACCGGTGGTCGTCGAGCTCCTCCTGCTCCCTCGTATCGCTGGTTTGCTCCACAGGTCACTCTTTGACTCAGATCTCCCATGTCTCTCCTATTGTCCTACTGCTGTTTCTTGCTTAAGGGCTGCTATATCATCTTTTAGGACCCTGAAGAGAGCCTCTAAGAAGGGGCAGGCGACTGGGGCCTGACCAACTGCAGCATTGTGAGTGTTGAAAGCGGGTGGGACACCCCACTGGTGTTCTGCTTTTTTTGGCAGCGGCCATCTCTGCATTCTCTTTAACGTGTTGTCTTTTTTGGTGTGGTGAGTAGTCACGATGGCACCGGGTTAGCCCTATGAGTTGGGGAATCATTGGCAGGGTGGCAGAGAGAACAGTGCACCGCCACAAGTAAACTTCCAGTTAGGGCTCCCTTCAACTGGGGGATCTCCTCTGTTGTGGATGATCCCACACAGGCTCACTGGGGGAGAGAGAAAGGGAGAGTTAAGGTGGGCCGACCCCCAAACTGCCAAAACACAGAGGTGTTCACAGGTGCCTTCCCCTACAGTGGTGCCCCCAGATCGCCAACGAATCACTGACAGAATATCGACTACAAGAATATCTATGTCAAAAATATCATAGGCAAAATATCAAGATCAAGAATGTCGACATTCTATCTACATTATGGTAAGTACAAAAATTAGGCATGGGCGCAAAATTCCGTTCCGCTCACAAAAGTTGCGAAGTTTGCGCATTTCCGCGTTCCACGGAGAACGTGGAGATGTGAAAACGTCCGCGATCCGCTATGTAGCGGACGTTTTTTCTTGTTCGTGCTTTAAAAATGCGTTCTTGCATGCGCTGTAGCAACTTACCGGATCCCTGCATTCGCTGATGAGTTTTCCTGTCCGTTCGCGTGCGCCACAAGATGTTGGATTGTTGGTAGCCGGTCGCGCTATCCCACGAGAGTTTGCGATCGCGAACACATCATTTGACCCGAACAGGAAATAAGCATCGCAAGCAACATGGCCACGTCCATTAGCGACCACATGTGTAAGCTATAGGTATATTTCCCCGCAAGCACGCAAAAACACATAGCGAACGGGCGGGAAAAGCAATCTCTGCGTCTTCGCGAAAGTTCCGCGTGCTCCCGGACATTTAGAGCAATTTTGCGATAATTTGCGTAGGGCAACTCTGCAAATTCCGACCCTAATAAAAATGTTGTAAAAAACATATTGATGTCAAAAATATCGTTGTTAAAAATATCGTTTGTTATTTAGGTTTAAAAGAATACATGTAATTAAAATAAACAGTAAAAAAAATTACAATGTTTAAAAATCATAAATATTATATAAATATAATGTAAAAATAAGTTTAACATATACATATAATATATTATATATTCTTACTATTCATTTGTAATAATTATTTTAATAACTTATAAAAATATATCATATATGTTATAAATACATCAATACACATTAAACAATAATATAAATGAAATTTAAATAAATATATATAACTAATAAAAGAAATTTAAAAAGAATGTACTCATTTTAATATTAATTCTATACTACATTGACAACACTAATGAAGATGTTGGATAGCGTAGGGGTTAAAATTAATATTCCCACTCCAAAGAGTGCAACAGTAGGGAAAGTGTTGGATAGCGGAGGGGTATAAATTACTATTCCTACTCCAGTGGGTGCAACAGTAGGGAAAGTGTTAGTTAGCGGGTGGGTAAAAATTAGTATTCATGCTCCACGTAGTGCAACAGTAGGGAAAGTGTTGGATAGCGTAGGGGTTAAATTACTATTCCCACCCCAGTGGGTGGAACATTAGGGAAAGTGTTGAATAGCGTAAGGGTAAAAATTACTATTCCCACTCCAAAGAGTGCAACAGTAGGGAAAGTGTTGGATAGCGGAGGGGTATAAATTACTTTTCCCACTCCAGTGAGGAAAGTGTTGGTTAGCGGGTGGGAAAAAATTAGTATTCCTACTCGAGGGAGTGCAATAGTAGGGAAAGTGTTGGATAGAGTAGGGGTTAAAATTACTTTTCCCACTCCAGAGAGTGCAACTGTAGGGAAAGTGTTGGATAGTGTAGTGTTGTTCCTAAATTCCCAATAGGCTCTGCGCATTGGAATAATATATCCTATAGATGTGACGTAGGACTTATGTCTACTAGGTCGCTATCGAATATATTAGACTTAACATGTGAGTGCCAGCTAGCTCAGAGGTCACTAGAAACTTTCTCGAAATCACAAGAAGGGATTTAGTTTCTGACAACTGCATAAACATGACAACTTGGTTTCCCAAGATAAAACTGATCTTCAGAGTCGTGGAAACAATAGATAGATATTTTACTCAGCCATTCGTGCATGCTTCGTTTCACCAGAGGTGCAGAAAAATAGAGAGAAGGGCGTTTTCAATAAAAGTATTTATTGAACAGTCTTCTTTCTCATTCAGAAGAAATGAACTGCTACAATCGTAAGACTTGTTGCAAAGTATAATGTGTACAGTATGAAGAGTAGGATAAAATAATGCTGTAAAAGCATTGTATGGTTCGTAGACCATAGATAAATACATACATAAATAACAAAGGCTAAAAGTACTCAACTGGTGCTTCTAAAATACGCCTACCCCGATGTACCTAACCTGAGTCTAGTACGAGGGAAGAAGTAAGTAAGGTGTAGCATAAATTTAGTATTCTTTTTGCCAAGAATCTATCCAAGATTTCTCTTAGGGTCTAATCAGCTCCGTACCTTGGTTTAGAATCAAGGATGTTAGTCTCAGGACTCGATTTCCCAACAACCCGCAAGGGTAGCTTGGAAACACTGGGGCTGGATTTCTCAGCCAGAGGAAAGACAGCGTCTCTCTCAGTACGTCTGCTGGAGGGTTGGCTTCCTTCTGCATTTGCTGTAGCAGGATGCGTTGGGCAAGTAGATAGTCGAACTGCTCCAAACCACCGTGTGTTTGCTAAGGCAAGTGTGGGCATATTTATTCCCTTGAAGGTGTCTAGATTGACGTAAAGGTGGACATAACGTCATCAAAGAGTCTCAGTTCTTTGGAAACTCCATGAGTTCTTAGATAAATCAATATTCAAGCAAGGGGAAATTCCTAGCTGCTGAAGCCGAGTTTTCCAAAAAATCGTTGTGGATTTTCAGAACTAGTGGAAGTAGCCATGCCGTATTTGGACTGCATGAGCTATGCCTAAATATGGTTATGATTTCTATGCCTATATATGGACATGGTGATTTATACCTATATAAGGGCATGAATCGGGAAAATTACACCAGGGTCTTAAATGCTCTACAACAATAGCGTAGCCCCAAGACATGTTAGGACTGGGGCTAGGGCTAGGGCAGGTAGGAAGGACATTCCAGACAACTCTGTAGGGGAAGGATACCAGAAGGTTCTTCCACTTCAATGTGGTCATCAAGTATAAATAGTGGACCCTCAGAACCAACTCTTCAATATACATCTGGACCTGTGAACAACTCTGAATAAGGACTGCTGTTCTGCTCTGCTTCAAAAGGACTACTACCCTGCTGCCCTTCTGCCCTGCTACTCTGCTGTACTGCTGCCACACTGTCTGATTGAAGACTGGGCCTGCACCTTTAATCCAGGCCTAACTTGGTCCATGCATCTGGCTTGAGCACCATCATGATCAGTCGGAATTTGCCAGGCTCAACCAGATAACCACAGTTGGTGCTTTGTGCTTTTAAGCATTGATTTTACCTAAATCTTTAAAATTGCATATTTCTGGTTCTACTCATTGGATTGTTACTTTGTGCCAAATAATTTATTACGTTTTACTCTATTTTTCTAAATTGGTGGGGGTATTTCCACTTTATTAATGTCTGTGTGCTGCAATGGTGGTGTGTCCAGTTGTAAGCAAAAGACCATCAAAAGTCAAACATCATCATAAACAATGTAGTCAGCCATCTAGTGTGTGTATTTTACTGGTAACCCACATGTGCATCTAAACGCTTTGTCCCCAAACACCAACCCACATTGGCACAATAAATATATTTCTGAGTCTTTGGCCATTTGTGTGCTACAACCCAGGAATCAAACATGGCATTGATGGTGGGGTGAAAGGTGAGGTCAGTGATTTTGTTTGTAATAAAGATAATAGAGGCCAGGTAGGTAGTCTAAGAGGGACCCTTCAATGGCCATCTACAGAGGAGGTTCAACACAGTCATGAGTTATGGGTGTTGAGATAATTCATACACAAAGAGATACTGGTACATGTAAGGGAACCTCAGGTCTGCAAAAGTTGGAGCCACATGGAGTTTTGAGGGTGGAAGCCCTGGTTTCCCGTTGACCCAGACAAAATGTTATTTCCTGGTGCAGACGGATAGTAAAAACGTGGTGGGGACCAACAAAGATGACATTCCCAGCAAATAATTTTACTGCAACAGTTGTAATGAAGATCCCTAAAAAATGATTGTCTTTTTTCAATCAGAAGTTGTAGATAGGAGTGTAACACAAGCCGCTGCAGCCCCTTGCAGCCCCCTGCAGTGCATAGGGACTCGTGAAACCTCAAGGGCCCCCAAACCCATGAGAGGGCCCTCACATTCAACAAAAGTTCAATGATTGACTGTGAGATATAAAAAGACTCAGGGGCACCTCGTCCAGTTTTTCAGGGGGCCCCATTACTTTGAATTGCGCCGCTGGTTGTAGATACTTCCATGCCATGTGCACCACGCCCCTGTTAAATAGGATCCGTAAATATTCTAAAAGCAAAAGTACCCACCGGAAACAGTATTCCTCAGCAATCATCCTCTCTGAGCCTTTGTAGCTCAGAAATTCCTTGCAGCTGTGCAATTTACCCGGTGGCCAAAAGAAGATGAGCCAATAAGCCTTACAGGATTCAACAGGTTCAGGAGAATGTTGCCCGCTTATAAGTAACAAGATCTTAAAGGGATCTGCCACTATGTCAACCCCCTTAATGTTTGAGGTAAGGCATTTGTTGGAGGTCTCCAAATTCATTATTGATGTCAGAAAATAGATAAAGGCATAGTCTTTAATTTCTTTAAAAAACATATTTTTATTTACTCTACATTTCCTTTCCAATTTGACAAAAGAACTGCCTTATAGAGTTAACAGTCAACATGAGTTTCACAAATTACATGTTGTTTGATTAGGGGTCTCAATGTCAGGGAAAACATAAAAATAGAAAGAAATGCAATTATTGGTTTAAACCTTGTAATTTACCCGCTACTGTACAGCCCACATGCCGTCTGATGTTGATTTGTTCAACATCATTCAATCAATCACCCGTTTGTTAAGCGCTACTACTCGCCAGTGAGGGTCTCAAGGCACTGGGGGAGAGGGGTTTTGCAGGTTCCAGTCCATCAAGGATGGAGTCTGTCAAAGAGCCAGGTTTTGAGGTTTCTTGTGAAGATGGGGAGAGATGTCTGTCTGAGAAGGAGAGGGAGGGCGTTCCAGGCGGTGGCTGCAAGGAAGGAGAAGGAGCGGCTGCCTGATCTGGTCTTTCTGGTGCAGGGGACCATGGCGTAGAAGAGCTGGGCAGATCGTAGGGTCCTTTGGGGTGAGTGGAATTTGAGTAGGCTGTTCAGGTATGCTGGTCCGGTGTCGTGAATGGCCTTGTGATCTTGGGTGAGCATCTTGTAGGTGACTCTAGCTTCGATGGGGAGCCCGTGGAGTGTGTGCAGGTGTTGAGAGATGTGGCAGTGTATTGCCAGATTGAGGACCAGTCTTGAGGCGATGTTCTGGATGTTCTGTAGCTTGCGTGTGAGGTTTTTGTTTATTCTGGAGTAGAGTGCGATGCCATAGTCGAGTCTGCTGGTGACCAGGGCATGAGTGACGGTCTTTCTATGTTTGTGGCGATCCATTTGAAGGTCTTGCACAGGAGGCGGAGGGTGTGGAAGCAGGAGGATGAGACGGCGTTGATCTGGGGGTCCATTTTGGGTTCGGGGTCCAGTATGATTCCCAGGTAGCGTGCATGGTCCGTGGGGGTGGGCGGACTTCCGAGGGAGGGGGGCCACCTGGTGTCTTTCCAGGCGTCGGGTTGTGTGCCTATGACCAGTAGAAAGTTGTTTCTGGCAATGTTGGGTTCGTTGGATAAGGAGAGGGTGAGTTGGGTGTCGTCTGCGTATGACACAATGTTGAGTCTGTAGGTTCTGATGATGGGGACGAGTGGAGCCATGTAGACGTTGAAGAGCGTAGGGCTGAGGAATGACTCCTGGGGACTCCGCAGGTGGTTGGTGTAGGGTCCAAGCTGAAAGGGGAGAATCTGACCCACTGCGTTCTGCCGGAGAGGAAGGAGAAAATCCAGTCAAGGGCCTTATCTTGAATCCCTGCGTCGTGGAGTCTGCATATTAAGGTGCGGTGAGAGACGGTGTCAAAGGCCACTGAGAGGTCGAGGAGGATGAGGGCTGCTGTTTCTCCTTTGTCCAGTAGGGTGCGGATGTTGTCTGTTGCAGCGAGGAGGGCGGTTTCGTGCTGTGATTTTTCTGAAGTTTGAATGGGAAGAGTCGAGGATGTTGTGCTCTTCGATGATTGTGGTGAGTTGGTTGTTGATGGCTTTCTCAATGACTTTTGCTGGGAAGGAGAGCCGGGAGATGGGCCTGAAGTTTTTGAGGTTGGTGGGGTCTGCCAAGGGCTTCTTGAGGAGGGGGTTGATCTTGGCATGTTTCCAGTCATCGGGGAATGATGCGGTTGCCAGGGAGTGGTAAATGGGTGCGATGGTGTCGGTGGCTCTGTTGAAAATGAGGTGGGGGAAGGGGTCCATGGGGGCCCCAGAGTGGATGGAGTTCATCGTCTTCAGTGAGTCTACGGCAGTGAGGGCTGTCCAGTTGTTGATCGTTGGCTTCATGGTGTCGAGGTTGGTTGGTGAGGGATCAGTGTGTTGCTTGTCTTCATCGAAGTTGTCATAGATGCCCTTGATTTTGTGGTGGAAAAATATGCTGAGTTTGTCGCAGAGGTCTTGTGTGGGTGGGTGTTAGAACTGGGGGTCTCCAGTTGGCAGAGGTAGGTACCACTGTCCAAATAGGCACCCTTGCTTCTAGTCAGGGTAAGGAGGAAACACTCTTTAGATAACCTCTGCTCACCCCCTTGGTAGCTTGACACAAGCAGTCAGGCTTATCCAAAAGCAATGTGTAAAGTATTTGTACCAACACTCACAGTAAAACAGTGAAAACACCACAAACTGACTCCACAACAGTTTAGAAAAATAAAGGTATTTAATCTAAACTACACAAGACCAAAACGACAAAAATCCAACATGCACAGTTCAAGAATATGGTTGCAATAGAGTTCTTAAGGTTACGATAAAATAATCCACAGTTGAATGAAAAGTTCACAGTTGCGTCACGTTTTGCCAACAGTACCTTTTAAAAGCGACAAAGTTCCAAAGCAGAAGGTGGTGGGGTGGAAAACCAGCGATGCGTTGCTCCTGAGACCCTGGGGAGGCGGTGTGACAACCCCGCTGCAGCAGCGGGCGTGTTGCGGCAAATCTGGTCTGTATGGGGAGGAAGGCGGACTTGCATGGATTCTAGTGCGTAGGTTCCGTAGGAAGTCTGTTCTCGCAAAAGCACGATGCGATGATAATTGGAGTTGCGACGATCTCTGGGGCGACGATGCACGGACCAGCGGGGATCTCTCTCTCACAGCTCCTCGATGCGATGGCGTCTGGGATGACACTCGCAGCGACGTGATGCGGTCCGCAAGCAAGCGGTGCGGCATTCTCACCCAGCGACGACAGGCTCTGCGATGACACTCGCAGCGATGGTAATCTTCCCGCACCGGTCTGGTGCATCCCGCAAACGAAGGATGCGAAGGCGCTGCGACGATCTAGACCTTCGTAGCGGCGGGAATTTCCTCGCACTGTCGGGGATGCGCTCCGCAAGCGAGCGATGCAACAAAACTTGCAGAAAGTTTTTAAAGCTTGGTTTCCAGCTTCCCAACACAGGTACAACTTCCAGAGGCACCACAACTGGCCCAAGCACTCTTGGAAGGACATAACTCTCTCAGAAGAGTTCAGGGAAGCTGGGGGTAAAGTCCTTTTGTTCCTGGGACTTAAAAAACAGGGAGCCAGCTCTTCTCAGGCCCTTGGAGATTCCTTCAAGCAAGGGGACACAGCACAAAGCAAAGTCCTTCCCCTCTCCTTGGAGGTAAAGCAACTGCAGGTCAGTCCAGCAGAGTAACAGCAGGACAGTCTTCCTTCTTCAGTTTCAGCTTTCTCCTTTGCAGAGGTTCCTTCTTGATTCCTGGATGATCTAATTTTCTGTAGTCAGGGGCTCTGAGCCTGGTCTGAACCAGTTCTGGGTGTTCCTTGAGCACTTTGTTTTCCTGGTCTCTCCTTTCCATTCAGAGAGAGGGGCAGGGTTGTCAGCCGCCCAGCAGGAGGTGAAGCCCGCATTGTGGAAGGCAGGCACAGCCCTATTCAGGCCCAGGTGCTATCCTCTCCCACCACTCAAGATGCAGATGCAGTCATTCAGCCTAGGGCTGACCCAGCCAGATTCCTGGGGGCTCCCCAGCCCCTGTTACACTCAAACCAGACAGTCAATTCACGAACAGGCCAAGGCACACAGAAAGGCAAGACAAGAGAACAGCTACTTTCTAAAAGTGCTCTTCTCAAACACAGGATTTAAAAACAACCTTTTCTAAAAGATGTGTTATTAAGTTCTGAGTTCAGGGATACCAGACTTTTATGTCCTATCTTCCTCCTATGGGAAGATATGCTGGTAGCCAATGCAGCCAGCAAGATAGACTTACAATAGTGAAAAACGAAAATTGCTGTAATTCACTACCAGAGCATATCACCTGCACAAGTGCATGCTCCACCTTTCACATACACTGCACCCTGCCTAAGGGGGTACCTTGGGCCTTACATAGGGGTGACCAATGTGCACAGAAAGGGAAGGGTTAGGCCTGGTCAGTGGGGACACTGACCAGGAGGACATTGCAGTTCATAGGCTGCACACAGGCACTGTGGTGGCAGGCCTGAGACACCATTTTAGGGTTACTCATGTGGGTGGCACTATCAGTGCTGCAGGCCCACTAGTAGAATTTAAATCACCAGCCCTGGCACACTCAGTGCACTTTACTAGGGACTTCTTGGTAATACAAATATGCCAATCATGGATAATCACAATAACAATTTACAGGGAGAGCATATGCACTTTAGCCCTGATCAGCAGTGGTAAAGTGCCAACAGCCACAGGTCAGGAAAAACAAGGGAAGAAGAAGCAAAAATTTTGGGGATAACCCTGCAAAAAGGGCCATTTCCAACAGTGGGATGTCGGTGGATTCGCTGGCAGGTTGGGCAAACTCCTTGATGATGTTGAAGAGTTCTTTGCTGTTGTGTGTGTGGGTGGAGATTCTGTCTTCGATCGCTTTTTTACTTGTTTTTCTGATGAGTAGTGGTGGACTTTGGTGGCGGCTTTGAAGTTGATGTGGGCTTCTGTGGATTTGATGATCCTCGAGTCCTTTTCGAGGCGGTGGCAAGTGCGTCTGGACTCTTGAAGTTCAGTGGTAAACCATCTAGCTTTCTTGGCGTGGGGTTTGTTTTTCTTGAGGGGGCTAAGGTGTTGGCGCTGTCGGCGATCCATCTGTGCAGGGTTCGGGCTGCGGCTTTAGGGTTGTCGTTTTCAGCGACGGTCGGTAATGTGGCTGAAGATGATGGAGTTTCCTGTTGTGAATTGGGGTCAAGGGTGTGCCATGCTGAGTGTGTGGGTTCGGTCATGATCTGGTGGAGTCTAATGTTGTGGAGGTTGTCCAGGAGGGTTGTGATGCTGGGGTCCAGTTGGTTGTTGAGGTGGAAGTTGAGGTCTCCCAGCAGGGTGTAGTAGGTGGATGCGATGGCCTGCAGGGAGATGGTGTCCATGATGGATTCTGCAAAAGGTCTGCGGGGTCCAGGGGGTCGGTAGATGAGGGTTCCTTGGAGGGTGGTGGTGGGGCTGGCCACTATATTGAAGTGAAGGTGTTCCATCGGATCTGTGGGCTCGTCGGGAAGTGTGCTCAGGCGGAGAGTGGATTTGTGGACAATGGCGATTCCTCTTCCCGAGCGGTTGAGGCAGTCCTTCCTGGAGATCTTGATTCCTTATGGGATGGAGATAGTGATGTTTTGTCCCGAGGAGGTGTTGGTCCATGTTTCGGTGAGGAACGCTACGTTCTGGGTGGTGCTGTCGAGGTGGTCCCAGATTTCGGTGGCGTGTTTGTGGAGGGATCGGACATTGAGTATGCATTGCAGGGTCTTCGATTCAGGTGGGTTCTTGTGGGCGGGTTGCGCTTTATTTATTATTATTTTATTTATGCGATTTTTTTTTGTATTTTTTTTTTGGTTAAAATTTTTTTATTGAGCAATCACATAAAATTACAAAGATGGGCCCACAACCACACGGGCTGGCCGCTAAGTCACATAGCACGACACATGAAATAAACAATCATTTCCGAGGCCAGGCCAAATCATAGAATAAAATTGCTCCAGACATAGGACAGGATACAACAATTTTCTATAAAAAACATAAAAATAACAAACACAAAGACAAGGCGAATATAGTAATCAAGTCAGCCCAAATAGCAGAGGGGGGAGGTCACTAAACAGGAGAATCGACATAAATCAATGAGCTTCGGTAAGGCCGTGAGGGGGGGGAGCAGGGAGGACAGGAAAATCCTAGAACAGAGTGAAAAATTTCGGGAACGTCGGCCTAAGGAGACAGGGTAATATCGGAGGTGGCAACCAAGGGAGGGGTACAAATATCTCCACGGTATGCATTCCATTGACCCCAGATTTTCGTCCACGCCCCTGGCCTGCCCCTAGCCACGTAGACTGTCTTCTCTTGGAACATGGACCAGTCCATGTTGTCCTCCCACACCGAAACGTCAGGAGGTCGGGATACGCCCCAGAGTTGCGCAATATCGCGCTTCGCGACCATGTAACCCAGGGTCGCCCATCTAGTCTGGTCCACAGAGTAATCAGAGGGTTCCCACACATTCAGCAGGCATCGTCGGGCCTCAGGCCGCAGGGCAACACCCGTCACTACAGTCATTATCGCAAGCACATCCACCCAATAGGCCGCCACCACAGGACACTCCCAAAGTATGTGCAGAAAGGTAGCGCTCATCCCACAGCCACGCTTACACAAGCCATCCGGGGAAAAACCCATCACGACCAGACGCGGACCAGTCACATACACCCGGTGGAGGATCTTAAGTTGCACCAAACGAAGACGGGCGGGAATGGCGACCTCCTTTGGGGAGGAGAATGCCGACTGCCAGTCCTCGTCATCCAGTTCCAATCCATCACCGACCCACATCTCCCGGAGTCGGATCAACAAATCCGCACGATTATGAATCAGTTTCTTATAGATGAGCGAGATAGTGCTGTCGGGCAAGTGTCCATCTAGTATACGATCTTCAAGGGGGGAAGACTCGGGTAGGGTCACATCAGGAGTCAGAACCGAGGCCAAGGCATGTCGGACTTGCAGATACCGGAAAAACTCTCTATCACTCAAGTCGTATTTCGCCTTAAGGGCCTGGAACGACTTCACGCGACCATTCACACAAACGTCACCCACCTTACAAATCCCAATCATATCCCAGCGTTCAAAACCCTTAGTAGACCAGAGACATCCCAAACGTTCAGAAGCATAAAGCGGAGTCGCCAGCGTCAGTCGATTCTCCCACCCCAAACTCACATTCGCTGCACGCCATACCCTGACCGCAGCCCTGGACGGGCCCACAAGATGGCTCCCGGCCGATCTTGAATATAGCGCTCTATTAAAGTCCCCTCCCGGCAACTGGAGCCTATCCATCTCAAAAGCCGGATCGCGACCCGGCGAGTACATCGCGTGGTTAATGGCCGCGAGCTGGGCAGCCCAGTAGTATCTCTTGATGTCGCGGAGCGCCATGCCCCCGTCGTACCAAGGGATAGTAAGTTTCGCGAGGGCTATACGCGGGCGCCCGTCCCAAATCAATTGTCTTTGCAGACTCTCGATTTCTCTGAAATAAGTAGCGGGAATGTCGTCGAAGGAGTTCTGAAGGGCGTAGAGGAACCGCGGCAAGGACATCATTTTAAATAGAGCCGCCCTACCCAGAGGAGACAGGGGTAGCTTACGCCAACGAGCCACATCCAGTCGTAATCTAAGAAGCGGGGGGAGGAGATTGCGCTCAAACCGGAGGGAGGGGTCCTGGGTAATAAAAATCCCCAAATACTTGAAGCCAGACTGGACCACCTGGATAGGGAACCTGGCCGGCAAAGAGGGCAAAACACCCGAGAGAACATACACGCAGGACTTAGCCCAATTTATAACAAGGCCCGAGTTAGCTCCGAACGAAGTAAGAACATCAAATAAGACGTTCAAGGATTTACGCGGGGATGTAAGATATAGAAGAATGTCGTCCGCGTAAAGAGAGACACGGTCTTCAAAGTCCGGCGACCAACGGATCCCTTTGAGTGAAGGTTCCCATCGAAGCCACGCAGCTAACGGTTCCAGGGCCAACGCAAAAAGCAATGGAGATAAGGGGCAACCCTGCCGGGTCCCTCTACCAAGGCTGAAGGGGACAGAAACTCTACCGTTCACCACCACTTGCGCCAATGGTTCCACATACAACAACTTCACCCATCCAATAAATTCAGGTCCAAAACCAAATTTTTCGAGAGCTGCCCAAAGATAGGGCCACTCGACCGTGTCAAAAGCCATCGAGGCATCTAACGAGGCCAAAATGGCCGGTTCCGTCAGACGCCCCGCCCTCGCAACAGCACCGTAGAGACGACGTAGGTTAAGAGCCGTGTTGCGATGTGGGATAAATCCGGACTGATCCGGATGAACCAAGTCGCTAATGACCGTCAGTAGGCGGGTCGCCAGGAGCTTAGCCAGGACCTTAGGCTCAACATTTAACAGGGAAATGGGCCTATAAGACGAACAAAGGTCCCGCGGTTTCCCGTCCTTGGGAATTACGACTATCGTAGCAAGACGTTGGTCATACGGGAGAATACCCCGTTCCCGGGACTCCAAAAACATGGCACGAAGATGGGGCGCTACCTTGTCAGGGCGTAGCTTGTACAGCTCAATTGGCAATCCGTTCGGGCCCAAGGCCTTGCCCGAACGGAGCGAACGAATGGCAGTCGCTATTTCATCCGTAGTAAAAGGGGACTCCAACGAGACACGGTCTAGATCGGAAACACTGGGCAAAGCTATATCGCGCAGCAAAAGGCGAGAGTCAGCCACATCCCGTCCTGACACAGGGGTATAAACCACACGAAAATATTCTGCAAAACATTCCACTATTCCAACCGGGTCTGTCACTTCGACACCAGTCGACGACTGAATCACAGGCACCACACGATTCGCTCTCTCTTTCTTATCCAACCACGCCAGCAATTTACCCGCTTTGTCCCCCACATCATATAGACGACCCTGCTGTTCCCGAAACATCAGTCTAGCCGCATCCGTGACCAAGGATTTATAAGCAAATTGTTACAGACCCAGGGCGTGGAGTTTATCAGAGGTGACCTCAGACTCTAAGTCGGCCTCCCTCTCCGCAATCTCTGTCTCAAGGTCCACCACCTCCCGATTCCTAGCCTTCTTGGATTGAGCAATAAGGGAAAGGGCCTGCCCACGTATCACTGTTTTAAAGGCCTCCCTCAGTGACACAGCCGAGGAAACCGACCCCTCGTTGTCCAAAAAATAGGCATCTAAAGACTTAGTCAAAAGGTTTCGGGTCTCAGGGGAGGCAATATACCAGGGGTTGATAGGAGCCACTCGGCCCGCCGCCTCCACCCCAAACTCAAAACAAAGCCAGAGCGGAGAATGATCAGAGATGCCCCGGGGGAGGTGTCTGATCTCACGCACTGCCGGCGTCTGCGCCGCGGGCATCAGGAAATAATCCAGTCTAGACAGACTCCCATGGGCCCCCGAATGGAAGGTGTATTGGAGCTGGGTAGGATGCATGAGCCTCCAGCAATCCACCAAACCAAACGTGTCCAAAAACCCACCTAGCCATTGTTGGGCCGAAGGAGTATCCCTAGGGGGGTAGCGATCATGTAGACCGGAGATCACAGAGTTAAAATCGCCTGCAAGAAAAAGAGTACTGTCAGGAAGGTTCAGCAACACACGGCCCAAATCGGAAAAGGTGGAAGTCTGTAGGCCGGGGGGCACATAAACAGTAAACAAGGAGAGGGTACGACCCTCATAGCGACCCACGAGGACAGCATAATGCCCCCGATCATCAAGGATCACATCATCAATGGCTAGGGGGAGGGAAGCCCGAACAAGGATACCCACCCCCCTGGAACCAGTGGTAAACCCCGAATGTGCAGCAAGGCGATATCCCCACCTATTCATCGCACGACAAGAATTGCCCACCAAATGAGTTTCCTGCAAAAAAACAATATCTGGAGATAAACGGCGTAGACATTTTAACACCACGCTCCGCTTAATGCGATCTCCCAGACCATTAACATTCCACGAAACCAGCCTCAACCCGCTACCCCCCATCCCACACAGCAACGCCGAAACCCCCCCGTGATGAGCATGACATAACAAATATCAGAAGCAAGATTGATTCGCCTTGAAAACATAACACATAAACATCGAACATCCCAATCACCCACCCCCCAACAATTAAGAAAACACCCCCCACCCTGCACCCCTGCAAAATGCTAAATAGCCACCCCAACATGCAGTGTGCCTGTCGCCCAAGAACCCCTATTCTACAAAAAGAACCCCGGAGGAGGAAAGGCTCTGGCCCACCCGCCACCCCGAGTAGGACAGATAATGAGGAAAACACACAAACAGTAGAGGCACTGAGGCATTAAATCCCTGAAGAGTTTACTCTATTCGAGGGCCCAGACGTAGGCGGATTGTTCAGCTCTCCACGCCACCCTCAGCACCACCCGGGTGGGCGGCGGACTCAGTCCCAGGAGGTCGGTCAGGCAGAGAGTCCATCCAGTCATTTACAGAATCAGGCCGATCAAAGAAGAAGGTTCGGTCGTTGTACTCGACGCGCAGCCTGGTCGGAAAAAGCATGGCGTAGCGGAGCCCCATGTCTCGGAGACGTTTCTTGACATCACGGAAGCCCATACGCTGTCTCTGGACCTGTTGAGAAAAGTCCGGATAGAAGTTCACCGTGGCGTTCTCAAAGGCCACCGGGCCCTTCACACGCGATGCTTGCAGGATAGCGTCCCGATCCCTATAATGGAAGAGTTTCGCAACAATAGGCCTCGGCGGGGCACCCGGCTTACCCTTGCCCCCCGGAACACGATGGGCATGTTCCACTGCGAAAAACTTAGTCAAACCAGACGGGGAGAGGTGGTTCTGGATCAAGTCCTCAACAAGGAGATCAACCGAGTGAGGTTCTGGATTCTCCGGAACGCCGACCACGCGCACGTTACAGCGGCGGGCCCTGTTCTCAAAGTCCTCCAAGCGCCGGGTCATGAAGTCGTTCACCTTACGAAGGTTGGCGATCTCCGTCTGTATCTCCGAAACGTCTTCCACGAGACTGGATGACTTGAGATCCAACGACTTCACCTTCTATTTATGCGATTTTTAAAGCGCTGCAATTACCCATTGGTGTCTCGGCGCTGTGAACTAAATCTGATACCCGTAATGTAAATCTCTAAAGCAGTATTTTGTGTATTTTATTAATAATCAAGTCATTGAGAAAACAACCATGTCTTTAGTTGCTTTCTAAAGATAATCAGCGTGGGACTGGATTTTATGCTAAAAGGAAGGGAGTTCCATAATTTTGCAGCTGCGATGGTAAAACGTCTGTCTCCCCAGTTGACTTTCCTTGTTCTGGGTATATGAAGGAGATGAGCAGTATTGGAACGAAGCATTCTGGGGGTTGATAGAGGCTTGAGTCAACTCCTAAGAAATTCAGGTCCAGTATTATTTATTGCCTTGTAGACAATACAAAGGGACTTGAATTTCGTGCGACTTCTGACTGGAAGCCAATGCAGTTGATCCAAATATCTAGAAACAGAGCTAAATTTTGGAATGCCCAGTAAAACTCTAGCTGAGTCATTCTGTATCATTTGAAGTTTGGAGATGACCTTTTCTTGTGCATTGAGGAGGAGGGCATTGCAGTAGTCAGTGCGTGAAAACACCAGTGTTGAAATTAGTGTTTTTCCTGTAGTTGTGGGAAGATATGGAAGAAGTTTCTTTATTTTCCTTAAGATGTTAAATGATGATGAAACTACAGCGTTCACATGATGGTGGAAAAGGAGTTTATCATCAAATTCTGACTTTATTGACTGGTCCAGGTGGAGTGCCCATTTCCTCCGGCCACCATGAGGGAGACCACAAAGGCTGAATCTTACCAAACAGCATTACTTCCGTCTTTGATGAGTTAAGTTTTAGACAGTTGGAAGCCATCCAACTGCTGATGGCCCTCATGCCATCTTTGAAGTTTGCTGCTATCTTGGGACCGTTTTTATGTATGGATAATACCAACTGGGTATCATCGGCGTATGTTGTTAGGTTGATGTTATAGGCTTTTATTACCCTCGCTAAGTCCGAAACATAGATATTAAAAAGGGTCGGACTTAGCGAGGAGCCCTGTGGTAACTCCACAAGGAAGGATGAAGGTAGGAGAGGTGAATGTGCCTAACTTAACTGCCTGTTTGCGGTCAGCCAAGAAGGATGTAATAAGATCTCTGGCTTTGTGTTTAATACCGATGGCTTCGTCACGGCCGATCAAAGTAGAGTGATCGACCATGTCGAAAGTCGCCGATAGGTCCAACAAAATCAACACAGCCTGTCCGCCGTTGTCCATCGTGGTTCTTATTTCATCTGCCGCCTTGATCAGGGCAGTTTCTGTCCCATGACCTTGTCGGAAGCCGAACTGAGTATCATCTAAAAGGTCGTTGCTTTGAATGTAATCAGACAGTTGTTTATTCATGACGGATTCAAAGATTTTAGCTGGGAACGGCAAAGATGCGATGGGACGGTAGCTGGAAGGTAATAAAGGATCAAGCGATGGTTTTTTGAGAAGAGGTTTGATTATGGTGTTTTTCCAAATGGTTGGGTATGAACCTGTTGAAAACATGACGTTACAAATGTGTGTCAGTGGTAAAGTAATGATGTCTGGGATAGTGTTGAGTATAGAAGGGTGACAGGGGTCCAATGGGGAGCCAGATTTGATTGACGAAATTAATTTATGAATGTGTTGTGGATGTATCTTAGTAAATTCCGTTAGAGCTGTTGAGTTCAAGTTTGTTTGTGTGTTAATTGGTTCAATGATATTGAAATTTGGGGTGAAATCCTTAAATATAGATGTAACCTTTTCAGAGAAGAAGTCAGCCAGTGTATTACAGAGAGTTTGAGATGTTTTGATGGGCGGGTTAGATGGTTCAGCAAGATGGTTTACTACTTCGAACAGTCCGCTGGGTCCGTGGTCTTAGCGGTGCTGCAGGTATGCCAGCAGCAGTGATAGCTGAAGGGTCCGTGGGTGTCGGCTGGTGACGCTAACTTATAGTTGTTGTTGCGGCCTGGATTGAAGGCATGGAGTGCCGCTGGGTCATAGCATTGGCGGTGCTGAGATCCAGAGTTCCTGGCCTTGGTCGTGGGCGGGTCGCGAACGGGCACAGACGGGTTTCCCTTTGGAGCGGCGCGCCTGCTGCACAAGGCCACCATTAAGTAAGGGTTGGGTAGGGCTGGACAGCTGGGAAGCAGGAGCGGGAATTGGAACAGGATTGGTCATGGTGGTCCTGTTGTGGGGAGGGCCTGCGGGGGCAGCAGCGGCAGGGAAAAAACGGGCACGAAAGGAGGAATAGAGTGAAATAAGGCAGAGAGCAGGGATAGCACAGAAAATAGAAAAGTGCAGAAACAATTTGAAAAAGGGTGGAAAACGAGTGAAAAATGGACCAGACAACGGAGCGAAACAAAGTAGAACAGAGGTCCACTGGACCACCAGGGAGGCTAAGCGAAATAAGGAAATTAGGTGAAAAATTTAAGAAAGCAGAGAAAGTGCAGAACAAAAAAAGACAGAGGGAGAAGCAAATACAAGTGAAAAACAACAGAAAGGAGAGCGGAGCTAGGCAAAGGAGAGCAGGGGTCAACTAGACGACCAGGGATGTGGCACAGGTGATCCTGTGGGTGGAGGAGGACCTCAAACACCAGCACACACGAGAGTGCAAGTATAGGGGCAGGCCTCACTTAATGGTGGTGCTGCGAGGGAGGGGGAGCAATTTCACTGACAATGAGTCAGTGGTCTCTTGGCATGGCTACTCTTGTTTACGAATCCTGCAGAGCTGCCTGAGGGATTTGGTTCTCTATTTTCCCAGGATCCTCCAAACCATGACTGTATACCTGTCACCCATCTGACACCAGGATACCGATCCCTTGTAGAGCACTGTACTTCGTCTTTCTTCTGTCCTGAAGAGGCCTGCAGTTTCTAGGGAGAAACGCGTCAACACTTCCAATAGAGGAGTCTCTATAATTTCCAATCAATTCAAAAAGACATTCTTTGATACACACCAAGAAAATAGAGGGTAAAACAGCCACTCATGTGCATACATTCCACGGACCATCTCTGTTATGGAGGTCTGAAGAAAATAATTTCCTTCTTGGCACATTTATTGCTGGGTATTATATATATATATGTTTTATGTATGTGCAAGTTGGTGCTTTGATTGTCCCTTATATATGTTTTCTTATTTGTTTTATTTGTTTATGTTTAATGTTCTTGACAGCATTGTGTAACTCAGGTACCTACTCCAGGAGTGAACGATAAGCTAAGCTAAAAGGTTAAAATACATTTGCAGAAATTGTGTATACAACCTCAGTGATTAATTTATCTAATAATCGTATAACTAACAATACAAGAATCTGTTCCCACAATACACCACTTTTCATTTACAGGTATTTTAGCCCAGGTTATGCAAGGGGTTAGGGCTAACACCTTTACTTTTTTGTTGTTTACTGTTACTGGGAACGACAAATAAATCACATAATTGATATTTTGTTGAGTTTAAAAAGCGATTATTATGTATTTAGAAAATTCATTCAATAAATAAATAGTTTCTCTTGTTTACATGCTGATCCTAATATGTGTATCTCTGTAGTTATGATTTAGGCTATCACATTACTCATGTCTATTGACCTGAAAGGTTTGAAAAGTTTCTAAATTCACTTTTTACGCAAAATGCTATACTGCAAAAGACTTCAATAAAAAATAAAAATCAATCCCCTCCTTAATTGCGATAGCTTGTATTTTCACATGGTTTCCATTGCACAAAACAAATAGATGTAGACATCCCTGGTATTACAGCATTATATATTGTGGTTGCTCTCCACAAGACAATTTGTCTTAAGTCTGTCCTAAGTCTGTCCTACTACTTTTGCTATTCACAGGAGGCATTTAGTAGTAGTAAAGTTAGGATGTTGTCTTAAGTTTGACTTAAGACAGACTTAAGACAGACTTAAGACAAACTTAAGACAAACTTAGGAAAGACTTAAGACAGACTTAAGACAGACTTAGGACAGACTTAAGACAAACTTAGTACAGACTTAAGACAGACTTAAGACAAAATCCTAACTTTACTACTACTAAATGCCTTCTGTGAATACCAAAAGTAGTAAGTGTAGGATTTTGTCTTAAGTTAGTTCTGTGAATAGGGCCCACTCTGTCCTGTTCCTTCTCTGAAGTTACAATCATAAGATCCGAAGCAGCAGCCTTTACTGTGACATTGTCCCGCAACTGCACTTTAGTAGGACTGCTGATCTTCCACCCTCCAGGCCCAGCCCCACATGTTCTAACTACTCTCACGATACCATACCGAATTATGCACTTAGATACTCTAACTTTTTCAATTCTGGAGG
Organism: Lissotriton helveticus; assembly: GCF_964261635.1. Lineage (NCBI taxonomy): Eukaryota > Metazoa > Chordata > Amphibia > Caudata > Salamandridae > Lissotriton > Lissotriton helveticus. The sequence continues at coordinate 1,460,709,689 of NC_136065.1, read as the reverse complement.
ACCTCAAACTACATTTTGAGCACAGCACATGCCCCACAACAACCTCCCTCAAGGAGGACCTTAGAGCCTTTCAGTTCAATCAATTAGTTCAAGCCCCCACTCATAAACAGGGTCCTACCCTGGACCCATTATTTTCCAACTTCACTCTGGTGAGTTCAGACTTGCCAACACATTTGGCCTGGTAAGACCCTTTTGTATTGTCTTTCCAGCACTGTCCAACAATTCAAACAGTACCATAGTGAAAACACCACACAAAAATATCCTACACCAAGCAAGCAAAATAGAGCAAAACTCAACAAATAAAACAAGACCAAAATGACAAAAATTCAATATGTGGAACTGGAGTTATGATTTTTTTTTAAATAAACTGCAATATAGTGCCTAAAAGCATAAAGCATCAACCGTGGCTTTCTGGCCACGCTGGACCAAGTCAAAGTCAAAGTTCAAACTGACCCCGAAGGAGCGTGGTTTGGAAACAGTCCCAGATTAGTCCAGCTGTAGATTTACCTTCTCAAATTTTCTACGAGGAGTCCTGTACTTATTTGAGAGGGTTGTGAGTAGGCCTGGGCGGCAAATTCTGTTCCGCTCGCGGAATTTTCAGAATTTTAGTAATTTCGCATTTCGCGGAGAATGCTAAATTGCCCAAAATTCTGCGTTCTGCGTCTTTGCAAATGTTTTTGCTTATTTCCCCCCGAGCACACAACAGCAATTGCGAACAGGACAAAAGCATCGCGCACAAGCAATTCACCGTGTTCGTGGAATTTCTGCGTGTTCCCAGAGATTTTTTACAGTTTCGCGGACATTTACGTTACGCGATTACGCAAATTCCGCCCACCCCTAGTTGTGAGTAGAGGTGGGTGGAATTTTTAATTCCGCCGGTGGAATTGACGGAAGTTAGTAATTCTGCATTGCTCTTATAACACAAAATTACTAATAAATTCCATTGCTTTGCCAGAAATGGCAGAAAAGAGGGGGCTGAGTAAACCTCAATGTTTACTCTCAGGTGTGTCTGTAGTGTGATTTGGAAGCTCTGTTCGGAAAGAAACGATGTCATCCAACTCAGAGCGCTTCGCCTGATGCCACAAGCTTCTAGTCTTCGAAGCAGCAGCTTGTGTGATACGGTGTCAAACGTCTCCCTGAGATGCAGCAGGATCAGTGCGGCCGTTTGCCCTTCGTCTGCATATTTTCTCAGTGTTTCTGTGGCCATGAGTAGTGCTGACTCCGTGGAGTGGGCCATTCTAAAACCTGACTGAGAGGAGTGCTTAGGTTCCAACCCGGCTATATAATAGAGCTGGTGGGAGAAAGCAAAGAGTGCCTGAGACGGTCGACCAAACTGACATGCACACTTACAAGTGCACAGTCCATTCATTCTCCCCCCCTCCCATGGCCTGGCCCGCCCCTCCCTGCACAGGTTGGCCAGAGCTAGCAGCTAAAATGAGTAAGAGTAAGAGTAAGAGTAATATATGGTTTTATTTTTCAGCTGTTGGCTCGAAGCCAGTGGGGTGGAGGAGTCGCCGTTGGAGAAAGGAGAAGTAGCAGACAGAGGAGAGAGGCAGGAGCAAGAAGCTGGGAGCTTCAAGACAGTGTCGGAACTCTGTCAGCAAGGGCCAGGCTTGATGTAAGGACTGGGCACAGGTAAGACAAGCAGACATATTCAATTGGTTAAAATACAAGTCCCTGAGTAATGTGAAAAGTATATTTTTGAAGAGCACATATGAAGGTTTTTCTAAACATGTGAGGAATTGCCCTTGCTCACGGAACTGTAGAATGAATCCTTCTGCCAATGACATCAGGAGAGTAGCATTAAAGAGGGTGCTGACAGCGCAAGGAGAACGGATTTTATTTAAAGAAGGATAGTTTTTTTGTTTATTGTAGCAGGGATAGTTTTTTGTTTATTGTAGCAGGGATAGTTTTTTGTTTGTTGTACACACACCCGGAATATGAGGATTCAGTTATTTTCTTTCTTTAAAAAACTCTCCCCTGTGTTCGGGGCATCTTCTCATAGATTGGAGGAGATGGATAAAGGGATGTCCTGTAAATGAAAAAATAATTATTGAGAAACCAGCATGTAATACAGACACTAGAGATATTTGTGTGAATGGACTTCTACGTGGTTCATTTAACAAACTGAAACATGGTACAGTACAGCCTCAGATGCATGCTTGTCCACCTTTGAAAGCATATACCGAAGTTCAAGTAAGTTTTTACAGAATCTGTAACACCCATGTTGCTTTTCGTATGTGAAAAAGGAAAAGCGTTTCCATAATTTACGTGCAAAATGTTCATATCTCTGCAATCTACTGAGAAACCTAACAGTGCACAGCCATCCAAGATGGAAGCTACTGCTGCCTGTCACTCTAAGTGAAAATTTACTGGAATATAATCACTTTGTGGATAGCAAATCACTTTGGATTATTGGATTTAGTAGGATTACTTTTTAAGATATTCGTTTCCCCACCACGGTAGGTGCAGGAGAATACATTGAGCATCTCAAGCTCCAAAGCATTTAAATGTAATATGAGCATCTGAGAGACAAAGATCCTCTTGGAAATGCAATGGTATTAGTGTAATCTTAAAGACATGCCTGTAGTATCCATAACAGTTAAGTACAGCAATATAAATGTTGGCGTCTTCTTTTAGATTGCAAAGTAATGTAATAAAGCACAATGTATTTTACAACACAGATGGAGCTAAAAAGACATGACACGTTTGCTTTTGTAAGACAGCACTGTCTCATCCATGCGTTAACTCCCAGGCACTGGTTCTAATATAGTTGAACATCATGGTGAGAAACCCACCTTGAATGTTGGTACTAATCTACAATACAGTACGGACCTACAGATCGGTATTCCTGAAGATTACACCTGTGTCCATGAGGATAGGCATACTCTGGGTCGAGGGTTGGGGGGTCTAGCCATAGTATTAATGGTTTAAATGTCTTTAATCAGTTTCACCAAGAAGAACATTGTAAACGACATAATATGCTTCACCTAGGTGAGATTCCACAGTTCCTAGTTTAAGTGGTCAGCAAATGAAACAAAAACTCTTTTTACTCACCCCTCCCTCTAAAAACACTCAGGATGCTACCCAGCCACGGCCGCTCCATTGGTGCCAAGGGGCCACACCCCCCCAACCTTTTGCCCCTCAGACAGAACAAAGGTCAGCCTAACAGACACTGTTCATTTTCAGGTCAGGCAGCGAGGAGCCAGCCATGAGCTAAATGCGCAGACTCCTGGCTGCCTGAGCTAAACTTTGCTGGGCTGAGGAAGTCACAGCTCCTATCAGTGTGACCTCCTCAGCTTAGCAAAGGTCCCTGAGGCCCTTCCCTTTGTGGCAAGTGTGGTAAATAAATAAATAATACCCTATTTTTGAATGTATAAATGAATAACAGATAGCTCAATAAATAAGAGTCAAAATTCGAGGTAGTAGGAGTTTCGCAGGTTTATTACAGCATAAAGGACAGGAACAGGACAACCTGCATAGGAATAGGATGACAGGGCCCAGCAGCGCTGCTGGTGTCAGGATCGGGACAAGGAAAAGGACGACTTCTTCTTTCAATAACAGTGCATGAGCATATATACATAACGCAAACACATATCATTACATTGCAATAGGCGTAGCAGTGGGTGGAGCAGAAGGTGTGACGCGTAGCAGTCGCGAAAGATAAGGGTAAAAAAGAGGTGTAACAGGGCGTATACATAGACATGTGATGCAAACGTAACAGAATATGTCATGAATGGGGCGGAAACCATGGAGGGGGCTACCTAAGGAGCCGGGACCTCTAACCTGATGGTGCGCGCAAACTAGCAATGACGCATCACTAGGAGAAGCTGGGGGCTTCGAACTCTGTGATAGGAGCAGAGACTGAAGTCTGGAGAGTCAGGGCGACATGTACCTAAACAGTATCTAGTATCTGATGTTTAGAGAACATGTTGATATAAACTAGAAGTTAGGAGGGGAAAGGCTAACTTGATTCTAAGACTGGACCATGCATTATTCTACATGTAGTGCGTGATGAAGAATATTAAATGACCATTAAATGCAGTATTTCTCTAACGTGGAGACGTGAAGGCTAGACAATGACGGAAACTATCGATGCGATTCAGTAGCTTAGGAATGCAGAGAAGGAGGACTGAACTGATAACTGGAACTATAACATACTTTTGGCAGACTCAGAGGCTTAGCCAGGCTGGACCGGGCACTGTGAGGCAGGAAGTAAGTGAAGGGTCGAGGATACAGGTGGGGGCTGTATCGCTCCTCAGCGAGGCTTTAGGAGACAGGAGCTGAATCTTGTGTCCAGGCCCTTTTGAGGCCTAGAAACGGGGACTTTACAATGGAATAACGTGCACACTGAGAAACGTGGCAACGTAACTTTACATAGGCCTGATATTCGTAGTATTCACGAGGACTAGAAACTGGCATATTAGAGATGGACACAACTATAATTGCGTCATCAATCGAACATGGGGAATACATATGCATATTTAATCATGCACACATAACATATGATGGATGACACGTAGGGACACAGAACATGGCAAAATTTACTTTTCCACATTCCCTCCTTGTCACTACGTTTCCATCAGGAAACATCAATATTCATGATACCATCTATCATTTCATACAGTATCATTTGCTCGTCTCGAATTATCCTGGAACGGGATTTAGAACAGGGCTTGGGACTAGGAATACAAGAGGTAGCACAAATGCCGCAAATCGCAGGGCCACATTGTATACAGAGACAGCAGCTGAATATGATCGCTACTGCAATACCTAGGAAGGACAAGACTTACCATCCCCAGGCGGAAATTATATTCCAGAACCAACCGGACCATGTCCAGGTGCCTGGATCTTGGTGTAACAGATGGGCAATTTTATGGAGTCTGGTTATAGCTGAATAAACAGACGGCGCGTTATTTGGAATGAAAATGCAGCAACTAGATCCGATGACTCTACAGGCCCCGCCCCTATCGGCCAGTATGACGTCAAGGACGAGACGATTTTGCAAAACGACAAATCTCATAGCAGATTGCTCTTCAGTTAAATTACCTAGAGCAGAGGCAGTCTCATTTACTACAGCTTCAAGGGTTCTGGTTAACCTACGGATTAGCTTACTATTCTGGATAGGTCCTATAAAGAAGAAGAAACCTCTGTTGAAATCTGTATACTGTTCTAGAGCAGTTTCAGTATAATCGACAATTGGGGACTCCCTTCTATGTCTAACGTGTATTAGATGTGTGTTTCTATGATAATCAGGTGGGGCTAGGAAAACAGGTGGCAGTAGGAAGGCAATGTAACAGGTTCCCTCCCAACCGAGGGGCAGACGAACATATGCAGTTTGACCACAAATAAAATAAGAATGACGTGAAGCTTTGAAAATAGATTTCCCACTGTCACTATACTTGACAATAGTAGTACAATCACTATGTCCTACATGTACAGAACCATAATTACGGACACATAATTCACCTTTGACTGGTAGTACTGAAATAGCAGGTAAGTCTGGAGTAGTATCAGACTGAACATTCAGGACCATGAAATTCGAAGAATAATTACCTAAATTATACACTTCATTTTCTAGATCTAACCCGGTTCTGTGGGGGAGACCTTGCTTGTCTGGAAAACATGTATTGTTAAGAAAAGACATATCTGTTGAGGATGACGTTAACGTGGACCATGCTCCACACGAACCATTATGTGAGAATGGATAAGGAAAAAGTGGCAGAACTCCCTTCGGTGTCTGGAAAGGGGGGAGTCGACCACACACCCAACAATTAGTGGCATTGCTGGTCTGGTGTGAGTAATGTAACATGCGGATAAAAGTATTATTTCGCATAGCGAGGCGGTAAGAGAATTCATGAGGAGGCAGATCACTAAACGTGTGCTCTACTGTAGCATTAGCAGACTTATTTACATGAAGAACTGGAAGATACAGGTAAAATGCATAACTGGTGCAGGAAATCATAATACTGAGAAATAATATGAAACATAGAAAAACGATACATCGGATTGAGTTTTGACTAACTCTCTCACTATGGGGGTCTATTTTATACATGTCAGAAACAGTCTAACCGTTTCACCTAGGGGAGGACTTAGACAATCAAACTGACTGACTTATTTTACTAGACCTTAACTTGAATTTATACTCCTGTTGCGGAGTTTTCTCTAACAGGGGAGGGTTTGTAGCAATGTCTTTTGCGGGACAGTCCTTGAGAACAATATTTTGGCAATCCTTCAAATCCTGGGAAATGTTCTTTAAGACGGGTTTCAGTCCATTAAATTGTTTTACATGAGAAAGGTGCACCCAGCCTTTGCGACCTTCCAACTTCACGGCTGTACGGGTGGTGAGGAGGACCTGTCGGGGCTCCTTCCAGCGGGGCTCCAGCGGACTTGATCTGTCAAAGTTGCGGACCATCACCATGGATCCTGGAACGATTTCATGCGGTGCCACCTCGGTATTGTCTGGAAATGCGGCGGCAACCTGTGAACGACATGAGTTGAGGGCAGACATCAAGGAAGCTAGGTAATCTGTCAGCAAATTACTTGAAACATCGGTAATACTTCGGGGTCTAGGAGTACCCCACATGTTAGGGGGGCGGCCGAAAACGACCTCATACGGGGACAGACCTGATCTGGAATGTGCGACCATGCGCATATAAAATAAAGCGACTGGCAGAGCTACTAGCCAGTCCACACCTTTTTCTTTGCATACTTTGGCGATACGGATTTTCAGGGTCTGGTTATGTCTCTCTACGAGACCGGCTGCTTCAGGATGGCGTACACAATGAAACTTCCACTGGTACCCTAACAACAGGGAAACATGCTTCATGAGTTCAGATGAGAATGGCTGGCCGTTGTCAGAATATACGACTCTAGGGAGTCCATAACGGGGGAAGAACTCACGAACCAACTGCTTAGCAGTGGTCGCGGCTGTGTAATCTGGGACTGGATATGCTTCTGTCCACCTGGACAAAGCGCATACAACTACAAGGACATACTTGAAACCTCGACATCGCTCCATCTGAATATAATCCATCTGGAGGACTTCAAACGGGTGGTCAGGGGGCTGGAATCCACCTTGTTCCACCGGGACACTTTTACCTGGATTAAACTGACAACATATCATACAAGTACGGACTTTCTGCTTGGCTGCAGCTCGTAAATGCTTGTTGAACCAAATGTTCTGGATACTGTCTAACATAGCTTTTTCTCCTAAATGTGCTGGACTATGTGCGGTATTAATAATGACTTGAACCATAGAGTCGGGGAGAAACCATGTGGCTCTACCCTTTGTTAACCATCCTTGATCTGTCTGGACCCCTCCTTGTTCGGACCATTTCTTGATTTCTTCGGGAGTAGCATGTAACTGGATATCTATGACATCTTGTGTACGGTCCTTAACTGTCATGCATGTGGTCGGATCTGGAGTATGTGTCTGATTAACTGGAATGTCTGGAGTCTGTGCTGTAAACTTGGCTGTGCGATCTGCTAGATCATTACCTTGGGAAATGGGGTCAGTAACTTTCGTATGTGCTTTGCACTTCATGATAGCGATAGATGTCGGTAAATGTATGGCATCTAACAGAGTTTGAATAAGGAGACCATGCTGAATCTTGGTTCCATGAGAAGTCATGAAACCTCTCTCCTGCCAGAGCACTCCGAAGTCGTGGACGACTCCAAATGCGTAGCGTGAATCTGTGTAAACATTAACTTTCAAGTTCTTGGCGTGTATGCAGGCTTGGGTCAGAGCAACTAGCTCTGCTGCTTGAGCAGACAGGGTGTCAATACGGTGTGTCTCTATAACTTCAGTATCAGTAGTCACTGCATACGCGGCGACTAGTTCTCCTGTACTTGTTCTCATACATGAACCATCCACATAAAGTGTCAGGTCGGGGTCTGGTAATGGAATATCTGTCAGATCTTGTCTTGGCTTTGTCGTAATGTTAACTACTTCCACACAGTCATGTGGGTCAGGATTCGAAGTAACTGATGGTAACAGTGTAGCAGGATTAAGGATGTTGCAGCGTCTGATTTCTATGTGTGGCTGGAACAGTGTCAATTCATAACCTGTTAAACGTGCAATTGTCAAGTGCTGAGTTTGTGTTCGGTTTAAAAGAACTTCCACGGAATGTGGAACTTGTACTGTCAAGGAGTGTCCTAAGACTATGGAATCACTTTGTCTGATAGCTAGTGCTGTGGCTGCAACTGACTTGAGGCACGCAGGCAGAGCCTGGGCTACAGGATCTAATGTGCTCGAAAAATAAGCACAGGGCTTGTATTGTCCTGCTTGATCTTGTGTGAGAACAGATAATGCTGTACCTTCACGTTCAGTAACGAAAAGTGTAAAAGACTTACTGTAGTCCGGTGTCGCTAGAACTGGAGCTTGGCATAGGGCTTTCTTTAACTCATTGAAACTAAGTGTGTGTTCAGATGTCCAAGGGAGGACAGTCGATACGGCTGCCTCCTGTGTCGTTAACTGTATCAGTGGCTTGGCTAGAAATGCATACTGAGGAATCCATTGTCTGCAGTAAGAAGTAAGGCCAATAAAAGCACGTACCTCCTTCTGGGTCTTGGGCTGAGGAAGACTCGCTATTAACTGGATACGGTCTGGTGTCAACTGCCTACCCCTCTTGGACAGTAAGTGTCCTAAGTATACCACTTGCTGGACACAGAATTGAAGCTTAGAAGGGGACACCTTGTGCCCCATCTTGGCTAGGAAATACAAGACTGTAAGGGATGCTTGCTCGCAAGCACGTTCAGAATGGGCTGTGATCAGGAGATCATCGACATACTGGAGCAGGGCAGTGTCAGTTGGCATGTGAATGTTGTCTAGTTGTCTCTTGAGTGCTTGACTGTAAATACTAGGACTTTCTGTGAAACCTTGAGGAGCGCGTGTGAACATATAGCTCCTTCCATTTAAACAAAATCCGAAAAGGAACTGGCTGTCTGGATGAATAGGGACACTGAAAAATGCGTTCTTGAGGTCGATTACAGTAAAGAACGTGGCTTCGGAATCAATGGCTGTCAATAGGGAAGAGATATCTGGAACGACTGGGTACTGAGGAATAATACATTTATTAAGTTCTCGTAGGTCAATCACTAATCGATATACTGGGGGTGCATTTGGATCAGTACGTTTCATGACTGGAATGATCGGAGAATTACATACATTGGAGTCAGTTTCTACAACCACTCCTTGAGCAATAAGCTCGTCAATAATTTTGGATAAGGCTGCTACAGCCTCAGGTGGCAATCTATACTGTCTGATCCGTGGTAACACTACACCTGGCTTGAGAGTCACACGATGGGGTGTGATTTGCATGTAACCTACATCAGTTGGACCTTGCGCCCATAAGTGCTGCGGGACATTAGACAGTCTTGAATCAAAATCTCGTAATACATAGTGACCCTTAAAGTCACGTAGGAACAATCGTATTCCCTCTGGGGAACAGCATATAACTGCACCTAACTCTTTCAGTGTTTTAATGCCTAATAGATTTTCTGGACATGACTTAGTAAGTAACAGATCAGTAGTGCGGGACAATGGACCTACTTCTAGAGTAACTGGCTTTAAAATCTCATTTACGATAGGTTTTCCTGAAAATCCAAGGGAAACATTTCTTGAGCCTGAGAGCGGAGCCCCTGGAACTTCGGCGTGACTAATTGTGGTCCTACTTGCCCCTGTATCAATCAAAAACTTTCTGTCTTTCCCTAATACTTGACTGTGAACATAGGGACCTTCTTGATCTACAGGTATCTCGATGAGAGGCAAGCCTACCTCCCTCTCTAGGCTGTTTCATGAATACTGCTGGTACTCTGGATACTCAGACTGTGCATACTGGTACATCTGCTGTGTGACGTGCTGTGTTGCAGCAATAGGCTGCGGTGCGGTAACTGTCTGTGGTGCATTCTGTGGCTGAGGAGTCTGTGAAACTTGTTCCTGTCTAGGCGGACGTGGTCTTTCTTTAGTCTTACCAGTAGCTATGTTGTGTTTCAGAACTGCACACTCATTTATAAAATGACCTGGCTGTTTACAATAATTGCAATTCCCTTTAACGGGAGCTGCAGGATGACTGGCTTGATTCGGACCCCTCTTCTGACTGTCTTGAGGAACAGATTGTGCAACTAGTACTTTCATTTTCGTGTCTTTCATACGTTTTCTCTCGTGTTCTTGTTCTTCTCTGATTCTATTCTGGTGGTATTGAAGCATCTGCAACATCTGGGACGGGGTATTAGCTTGCCAGGTACTTTCGACTTTCAGAACTCGATTTTTAATTTGTGGGCTTGAATTCTCGACTAATTTAGTAACAAAAAGGTGAGGGTATGACTCACTACTTGTCTTGAGGCCACTGTTAATGCTAAAACATTTTTCAAATCTAGAATAAAAATCACTAATATCTTCGTCTTGTTTCTGTTTACAGGCTGAGATTGCATCCCAGTCTTCTTTTCTAGTTGTCAATAATCTGGGTAAAACTTGTATTAATAATTCCGGTAATTCTTTACATTTATCTCCAAGACCGGTACCTGGTACTCGTGCCTTATCTTCAGCTTCTAGAACTGCCCAATCGATCTTTTTCTCCCCCACCTCCCATTCTTTTTCCTTGAGCTTTTCATACACCCCTGCGGGCAGCAGAACCTTTAACATTTTGATTATATCTGGATACGTGTATTCTCCCATACGGAGCATGTCTTTTAATTCTCTATGGAACCCTGCTGGATCTTTGTCATGACAGGGGATTAATTTCTTCATCTCGAGGAGTTCCATCTTTGTAATCGGAGTGTAAACAAACACTCGTTCTAGTTCGCCACCCGTTCCTCTAACTGGGTGGACTTCTCGTAACGGATTCTGTCTCTCCATGTAAAATGGTTTACTTTCTGGGGGTGAGACATGAACAAAATGCGGGTTCAAAAACGTTCTATATTTGTGACGCTGTTCTAGAATGACACTAATTAAATCGGTACCTAGACCTTTCCATCTATACTGGAGTAACTCGTTCAGGACATCATGTAACGGGCCTGGATCAGAGTGCTGACCCTCATACAATGTAATGAGGTACTGGATCATATACATACCCACCAGTCGTTGCTCGGCTGGGGGCAGTTTCAGAAACATTTGTGCCACTATTTCGTCTGGAAAAGTGATAGAATCAGTAATCCATCGGACTGCTGATCGGGCTAGTTCTTGTTCATGCATGGTACTTAACTCACTATAACCGATTCGTGATTTCAGAATGTGATCGGTAGCTTGAAACACTTGTTCTAGAGAACCTTGTTCTGGTGCTGGATGATGGAAAGTAGACTTGGGTTCTAGGCGTAAATGGCGATCTGGAAATCTAGGTTTTCCTACATACGCTATTCTGGCGGAATTCTCGTCGTCTATCTCTTCAGTATCAGAGTTACTTTCTTTCTCGCTTACTTGTGCTGCTTTACGTTGTTCGTGTATCTTCATTATTTCTCTACGGATTTTCTTGTACATACTCTCCATAGCACCGACGGTCTTGTGCTTACCCTCGGCTATATTATCACTCCACCTTGTCAGGGTTCTCATTTCAGCCGGATCTTTAGACGGGTAATCTTGTTCTCTTATTAGACAATTTATCAGAAACTTTAATATCATGAGCTGGATCTCGGCTTTCCTTTGAGACATGGCCTCGCTAATGCTTTCTGGATCATCCCCTGTACGGATGAAACGATATATTCTGTCTAGATCTTCTTTCATATTCGGTAAGGTGACTAGATACTCGGCCACCTTTCTTACGCGGAATGAATATAAAACCATATTATCCTCGCCTGGGACTGGATCATAGCCGCATTCGGCAAGGGATTTTCTTATTTCTGCTACAGTCTGATGTCTGGGCGTACGCTGTGACGCTTGTGCATGTAATTCGGCTGTCGTTAAACGCTTGTGTGGCGGCGGGGTTTGAGGAGTACCTCCCCCTGCGGCCCCTAAACTAGAGTCGTCTACTGAGGCTCTTCGTCCTGGCAGAGTGGGAAATGGAAATGTAGGCTGGACTTGTATGGCGGGCTGGACCGGGGGTACCGTAACAGGTACTCCGGTGTCTGGAGGAGCGGGAAGTGCCTGATTTACAGGGACTGGCGGAGCGCGAACAGGATTTGCATATTCTGGGACTGTGTCGTCCAAATAGGACGAAATAAAAATATCAGCTGCGGTCTGTTTGTGACGTAGCTTGGTCGGAACTAATGGTGGCGGGAAATTACTGGATGCCTCTGGGGTCGCTTTTGGCAAGCCCTCGGCAAGGAGAGGATACATACCCCTAATAAGGGCATGCCTCTGTCTGTCTGACTGTTCGGCTTTGACTTGTTCACCTATCTCGATTAGTTCTTTTTCTTGTGCTCGTTCTAAGGATTCTCTACTTAATTCTGACTTTCTGATTTCCTTTTCAGTTCTTTTATGAGCTTCTTTGCGCCATAACTCGATGGCATCTTTCTGTGACTGTCTGGCTTTCTTTTTCCATAATGCTTCTTCTACTCGCATGATGCATTCGGCATCCCATGTACCCGATACGGGCCATCTATACTTTTCTTCTAACTGTTTTGTATACTCTACCCATAAATCTAGATACAATATGGCGCTTATGCCATGCTTCTGATACATAAAATGACCTGGACTGTCCCTAGGCGGAACTGGAACTGCTGCTTCCAGCAGACCCTTTCTGGTTTTTAACTGACGTAATTTCGAAAAGAGCGGCATGACTGAACTATAATCTAGACACAATACAATACACAATGAACACGATACTTATTCCCCATTCATACCACGACATTAAAATACATGAAGAACATTTAAAAATAACAGTTCGAACAGAATACTACCTGGAATACGGAACACAAAATACATGAATTTTCTCGAGAACAGAACTGACTAGAACAGGAACTAGATGCACTGCTGAAACAGTACGAAGCTTACCGGTCTCATAAAGAGACACGTCAGGACCCGCATCCACCGAAGTGGACACTTCGTTTGTGGGTCTGTGTACCACCAACCCACGGACCAGAGTCAATTAAATTGACCCTGTCTAGATACTACCCCAGTAACGGTACTCACCGGGCAGCAAGAACGGAAGGCCTCAGACTGGACGGGACTGCTTGGACGCCGGACGGGCGAACTTCGGACTTCAGTTACGGGTGGGCCTCCGGATACCTCGGACCTTGGACTCTCGGCTTGGGCTCTGGTCGGGACTCGCCGCGTTCCTCCACCGTCTCGTTTGGATGCTGGACCGCCTCCTCCGTCTCCTCCGTGGGCCTGAGGGATACTTGAAGCAGAAATATCTGCCGGTGCGCAGAAGAGTTCCGTCACGACTGCAGAGGGTCAGGGGGTCGGCGTGGCTTCACCGACGCGTGGGGAAAGGGCAAGTCCCTGTTCGGGCGCCATTATGTGGTAAATAAATAAATAATACCCTATTTTTGAATGTATAAATGAATAACAGATAGCTCAATAAATAAGAGTCAAAATTCGAGGTAGTAGGAGTTTCGCAGGTTTATTACAGCATAAAGGACAGGAACAGGACAACCTGCATAGGAATAGGATGACAGGGCCCAGCAGCGCTGCTGGTGTCAGGATCGGGACAAGGAAAAGGACGACTTCTTCTTTCAATAACAGTGCATGAGCATATATACATAACGCAAACACATATCATTACATTGCAATAGGCGTAGCAGTGGGTGGAGCAGAAGGTGTGACGCGTAGCAGTCGCGAAAGATAAGGGTAAAAAAGAGGTGTAACAGGGCGTATACATAGACATGTGATGCAAACGTAACAGAATATGTCATGAATGGGGCGGAAACCATGGAGGGGGCTACCTAAGGAGCCGGGACCTCTAACCTGATGGTGCGCGCAAACTAGCAATGACGCATCACTAGGAGAAGCTGGGGGCTTCGAACTCTGTGATAGGAGCAGAGACTGAAGTCTGGAGAGTCAGGGCGACATGTACCTAAACAGTATCTAGTATCTGATGTTTAGAGAACATGTTGATATAAACTAGAAGTTAGGAGGGGAAAGGCTAACTTGATTCTAAGACTGGACCATGCATTATTCTACATGTAGTGCGTGATGAAGAATATTAAATGACCATTAAATGCAGTATTTCTCTAACGTGGAGACGTGAAGGCTAGACAATGACGGAAACTATCGATGCGATTCAGTAGCTTAGGAATGCAGAGAAGGAGGACTGAACTGATAACTGGAACTATAACATACTTTTGGCAGACTCAGAGGCTTAGCCAGGCTGGACCGGGCACTGTGAGGCAGGAAGTAAGTGAAGGGTCGAGGATACAGGTGGGGGCTGTATCGCTCCTCAGCGAGGCTTTAGGAGACAGGAGCTGAATCTTGTGTCCAGGCCCTTTTGAGGCCTAGAAACGGGGACTTTACAATGGAATAACGTGCACACTGAGAAACGTGGCAACGTAACTTTACATAGGCCTGATATTCGTAGTATTCACGAGGACTAGAAACTGGCATATTAGAGATGGACACAACTATAATTGCGTCATCAATCGAACATGGGGAATACATATGCATATTTAATCATGCACACATAACATATAATGGATGACACGTAGGGACACAGAACATGGCAAAATTTACTTTTCCACACAAGGGGAAGCATCACTGATTGCCTCGCACCTATGCACTTCAGTTTTAATCCCTGAAGCGCCCAGGGTCAAGTGTCAATAATTGAAACTTCATCATGGCCTGAGAAGAAGAATTGGTGTGGAAAGGCACGGGAGCAGAGCCTGTTTTAATCCCGTGGAAGGAGGTGCGTCTCATGGAGTAGGTAAACATATCAGCAAATCAAAAGGGAGAGAGAGGACTAGGTAAGCCAGTCCGGGTCCCCTGGTTATATGTAGGAATATCAATATAGGACTAGCTACGTTGTATTTAGTGGAACTCAGAAGGTATATCTGCGGGCAAACCCTTAGGTTTGGACATGAAGCCCTCACACACCAACCTAGTTGGTGTCATGCTTCATCATCGGGCCCACCACAGTGACACCGAATGTGTCCCGGGTGTGCTGCGACTCCAGATTACTGAGGAGCTGGTATTCTTGCTGAGTGTGCAGTGCTAGTGAAAATGAGGGTGAAAGGTTAAAAGCTATACAGGTGGTCCCAGTTCCCGAGGGTAAAAGGTAAATTTAATACCTGGGCCCCTGTTAGCAAAATAAAAAGGCTGTGGACGATATGGAGTGTATTAAGAGCTCCTACGTCCTTGTGGTCACAAGGACGTAGGAGCTCTTAATACACTCCATATCGTCCACAGCCTTTTTAAGAGTGGACCGCGCTGCACTTTATCAGGATGGTTAGGCCATTTATGTTAAACGGATAGTACCCTGAGAGGAGTGTCTACCATTGCACATCTGGAAAGAACCAACAGCTACACTCCAATGGTCTCCATTGCGTAAAGCATGAGCTGGTTTGGCATCCCAAAGGGCCCACCACCCGTTTGTGTGTCCTGTGTTGTAAATGCTGTAGATAGAAGTAAGTCACTGATTCAAACAAAATCTCATGAGAAAGATCATGCAGAAATGCACACATAAACATAAATGTTCAACCAAGCAGGAAGTAGTCCACAGTTCCAAACATAGGGAATAGTGGTCAGTCTGTGACCACACCTCCCCACCCTCTGGGGTCCACCACCCAACCACGAGTGGTGCAGTCTATGGTAATACTTGCCCAGCTGCATCACGAAGAGTCAGTCTTAGCCAATGCCCCCCCGGGATCAAATCCAATGCAGCCTGCTGACCTTTGGCAATGGTGATGGGGTCTGGTTGAGAAGATTTCCTCCTAGGCCTGTGGGTTCACCCCCTAGGACAACCACCAGTAGGATGGGATTGGAAGTTCTGGGTTGTGGTACCGTTGACAGTTGAACCCCCAGTACATTGCAGGCTTCTTCCAGTGATCTCAGCTGGAGGAGCTTCCATTCCCAAAATGCACCTCTTTTGCAGGGTAGACACCGCCGGGTCCTGGTAGAGGGTAGATGTTTTTTCCTTCAATTGAAAGTCGTGCATGCACACCAGAATGTCTGCAGGAGGGGCTGTTTCTGCCTGTGGGGGTCTGATCCAATGAGCCAGGTCTATTTTTATCTCCATGGTTGGAGAAGTGTCAAGAAGTGCCCAGAAGAGATCCGTGACGAAGTCAACTAGATCCATGCCCTCTGCTTTGGAGGATACACTCCTGATCCAGGTGTTGTTCAGGCACGATCTGTTCTCCAGATCCACAGCATGCGCCTGAAGATCCAGTTGCTGATTACGTAGGTGTAGGGTGTAGGGTTTCCTGCTGCAGTGTTTCTATGTCTTCCACATGGCTGATGTTGTGTTCCTCCAGAGAGGCCACACGGTCCCCAAGTGAATCCATTTCTCTCCTGAGCTCCCTGATGTCACTGGACAGGTTCTTTTTGACCGCTTGTAGATCCTCTTGGAGGGAGGTGAACAGAGACTTGAGGAAGGAGCGAGTTACTGGTTCCTCTGAGCCATCTTCATGCAGTGTACATGGAGAGACAAGTGATGGGGGGTCCAGGCAAAATCACCTGGGCCCCAGCAAGTTCCCACACTGGGGTCCTTTGTAGCAGGGTCTAGTGGAATCCGGTAGTCTGGGCAATGACGAAGTTACCAAGCAGTGGCAGGCTCTCCAGGCCACAACCTTTCCCAGTGGCCCCCCCAGTGGTGCCTCTCAACGTGGTGAAGGTAAGTTGGTCCCTGGCCTGTGGTGCCTCTAGGACCCGAAGTGCATCACTGGTCACCCGCGCAGATACGCTCCACAGCCAAGCTCACACAGGGCTGGTGGGGGGCACCAGCATTTCCAGGAGTGTTCACAACAATGATTCTTTTCTTGTCACTCCCAAGAGAAGGCAGCAATAAAGGTGTGCTCAGTGTCCTGTGTGTGCTGGTCCTGGCCTTTCTGGAGGGCTTTGGGATTGTTACTGCTCCTCTGTATGTGTTTTGGCCCCCAGCGGCCCTACAACCTAGCATGTCTCAAGGGGAGCCCATAACCTTGTCCCAACCAGTATCTGACGACTAGGTGCCTGGATTATCTGTTCCCTGTGGCTCCCAGGGCCTGGTTCAGACCACCACGCTCACCTCTAGCCATAGGCCGCTCCCCCAGCCAAAGCAACTTCTAGGCCCAGCTCAGTCCCTCCATGGGCTTAGCCGTAATTCGGTGTGTGCTCCCGTCTGCACACCTGCCTCAGCAGGGGGGGCGACCACTTGTCTCACAAGGGCAACAGGCCTCCAGGTGTGCCAATCTTGGGCAACAGGCCTCCAGGTGTGCCAATCTTGCTGCCCACTTCGCGCATACCATAGGCCCTTGCCGGCTGAAGCAATTCTTCACCCGCACCTCGGGCATGATGGGGGCTGGATGGCCCGGTCAGACTGTCCCACAGGCCAAAGGTGGGTGCAGCGACCATGCCCTCCCACTGTGACTCAGAGGCTACGGCTGCATGTGCCGCCAGTCACCATGTCGCAGCTGCTGCAAGTAGGGCAGTCTGGGTTTGCTCTTGCCTTGCCGGCTGCCCAGCACAATCAGCGATTTCTCCCAACTCTGGATGAGATCACGCCCGAGTACCAGTTCTCGCTCCCCAGCAGCCACAGGGGCTACACAATTGGGCATGTATGCCATGTATTGAGATAGATCACGCAGCAGGGCCACAGAGATGGAGAGGAACAGCTCACTATGTCACCATCTAGCTCATACTCAAATGTTGCCTCTTTCAGCTTGACACAATGAATGACTTATTTGGCCTCTGCTTATCCCCTTCTGTCCAAAGCTCCTTTTTTGTGGGGGCTAGTGTACCATCCCCCAGACTATGCTAAGAACTTTATCACTTCTCTAGCCCAGACAATTGTGCCTAAGATTGTTAGCTATGCCATTTTTATGGTGTTAGGCAACTGTAATATCCATATGGAAATGACGGAGGACCCTTTGGTCAAGCTCTTTTTAGAAACATTAGCAGCTTTGAATCTTGTGGTGATCTCCAGAGGCTCATTGCATGCCATAGATGGGGTAATGTCCAATATGTTGGTCCAGCTGCATACTCAGAGTCAAGATGTTAGAGATTAGTGATATATGTTGCTTGCTAGGATGATTGGCGCATAGTACTGCCTGAGAACATGTATGAGTATTGCTGTGTGAAGGCAATTATGAATATTGTTATTATATAGCACAAGCACATATTGCTGCTGGGCGCCATTGATGCATTCTATTTCCTGTTTCAGAAAATCACAATATCTCTCCTGTTCTCATTGTTTTTAAGGGCCATGCGTGCATAATATTGCTTGGGTTAGTGAATACATATTATTGCTGGAGCCACTCATGCATATTCATTGATGAAAATTGTTTAAGATCATTCAATCATATTAAAGCGTGGTGTGTTTGATACATATAGCGGTCTGTGCTATTAAAGATTATTGCTAAAAATGGGCCCAAATACTTAGTTGTGCCAATTTTCATTGCTTTATACTACTCCATGGGCCTTTTATCTATACATGTGAGGACCATTATTTAATGTGGCATTCGTGTCTGTGGTCATTGATTCATGTAGCTGTTGTGTAGTACTGATGTATATTGCAGTCTGGTGGTGTATTGACACATATTACTGCAAGGAACCATTGATGAATAATAATCTAAGGAAGAAATTGAGACATATTACTTTGTGGGATCATGTATTCATATTGGGGCCGGAGACCTATACTGAAGTTTCCTTTTTATGTATTTTTATTGCAGCTTTGGCATATCGCCAAATATTACAGCCTGGGGTATTTATGCGTATAGTGCTTGGAGCCCTTGATACAAATTACTGTCTGGAATCATGGCTACACATGTGTGCCTGTGCCATTGATATATATTTCTGGCCCTGACATTAAATATATACTCTCTATGTTATGTGAGGCAATACTGTCTAGTTCTAATGATACATGTACCGTTAGGAGTTGTGTTGAACTATGCTGTGCGTGGCCACTGAGGAACATATTCCCAGGGACATTGATACATGTCAATTTGCATCTAATAATGAACACTATTTTGCTAAATCAGCAGTTAGTACTACAGCGTAGTGGCATTGATGCGTGTGCCTTTCCATGCACTACATACATATGTTATTACTTAGCTGGATATTCATTTACAGACTGGGACCATTGATGTGCATGCTATCCGAGGTCATTAATGATCATTGCTGTCTGAATCCATTACTAAATAAACGCTCTGTAAAGATGCTTGCTCATTCTGCCTCACAGCTGAGTTTTTTTCAGATGCTGGGCCGCCATATATCTTCCATGTATCTTCTATGTAGAGCATGACTACAGATATTGTTATGTAAGGAATAATATAGGTTTAAGTTTCATCATTTTGAACCAATATTTGGGTTGTATACTATTATCACTGAGGTCCGTTCCTATGATGTCAATTTCAAAGGTGGCCTTCCTATGTTGTCAGCTAAACAGGGTAGAACTCACTGCAAATACATTTGAATGCTTCAGAAGATTACAAGTCCTACTCTATCCCAGTACTTTTAAAACGCTTTGCCAGTACAGGAATCAAGTGCACAAACGAAACTCCTGCCTGGAAACTCCATCCTCTACTTCTACAATTCTCTGCTTCTGGTCTACAGTACCACCTTATGCTACTGTGAGCATGCTGAGCGTGATGTGTACCTTACCAGCAAACGGGACCGCTGCACCATTGCATTGCTTCGCCCTTGCTATAAAAGTTCTGTGTGTGTGGAAAATTTGACTGCCAATGCACAGGCAGCATCTCCTCGTTGTGTAAGCTATCACAACTGGATACAGTTGCACATGAGATGGTTTCAGTGTATAGTTCCTTATACACAGAAATGGTAGAACAGGCCTCCCAATAGATGAAATCCACATTCCACAGTGACCTGTGAAACTACAACCTTTGGTTGTTAAATGTGGATTTGTATACAAATGCATTAAAAATTAATTTTAACATAAATGTTACTGTGGGATTTCTTTTTCGGATCTCTGCACTAACCTAAATATGTTGGTTTACAAAAATGTGCGCCCTTTTAGAAAATGCGCTCAAATGTATATTTCGGATTTATCTTGAACTGAAATATTAATAAGGCCTCTTGGGTGACTAAGCTTGGAAGTTGAACATTCTATCAATTGGCAACATATCTAAGAGCACAGCTATTCAAATCCTCCTTCTGTTGGGTTCAGTAGCGGCTGCTACCTGATGGGGGTGGTGAGGCGGTGGGGGAAGATAAAAAAAGAAAAAAAGGACCTTCCTGGAATGGCCAGCTGCTGCCTTTCTTATGTCCTCTTCAACCTTCCTTCTTCCTGTCTCCAGTCCCGGCCGGCAGCAGGAGGCACCCAGCCACACAGGCTCCCCATAGTCAATCACACATTGTGGTTGGTCTGAGCGCAGTGGCTCACCGCTCAGACAGGGACAGGGAGCCTGTGCATGTTTCTTACCAGGCCGTGTAATGAAGCTTGGTGGAAAACATGCAAAATGCGCAAATAGTCATGCCAATTAAGGAGTGCAAACCACTCCTCCCACTGCTCTGGCCAGTCCCGCCTGCCACTGACTGCAATAGGAATAATACAATTACAATAATGATACATTATTATCATTTAATTTTTCCTTTTGAGCAACAAGGCGACACTCCTCTGCCTTAGCGGAGGAGCCGCCGCTGGTTGGGTTGATATCAGAGTTCTGAAATTAATTTTTTCTCAACACTGTCATTTTAATTACATATATATATATATATATATATATTCACTGAAAAAACCATAGGTTATAGACCATATATAGTTAGGAATTAGCATTTACAAAACCTTGAAAATTCACTGAAAAAACCATAGGTTATAGACCATATATAGTTAGGAATTAGCATTTAAAAAACCTTATTTTACTCACACAAAACCATTGAAATTCCATATATAGTTAGTTGCACTAACTATATATTGCGCACCCGCAATCCACTGCTGATGATGTCACATATTACATCATTCATGACATGGTCAGTGACATCACTGATGACATCACTGATGACATCTCAAATGACATCACTGATGACATCACTGATGACATCTCATTTGACATCAATGACCACATCACTGATGATATCATTCATGTGACAATACAATGCATCTCCTCACATTTTAATATAACCTCTGTTTCACCCAGTGTTAAAAACAGAGTATAATTTTTGAAACCATTGACACACCAATACTAGTTACTACATACGTACTCACTGATTCCTACGTCTACACACACATTCACTCATTCACCCATACAATCATTCATACATACAATCACTCATCTTTACAACACTATCATATGCACTCATACACCTATACAGACACTCACACTCTGCCACTCATCCATGGAGTTACTCACACACCTAGTCAGTCCTGTAAAGAATCAATCACACTTCCATTTTCTACTCTATACAGTTAAACATAGAGCACCTTACGTTTTCAACCATATACTAACACATACTTACTCTCTTATACAATCATTGATACAAGTACACATTGATCTGTACAGAGTCACACACCTCCCATCCAGCCACACACACACTCAGTCTCCCATGCAAATACTTGGGCAATCAATCAATAACCCATATAGTTACTCATATAGCTACTGATCAACACATGCAGCAGTTTACAGAACAACAGACATAATGATGCACAAATTAAGACAGTTTAGTCACTAACCCATGCACTCAGTGAGACACATTTAATCACTCACTCATACATTCAGTCATGCACCTACTAAATCCTTCGTCCAGACACTTATACATCCACTCATTCTTCAATATGTAAGACATATTTTAACTTTACAGAAACATAGTCACTGGATGTTGTCATCAGTGATGTCATCAGTGATGTCATTTGAGATGTCATCAGTGATGTCATCAGTGATGTCACTGACCATGTCATGAATGATGTAATATGTGACATCATCAGCAGTGGATTGCGGGTGCGCAATATATAGTTAGTGCAACTAACTATATATGGAATTTCAATGGTTTTGTGTGAGTAAAATAAGGTTTTTTAAATGCTAATTCCTAACTATATATGGTCTATAACCTATGGTTTTTTCAGTGAATTTTCAAGGTTTTGTAAATGCTAATTCCTAACTATATATGGTCTATAACCTATGGTTTTTTCAGTGAATTTCAATGGTTTTTTAATAGCAAATATCATAAGCTGTCGAATGTCAAGTACGTGGTAAGAATTTTTTTTTTCGTGTTTATGCACACTGATCTGCTTTGATTGCTGCCCCCCACCCCTCATTTCTATTAGGAGTACTCTCTCTTTGCAGATAGTGAAGGGTAGTTAACGCAGCCCTTTCCCCCTTTGTAATCCGTCGTGCCTGCTTCTCTCTCCATTTGATTGATTGTTCTCTTTGGTTCATTCTCTATTTACAAACAAGCACAGAGTCGCAATACTCTGTTTAGTCTTTGCAGATAGCGAAAAATCGTGTAAAAAAACAAAAGGAATCGAGCAAAATCAGTAGGCCACTAATGGGATCTCTTTTGACCTCGCTAAAATAGAAACATTAGGAACAACCTGTTGAAAATAGCAATGCGTATGTATATAAGCGGCGTTCATTTGTGTTCACAGTACCCCTTGTTGATTGTTTCAATCGAGCATTGAATTGTTCGAAGTTAATTCTCTTAACGATCTTCTCTACCTGCAAACGAGGAAGAATAGGAATATTCTATCTCCCTTTGCAGATAGTGAAGGGTAGGTAACGCAAGCCTTTAACACGTCGTACCTATTTCATTCCTCATTGATTGATTGATTGTCCGAACATTGACTGTTTGGGAATTAGTTCTTTTTGGAGGTATTCCCTGTTTGCAAATAAACGTAGGAAAATCTTTGCAAGTAGAGAAAGGGTACGTAATGCGGACCGTTCTCCCCCGTTGTAATCTGTCATGCCTATCTACTCCCCACTGATTGATGCACCTTTTTCACCCGGACCATTTACTAGAGATACGTCATCTGGCCCGACCAGAGAGCACCCCTAGTGAAAAGGACATATGCAATAATAACGAAGTGATCACTGTATCCTGTTAACAGAAACTTTACCATGAAACAACCTGGAAAGAAAAAAATAGGAAAACGAAAATCAGTAGGCCACTGATGAACATGAACTTTTATTAAACAACGAACAAAGAAACGATAACATAACGTAATGATAAAACCTATTAATGTCCTAGAAACAAGAAAACGTTAAAATATGCCAGTGGTGAGAGACCAGAAAAACAGTAAGAGAAACCAAATCACCCCTCGCTGTCCCACCGCCTGCCACGCCAAAAAAATCGATAGACTAGGGAAAATGCAAGTCAGTAGAACATCCACCCCCACTCTGGAAACTTCCAAGGTGGGGCAGGGTTCCGGCTACGCCCAGCCGGGAGCAGCCCATATAAGGCAGGTCCTGCTGCCACGCCTCGGCCAGGAGATCCTAACGTAGGGTGTAGCCGGAGGAGAGGCCGAGACCAGCGGGACCCGGCCAGGGGATTGCCTTTACAACGCTGAACAGTTGCAGGGGGGGGGAATGTCTCCTCGACCCTCCCCTCTCTCTCCCAGTCCGGCCGCGGTGGCCCTTGAGAGTTGCAGGTAGTCCCGCCACATGCTCTTCCGGTCCGACCACCAACGGTCGGGGGGCCGAGGCCGACGGGATCCGGCTGCAGCCGATAAACCAAGAAACCCGTTCATGGGGCCAGAGCCAGGGGCGTCCGGCCGACATCCACCGGAAGCCCGGCCCGAAGACGGACGGGACACTTCTTTCTTTTATAATGGCTGCGACAACACTGGAGGGGGATGTCTTGCACATGCCTCCGACCCCCCCCTCGTCCTCATCGCCTGGTCCGGCCATAACAAATCTCAAGCGAGACGCCGTGGGGTGCACTGGGAGGGAGAGACGGTGCGAACAGGCCTCTCCCGCCTCCCCAGGTGGAGGCTTCCCAGCTGCACCCTCAGCGCTCCAGGCGGTGGCATCCTAACAACTACAGTGCTGCACAGTTTCGGAACGACCTAGATAACGGTTCTTCCACTGTGGCCATGCTGCAACGTCTCGCCCGGCAGGGTGGAGCCCGTCCGCTCATGTGACCCCGCGATCGCCGGTAGCTGCCGAACTCTCAAAATGGCGGTCGACCTGGCAAGAGCGGGCCCAACATAAAGAAATGGCCCGGTCACTGGTTGACTCCACCACCGTAGTCCTCCACGACCTTGAAGATTCTAGAGGAGCCGCGGGAGTCTCCGACCCCCGATGGGGAATGACTGCCATGATCGCCCGTGGAGTGACGAAACTGTATCCGCGGGACGTCGGCGCTCCCATGCTGGCGCCAGCCTCACTTTGAATTACTACAATCCTGCAGACCTTACTTCCGGTGAAAGCACAGTGTGACCCGGTAGGAAAAATTATTGCACCCCCTCCCCTTTTTGACTGATAGTTCAAACCACCGATCCTTTCCTTTGCCCTTTTAACGGAACTTTGGACTGCCTCCCCCTCTTTTACATTTTCTAGAGAAAACAAAACATTAACCACTACATTAGCATAGCAGTTGACACCAGAACTGTTTTCAAATTGAAAACCAACAACATCTTCAACAGAATCCTTTTTGTTTCTGCTGTGACCCTGCTACAGCACAGGCATTGTCCCCAGCAGTAATTCTGCAATGCCGGTAAGAATAGCTGTGGTGCCTACTGGACTCACTCACCCCCGCGGCGCCCCACGCCGTTTTTTGCTGGGCGGCAACTTACTAGACATCACTTTCGTGCCATCTAGATTTCAGCGCGTTCTGCTGCCTTGGAACTATTCGCACAACAGACCGCTACTGACAAGAATATTTCATTATTAGTGCTGTCAATTTCAATAAATCTATTGGATAATTAAAAAGAAATTGCCACGGTCTCTTCGTTGTTTAAATGTTTTTACTGTTTTTGTTTTGTTGTATATATTTATATGTTATTAAAGTTTTATATTCCTACTACTTTGTTGGAGTGCTATATATTTTTAATGTGACACATAATTGTAAAAACTTTTATGTACAAAGAGTCATTCCTGGAATCTTCCGCTTCAGGCTCGGTCCCCTCCCCAATCACAATACAGGATGGTTTTCAGATAGTAGGAACGCGTGTGCTGTGACGGATCACATCGGGTGTGGGCCTTGATCTACTATAACTCCTTTGAAGAGGGGTGATTCTTTACAGCTGGGGCCATAAACTACATCTGCAGGGCTAGCTGATAGCCTAGGACCGGCCTGGACATTCGGACACAGAGGAAGAGGAGTGTCAGAGGGTGCGGTAGTGAATAGGGCGAAAGGGAGGTGTCGGGCGGGCACAGAGTGTGATTCTCAGGGAAGAGCAGCGCAGATGGGGGAAGGTTTATTGCCCATGCATAAGACAGAGAGCGGTGGTGACCAGTGCCTGGGGGAGATGCTTACGAGGGTGAGGAGCCATGCTACGAATCGACAGCGTGCAGAGAGTGGGTCTGGTCAAGACATCTAAAATGGCTGCCGTGCACGACAAAAGTGTGGCATTTCAAAAAAGGCAAGATGGCGCAGACAATGTTTTTCAACACTTCCTCATTTCCTTCGAATCGAACGTTAACAGACGTTGGGGCATATTACCAAAGTTAAGCGATATTTATCGCTAACGATGCTTACCAACCAATTTTTTACCACTAAGCATCGTCAGAAATTATCGAAGATAAACCTTACTATTATCAAGGTTTATCGCAAATGCGATAATAAACGGCCGCAATGCATGAATATCGCTAAAAAGTCAGCGATATTCATGCATTACCGAGCTAATACTCTTAGCCATGTTATCCACCTCCCATTGGATAACATGGCTAAGAACTGCTCAGGGCAGGTGTTACTTTTTGGAGATATTCGCGCTTAGCGCGAATATCTCCAAAAGTTGGTAATAGGAGATAGATATCTTGCATGTTGTAATGCAAGTTATTGTGGTATATGGAACTCATACCATAATCTCTCAGGAAAGCAGAAACTGATCCTTTTGGGACCGCCTAAAAAGGCCTAGGGGGTGAGGAGTACTCTACTTTGCCCCCTTTTCACGTTCCGAACTATTTTATTTTACTCTCTTCTGTAATTACACAAAATACCAGCGATAAGATGCATCGGAGACACACAGTGAGAGAAAGGAGGCCGGAGATGAAGAAGACATGTCAAATACACATTGGAGATAATATAGTGGCAGAAGGGAAGTAAATATGAGTAAACTTACCATGTAACATAAAAATGTTGCACTCTATACTATAAGTCTCATTTTATACTACAATCACTTCGCTACAACCTCATACATTAAAAATAAAAATAAATAATGTCTCAAACAATTTTTGATTTCTAAATATAAATTTATTCTTCAGAATTTTCTAAATTTGAAACAACTAGTAACATGTCCTCATCAGTAATTTCCTCTTCAATCATCTCATCTGGAATCTCCTCATTAAAAGTCTGCAATGATGATTCTTGTAACTCTATGGTCTCCAAACACTCGATAAATTCGCCATCAAGAGATTGATCAAAAAAATCATTCAAGTCATCTCCTCCTTCTGACAATATTTCATTATTGGTGCTGTCCATTTCAATCAATGTAGTGGAATCATTCAAGTCATCTCCTCGTGACAATATTTCATTATTGGTGCTCTCAATTTCAATCAATGTAGTGGAATCATTCAAGTCATCTCCTCCTTGTGACAATATTTCATTATTGGTGCTGTCCATTTCAATCAATCTAATGGAATCATACAAGCCATCTCCTCCTTGTGACAATATTTCATTATTGGTGCTCTCAATTTCAATCAATGTAGTGGAATCATTCAAGTCATCTCCTTGTGACAATATTTCATTCTTGGTGCTGTCCATTTCAATCAATCTAATGGAATCATACAAGTCATGTCCTCCTTGTGACAATATTTCATTATTGGTGCTCTCAATTTCAATCAATGTAGTGGACAATTCAAAAGAAATTGCCACGGTCTCTTCATTGTGAGCCATTTTATTTTGAAATTGCTTGCTGTAAATTGCAGAAAAAAATAATCACTTTCATTTATCGTTTTTAGTAATACATAATATAAAACTAACTTCATCAAGTATTTAGTATAACAGAAGGACTGCAAATAAATAACAGAAAACATTTTTCAAATTATCTTCAAGTGTACAACATAGTTCCCCTTACAAATTAACAACTCACCTTTTTAAAAGTAGCAGAAGTGTTAGTACTGTGTAAATCAAACACCAGAAATTCACCACCAAAAATTCCTCACAAATGTACCTCAGACAGTAGTATCACAAAATGGCTGTGGTTTCCTCTCATTTGACATATATACATAACCAATTAACTTTCATCACACACAAATACAAAACCAAAGTAACATTTTAATTGGTTCTAAATTTCAACACTTTCAAATGTGTTTTCCCCATGCAATTTTCCATAGGACATTTACATACGTCTACAGCCTGAATGGCTGAACGGAATTAAACCAAACTTGGCAAAATGGTACATCAAACCTAAGAGGTCAGGAATGATCTACTATGCCCCCTTATGGTCATTTCCCCCTTCGCTTTGGCCTCCTCTTGTCTCTCAATCCTACCGAGGGACAAGATGGCGGCCGCTACGGACTGTTTGGAATGTTGACAGACGCCGGAGAACCAATCAGCTTCGCAAAGCTCTGTAACGCGAAAAGTACGCGAAGCGGAGCGCTGTTACAGATATATATCTTTTTTTCAACGTTAATTTCTCAAAATCCACTGGAGCACATATATTGAGACCTAGCAAAGGCACATCGGGCTACCAGTCCCTAATATTTTGCCAAGTTTCGTGCAAATCCATTCAGCCGTTCAATTATTATTTTTATTTTTTTTTTTTGCCCCGCGGGGCCCTTTTAAAACCTCCACATCAAACCTAGGGGGTCAGCGAGGATCTACTATGCCCCCTTATAGTTATTTCCCCCTTTGTTTTGACCTCCTCTTGTCTCTCGATCCTACCGAGAGACAAGATGGCGGCCGCTACGGACTGTTTGGAATGTTGACAGACGCCGGAGAACCAATCAGCTTCGCTTCACAAAGCTCCGTTGCGCGAAAAGTCCGCGAACCAGAGCGCTGCCTGGTCCGCGCTTACAGATATATATCTTTTTTTAAACGTTAATTTCTCAAAATCCACTGGAGCACATATATTGAGACCTACAAAAGGCACATCGGGCTACCAGTCCCTACAATTTTGCCAAGTTTCGTGCAAATCCATTCAGCCGTTCGGGCTAAAAGTGAGGCCAACCGCCCTATGGAAAACTCAATGTTAAAAACACGTTTTGGGACCCCCCTTTTTTCTCGGCCCCCACTGGACGAACCCCCCCCAAATTTTCAAGGGCTGCTCAGAAACAAAATGTGCCATTTTCCTGAAAATTTCAGCCGATTCCGTCTACAAACGCCAAAGTTATTAGACATAGAATTTTCAAAAAACCCATAGAGAAAAAATCCTAACTATATATACCTACTGGCGACCGCCAGTAGGTAATATAAATATATATATATATATATATATATATATATATTACCTACTGGCGGTCGCCAGTAGGTATATATAGTTAGGATTTTTTCTGATTGGTCATTCTGTCACTGGGCTATAGTTGGGCTACATCTGGCTGATATTTGGGCTACATTTGTTTTTTTGTGTGTCTGGCGGCCATCTTTGGGCTACATTGGGCTACATTGGGCTTCATTGGGCTACATTCGGCTAATTAGCAAATAGCTCATCGCAAACTAGGAATGGTAAAGAATCGCTATTTATTCCTTAAAGTTCGCTATTTAGGAAATGCAAATAACTTTGATGATACATATGGCGGTTCATCTCTAACAAGATAAGAAGCATAGGGATACATTTATGATGACTGGCGCATCACCAGGGATGTGTTAGTCATTCTGTGCCGCTGTTCCGTCACCTATGGTGTGCTGCATTTACAATGCGGCGCATCATGGGGCAAAAACAGCACAGATGCGTGATGTATCTGTGCCGTAAAGGTGGCGCATTGCTGGAGTTGTATCGCAAGTGTGATGAAGCTCCAGCAAGGGTCGGGGGTGCCCCTGTCGCAGGGTTTCTGTTCTCACACAGAACTGTGGACAGAGGATTGGAACCTCGGCGAATTAGGGTGTCCCAAAACTCACGTTAGTAATCAAAAACTATTTAGCAAGCTAGGTACAGTGTCACATTGGATATAACAAACTCTCAATGTTTAGACAATCCAGAATATGAACTTATAGTACCTCAGGATACGTGGAACTCATGAACAGTCGGTCGTTATAGATTTCTTAGAAACCAGAACATGGAGTTAAGAAGAACAGATGTGTATTTGAAATGTTTATTTACTAATGCCGTCTTCTCAGGCGTAGTACCTTAGATAATAAAAGTACACATATTATCAGTAGCAAAATTACCAGCATAGTTACTAGTACATAAAAAGTGAATGGTGATAGTATGTTAACATGCTGTAAATGAATAAGAGTTAGCAACACTTATAAGCAGCCGCGGGCCGTGGAGGGAGTTACGGTGGGGCAGGGAGGCGGGGAGGGGGAGGGGCAAGGTAGAGAGGGCTCCACCCTGCTTCTCCCCCTCCCCGCCTCCCTGCCCCATCGTAACTCCCTCCACGGCCCGCGGCTGCTTATATCTCACCCTCCCTAATACACATATTATATTATTTGCTAAGAAGGTCTCTTTGTGTTGGTTTAGGGCGTGCCCATACTTTAGTGTCTTAGATTTGAAGGAATCACATCAGCATACACCAGCTCTCTCTTCATGTGAACCGCATCAACTGTTGTGTATGTGTGTTCGGCAAAGCAATATAAAACCCGCCTCATGCCCAGAATTGGCAGAAGTTGCACTTATGTTATGAGTATGAAGTCGTGGAGATCAGACCTCATAACAATTCTGTATCATGTTGTTCTTGAAACTTTAGCACTCGCTGTACAGATATAGTTTAACAAGTAAAGCAGATAGTAGACCAATAACATATTATTCTCATGTAAACCACGATGAACTACTAGGTGGAAAGCTAAAGCAACAACTAAGTGTCGTGTGCAGAAGTTGCAAAAAAGGAAAAATGGCGTTTAAACCGGTAATGAGCCCATGCTAACTTAACACGGTGTAAAGATATCCAGGACCTAGATGACACCTCCTCATGATCCGGAAACGAACTGAATAAGATAATAGAAGTGCCATCTCATGAGAGCAGATTGCAAGTTTATATGTGGACGGTCCGCAAGGTAAAGCATTAAAAACTAGGAAAATTCAATGCTAAAGAAAAATAAAACAGCCAAGTACTTTATCGAGTCTTAAGCCAATAGGCAAGGTAAATAATAAAAACTTGACAAATAAGTCAATGAATTGTCAATGAAATGCTAGTACTCAGCATATCAAACATGAAAAAGGTCTATGACATAACTGTGTATGCAAAATAAGCTGCAACAGCCTCCAATAGGAAGTCACCGTCTTCATCCGAAAACAGTTCAGCCATCCAATTTAAAAGCGGAAAAGAACATACGTGCTCTCCCAGCACCGGATCCTCTATCACCATCAGAGGACAGCTCGGTGGGTTTTCAAGAAAGCTCTGTTCCAAGAAAGACTGTGCTGCCGCCAGTAAATTCCAGGGACCAAGTAGTCCATGCATCAATGCCACAGCCATAATCCTTTCGCCAGGACAAACCAACTTGTGAGTAATGATAGGAGTCATCAGCTGATTAAAGTCGACGTCAGGAGAAACCGGTCCGCAGAGACACAAATCAATGGCCCAATCGAAATCACAGGTCAGGCAGTGAAATACAGGCTGGACACAGGTGAAGTAGGAGAACCGAAAAGATAATCCATATGCCGTGCTTAATATTGCCAACGGCATTGTGCCATAATATTCTAGCATGCGATTGCGGAACAGTGTCAGCAGCTGCAGGGTCGGAGGTTGCATAGGAGGGACATCCATATTTAAAAATGTAAAAAAGCACAAGAGCGTCCGCTGGTAATGCAAGTAAAAATGCCAATCCACGAACCAGAGTGCAGAAAATACAATGAAAGGAAGAAGGGATGACTCCAAAGATTTTCTCAAATGAAGTCACGAGACCACTGGTAACAACTTTAAAAAAGTGTGCCAGGGATTTTGTGGAGGATGCGTTAAAGATAGTCGGAAACATGTTGCTGAAATTGAAAGGCAAACCTGTGTACGGGTGTTCGCTATGTGAAGTACGAAAGTTTCACGGGCCGAACTCAAGGCCACCTCTCTCTGAGACAAAAGAGCTCTTATTCTTGCCATGCCGTTGAAACGTGTCCCAAGGTTGGTATTTGTGGCCAGATTGAAAACTCCCTATGTTCATGTGTGGGAGGAAATAGAACATTTCTGCAGCAAATAACCCGTTCACTTACTGTTACGATAAAAGGAATACTTTTAATTAACTCAGAACAATCTTCATTATTGAGCATCAAATAACTACCATTTTCCAACAACTTGAACGTGGGGATGATAGCAGGAACTGGCGTGCCTTGCAACACGCAAGCCATATTTGGTCGGTGTTTGTTGCATGAATCGTGTAACTGTATGTGCCTACACATTAGTGAATGATCTGGCGTCTCAGTGCATTCCTCTCCATTCAGATAAACTTCTTGATCATCTTTGAAACATCTGTATGTGTATGGAAGCGACCAGACCTCATGAACAAAAGCACTACCTAAAGGTTCATAACGACCTATTGGTATATATTTCATACAATTTGAAAACTTATATAAAGCAAAAGGCAGCGTTATTAAACCGTGGATAAGGCATGTTGTCAAAAAACCCGCAATCCTCTGCTGATGATGTCACTGAGCATGTCATGAATGATGTAATATGTGACATCATCAGCAGTGGATTATGGGTAATGGTATCTCTAGTTTACTCCCCTATAGCTGTCTTTCTTTTAACATAAGTGTGTGTTTCCTTCCCTTATACTTACTGTTTTTGGTTCGCTTCCAGTTCGCGTACCAGCGAGCGAACTAGGAAGCGAACTAAGAGAAATAGAGGTTGGCACAGTTCCAAATATTGTACCAATTTTTTAATAACGGGGAGGTAGTTCTGAAAAGAACTTTTTTTTTTATTTTTCTGAACATTTTTTTACTGTTTTTGAATTTTTCGGAACAGTTTTATATTTTTTTGGGTTTTTCTTGGAGGGGGCAATGAAAACGATTCATTGTAAAGGGCTCAACAGGAGCAACAAAACAAAAAAAAGAAGTATTTATTATTTTGGGCGTTTCGGACAAACTTGCATATGATAGTCAATAGCTCTGTTGATCAGAGTGATGCTTTTTTCTCCGTAGGAAATGAATCCATCGCAAAATGCGCAGGTGTGTTTTACATCACCAAATCTCATTTGTATATTTGGCACCATCTCCCTGCCCTCTGGTCCCGTTACTTCCGGTACAACAGATCTTCTGGCCATAATAGGGAGATTATCTAGGTCGTTCCGAAACTGTGCAGCACTGTAGTTGTTAGGATGCCACCTAGTCATATGGCGATGCATTGTGTAGTTTCCGAAACTGTATTTTTTGTCGGTCCCTCTGGACAGTCTATCTTGACATATAAGGCAAGTTACGTATCTTGCATTTACTTTTTTCTGACCTTTGGGAATTTTAAAAAATTGCCAAATGAAGTTTTCTTTCCGGTGAGACGTCTTGGGCTGCTCAGGCAAAAACTGCCTCTCTTCGTGCTCGTCCTCCTGTTCCTCTTCTTCTTCTTCTTGTTGAATTACAACTTGAGCAGGTGGTCCACTCTTCCTTGGATGTGGTGGAGGTGGTGGGGAAGCACCAGCTGAAGCTACTAAAGAAGCCATTGCTCAGTGATCACAAAGGGTCTTTCTCTCACAATGATGAAAGTCAGAGTGAGGAAAGAAGGAGGGATTTTCATCATTTGGGAAAAACAAGAGTTCTCAACCAATCAAAAGTGTTCATTTTAGATTATATGACCTAGTCTTACATCATTAGGAAACCAAAAGTGAAATGAACCAATGAAAAGTGTTATTACCAAGTCACATGACTTGCTGTGTTTACGTTAAGCGCTTTGCAGGGCCTCCCGGTTTGCTTCCAGAAACCTGCGCTTTGCGACTCGCTTCGCGTACCAGTTCGCTAACGTAGCACGTCATATGACGTATCACGCGACAACGTGAAACGTCATGCGGACGGGAGGCGTCACGATGTTGTTTTCTAACGCGGCACTTGCGGTAAAGAAACGTTTACCGGCTCGCGGTCTATTTCGCGGCATCAAGGTCAGCTAACGGGAAGCTTCCCGATTCGCGAAGCGGGAACGAAGAAAAAAAAATATTTAAAAAAAAATTATTCATAAACATATAAAATATATTTTTGGATTTAAAGAAGAATACATTTTACAGCTACAGATATTAGCTGTTAAAAAACCAATGAAATTCACAGAAAAAACCATAGGTTATAGACCATATATAGTTAGGAATTAGCATTTACAAAACCTTGAAAATTCACTGAAAAAACCATAGGTTATAGACCATATATAGTTAGGAATTAGCATTTAGAAAACCTTATTTTACTCACACAAAACCATTGAAATTCCATATATAGTTAGTTGCACTAACTATATATCGCGCACCCGCAATCCACTGCTGATGATGTCACATATTACATCATTCATGACATGGTCAGTGACATCACTGATGACATCACTGATGACATCTCAAATGACATCACTGATGACAACATCCAGTGACTGTATGTTTCTGTAAAGTTAAAATATGTCTTAGACATTGAAGAATGAGTGGATGTATAAGTGTCTGGATGAAGGATTTAGTAGGTGCGTGACTGACTGTATGAGTGAGTGATTAAATGTGTCTCACTGAATGCATGGGTTAGTGACTAAACTGTCTTAATTTGTGCATCATTATGTCTGTTGTGATGTAAACTGCTGCATGTGTTGATCATTAGCTATACGAGAGGCTATATGTGTTATTAATTGGTTGCCCAAGTATTTCTATGGGAGATTGAGTTTGTGTGGGGGTGGCTGGGAGGTGTGTGACTCTGTGCATAGATGTGTGAGCAGTTGATTCACTAGGTGTATGAGTTCAAGAGTGCATGTGGAAAAAGCTACATGGGCGGTTGACTGTGTGCATGAGTGTATTGATGAGTGAATGGATATCTCAATGCTACATGTCATAGTAAGTACATATGTAAAACACAGTACATGTGAGAGTTGGCATATATAAATAACTGTGCATGAGAGCCACTGAATGTGTGAGTGGCTGTATGGATCATTGTGAACTTGTATCAGGGATTGTATAAGAGAGTAAATATGTGTTAGTATATGTTTGAATAAGTAAGGTGTGTATAACTGTATAGTTGAGGAAATGGAGGTGAGATTGTTTCTTTGCATGACTGACTAGGTGTGTGAGTAACTCCATGGATGAGTGACAGTGTGTGAGTGTCTGTATACACTGAGTGTATCTAAGGTTATATTAGAGTCTGAAGAGGTTTATCGTATTAGCACAAGAATGATGTCAAATGAGATGTCATCAGTGATGTCATCAGTGATGTCATTTGAGATGTCATCAGTGATGTCATCAGTGATGTCACTGACCATGTCATGAATGATGTAATATGTGACATCATCAGCAGTGGATTGCGGGTGCGCGATATATAGTTAGTGCAACTAACTATATATGGAATTTCAATGGTTTTGTGTGAGTAAAATAAGGTTTTCTAAATGCTAATTCCTAACTATATATGGTCTATAACCTATGGTTTTTTCAGTGAATTTTCAAGGTTTTGTAAATGCTAATTCCTAACTATATATGGTCTATAACCTATGGTTTTTTCTGTGAATATATATATATAGGTAATATGATATTCAACTGACGCACAGATTTTGTATACGGACTCAGGTATTTGCATGGCCATCCAAGAGGATTGTGGGCCTAGTAGTTCTGTTGAAAGAAGCAGTGATTACCCGGAGACTGACATTCATGTCGGATATAGACACAATGTGTGAAATAAGAGCTCCGAGGTGAAGACAATACCATCAATACTGAGTTGTTTTCTTGTGGTTTTGAATTCAACTCACACTTGCATGCTATTTCTGATTTCTGTCCCGTTGTATCGTAGGTATGATGTCGCCTTTTACAAATGTAAAGGATATATGCAGCACGTTTTAATACATATCTTGTATTCCTATTTTATTGTATATTTCTGAGGGCACGATGATGTAGAGAGTATTGGCGCCACAATATTTTACATGCAATACCTTGGTTGGTCACTTTGACAAGATTCCACCCAGAAAATCCGTTGTTTCTGTGTAGTCAATAGACTGAATATGTTCTATCTTTGGAGTTAATATGCCTAATGTGCACTATGCCGATATTTACACAGGTTGTCTGATTGCACTTTGCATTAATTTTATGATGGTAGACTGCAAATTGCGGTTTGTTTCAATAGCTAAAGTCTATTTTCTATGTTTGTGCCAGGGTCGTGATAGCTATTTAAACACGGATTGTTGACGGCGCCGATTAGACCCGAAACGCTTATCTCTCCAACTGCAGGGAAGAGGGAGACCGGAAAAATAAATAACCTTATTCCCACTTACCTCGAGTGCGTGCCTCTTCTTTGTGGGAGTAGGATGTTCTTTTGGATATATATATATATATATATATATTTCTATATATTACCTATTGGTGGGCGCCAGTATGTAGTTATAGTTAGGACCTATTTTCAAAGGAAATTTGCAACATTCTATTCCCAATAAATTTGTCGCCGATTGACGAACCTTCGTGAAATTTTCAAAACTCATGGCCCCCTCCAGTCTGCTCCTATCCTAAAATTTGCAGAGTGATTCAGCAAGCAGGGGACGAGAAAAAAGGGGGAGGTCCCAAAACATGTTTTCTCCATGCAATTTCCCGTAGGAAACTTTAGACACGGCTACAGCCCGAACTGCTGAATGAATTACACCAAATTTGGCAAAATGGTAGCTCTTGGTCCAGAAAGAGCCTTTTTTTTGTTAAATGGTGTAAATTCGTTCAGTAGTTGCTGAGAAAATCAAAAATAAAAATCTTTATATGTCTATGGGCGAGCAGGATCTGCGCACACTCCCGATCACAAGCTTTATGCGAATTGGCTGTTAACACTCCAAACCAGGAAGTGTTGGCAGCCATATTGTGCCTCGTTAGAACCGAGGCACATGAAATCAGTCAAACAAGTGCGCAAAATGCAAAAAGGGGGCAGGGTAGAAACACCCTGACCCGTAGGCCTGCTTAGGGGTCCCACAATGGTGAAGGGAGAAGGGGGGTCTGATGTGATGTGTGCAAACACGCCCTGTGGCACGTTTTAAGTTGGGGAAATAATTCTCCTTCAATCCTGAGGGCCTCTGGGGGCCATCTAGCCCACCAGTTGCTTCCAGTAAGCACCACTGAGCTGCGTTGTAGAGAGGTGGACTAGGCCATGCCCCTTTTTAAACCTCTCTGCAACGCAACACTGTGGTGCTTGCTGGAGGTACCTAGTGGGTTAGTTGGCCCCCAGGGACCCTCAGTATTCAAGGGGACTTTATCCACCAACTTAAAATGCCCACAGGTCGTGTTTGCACACATGTCATCTCAGGCCCCGCTCCCTTCACCAGTGTGCAAACGCACCCCATGGCACATTTTAAGAGGTAGTTTTAATCCTCCTGCCCCATTATATACTCTGGGCTTACAGAGGAGGTCATGTTAATCACAGGGGGACCCCAACGCATAGTGTTCCCTAGTGTATGTAGGTATTTTCACTGTATTCTAAGTGTCTTTTAACATAGCACTGGCTCTAGAGCAGGTTAATCAGACTCAGTTACCACCAGAACCCGTCTGAAATGTCAGTGATGTCATGAGTGATGTCACTGACCATGTCATGAGTGATGTAATACGTGACGTCATCAGCAGTGCATTGTGGGCGCGCGAGTTATAGTTAGCTGAACTAAGTATAACGGGGGAATTTCAATGGTTTTGTGCGAGTGAATGTCTAGCTAACTATAACGCCCCTGAAACCTATGTTTTTTTCAGTGAATTTTCAGTCCCTTGAGTGGTTCGTACCTGTATCCACTGCGCTGAAGTATGTTGGGGTACTGCAGGTTTTCGCGATATATATATATATATATATATACATATATATATATATATATATATATATTACGCTCTATGGGGTTGTCCAAGTAGCGGGTAGCACCCGAGCCGGTGTGTGCCTTCCCCAAAGCGTTAGTTGGTATGGGCAGTTGCGTGTTTGAAATAGGCCCGACGTGTTTCGGAAATTTATTTTCCTCATCAGGGGCCAGCAGTAAAGTGCACGACGTCTACCATCTCCCTATATGAAAACACACATTGTGCTTGTGGGAGATGTAGTCCATATATCCAGGATGAATGCACTTTCAAATTATTGGCCCCCGTTTCTTCGGGGTGGTGCAACCCAGCGGCAGGACTGCCGCTAATGTATTACGCTCCATGGGGTTGTCCAAGTAGCGGGTAGCACCTGAGCCTGCGTGCGCCTTCCCCAAAGCTTTAGTTGGTATAGGCAGTTGCGTGTTTGAAATAGGCCCGACACGTTTCGGAAATTTATTTTCCTCATCAGGGGCCAGCAGTAAAGTGCACGACGTCTACCATCTCCCTATATGAAAACACACATTGTGCTTGTGGGAGATGTAGTCCATATATCCTGGATGGATGCACTTTCAAATTACTGCTCGTTCCAATTGCTCTACCATGAGCCCCAAACATCACTCCTGTTCTCATCCATCGCGCAGCTCCACAAAAAGAAGGTGTGGCCGTGAGTGTGCCTGTAACTGCAGTCTTCCTTTGAAAAAGAGAAAACTCTCGAAACGCGTCAGGGTTGCAGTTTGCTGCTTTAATTAACGGACCAGCGCGATTGTTTTTACCAGATTAAAGCTGATGGGGAAAAGCTACTCTGTGTACGTGTGCTGCCTAACTGTTGGACATTCCCTTGGAGCTTGATGGATTTGCGGCTGTCCTGCCGCAGGGCTTGCACCACCTCGACAACTAACAGAGGGCCACGGAGCTCCCAAGCAAGCGGGGCTCTCAACGTGGGGCACGGACGAGGATTCAGAGCAACACGCTGTCCGGGGCTCTTGCGGAGCATTCTAGTGACAGTAAATATGAGGCACCACCATCAGAGGCATAAAAACGGATTACACCTTCCATAATTCTACGTGACAAATGCTCATACAGAGCGGACCAATAAGGACCCACGATAGGAGGAATAAAAAGAAGGTGTGGCCGTGAGTGTGCCTGTAACTGCAGTCTCCCTTTGAAAAAGAGAAAACTCTCGAAACGCGTCAGGGTTGCAGTTTGCTGCTTTAATTAACGGACCAGCGCGATTGTTTTTACCAGATTAAAGCTGATGGGGAAAAGCTACTCTGTGTTCGTGTGCTGCCTAACTGTTGGACATTCCCTTGGAGCTTGATAAATATATATATATATATATATATATATATATATATATATATATATATATATATATATATATATATTACCTACTGGCGGTCGCCAGTAGGTATATATAGTTAGGATTTTTTCTCTATGGGATTTTTGAAAATTCTATGTCTAATAACTTTGGCGTTTGTGGACGGAATTGGCTGAAATTTTCAGGAAAATTGCACATTTTGTTTCTGAGCAGCCCCTGAAAATTTTGGGGGGGTTCGTCAAGGGGGGGCCGAGAAAAAAGGGGGGTCCCAAAACGCGTTTTTCCCATGTTAATTTCCATAGGGCGGTTGGCCTCACTTTTAGCCCGAACGGCTGAATGGATTTGCACGAAACTTGGCAAAATTGTAGGGACTGGTAGCCCGATGTGCCTTTTGTAGGTCTCAATATATGTGCTCCAGTGGATTTTGAGAAATTAACGTTTAAAAAAAGATGTATATCTGTAACAGCGGACCTGGCAGCGTCCCAGGACGCGTACTTTTCGCGCAACGGAGCTTTGTGAAGCGAAGCTGATTGGTTCTCCGGCGTCTGTCAACATTCCAAACAGTCCGTAGCGGCCGCCATCTTGTCTCTCGGTAGGATCGAGAGACAAGAGGAGGCGAAAGCGAAGGGGCAAATGACCATAAGGGGGAATAGTAGATCCTCGCTGACCCCCTAGGTTTGATGTGGAGGTTTTAAAAGGGCCCCGCGGGGCAAAAAAAAATAAAATAATAATAATCGAACGGCTGAATGGATTTGCACGAAACTTGGCAAAATTGTAGGGACTGGTAGCCCGATGTGCCTTTGCTAGGTCTCAATATATGTGCTCCAGTGGATTTTGAGAAATTAACGTTCAAAAAAAGATATATATCTGTAACAGCGCTCCGCTTCGCGTACTTTTCGCGTTACGGAGGTTTGCGAAGCTGATTGGTTTTTCGGCGTCTGTAAACATTCCAAACAGTCCGTAGCGGCCGCCATCTTGTCTCTCGGTAGGATCGAGAGACAAGAGGAGGCCAAAGCGAAGGGGCAAATGACCATAAGGGGGCATAGTAGATCGTCCCTGACCCCCTAGGTTTGATGTGGAGGCTTTGAAGGGGTCTCGCAGGGCAAAAAAAAATATACCGTTTTTTTAGTTTTTTTGCGTGGAGTGCGCCCGGTTCGCGAACCGGGAAGCGTTCTGGGGAGCGTACTTTCTTGAAAATTTGTGAAAAAAGTTAGAGTAAAATAATAATTGTGAGTGATCAGATGTAGGGTAGCTCTGAGAAGAGCTTTTGGGTTTATGGTACATTTAGGTACTTATAAGTAGGTACCAATGCACATTCTTAAATTCAGAGTGAAAACTCTGTTGCCCTCATCTGAGAAGTGAACTCCATCTCCTCTGTAGATATCTTGCATGTAGTAACGCAAGTTATTGTTGTACAGGGAGCCCATTCCATGGTCTCTCATGTAAGCTGAAACAGATTTGTTTACATGCTTCCTCGACTTCTCAATTTGTGGACAAAATTGGTTCGACCACCTCCATTTCTGTCTTTGGCATATATTTGAATATAC
The DNA here is from genome assembly GCF_964261635.1 of Lissotriton helveticus. Taxonomy (NCBI): domain Eukaryota; kingdom Metazoa; phylum Chordata; class Amphibia; order Caudata; family Salamandridae; genus Lissotriton; species Lissotriton helveticus. The sequence continues at coordinate 1,460,669,668 of NC_136065.1, read as the reverse complement.
CAAGGCAGTCTGAGGAAAAAGTGCCATCAATTGCTCAAAGGTGTCCTTTAAAAGCATTTCCAGACCTACCCCAGTCAAAGTGCCCAAATCATTACCTCCACAGTGCACAATTAACAGGTCAGGTTTTGGCAAATGCATAAAGGTTTTCACCAATGGTATCAATTGGTGACATTTTAATCCTCTGTGGCCAAACCACTTAATTTCCACATCTTGTAAATTGAGGTTAGGTAAATTCCTGTTTTCAGCGTACGTTTGAGCCCAATAGATGTAACTATGTCCAACAATCCAGACAGAAAACATGGTGAGAGAAGGTTCTGCTGCAGTCAGATGAAGTGTGGCAATGAAATGGCAGTTGAAAAAATGAGAGTGTAAAATGAAAAAAACTGAGGAGTTTCTGTGTTAATGAAGCAGTAAGAGTGATTGGTGGATTTTGATTGCTGAAAACAGAAAGTTAGTGTGCATGGATGAGTTCGTTGAAAGATGTATTTTGAGTGGCGAAGAAAAAATCATTAAATGAAAGAATGCTCTGGATATGCAGGTGCACTGAGAGTTCAGAGTTCAATTGCAACATTGTTGTGTGAGAGGTCTTGCAAGAGGTGGTTGCTATGCAGAAAAAGCAGAGAGGGGGCAGAGGGGGGAAGGGTTTTGCTTTGAAAAAAAGTGAGGGAAGAGTTTTGATTGGGTGACATGAGAGATATGTGTGAGGAATTACAGCATTTCTGTGCTTTTGATAGCTGCAGACTCTGGAGTGCATACCTTTTGCTCTGCTGAAGACAAATTGGTGTGTTTCTGAGACTGTTTTGAAACTCAAAGTATTTGCTAAGGTGAGAAAAGATTTCTTTAATTTAGATAGAAAATAGTGTGCTTTAGGGAGAAAATTATGAAGAAAGTTGCGTTTTTCAAATGTTGCTTTGTCTCAAGTGTTTCACAAATAGATTTTGTTTCTTTGAGAAATTGTAATTGGAGAAAATGTGGAGTATTAGTACTGACAGGGCTTTTATGTGCATAGGAGCTGTGGAGTGTTTTCAAATTATGACTTGTAAATAGTTTTTGAGAAAAAGCAATGGTTTTAATATTGATGAGAAGGACATAATGGTGTCTGCTTCTTTATAAGGTAATTGAGAGTCTCTGATGTTATTTTTCCCATTTCAATGTAAGAAGTTTGTCTGTGGAGCAAATTGCTTGTAAATATGCTCCCACCTGTGCATGGCAAATTTAGATTTTGAATGTTTCCGTTACATAGGCATGTTAAAGGTGACTGAAACATGCTGCAAAGGCAATCAAAAAATGCTTTTATGTGTCTTAAGGACATTTTAAATCATTTCCCCATGTGCAGTGTTTTCAAATTATGAGTTGAAAATCGTTTTTGAGGTAAAGGAATGTTTTCAAAATTTATGTGCGCCATATGACCCCAAATTTCTTTTTCAGGGGTGCAGCAGGGTGTTCTTGAGACACCCCTGCACCGTCGGAAAAATTCGTAATTTGCGATGAGGTAATTGCTAATCGCAAATTGCACCTTCATTCCTATGGGCCTCCTGCTGCATGGAAATGAATGGGTAATTTGTAATTAGCAAATAGGTCATCGCAAACTAGGAATGGTAAAGAATCGCTATTTATTCCTTAAAGTTCGCTATTTAGGAAATGCAAAAAACTTTGATGATACATATGGCGGTTTATCTCTAACAAGATAAGAAGCATAGGGATAGATTTATGATGACTGGCGCATCACCAGGGATGTGTTAGTCATTCTCTGCCGCTGTTCCGTCACCTATGGTGTGCTGCATTTACAATGCGGCGCATCATGGGGCAAAAACAGCACAGATGCGTGATGTATCTGTGCCGTAAAGGTGGCGCATTGCTGGTGTTGTATCGCAAGTGTGATGAAGCTCCAGCAAGGCTCAGGGGTGCCCCTGTCGCAGGGTTTCTGTTCTGACACAGAACTGTGGACAGAGGATTGGAACCTCGGCGAATTAGGGTGTCCCAAAACTCACCTTAGTAATCAAAACCCCTTAGCAAGCTAGGTACAGTGTCACATTGGATATAACAAACTCTCAATGTTTAGACAATCCAGAATATGAACTTATAGTACCTCAGGATACGTGGAACTCATGAACAGTCGGTCGTTATATATTTCTTAGAAACGAGAACATGGAGTTAAGAAGAACACATGTGTATTTGAAATGTTTATTTACTAATGCCGTCTTCTCAGGCGTAGTATCTTAGATTATACAAGTACACATATTATCAGTAGCAAAATTACCAGCATAGTCAATAGTACATAAAAAGCGAATGGTGACAGTATGTTAACATGCTGTAAATGAATAAGAGTTAGCAACACTTATAAGCAGCCGCGGGCCGTGGAGGGAGTTACGGTGGGCAGGGAGGCGGGGAGGGGGAGGGGCAGGGTGGAGAGGGCTCCACCCTGCCCCTCCCCCTCCCCGCATCCCTGCCCCACCGTAACTCCCTCCACGGCCCGCGGCTGCTTATATGTCACCCTCCCTAATACACATAATATATTATTTGCTAAGAAGGTCTCTTTGTGTTGGTTTAGGGCGTGCCGATACTTTAGTGTCTTAGATTTGAAGGAATCACATCAGCATAGAAAAGATAATCCATATGCCGTGCTTAATATCGCCAACGGCATTGTGCCATAATATTCTAGCATGCGATTGCGGAACAGTGTCAGCAGCTGCAGGGCGGGAGCTTGCACAGGAGGGACATCCATATTTAAAAATGTAAAAAAGCACAAGAGCGTCCGCTGGTAATGCAAGTAAAAATGGGAATCCACGAAGCAGAGTGGAAAAAATAGAATGTAAGAAAGCAGGGATGACTCCAAAGATTTTCTCAAATGAAGTCACGAGACCACTGGTAACAATTTTAAAAAAGTGCGCCAGGCCCTTTGTGGAGGACGCGTTAGAGATAGTCCGAACCATCTTGCTGAAATGGAAAGGCGAATCTGTATTTAAAAGGGTCTGCACCTCTGTACGGGTGTTCGCTGTGTGAAGCACGAAAGTTTCACGGGCCGAACTCAAGGCCACCTCTCTCTGAGACAAAATAGCTCTTATTCTTGCCATGCCGTTGAAATGTGCTGCCAAGGTTGGTATTTGTGGCCAGATTGAAAACTCCCTATGTTCATGTGTGGGAGGAAATAGAACATTTCTGCAGCAAATAACCCGTTCATTTACTGTTACGATAAAATGAATACTTTTAATTAACCCAGAACAATCTTCATTATTGAGCATCAAATAACTACCATTTTCCAAGAACTTGAACGTGGGGATGATAGCAGGAACTGGTGTGCCTTGCAACACGCAAGCCATATTTGGTCGGTGTTTGTTGCATGAACCGTGTAACTGTATGTGCCTACACATTAGTGAATGATCTGGCGTCTCAGTGCATTCCTCTCCATTCAGATAAAGTTCTTGATCATCTTTGAAAATCTGTATGTGTATGGAAGCGACCAGACTTCATGAAGAAAACCACTACCTAAAGGTTAATAACGACCTATTGGTATATATTTCATACAATTTGAAAACTTATATAAAGCAAAAGGCAGCGTTATTAAACCGTGGATAAGGCACGTTGCCAAAGCAGTCAACCTTTTGGATTTATACTGGAAATGTTAAAGGAAGAATTACGGAGTAGGGCCTGTAAATCTTTAATAGACAACGAGTAAAATTACTCCAACCATCATATTCCTCTAACTCCGGGATAATAGGGGTGTTTAATTTTTTAGAAGTAGCCAATCCAAAGCATTTGGTCTGGGAAATTGTTTCATTCACAAACCACATATGTTTTGGGATGAGACATGCACGGTGGAAAGCCTCAGTGCCTTGTACCTGCCAGGTTCGTGAACCCCAAACTGATGTAGATCCTGGATATTTTTACTCTGTATTACGTTAGCATGGTCTCATTACTGGTTTAAACGCCATTTTTCCTTTTTTGTAACTTCTGCACACGACACTTAGTTGTTGCTTTAGCTTTCAGCCTAAATGCGTCAAGATCTATGCCTGCTTCAAGCAGGCGCAGGGTTTTGATGTAGCTTTGTCCTATCTGATTGTAAATGCGGCACACCGTGGGTGGCAGAGCAGCGGTGCACGTTAACTGGTGCATCCCTGGGGATGTGCTAGTTAATATAAATCTGCCCCTTTACATTTAATTATGTGCAGGGGACACAGAGTAGGTGAGGTTTATCCAAGGTTAAGAAGAGATGAGTCCTGTTCAGTGAAAAATTGGAGATAGGCTTCAGTATATTATATACTTAAGTAGTGTGTTAAGTTTTTGATGACTGTTATTAATTTACTGTTGGGTAATAGTGGTTAATAACATTTTTTATTATATTTTACCACAGATTCAACTGCAGATTATTTCAAGATTTTAGGATGCCTAGCAAAGAAAGAGTAAGAAAGGCTGCAAAACGTCAAAGACAGCAGGACCATGGAATAATGCAGCAGTCCTCTAACAAAAAGATTTGTCAAGTCACCAAGAAAGCACCGGGTAAGAGTCGAAAAACAGTCATAAGAAATATGTGTAGTAAAAAAAATATTACTACAGAAAATGTTTCAGTCCAGAAAAGGAGAAAGAATTCAAATGGTAAGGAAAGGCCAATGAGAAATGTTACTGCTAGAGTAAGAGATAACTCTATGCATGAAAGTAGAAGGAAACAACAGTTTAGGGATATTCGTAAACGAATGTTCCGCAACAGGATAATTGGGAATTTGTTAAAAAATATTAAGAAAGGTCAGCAGAAAGTAGAAGGAAACAACAGTTTAGGGATATTCGTAAACGAATGTTCCGCAACAGGATAATTGGGAATTTGTTAAAAAATATTAAGAAAGGTCAGCAGAAAGTGGTTTTTTATAAGAGAAAAAAAATAGTTGAGAAAGTTATTGATCAGGCATTTGAAATTAAACGTAAGTTATTTATTTTGACAATCAATAGAATTAGGAAGCTAAACAAGGTAATTTATGATTTCAAAAGAAATAGTAGATGGAAGAGAATAGTTAATCGTAGTAATTTTTGTGAAGTTTTTTCTGGAGAATGGATGCATAGTTCAAGCTCTGAGGCATTTTTTAATGAGGAGAGTTATTTCCAGGATAATGATTTGGTGCATGCAGTTGACACCAGTGGTCGAGCTTATGAAGTGAAAGATGGTTGTCCAGTTGAAAAAGAAAAACTTGTGAGAACAGAGATAGAAGAGGTGTTAGGTAATGAGGTTTTAGGGAGACGTCCTAAGGGTCCTGTGTACACCTGGAAGTTTAGTAGTATTTGCAGTGTACGACAGGATTCCATCAATTTGCTTTGTGATTTCATACGGTCATTTAGTAAGAAAAGTTTGAAGCAGAAAATGAAGTTGTTTCAAGAATTAGATCCTTGCAGAGTGAGAGAAGTGATAGGTTTGCATGGTCATTCACTGGCTTGTCTTTCCAGGAGAGTATGCCAGAGTGTTTTTCATCATTTCAGGATGCTAGCAGTGCATCATAATAAAGTGAGGAAATTAGTTAGAATGTTGTATTATGCTAAGAGTCCAGCAATTATGCTTAAACAATTATGCGCTGCTCTTTTGCATGGTTCTGAAATAGATGTGAAGAATATATGTGAAGAAATTGAGTTTTGTTACTTTGGAAGTAAAGAGGAGAATGTTGAAATTGACCAAGAAGAAGAGAGTAATGTGGAAGATAGTGTACAGGTTTCCAGTACAGATAATTTCCAGAGGGAAATTGCGACGTTTGAGGTGAAATCAAGTGAGAGGCCAAATTTCACTTGTGTGTGTTGTCGACGCACTTATTATAAGAATCAGACTAAGTTAGTGGATTTATATGGAAAAAGTGAAAGGGAAAATAATAGTGAATGGAAGGATTTTACAACATACTTGATGGTAGAAAATTGTTTTGATTTGGGATTGGATCAACGTGTGTGTACTTATTGTTGTAACAAATTAAATCAAAACCAGATGCCTGCTAGAGCAGTTCATAATAATCTGGAATTGGTTGAGATTCCTTCTGAATTGAAGGATTTAAATACTTATGAATCTATTTTGATTCAAAGTATCCATCCCTTTCAGGCTATTGTAAGAATGGAGCCAAAGACAGGGAAATTGCCTCCATCAGATTTACAGAGAGGATTAAAGGGAAGAGTTGTTTATTTGCCTCTAGATTTGAAGAAAAACATTAACACAATTGGAGTAGAAAAAGTGGAAGAGGAACCTCTTGTTATCTTAGTTAATGGGGTTCCGACAAAGAATAAGAAAATATGGCAAGATTTAGTAGATGTTAGGAAAGTCAAAAGGGCAACATTGTATTTGAAAAAATATAATAAATACTATAAAAATGTATATGTTGCAGAAGAGGAAGTAAGTGAGGAAGAGGATAGCGATTTGTGTGCTGGTCAAATTGAGAAAGTAGAACCCTGTACTAGTGAAGAAATATATGAACATTATAGTGTTCATCCTTTGCATTCCAAGGAAGTCATGGGGAATGCTATTGAGTTGTTTCAAATGAAACAAGCGAAAGGGAGTCCCATTAGTGTTTGGGAGGAAAGTTTGGAAGCTCGGTGTTTCCCACAGCTTTTTCCAACAGGTCAGGGAGGAAGATATGATGAGCGACCTCATCAAATTCCTGCTTCTGAATACCGGACTTTGCGATTGTATGCAGGAGATCCTAGGTTTCGACAATGCATTCCTTATTTGTTTCATCTCCTGTTTGAAAGCGATCTGTCTGGACTGTCATATGCAGTGAACCACATCTTGAAAAGTGGTATACACATGCAAAACATCTCGGCAAGTGACTTTATGGATAAAGTCAATGTCCAAGACAGTATTTTGGATTCTCACCTGATTAATCTCATGGCGTGTCAGCGTGGTACTAATGAGTACTGGTACCGTCGTCATGGTGATTTAAAATGTATGCTGAGGAACTTAGGAACTCCCACATGGTTCCTCACTTTGAGCTGTGCTGAGTATGGCTGGGAAGACTTACTTGAATTTCTACGAGAGGCAAATGCTAACGTAGAAAACATCGAATTCAAGACACCCGGAGAACTGTGCTCTTTGGATCCAGTCAATGTATGTAGGTACTTCAATCATAGATTTGAAGGTATGATGTCTTTCATCATGAATAAGAAGAATCCACCTCTTGGAGAGGTGTTGGATTTCTTCTGGAGGAAGGAGTACCAAGCAAGAGGTGCTCCTCATATACATATGTTGCTGTGGATCAAGGATGCACCTAAATTTGGAACGGATGCAGACGACTCAGTGATGAGTTTCATAGAACAGTATTCTACGTGTGCTGTTCCAAACGCAAAGGAGAAAAAAAGCCTAAGAGAAAAAGTTCTACGTTTCCAAAGCCATCGATGTGGAAAGTACTGTCGTCGTAAATTCCGGAACAAAGACAAGTTCTACACCAAATGTCGTTTCGGCTTTCCACGATCGGTGATTTCTAAAGGAAGAGTGAACAGTTTGATGTCTTCGCTGCGACATAATGTGATGAAGAAATCACCTAAAAACACATACAATTTGAAGAGGAACGAAGAGTCTAAGTACATCAACGACTACAACCCGGTGATTTTGTCCATGTGGAATGCTAACATGGATATACAGTTTGTGGCTGATAACTGTATGGCTGTGGCTCGGTATGTGACATCTTACATCACCAAAAAAGAGAAGACAGAATTGAAGGATATGTGGGAGGACATTTCCCATGAAAAGAGCCTCAGCAAGAAGTTGTACAGTTTCAGTCTGAAGATGTTGTCGCATCGAGAAATCGGAGCTTACGAATGTTCTGACCGGTTGTCTTCAGCAAGTCTCTATGCCAAGTCCAGGAGTATCGTTTGGGCGAGTGTTGGTCTTGCTGCAACGCGTAATCGAGTTCTGAAACCTGTGCGGGAAATTGAGTATTTGGCGGAAAAGGAGCCAAACAGTACCGACATTTTGAAGAGCAACATGTTGGATACATATTATCCAAATCGAAGCAGTCACCTCGAGAATGTTTGTCTGTATGAGGTTCTGCAAAATTACATATTCAAGAGGAACATCAAAGAAGATACTGAGAAAGGAGTGTATGCTGTAATAGGAAGTGAGGGATGTCTGGTCAAGCAAAGAAAATGCCACTTGATAAACCATCGAAAATTGAGTGGCGAATCTCCTGAAAAAAAGGAGTTTTTCTATTTAGCACTTTTGCAACTTTTTAAGCCTTGGCGTGCAGAAGAGGAACTGCTTGGAGATTTCCTTTGTTACGAAGACTCATTCAATGCTGCCAAGGAGACCATAGAATGTCCTGCTTTTCCCAAATATGTAGAAATGTTGAATGTGGAAATTGAGCAGGAAGCAACGATTGCAGCCGAGATTGCCAGAGACAGTTCTCAGGACAGTCAGAGTTCTGCTTCATTGAGTCAGGATCCACTAGGAGGACCTCTTATCGAAAATGAAGCTGCCACTGCTATGAATGAAGTGGAAAGAGCCATGGCACATGCTCAGGAGGATGTGGTTAACTTAGAAGAGTTGGAAAGACAACTCAACGTTGAGCAGAGGAAAATATATGACGAACTTACCATGCAAATTGATCATGGATTAAGTCATGACAAGAAAGAGTGCTCATGTACGTCGTTGAAGCCTGTCCGACTGTACGTGAGTGGAGAAGCGGGAACTGGAAAAAGTTTCCTTATTAAAGCAATTTCATGTTATTTGCAGGAAAGGACAGAGTCATCGCTGTCTTGTGTTGTCACCGCTTCAACTGGACTGGCAGCACATAACATTAAAGGGATTACTTTACATCGTTTACTGATGCTGCCAGTGGAGCATGACAACAAATTAGAATATCACAAGCTATCTGGAGATGCTTGTTTTGAAGTTTCAAGAGTCTTGAGGAAAATGAAACTTCTTATCATTGACGAAGTAAGCATGGTTTCCAATGTCATGCTTGCCTTTGTGCATTTGAGAATGCAAGAAGTTCTCAAAACAGAGTATGATGTGTTATTTGGTGGCAAACACATCATTGTTTTCGGAGATCTTGTGCAGCTGACACCAGTGAAAGGGCAACCTGTGTTCAAAATGCTCACGCATGAAGATACCAGGAAGTGCTTAGGGAGTATTGGCAACGTCAATATATGGTTAAACTTCAATTATGCTGAACTGCATGAAAATATGCGTCAGGCAAAGGATGAAGTTTACAAGACTATTCTACAAGATGTTAGAATTGGAAAAGTGACCGAGCATGGGAAAGAAGCTTTACATGCACGATTACTGACAAATTTATATCCAGACGAAGATATTGTGCCTGAGAATATTTTTCAGAAAGTTACTGAGAAAAAATCTGGAATATGTTTGATGCCAACTCTTGCAGAATGTGCCAAATTCAACAACAAAATGTTGCATTTAGAAAAGCAAGAGATTGTGAAATTGGAAGCTATTGACAGAGTAGAGCATATGGGATCAACAATTATTTTGTCTGAGAATCTGAAAACAAAATTGGATTCATTAGAGAAGAGTATATCTAAAACTGCGGGTTTTGAAAAGACTCTGAATGTGTGCTTGAACTGCCGTATAATTTTAAGAAGGAATTTACATGTTGAAAGAGGTCTGGTAAATGGATCAATGGGTAATGTTGTTGATTTTGTGAAATACAGAAATAGAGATGGAATTGAATTTTTAAAAATTAAATTTGATGGCATTGAGGAAGTACAGCTAATTGCTCGTTGTTCTGCTAGATTTTTGCTTGTAAAAGACTTATATGTTCGTCGTAAGCAGTTTCCTGTTTGCTTGGCATATGCGGTGACAATCCATAAATCGCAAGGTTTAAGTGTAGACTGTGCATTGGTGAATATTGGCAGTTCTGTGTTCAAGGAGGGTATGGCATATGTGGCATTGTCACGAGTTAGGACTTTATCGGGATTGTACTTGATTGAGTGTGATGTCACAAACATTTGTGCGGATCTAGATTGTGTTAAGGAATACAATAGGTTGAGAAGAGAGTATGCGCCACATTTGCCTCAGTATCCTTTGTTTGAGAAACGTGTGGTAGGCCGGAAACGAAGAAATGTGACCAATACTGGGGAGGTTGTAGCAAAAAGACGAAAAGTCGATGAACCTGAAATTATAAGCAGAAACAAAAAGGATTCTGTTGAAGATGTTGTTGGTTTTCAATTTGAAAACAGTTCTGGTGTCAACTGCTATGCTAATGTAGTGGTTAATGTTTTGTTTTCTCTACAAAATGTAAAAGAAGAGATTGTGGTCAATTCTGATCAAAGATTTTGCAGTTTGTTAAATTCTGTGTTAGAGAAATGTAGCACTGATAGAACAAACATTGAAAGTGTGTCTGAAATTCGAAATCTGTTAGACAGATGTTCAGGCCAAACACAATTCTCTCAAAATAGTCAGCAAGATTGTCAGGAGTTTTTAATGTATATGCTTGATGTATTGTATGCTGAAGGTGTAGATGTAGATCATCTGTTTGGGCTTTCTTATCAATGGCAGCATGACTGCGAGAACTGTAGGGTATCAAGTAGTACTAGTGTAGACTCAGAAAGATTTATATATTTAACTTTGCCAGACAGTAAATCAGTCTCTTTTAATAAGCTAGTAAAAGCAGCTGATCACAATATGGAGTGTAGGCAATGTAAATCTGAAATGATGTCCACATTATTTATACGAACATATGGCCAGTATGTCATTTTAATGTTCCAACGATGTAGGCCTGATGGAACAAAATTGACAACTTTAATTAAACATTTTGTGGCTTCACAGTTGTCAATATCAGGAAGGACTTTTGTAACTGTAGCAATTATATATCATGATGGTTCTTCAATAACATCAGGACATTATACAGCTTATTTAAAGTGTAGAAATGGCTGGTCATTCTGCAATGATTCTGTTTTAATTTTTAAAAAAAAATTGCCATATGACCTTAAAAACTGTTACCTGGTGTTTTTAAAACCAAAATTTTAGGGAAAGAATCTCGGGATGTGCTCTGAGGAATTTCAAGAAGTTCTCATGGCTCCTACACTATTTGGCCTTGAAGATAAGTGTAGTACAGAGACATAACTTTTTACCATAACACTGGACGTTATTGAGAAATACGTGCACTTTGAATGAGTTCAGAAAAACTATTTCTTTTTATAAGCTAATTGAAGCAGCGAATCAAAACATGGAGTAGAGGGAATGTAAGTCTGCAATGCTGTCTACTGTTTTACATTGCTTTGTGATTAAAAGTGATGTAGAGAATTAAATAATTGTACTATTCATAAAGGTAGTGTAAGTCTGCTTCATAGTAAGCAGTATCAGTGTGATAGGAAATGTAGAACATGATTGAGCAAGAAGGGGAAGATATTACTACTCCAGGATTGTGTAAATGATCTTCAACATTTTAATTCTGAAAGTTGCGGAAATGCGAAAAGACGGGATTGGCTAACAAGAATTCCAAGAGTTATACATGGCTCTGACAAGATTTGGCCTTGTGGAATCTTGTGGTAGAGAGCAAGAAGTCATTTATTGTATGTAACATGTTTTTGAAAACGATGGAGGTTTTCTTTCAGAAAGTGGCGGGTTGAAAGTAATAACAGCACAACAGAGTGTAAGCTGTTCATAGGACATCCTTGGCCGTCATGGAAAGTAAGTTAACTTTAAGGAGTTCTGAATTCTGATTTGTAATGTTGTATGGGTTTTTTAAACACAATCATTTTGATTGTGTTTTTTTCCCCCGCTGTTATATGATGAATACCTTCAAGTCACTGTTTTAGTGAAATTTGATACATTCTGAGAACAGCAAAAATAAACCATTTAACATGTATAATTAATTCTGTTCTGTTTGCATTTATGATGTACATGTAGAACTGTGTAGGAGGCATGGAGAAGGTGAGGCTTCTGTAAGTGTCAAAGTTGTTGCATACAGTGCTCATATTCTACGTAGTCTTTTATATTTCATTACTTTCACTGTTTCTGACTGATCTAAAAATGTTTTTTTAAAAAGAACAGTAAGTATAAGGGAAGGAAACAGACAGTTATGTTAAAAGAAACACAGCTATAGGGAATAAACTAGGGATACTGTTACCCGCAATCCTCTGCTGATGATGTCACTGAGCATGTCATGAATGATGTAATATGTGACATCATCAGCAGTGGATTACGGGTAATAGTATCTCTAGTTTACTCCCCTATAGCTGTCTTTCTTTTAACATAACTGTCTGTTTCCTTCCCTTATACTTACTGTTCTTTTTTTTTAAAAAAATTTTTTGGTTCGCTTCCGGTTCGCGTACCGGGGAGCGAACTGGGAAGCGAACTAAGAGAAATAGAGGTTGGCACAGTTGCAAATATTGTACCAATTTTTTAATAACGGGGAGGTAGTTCTGAAAAGAACTTTTTTTAAAATTGTTTTTGTTGTTTTATATTTTTTTTATTATTTTTCAGAACATTTTTTTACTTTTTTTGAATTTTTCTGAACAGTTTTATATTTTTTTTGGGTTTTTTTCGGAGGGGGCAACGAAAACAATTCATTGTAAAGGGCTCAACAGGAGCAAGAAAACAAAAAAAAAGAATGTATTGTTTGGGGAGTTTCGGACATGATTGTCAATAGCTCTGTTGATCAGAGTGATGCTACTTTCTCCGTAGCAAATGAATCCACTGCAATGTACGCAGACTTGTTTTACTTCACGAAATCTCGTTTGTATATTTGGCACCATCTCCCTGCCCTCTGGTCCCGTTACTTCCGGTACAACAGATCTTCTGGCCATAATAGGGAGATTATCTAGGTCGTCCTGTTCCTCTTCTTCCTCTTCTTGCTGAATTATAACTTTAGCAGGTGGTCCACTCTTCCTTGGATGTGGTGGAGGTGGTGGGGAAGCACCAGCTGAAGCTAGTAAAGAAGCCATTGCTCACTGGTAACAAAGGGTCTTTCTCTCACAATGATGAAAGTCAGAGTGAGGAAAGAAGGAGGGATTTTCACCATTTGGGAAAAAAAATAGTTCTCAACCAATGAAAAGTGTTCATTTTAGATCATATGACCTAGTCTTACATCATTAGGAAACCGAAAGTGAAATGAACCAATGAAAAGTGTTATTACCAAGTCACATGACCTGCTGTGTTTACGTTACGCGCTTTGCAGGGCCTCCCGGTTTGCTTCCAGAAACCTGTGCTTTGCGACTCGGTAAGCGTACGAGTTCGCTAACGTAGCACGTCATATGACGTATCACGCGACAACGCGAAACGTCATGCGGACGGGACGCGTCACGATGTTGTTTTCTAACGCGGCAGTTGCGGTAAAGAAACGTTTACCGGCTCGCGGTCTATTTCGCGGCATCAAGGTCAGCTAACGGGAAGCTTCCCGATTCGCGAAGCGGGAACGAAGAAAAAAAAATATTAAAAAAAAAAGTTATTAATAAACATATAAAATATATTTTTGGATTTAAAGAAGAATACATTTTACAGCTACAGATATTAGCTGTTAAAAAACCAATGAAATTCACTGAAAAAACCATAGGTTATAGACCATATATAGTTAGGAATTAGCATTTACAAAACCTTGACAATTCACTGAAAAAACCATAGGTTATAGACCATATATAGTTAGGAATTAGCATTTACAAAACCTTGAAAATTCACTGAAAAAACCATAGGTTATAGACCATATATAGTTAGGAATTAGCATTTAAAAAACCTTATTTTACTCACACAAAACCATTGAAATTCCATATATAGTTAGTTGCACTAACTATATATCGCGCACCCGCAATCCACTGCTGATGATGTCACATATTACATCATTCATGACATGGTCAGTGACATCACTGATGACATCACTGATGACATCTCAAATGACATCACTGATGACATAACTGATAACAACATCCAGTGATTTTTTGTTTCTGTAAAGTTTAAATATGTCTTACATATTGAAGAATGAGTGGATGTGTAAGTGTCTGGACGAAGGATTTAGTAGATGCATGACTGACTGTATGACTGAGTGATTAAATGTGTCTCACTGAATGCATGGGTTAGTGACTAAACTGTCTTAATTTGTGCATCATTACGTCTGTTGTTCTATAAACTGCTGCATGTGTTGATCAGTAGCTATATGAGTAACTATATGGGTTATTGATTGATTGCCCAAGTATTTGTATGAGAGACTGAGTGTGTGTGTGGCTGGCTGGGAGGTGTATGACTCTGTGCAGATCAATGTGTACTTGTATCAATGATTGTATAAGAAGGTAAGTATGTGTTAGTATATGTTTGAAAATGTAAGGTGCTCTATGTTTAACTGTATAGACAAGAAAATGGAAGTGTCATTGATTCTTTTCAGGACTGACTAGGTGTGTGAGTAACTCCATGGATGAGTGGCAGACTGTGAGTGTCTGTATAGGTGTATGACTGCATATGATAGTGTTGTAAAGATGAGTGATTGTATGTATGAATGATTGTATGGGTGAATGAGTGAAGGTGTGTGTAGACGTAGGAATCAGTGAGTGCATATGTAGTAACTAGTATTGGTGTGTCAATGGTTTCAAAAATTATACTCTGTATTTAATACTGGGTGAAACAGAGGTTATATTAAAATGTGAGGAGATGCATTGTATTGTCACATGAATGATATCATCAGTGATGTGGTCATTGATGTCAAATGAGATGTCATCAGTGATGTCATCAGTGATGTCATTTGAGATGTCATCAGTGATGTCATCAGTGATGTCACTGACCATGTCATGAATGATGTAATATGTGACATCATCAGCAGTGGATTGCGGGTGCGCGATATATAGTTAGTGCAACTAACTATATATGGAATTTCAATGGTTTTGTGTGAGTAAAATAAGGTTTTTTAAATGCTAATTCCTAACTAGATATGGTCTATAACTTATGGTTTTTTCAGTGAATTTTCAAGGTTTTGTAAATGCTAATTCCTAACTATATATGGTCTATAACCTATGGTTTTTTCAGTGAATATATATATATATACATACATATATATATATATATATATACATATGAACCCAATCCTGTGTTCACAATCCTTTCGAAAAACAGGCACCGACTCCGTGGGATTCAAATCAAGGGTCTTTATTTGCAAGAAAAAACGATCAGACGCGTTTCGGCGGACAGGTCCACCTTGCTCACTACATCTGAGTTCACCAAGTGCATGTACAACATTTATAGTGCCTACTGATAACCCATTGGTTCATTCTGAAACGACAAAACTGACTTGTGACACAGTGATAGACATGGAAGATAATTTTGTTTTTTTGCAGAGTCATGTATTACCAAAATAAAGCAAAAAGTATATAGTGCACTTATTTACGTTTTAAATCATTTTCGGTTTCAAAGATACTCTATTGAAATAAATTAAAACAGTTTGTGCATGTTTTCACATTAAGCAGAGAACAGACAGAGTGAAGAGTCACTGAGCTATGTGGCAGTGGACATGAAAGAAAGATTGCGCTCTCTATATAGGCTGTCAGCGCATGACCACTCTGTAATTTTCCACCCGCATTGATGGTTGTGCCTCGCGTTTAGACAGGAAGGTAAGAGAGTCTGTGTATCTGTTTGACAACTGCGAGGATTTAGCTGAGAGCATGTTTTGAAAACAATATCACACAAATCTTTTGTCGAACACAAATGCACTGAGTCCATGTATACTTTAATCAGTTTTTTTTTGTTTTTTTACTTTCCACGGGGGAGACGGAGAGGCGGGAAGATTGGGGCTGGTTGTTTAAACCGGGTTGCCACAATCGTAAACCAAGGTGAATAAGGGTTCAGGGTTTATGTGTTTAGCTGCAGGGATTGCTTGAATGCTAGATAAAATTAGCCAAGTAAACACAAATCCGTGTTATTGTTATGCTTAAAGCAGGTGTTTGCTAGCTTCTGGTGCCATAAAAGCATTGCTCGTTGTCCGTGACCTTCCGAGACACATGTTTATCTTGTAAGTGACAAGTTCAAAAACAAACAGCATGGTACGCCAAAGAGACATTAGTGTGTGATGGCAAAATACCGTACATAAGTCTTATTCATGATTGGTACATAATGTGAACAGTGACAAGCATAAGATGCCGTTTTTTTCCCCCATAGTGTGTAGGCACATGAGATACAATCTTATAGCATTCATGAGAAATGAATATATATATATATTACCTACTGGCGGTCGCCAGTAGGTAGTTATAGTTAGGACCTAGCTACCGTAGGAAATCCGCAACATTCTATTGGGAGTAACTCTGGCGCCGGTTGAGGAATTTGTGTGTACTTTTCCAGAAATTTTGGCCAGCTCCGCTCCGCTCCTTCCCTGAAAGTTTTGGGGGGATTCGTGAAGTGGGGGCTGAGAAAAAAGGGGTTCCCAAAACGTGTTTTCCCCATGTTAATTTCCATAGGACGTTCTGACACGGCTACAGCCCGAACCGCTGAACGGAATTACGCCAAACTTTGCAAAATTGTAGGGGCTGGTACACAAATGTGCCTTGGCTATATTTGGTGAAAATTTCTCCAGTGGTTTTTTGAAAATTAACTTCAAAAACACATATATATCTATAGGCGCGCTCCGAGCGCTCACAGGAACGCATACCGGGGAACGCACCCGGTGCGCTACGGGAGTGCGCGAGCGGAAAGATGATTGGCTGTCGACATTCTAGAGAGTCCCCCATCTTGTGTCTCGGTAGAATCGAGACACAAGAGCTGAAAGAAAAGGGGGAAATGATTAAAAGGGGACAGGGTAGACAACCCCTAACCCCCTAGGTTTTCTGAGGGGGGCCTAGAAGGACCCTCAAGGGCAAAAAAAACTATATTTTTGTTGTTGAAATTTTCGTGGGGTGAGCGCTGGGTGCGTTCCCGTGTACGCTCACCGGTACGCGCACCCTGAGCGCACCACGGGGAAAAACAGTGTGAAAAATTAGAGTAAAAAAATAATTTAGAGTGCTTAGAGGTAGGGTAGCTCTGAAAAGAGCTGTTGTGTTATGTGGGTGTTTTTTGTACCTACAAGTAGGTACCAATGCAGAGTCTCAAATTCAAGAGGATGACTCTATTCCCCTCATCTGTAAAATGTACACCATCTCTCCTATAGATGCCTTGCATGTTGTAACGCAAGTTGTTGTGGTAAATGGAACCCATACCATAGTCTCTGAGGAAAGCAGAAAAAGATTTATTCACATGTTTCCTTGCTTTCTCAATCTGTGGACGAAATTGTTTGGACCAGTTCCATTTTTGCCTTTGGCATATATTAGAAAATACAAAGGCAGTTTTTGGAAAAAGTGACATCAATTGCCCAAAGCATTTCCAGACCTACCCCAGTCAAAATGCCCAGGTCATTTCCACCACAGTGCACAATTATGAGGTCAGGCTGTGGTGGATGCATAAAGGATTTTATCAATGGTATCAATTGGTGACTTCGTAATCCTCTCTGTCCAATCCACACAATGTCCACATTTGGTAAATCAAGATTGTAAATACCTCTGTTACTTGCAAATGTTTCACTCAAGTAAACAAAGCTATGACCCACAAACCAGACTTTTGGCATCTTGAAGGTAGATGTGCTTCTAGTCAGATGAGTTGTGGAAATGAAATGGCAGTTTGAAAGTAGGAATTATGAAAAAAGTGGTTGAGATTCAGTGCACTTGAAAAACAAGAAATGATTGGTGCTTTCTTAAAATTAACCACTGAAAATTAGGGTGCATGCTTTTTTTTTAAAGAAGTCATTTTAATGGTTGAGAAAAGGTCATTTAAAGACACATTGCACATGATTAGCTAGTACATTGAGAGGTCAAACACCCTTGCTAGATTCTTTTGCAACATACTATGATGAACTTTTGAACTGTGTGCTGGGTTAGGTGGGAGTTACCATGGTAACAGGGTGAATGAGCACTGGGGAGATGGGTGAATATTACAACCAATTAAAATGTGCAGTTTGGTTTTGAATTTGTGTGGGAAGAATTTTGATTGGTTATGTACAAGAATATGGGTCTGAAATTAGAGGGAATCTGTGCCATTATTCTGAGGCTGCAGTGACAGAAGCATTATTCAGAGATGCTGCTTACAAAAATCTGGTGTGTGTGAATGACACTGTTCTAAATCTTCCAAAGCATTTTTAAAGGTGAGTAATGATTCTTTTAATACAGATAGACTGCTGTATGCAGTATGGGGAAGATTAAGAAGCATATTCTGCTTCTTTTTTCTTGCATTGTGTGTCATGTTTTTTTGTAATGCTGTTTTAAAAATTGAATGGTGCATATTGGAAATGTATTTTGGAAATTAGTTAGGTTTCTGCTTTGTTTTGTAGTGGTCATTTGAATGGGCCGTGCTCTGTGTTAAAAACGATTTACTATGGAAAATGTTTTCTGGTAAAAAGCCCGGCTTTTAAATTTTGGTCAAGGATTACATTGAGTGTCTGTGTGAAATAAGGAAATATGTTTTCACATTTTTCAATAATGTCACCTGTGTGTGCTGACAGTTTGCCTCTCTTAGTTTAAAGAGTACTCTGTGTCTGTGTGTCATGTGCCTAAGATCACACTGTGAGTTGATTGCCCTTTCCTTTTTCATTTTAAAGGCACACCCTGGATCTTGATTGCACAGCTTAGAGCCTATTTCTGAAGTAAGAGGCCTAACAGACATGCTGCCTAAGATTCCCTACTGGTACATATACTAAAGCCAAAAATAACTTTAAAAATATATGTATTTCCATATTTTTAAAGAGATCAACTTAGCATATTATTCACCCGGATCCATTTAAAATTAATTGAATTTCTACAAGAGGCAAATAAAAACATTGAAAATAATAAATACAAGACACCTGGAGAACTGTGCTCTTTGGATCCAGTTAATGTATGCAGGTATTTCAATCATAGGTTTGAAGCTATGATGTCTTTTATTACAAACAAAAAAAATCCTCCGCTTGGAGAGTTGTTGTATTTCTTTTGGAGAAAGGAGTATCAAGCAAGAGGTGCTCCTCACATACATATGTTGCTATGGATTAAAGATGCACCAAAATTTGGAACAGATTCAGATGAGAAAGTGATGAGTTTCATTGAGCAGTATTCTACATGTGCTGTTCCGAAAAGTACAGAAGAAAACAATTTAAGGCATCAAGTTTTACGCTTTCAAACCCATCGTTGTGGAAAATACTGTTGTCGAAAATACAAATCCAAGGACAAGTTCTACACGAAATGTCGTTTTGCATTTCCACGTCCAGTAACATCGAAAGGAAGAGTGAACAATTTTATGTCTTCTATGCGACATACTGTGACAAAAAAATCACCTAAAAATACATACAACCTAAGAAGAAATGAGGAGTCCAAATACATAATTGACTACAACTCAGTCATTTTGTCCATGTGGAATGCTAACATGGATATTCAATATGTTGCTGACAACTCCATTGCTGTGGCTCGATATGTGACGTCTTACATCGCAAAATCAGAAAAGACGGAACTGAAGGAAACGTGGGAGGAAATTTCACATGAAAAGAGTCTAAGCAAGAAATTATACAGTTACAGTCTGAAGATGTTGTCGCATCGAGAAATTGGAGCTTATGAATGTTCTGATCGGTTATCATCAGCAAGTCTATATGGTTAAAATAGGTTATTGGTTAAAATAGGTTGAACAAGCTAATTGAGAGAGAGCACATGCTCAGTACTTGTTTTTTAGAGCTTCACTATCACCTAGTTGACAGCAAGTTGACTGACAACAGCAAGGTTGATGAGGAGGCAAACCTCTAGGCCAGCACCTGAGTGTCCAAAATGGCATGTGGGGAGGATTCCTGGAAGGGTGGTCAGGGTTCCCACCAGAAGAAAGAAGGGAGAGGAAAACTTAAAATAAGGAGTTCAGAAAAGTCAGCAAAAATAATTCCCAAGGGAATAGCGGTAACCAGTCCCAGTCTGAGCCTAAGAAGAAGGAGTTCTTTGGCAAGTAGACAGGGAGGATATACCTCAATGCACTGAGAGCTACAAGTGTAAACACTCCATGGGTGACTTTAAATTTTCCAAGTGGGCACTGCCCCAAACTAGTGGGCAGACACCTGGGTTGGCGAGTGTACCACTCAAGGAGGAGTTAGTCCTAGTTAGCTTTGGGGAGCAGACATAGGTGACCCTTGTTTACCTATGGGATAGGGATATAGTGCATAAGGAGATGGTGGCAAAAGCCCATATGTCTGCTAATACTTCTAGGCACAGGCAGTGGGTCACCATCAATGGCCAATGAGGGGACGCTCTGAGTGGCACAGATGTCAGCATGACTATTGTGAAGTGTCAGCTGGTGCCCTCAGAGCAAATCGTAGTCACGGACAATTGTGAGAGTCACCTACCAGTGGCTATAGCTCCCTTTGAGT
This sequence comes from Lissotriton helveticus, assembly GCF_964261635.1. Taxonomy (NCBI): domain Eukaryota; kingdom Metazoa; phylum Chordata; class Amphibia; order Caudata; family Salamandridae; genus Lissotriton; species Lissotriton helveticus. Next base: position 1,460,649,386 of record NC_136065.1, on the reverse strand, counting down.
GGAGTCAAAAAAAGTAGCTGTCAGCCCTGCCACACGGAGATTGTCTGTTGTGTAATGACCTGGGGCACACTATCTGGAGAGAGGTAGAGCTCAGGTCATACCTGGGGATATTGGGATTGCTTGAATGGGTCTGTTTGGCCACAAGTTCCATGGCTGCCCGGTAAGGGAGTCAAGGGTGTCTGGTGCGGGAACAATGGACCAGACAGCTCCCAAGAAGGAAAAGGGAAAGGGGCATGGGAAACCAGCCTCTGAAGTTCACACAGTTGAGGTTGATGTGGGTACCTTATGAGGATGCCCCGAGTGCACCGGAGAGGACATTGCGGCCCTGGGTGACCTGCATGAGCTTGCTGGTTGGCAAGTTGAGGATGGACTTGAAAGGGAGGAAATCTGCAAGGTACAGAAACAGTGCCCCATCCAAGAGAGCTTGAGGAATCAAGCTGAGGCTCTGGCAGCAGGTGGCAATGCTGAAGATCACCTGATCTATTGGGAAAATTACCTCTTACATAGCAAGACTAAGGCACCTGGATCTGAGGCAGCCCGTGTACTGGTGGTCCCAAAGTGTTACAGGACCTTCCTATAGTGTTTTGCTCATGACATGCCCCTGGCAGGACATCTGTACATTGTGCCCGCTTTTATCAGCCTTTGATGAAGATGGCCTCAGATGCATTCCGCAGGTTCTGACCCACCGGCAAGGCCAGTGGTAAGTCAAGGCAAATGCTCAAAGCTCACCTGACCCCGCTACCTGTCATTGGACCTCCCTTTGAGAGGTTAGGCATCCACATTATTGGACATGGACTACCAAGACAGCTTTAGGCAACAGGTTCATCCTGGTCTTGGTGGACCATGCCACTCGCTAACCAGAGGCCATTCCTCTGAGGATGATGACTGCACCTGCAGTGGCCAGGGCCCTTATGGGAATGTTTACCGGTGTGGGGTTCCCCCAAGAGGTAATGTCTGACAGAGGCAATAACTTCATGCCCGCAGACATGAAGTCCATGTGGGATGAGTGTGGGGTGAGTTATAAGTTATCCACATCCTATCACCCTCAAACCATTGGTCTCTGGAAGGAGTCAACAATACCATGAAGGGCATGGTAATGGGCCTAACTGATCCCGTGAGGTGTAAGTGAGACGTCCTTATTCCAATCCTTCTTTATGCCTGCAGAGGGGTGCCACGGAGTTTAGCCTATTTGAACTCCTCTATGGAATCCCTGTCAGGGAATGTTTGCCTTGTGAGAGAGGGGTGGGAACAAGCCCCCAGGAAACCCGCTCAGGATGTGGACAGCTACATGCTGGCCCTCCGCACCCAGATGCACTATTTCTAGAAGCAGGCAAAAAGTAATCTTGAGGCCAGTCAAGAAGGTATGAAACTCTGTTATGACCAGAAGGCCACTCTGGTGGAGTTTCAAAGTTAGGATATGCCAGGATAGTGCGGGTAGTAAAATAGGTGTAATTGAGGCATGTTACCCTTGAGGACTATGTGACTACAGGGGCATGCTCCCCTGCCCTCTGAGTGATAAGACCAATGTCCCAATAGAGGAACAGCAATCCTACCCTAAGGTGAGTGAATCTGCTCACCGTACAACCAATTTTAGTGTTGCATGTGCAACATACTTGTTACCATACCATCCTAGTTATGATTTTCTTATCAGCCCGTATACTTCATCAAATGTGGCCAGGCCCCTTTGACCAGTGACTTCATTTCAGAATGAAAGAGCCCCTATTGATATGCTCTGAGGAGCCTGGTTCTTTATTCCTACAATGTATGTCTCACCCAGCTCTCAAGAATGCAGCAAACCTCAAATCCTTCTGGTGGAAACATCTACCTGTCCCTACTCCTCCAACAAGCCCTAGGTCCCCCACAGTGGAACGTAGTGTCTTGCATGTGTTGTGTCCATTGCAAGCACCCATATAGAGGCACGCTGTCCCCAATATACTGTACCCTTGCATGGGCATCCATACATCCCAGTGCACTGATGCAACACCAAACTAGGGGCCAGATGTAGGAACCCAAAAACCGGTCGGTAACTGATGAAATTACCGATTTTCGTCCGTTACCGACCGGTATTAGGCATTTGGGATGTAGGTGGCTACATTTCAGATTTGGTAATTTACCGAATCGGTATTTAAGTATTCGGTAAATTACAGAATACTTAAATACCGATTCGGTATATTACCGAATCTGAAATGTAGGAAGCACTCAAGTGAGTGCTTTTCACCTGTTAGGATTCGTTATTTACCACCAACTACAAGTTGGTGGTAAATAACGAAAACCATTAAAAAAGCAATTTGTGCTTTTTTAACAGTGCCATGTGGCAGACATGCATGCCCTTAGGGCATGTATGTGTGCCACATGTGCACCCATGCACTATTCAGGGGAGCAACAGGGTGTCAATGTGACACCCTGCCACCCTTGTAAGTCTTCCCCTTACCGATTCAGTATTTACCGAATCGGTATTCCCCATTAATTCCTATCGGCCTGGAGGCCCATAGGAATGAATGGGGCATACCGATTCGTTAAATACCGAATCAGTATTTACCGAATTTTACAGATTCGGTAAAAATTACCAAATTAATAACTACATACCATTTGCCTATTCTAAAATATCGAATCGGTGAAATTTGGTCCAATATCTCTTACTTGTAGTACCAGCTAACAGTCCAACATATATCCCTGAATGTACACGTAACCATGCATGTTATGTCCTGATGTACAAAACATTCTCAAAGGCACACATGTATCCCAAATCTCACACAAACAACACATGCTTTTTTTGTCTGAAGCACTGTACATTCTTGTAGGCACACAAGTATCCCAGAGTGCACACACAACCACATGCACTATTGTCCTTAAGCACTGTGCCTTACCACAGAAACATAAAAATCCCAGAAATGCACACAATACAATGCAGGCCATGGGTGAGTTAAGCATACAGCAGAGAAGTGCAAAAAGAGGCAAGTGTGGTGCAGAAAGAAGCAGGAGCAGTGCAGAAGGAACCAACAGAGGTGCTGAAAGAGGGAAGTGAGGTACAGAAAGAGGCAAGAGTGGTGCAAAAAGAGGGAAGAGAGGTGTAGAAAGAGGCAAGAGAGTTGCACAAATAGCGAAGAGGGGTGCAGAAAGAGGCAGGAGGGGTGCAGAACGAATTAACAGAGGTGCCAAAAGAGGCAAGAGAGGTGCAGAAATAAGCAAATGGAGTGCAGAAAGAAGCAACAGAGGTGCTGAAAGACGAAAGAGATGTGCAGACTCAAGCAAGAGAAGTGAAGAATGAGGTAACAGAGGTGCAGAAAGATACAAGAGAGGTAAAGAAACAAGCAAGATAAGTGAAAAAAGAAAGAGGTTAGGGAATTGCTGAAAGAAGAAACAAAGGTTTAGAAAGAAGCAAGTGAACTACAGAAAGAGGCAAGTGAGGTTTAGAAAGAAGCAACAGCAGTTCAGAAAGAACCAACAGAGTGCTGAAAGAGGCAACAGAGGTGCAGAAGGGGGCACGAGGGGTGCAGAAAGAAGGAAGAGGAATGCAGAAAGAAGCAACAGAGGTACAGAAAGAGGCAAGAGTGGTGCAGAAAGAGGGAAGAGAGGTATAGAAAGAAGCAAGAGAGTTGCACAAATAACGAAGAGGGGTGCAGAAAGAGGCAGGTGGGGTACAGAACGAATTAACAGAGGTGCTGAAAGAGGCAAGAGAGGTGCAGAAATAAGCAAATGGAGTGCAGAAATAGGCAACTGAGGTGCCGAAAGATGCAAGAGAGGTGCAGAAACAAGCAAGAGAAGTGCAGAAAGAGCGAAATGAATTGCTATAAAGCAAAAGAGGTTTAGAAACAAGCATGAGAAGTGCAGAAAGAGGCAAGAGCAATGTAGAAAGAACTAACAGGTACAAAAAGAGGCAAGAGAGTTACAGAAAGTGATAGGAGAAGTACACAAAGAGGTGAGAGAGGTACAGAAAGAGGCAGGAGGGGTGCAAAAAGATTGAAGAGAAGTTCAGAAAGCGGCAAGAGAATTGCTAAAAGAAGCGACAGTGGTGTAGAAAGAAGCAAGAGAAGTGCAGAAATAGGCCAGTGAGGTACAGGAAAGAGCAAGAGCAGTGCAGAAATAACCAACAGAGGTGCTGAAAGAGGTGTGAAGGGTGCAGAAAGAGCAAAAGAAGTGCAGAAAGAGGTAACAGAGGTACAGAAAGAGGCAGGAGAGGTGCAGAAACAGGGAACAGGGGTGCAGATAGAGAAAAGAGAGGTGCAGAAACAGAAAAGAGTGGTGCAAAAAGGGGCAATAGATCTGCATAAAAAAGCCAGAAAGGTGCTAAAAGACGCAAGTGAGTAGCAGAAAGAGGCAAGAGATCTGCAGAAAAAAGCAACAGAGGTGTTGAAGAGACAATAGAACGCTGAAAGAAGCAACAGATGGGAAGAAAGAGGCAAGATGGGTGCAGGAAGATGGGAGAAAAGTGCAGAAAGAAACAAAAGCGGTGCTCAAAGAGGCAAGAGAAATGCAGAAAGAACCAAAGGAAGTGCAGGAAGAAGCAACAGAGGGGCAGAAGGAGGCATGACGGATGCAGAAAGAGGCAAGAGAAGTGTAGAAACAAGCAACAGAGGTACAGAAAGAGGCAAGAGTGGTGCAGAAAGATGGAAGAGATGTGTAGAAAGAGATACAGGAGTTGCACAAATAAAAAGAGGCAAGAGCAGTGCAGAAAAAACCAAAGGAAGTGCAGAAAGAAGCAACAGAGGTACAGAAAGAGGCAAGAGTGGTGCAGAAAGAGGGAAGAGAGGTGTAGAAAGACACACAGGAGTTGCACAAATAGGGAAGAGGGATATAGAAAGAGGAAAGAGGGGTGTAGAAAGAAGCAACAGAGGTGCCGAAAGAGGCAAGAGAGGTGCAGAAAGAAGCAAGTGAATTACAGAAAGAGCAATGGAGGTACAGAAAGACACAAGAAAGGTGCAGAAACAAGCAAGAGAAGTGTAGAAAGAGGAAACTGAATTGCTAAAAGAAGCAACAGAGGTTTAGAGAGAAGCAAGAGAAGTGCAGAAAGAGGCAAGTGAGGTGCAGAAAGAAGCAAGAGCAGTACAGGAGGAACCAACAGAGGTGCAAAAAGAGGCAAGAGGGAAGCTGAAAAGGGTAGGAGGGGTGCACAAAGAGGTAAGAGAGGTACAGAAAGAGGCAGGAGGGCTGCAAAAAGAAGGAAGAGAAGTGCAGAAAGATGCAAGAGAATTGCTGGAAAAAGCAACAGAGGTGTAGAAAGAAGCAAGAGAAGTGCAGAAAAAGGCAAGTGTGGTGCAGAAAGAAGCAGGAGCAGTGCAGAAGGAACCAACAGAGGATCTGAAAGAGGCAAGTGAGGTACAGAAAGAAGCAAGAGAGGTGCAGAAGGAGGCAACAGGGTTCACGCTGGTTCACGCCATTTATGGATCCTTTCCCACCACTGCGTCCCTGCAGCCTCGCCCCCCTGCTCCCCATTGGCCACCCCGCTCCCAGCTGCTCCTGCCTCCCTATCCACCACTTAAGGAGGCCACGCAGTGCCGTAGGAGTGACCTTTGACCCTGCTCGCAGGCAGGTCGCTCCCCATGCCACCACACGGCCACCAGCTGTCTCGTGTCCTGCTTCCTGCTGGTTCCCGCCGTTTCCCGATCCTTTCCCGCCTCTGCCTCCCTGCGGCCCCGGCCCCCTGCTCCCCATTTGCCACCCCACTCCTGCCTCCCAGCTGCTCCTCCCTCCCTATCCCCCTCTTATGGAGGCCACGCAGTGGCTGTGCCACTGGCGCGCCAAGTGCGTGCCAAAGGCAAGCCCGTCTGCACCCGTCCGTGCCTGGACCACTCCCAGCGCCAGAACCCCTGGACCCTGCGAACGCCACAACTCCGCTACGATGCCAGCACCCTCCATGCACGGAACGCCGTCCGATTCCACACATGCTTCCAAGCCACCCGAAACGGTCTCATGGACCTTTCTCCTGCCACACCTGCAGCTTCACCTGCGACAGAACCACCAAACCTCCAAGGACTGGACCCAACCACCTCCGCTGCATACTCCTCAACACCCGCTCTGCTCGACACCTCCGCCCCAGACATGGCCTTCCTGACCGAGACCTGGTGTAACGACTCCTCGGCGCACGACATCGCCAGGGATCGCCAACGGAATCGGAGGAGGAATAACCATCGTCCAACAGTCCACCCTCAAGGTCGCCACCCACACAGACGACACCCTCAACACCGCCAAACACCTGTGCTTCTGGATCCACACCGACCCCAACACCACCCTCAGAGGAACACTCATCTACAGACCACCCGGACCCCGAGCCCAATTCAGCGACTCCTTCACTGACCTCTCCAGCACCCACGCATTCGCCTCCACGGACTACATCCTCCTTGGGGACCTGAATTTCCACCTCGAGAACAACAATGCCAACTCCATCACACTGATCGACAACCTCGCCAACCTCAGCCTCAGACAACTCGTCACCGCACCCACCCACGCCGCCGGCCACACACTGGACCCCATCTTCTCCACAGGCACCCACGTCGCCTTCAACCACACCCCCGAACTCCACTGGACCGACCACCACTGCATCCTTTTCACCTTCAACAAACTAACCACGCACCACCGCACACAACAGCTACCTCGCCGCTGCTGGAGCAAAGTCACCGAAGACCAGCTGATCCCCACCCTTGCCCAAAACCCACCCACCGACCCTACCAACCCAGACATCGCAGCCCGCAACCTCAGACAGTGGATCGACGACTGCGCCAACACCCTCGCCCCACTCAAGAAACCCTCCAACAACCATTCAATCAATCAATCAGCGAATTTGTATAGCGCGCTACTCACCCGCTAGGGTCTCAAGGCGCTGGGGGGAGGGGGAGTCGCTACTGCTCGAACAGCCAGGTCTTGAGTTGTTTCCTGAAGGAGAGATGGTCCTGGGTCCGCCATAGGTGGGTGGGGAGGGAGTTCCATGTCTTGGCCGCCAGGTAGGAGAAGGATCTTCCTCCGGTGGTTGTTCTGCGAATTCGTGGGATGGTGGCGAGGGTGAGGCTTGCGGAACGGAGCTGGCGGGTGGGTGTGTAGAATGTCAGGCGGCTGTTGAGGTATTTTGGGCCCATGTCATAGAGAGCCTTGTGTGCGTGGGTGAGGAGTCTGAATGTGATCCTCTTGCTGACGGGGAGCTAGTGCAGGTCTCTCAGATGAGCAGAGGTGTGGCTTTGACGGGGGATGTCCAGGATGAGTCGTGCAGAAGCGTTCTGTATCCGTTGGAGTCTTTTCTGGAGTTTGGCTGTGGTGCCAGCGTAGAAGGTGTTCCCGTAGTCCAGTTGGCTGGTGACGAGGGCCTGGGTGACCGTCTTCCTGGTTTCGGTGGGGATCCACTGGAAGACCTTTCGGAGCATGCACAGGGTGTTGAAACAGGATGACGAGACGGTGTTGACTTGCTTGGTCATTGTGAGGGGAGAGTCCAGGATTAAGCCCAGGTTGCGTGTATGGTCCGTTTGCTTGGGGCAGTGCCCAGGGCAGGGGGCCACCAGGAGTCGTCCCAGGCCGAGGGGGATGGTCCCAGGATGAGGACTTCCATCTTGTCTGAGTTCAGTTTCAGATGGCTGAGCTTCATCCATTTGTGACGTCTTTCATTCCTTCCTGGAGGCTGGCTCTGGCGGTGGTGGGGTCGTTAGTGAGGGAGAGGATCAGCTGGGTGTCGTCGGCGTAGGAGATGATGTTTAGGTTGTGTTGGCATGTGATGGCTGCGAGGGGTCTCATGTAGACATTGAAGAAGGTGGGACTGAGCGAGGAACCTTGCGGAACGCCGTAGATGGCTTCGGTGGCCGCGGATTCGAACGGGGGGAGGAGGACTCTCTGGGTTCTTCCGGTGAGGAACGAGATGATCCACTCCAGGGCCGTTCCTTGGATTCCGGCGTTGCTGAGGTTCTGTATTAGGGTGCGGTGGCATACAGTATCGAAGGCTGCTGAGAGAACCAGAAGGATGAGGGCAGCTGTTTCCCCGTTGTCGAGCAGGGACCTGATGTCGTCGGTGGCTGCGATGAGGGCGGTGTCGTGCTGTGGTTTGTTCGGAAACCGGACTGTGAGGGGTCGAGGGATCTGTTTGTCTCGAGGAAGGTGGAGAGTTGTTTGTTGACGGTCTTCTCGATGACTTTGGCAGGAAAAGGGAGGAGCGAGATGGGGCGGAAGTTCTTGAGGTCCGTGGGGTCCGCGGTGGGTTTCTACAGGAGGGCGCTGATCTCGGCATGTTTCCATCTCTCTGGGAAGGTGGCGGATGCGAAGGAGCTGTTAATGATGTCACCGAGTTGGGGTGCGATGATGCAGTCGGCTTTGTTGAAGATGTGGTGTGGACAGGGGTCGGTAGGGGAGCATGAGTGGATGGTGTTCATCGTGCGGGTGGTGTCTTCGGTGCTGACTGGGGTCTAGGTGCAGAGGGTGGTGGTGGGGGGCGCTGGTTCGGTGGTTGGGTGCGTGGTCTGTGCGCCGAAGCTGTTGTGTATGTCGGCGATCTTGCGGTGAAAGAACGAGGCGAGTGAGTCGCAGAGGTCTTGCGAGGGTGTGATGTCGTTGTTGAAGGCGCTGGGGTTGGAGAGCTCTTTAACGATGCAGAAGAGTTCCTTGCTATTGTGGGTGTTGTTGTCCAGTCGTTCTTTGAATGTTGTCCTTTTGGTGGTGCGGATCAGCTGGTGGTGTTTGCGGATGGCATTCTTGAGGGCTGTCATGTTTTCTGTTGTCTGGTCGTGGCGCCAGGATTTCTCGAGGGTGCGGCATGTCTTCTTGGACTTTTTGAGGTCGTTGTTGAACCACGAGGTTTTCTTACTGCTGGGAGGGTTCTTCAATGGTGCGAGTTCATCGGCGCAGTTGGTGAGCCACTGGGTGAGGTTGCGGGCTGCTTCGTTGGGTCCCTCGTGTTGGTGGGAGGGTGCTGGCTGAGGGAGATGGTGAGTTGGTCGGTGGTGATCTTGGTCTTGCTTCTGCGGGGAACCTGTTGCTGGTGGCGGTGGGTTGTGGTTCTCCTGAAGTTGAAGTGGCCGCAGCTGTGATCTGTCCAGTGAAATCCGGTGGAGTGGCTGAAGGAGATGTGCTTGCTGGAGGAGAAAATGGGGTCTAGCGTGTGGCTGGCGTAGTGGGTGGGGGTGTCCACCAGTTGCTTGAGTCCTAGGTTTGCGAGGTTGTCCAGCAGGGTAGTGGTGTTGCTGTCATTGTTGTTCTCCAGGTGGAAGTTGAGGTCCCCTAGGAGGATGTAGTCTGAGGAGGTTAGGGCGTGCTGGCTGACGAAGTCTGCGATGGCTTCACTGAATTGTGTGCGTGGGGTCTGTAGATGAGAGTGCCTCTGAGGGTGGTTTTGGGGCCAGTGTGTATCTGGAAGTGGAGGTGCTCGGCGGCGATGAGGGTGTCGTCAGAGTTAGTCGTGATTCGGATGGTGTTTTTGTGGACGATGACGATGCCTCCTCCGGTCTGGTTGACACGGTCCTTCCGGGTGATCTTGTAGCTGTCCGGGGTGGCTATGGTGATGTCTGGGGCCGAGGAGGCGTTCATCCAGGTTTCCGTGAAGAAGGCGACGTCCAGTGCTGTTCTGTCGAGGAGGTTCCAGAGTTCGACGGCGTGCCTGTGGACGGAGCGGGTATTGAGCAGGATGCATTTGCGGTTATTGTTGCTGGTGCCTGGCCTGGCGGGTGCGGTGCAGGTCCGGAGGCAGGTGAATTTGCAGGCTTGGCAGGTGAAGGGTCCGTGATTGCCTTTCGGGTTGGCTTGGTTGCGGGCGGGGTTTCGGCCGGCATTGAGTGCGTGGAGGGTGGATGCGTCGTAAGTCCGTCATGTGGGCTGGCAACGTCGCGGGCCAGGGGTCCTGGCGCGTGGACTCCGCCATAAATGGCGAAGTGGGAGGAAGGAGCAGCTGGGAGGTGGGAGTGGGGCGGCAAATGGGGAGGGGGCACAGAAAAGAAAGGGGCGGGGCCCCAGGGCAGCAGCGGCAGGGAGCGGGGGGGAAGAGCGGGAAAAATGGAAGCGAGGGGGCAGCAATAAAAACAACGATAAATAAACAGTCACAGGCAGCAGAAAAAGTAGTTAAAGTAAATAGAGGCACAAAACACAATAAACAAAGCAAAGAATCCTCAGCTGCAAGAGCAGCGGCGAATCACGGGCAGAAACAGACACGGACTACCAGACCCAGAATCCTCAGCTGCGGGGTAGCGGCGAACTCGCGGCAGTAGCGGAGGACCTTGGGCACACTCACGGGGATCCACGCTGTTTGTGCAGCGACCGGCCCTGGAGCAGGGTCAAGGGTCAACAACCACGCCAGTAAGAGAGCCACCTGATCACCGACGAGCTGCAGGCCTCCAAATGCGCTCTGGACAACCACGCAGCCCACAAGGACGCCACCCGCAGACATCACCACCTCATCAGATTAGCCAAGAGATCCTCCTTCAAAGACCGCCTTGACAACAACGCACACGACAGCAAAGAGCTCTTCAGCATCGTAAAGGAACTCTCCAACCCCAGCGCCAACGCCAACGACATACGACCCTCACAAGAACTGTGCGGCTCACTTGCCATCTTCTTCCACCACAAGATCGCTGACATCCATGACAGCTACAACACCATGACCATCCCGACTACGCCAGACCCCACCTCCCCTGTGAACACCACCAGCACCAACCACCTGACCTCCTAGTCCAACGTCAACAACGACGAGACACGTAAGGTCATGAACTCCATCCACTCAGGATCTCCGTCAGGCTCGTGCCCACGCCACGTATTGAACAAAGCAGACGCTGCCATCGCACCCCAACTACGGAAGGTCATCAACATCTTCTTCGAAGCAGCGACATTCCCGGAAAGTTGGAAACACGCCGAAATCAACACCCTTCTCAAGAAGCCCAAGGTGGACCCCAAGGACCTCAAGAACTTCCGGCCCATCTCCCTGCTCCCGTTCCCGGCGAAGGTCATTGACAAAATCATGAACATGCAACTGGCCCTCCACCTGGAAGACAACAACATCTTATACCCGTCCCAGTACAGATTCAGACGCAATTACAGCACGGAGACAGCCCAGACATCAGGAGTCAACAAGACAACAGCAAAACATCAGCCCTCATCCTCCTGGACCTGTCAGCCACCTTCGACACAGTTGCCATCGCACTCTAAAGAAACACCTCCTAGAAGCTGGAATCCAAGAGAAGGCCCTTGACTGGACCACATCCTACCTCTCCGGCCGAACCCAGAGCATTCGCCTCCTGCCCTTCTGATCCAATCTGAGGCCACCAACATCATCTGCGGCATCCTCCAGGGCTCAGCCCAACACTGTTCAATGCCTACATGGCCCGCCAGCATGACCTCAACATCATCTCCTACGCAGACACCCAGCTCATCCTCTCCCTCCCCAGGGACGAGCACACAGCCAAAGCCGACCTCCACGAGGGAATGAAGGCCGTCGCCGTCTGAAGCTGAACTCGGACAAGACGGAGGTACTCATCCTTGGACCCACCCCCTCAGCCTGGGACGACTCCTGGTGGCCGACCACACTGGGAACAGCACCGACACCCACCGACCATGCAAGCAACCTGGGATTCATCCTCGACTCCTCCCTCTCCATGTCTAAACAGGTCGGCGCCGTCTCCTGCTACAACACCCTCTGGATGCTCCTCAGGATCTACAAGTGGATCCCAACTGAAGCAAGAAGAACTGTGACACAGACCCTCGTCAGCAGCAGACTGGACTACAGCAAAGCACTCTACGCAGGAATCCCAGCCAAACACCTACGACGACTGCAACGTATCCAAAACGCCTCCGTCGGACTGATCATCAACGTCCCCTGCCGCAGCCACATCACCCCCCACCTGAGAGACCAACACTGGCTCCCTGTCGACAAGAGGATCACCTTCAAGCTCCTCACCCACGCACACAAAGCACTCCACAATGCCGGAGCAGCCTACCTTAACAGCAGACTCAGCTTATACACCCCCACCCGCCAGCTCCGCTCTGCCAGCTTTGCCCTCGCCGCTATCCCCTGCATCCAACGAACAACCTATGTCGGCAGATCCTTCTCCTACCTCGCCGTCAAGACCTGGAACACCCTCCCTACCCACCTATGGCAGGCCCAGGACCTGCTCGCCTTTAGAAGACTCCTCAAGACCTGGCTCTTCGAGCATTAGCGGCACCCCCCTCCCCTCAGCACCTTGAGACCCTCACGGGTAAGTAGCGCACTTTAGAAGTACTTTGATTGATTGATGTAACACCCACATTTAGCAGTAAGTAACAGGTGACCATTCTAGGTTTGCAAAGGGCCTTCCACCACGCTGTAAGACTTGTCGCTGCATTTTCGGTAACGTTTGAGCTGTTTGAGCAAGAAACAAGGCTTTTTTGGTTTTTGGTAGGGGAAGATCCAAACATGGGTCCAGTTCTCACTACACCACTGGATTCAGCCTGGCTGAGGAAGGGTGATGCCCTGAAACCGGTCCAAGAAGGCTTGTTTCCGGTCCAGGGACGACCTGGCTTGGCAGTTCTGGCTGGACTGTTCCCACAAGGAACAGGGTCAAGACTGATTTGCATATGGTTGGGTTCAAACTGGGGTGGTGTGGTGAGAAAAAGAATGATGGATTAAACCCAGATCCTTGTGACAGGGGGTGAATGTTTGCATTGTCCAGCATTCCGTCCATTAATTGTTTATTTTGCATACCTCTGACTAGGTCCATAAGTTCTCCTCAGTGATTTCTTCTTTTTTTATCTCACTGAGTTCATAGTTGAGCTTCTTTGGAAATGAAGAAGACTAAACCTGAGGTTACCACTCCACAACACAGACTACCATACCACATAATTACTCTCCATAACACATATAATTCCACTCTACGTAATTCCTATACACTAAATGCCACATACTTTCTATCACAACATATCACATAATTCCACTACACACAACGTACATCCACTACACTCCTAAAAAATATTAGTAAAAAACGTTTACATTTACAACACCAATAGCTCTAACTCTCGCAAATGCGAAACCTATTACATTGCAAACACTTCTTTAACCTCTAGTCGTGTTTGCAGAGTGGTGGAGAAAGGGAGCTGGGCCTCCAACCAGAAATTTCACTGCATAGGATTTACAGGAGATACCGGAAGGGCTTCTTGGCCCCCAAAGTCCCTCAGGAGTAAAGTGGACTTCATCCCCCAACCTGTAGTCTGCCAGGAGGCGGGTTTGCAGAGTGGTGGAGAAAGGGGGCATGGCCTCCGAAGACGTCTTTGCAATCTTACTGTGTGGGACTTACAGGAGGTAACAAGAGGGGTAGTTGGCCCCCAAGGACATCCTCTGGGGCTAACTACCCCTCTTATTACCTCCAGTAAGTACCACACAGCACGATTGCTAAATGCTCATAACAGGTCACGCCCCCTTTGCCCACCACTCTGCAAACGCACTCCCTGGTACGTTCTTCGATGGGGATTGAAGTCCCTTCACTGCTGGGGGCCAACTAGCCTACCTCTTACCTCCAGTAAGCCCCAGACAGTGGGATTGCTGCCCCCGTCCCCTTTTCTCCACCACTCTCCAAACATGCCTCCTGGCGCATTCTAAATTGGAGGATTAAGTCCCCTTGAATACTGGGAGTCCATGGGGAACAACTAGCCCGCCAGGTACCTCCAGTAAGCGCCACACAGCTGGATTGCAGAGAGGTGGTCTGAGGCCACGCCCCCTTTTACACCACTCTGTAAACGCACCTATTGGCGCACTGTTGCTCAGGGAATGAAGTCCACTTGTGTCCTGAGGTCCGCAGAACACTAGAGAAGCTCATCGCTCCACCGCGCTTCATTTTTTATCATAATTTTGGCCGGATGCGCGCACCCAGCGTGAATTTGGCCAAAACTATAAATAAAAATGCTTTTTGAGGGCCTGGAGGTCCTTGTGAGTCCCCCTGAGCAGGCCTAGGTGGTCAGGGTGTTTCTACCTTGGCCCCTTTTCTTGTTTTTAACCTTTTTCTTGTGACTTAGTTACCGAGTCACAAGAAGGCTGCCAACACTTCCTGTTTGGAGTGTTGGCAGCCAACTAGAATGAAACTCATGCTCGGGAGGAGTCGCGACTCCTCCTCGGTGCTCAGATATATAAATTTGTATTTTTTTAATTTCTCAGCAACTACTGAAAGGATTACACCATTTGAAAAAAGGCTGCTTTCTGAAACAAGACCTACCTTTTTGCCAAATTTGGTGTAACTCCAAGAGTGCACTCGAACAACGCTGACTGTCGCAAGTCTTTAATTCAGGTAAAGCCGCTGGTACTCTGACAGTCAATCAAGCCTCCTTCCAATGTGTAAATCACAACGTGTTTTGGGAATTGCGCCCTTCTTCTTGGTGTCACATGGTAACGTGCAGCCTTCAATTTATCACCCTCCTCTGGGCCATCCAGGTGTATAGCTCCCTCCTGCATTCTGGGACTTGCAGTGTGCTTGTATTCATATTGCCACAATGTTATTAGCTGCTCACTGTTGGCATATATATATAGTAGGTAGTTATAGTTAGGATGTAGCTTCATTGAGAGAGAGATTTTTATTTTTTGCCAATAGCTTTGGTGTTGTTTGATGAATCTTCGTGAAATTTTCAAAATTAGTATGACGCTTACTTTAGCTGATGTCTTGAAAGATTCAGGGTAATCCATCAAGCTGGGGGCCGAGAAAAATGGGGCCACAAAACATGTTTCCCTCATGTTTATTTCCATGGGAAATTTAAACAAAGCTACAGCCCGAACTGTTGAACGGAAGTACACCAAATTTGGCAGAATGTTAGCTGTTTGTCCATAAAATTACCTTTTTGTTAAATGGGCTCCTGCGCTTTGCTATAAATCTTCCCCCAAGTGGGACGGGTCCCGGGGGCATGTCTATAATATGTAGGAGGGGCACACTGGGTCTGCATGAGTGGACACTTCAAGTCAATGTTAATGTTATGGTGATTTATATAGCGCACGGCTGCCCCAGCCAAGGGGCGTCCCGGCGCTGCGAACAGACAGTTTACAGGGGGATAGAGGCGCAGAAAAGAACAGTTATTGAAAGAGATGGGTTTTAACAGCCTTTCTGAAGGCTAAAAGGTCCTGTATACCACGGATAGCCTCAGGCAGACTATTCCATAACTTGGCAGCCAGGAAGCTAAAGGATCGGCCGCCTACTCTGGCCAGTCTAGTGCGGGGAATGATCACAAGATGTTGTCCCTCTGAGCGGAGCGATCTCCTAGGAATGTACTCTGACAGGAGCGGACGCAGCATTGGGGGAGAGGCGGTTTTAAGGATTTTAAAGGCTAAGCACAGTGCCTTGAACTGGATCCTTTTGCCCACCGGGAGCCAGTGCAGTTTTTTCAAGGCTCCAGATACCGAAGAATGGCGAGGGAGACCTACCAGAGCCCTGGCAGCCGCATTCTGAACTCTCTGCAATCTGGCGATTTCCGCCAGATTTGCCCCCCAAAAAAGAGAGCTGGCATAGTCCAGTCTAGAAAGGATGGTCGCCTGGACAATTAGCTGGCGAGTACGGCAGTCAAAAAACTTCAAAATGGGTCTGATGTTGCGTAAAATGCCAAAGCACGTGGCAGCTACTTTTTTAGTGTGGTGAGTGAACTTTAGAGCAGAGTCCACCCAGACTCCCAGATTTTTGACGCATTCCTTTGGCATGGGAGGGGGGCCTAAGACATCAGGCCACCAGTTGTCTCCCCAGGACGAGGTGTTTTTCCCCAGGAGCAGTATCTCTGTTTTCCCAGCGTTTAATTGAAGGAAGTTCGCCGTCATCCAGTTGGTGATGTCAGTAAGTGTCTGTTTAAAATGATGAGCCTCCAGACCACTGTTGTTATTAAGAGCCACCACCAACTGGGTATCATCTGCGTAGGACACCAGTGTAAGTCCGTTTCTTCTAGCCACCTCCGCCAAAGGGCGGACATACACATTGAACAGGGTGGGGCTCAGGGAAGAGCCCTGCGGCACTCCCTGTCCAATGCTATGCTCCTTAGAGATGTAAGGGGGGGTAGAGACTCTGAAAGACCTGTTGGAAAGAAAGTCTCTAAACCATCCCAAGGCTATCCCTGTAACTCCAATTTCCTCCAATCTCGTCAAGAGGACCTCATGTGACACCGTATCGAAGGCAGCACTGAGATCCAACAGGACTAGTGCTGCCGTTCCGCCGGTGTCAAGAATGGTACGGAGGTCCTCTGAAACACTGAGCAAGGCTGTCTCGGTGCTGTGACCCGCTCTAAACCCGTGCTGAGAGATATCCAGAGTGTTATTGGTACGGAGGAAATCGGAAAGAATGTTGTTAACATATGCCTCGATGATTTTGGCAGGCCAGGGAAGCAAGGAGATAGGCCTGAAGTTCTCAGGAAGTGAAGGGTCTAAGGTGGGTTTTTTTAAGATGGGGGAAACCCAAGCCTGCTTCCATTTGGAGGGAACTCTGGCGGTGGAGAGAGACAGATTGATAATATCTCGGATGTGTTCTGTGATAAATTCATGGGCTTCACAGAAGGTATCCGGTTTTAAGGGATCTGCCGGGGAGCCAGATTTAATCTTTCTGCAGATTTTAAGGAAGCTCTCTCGCTCAAGTGTAGGAAAGGAGGAGAGAGAGGGCCTAGTAGGGTCAAAGATGGCTGATGGCTGCGAGCATTTTGGGAAGGTGTCATAGATTTTCTTGATCTTATTGGTGAAAAAATTGGCCATATTATCACAGAGGTCAGAAGAAATGGTAGTAGTAATAATGGTTTTTTTTGCAGAGAGATCTTTCAAAATTTTAAATACAGCTTTCGAAGTATTGGAGCTGTTGCTGATTTCGTTGGCATAATATGCCGCTCTTGTTCTGCAAACCTTATGGTGATAAGTTTTTTGAAGCAGGACATAATCCTGTTTGAGATTGGCATCGAAATTCTTTCTCCAGCCCCTCTCCGCCTTTTTACATTCCTTTTTCAGAGTTGCTAGTTCAGAGTTATACCAGGGGCTAGCTGTGTGAGTACGGGCCTTGGTCCATCTGGCAGGAATCAAGATGTCAAGTGCCTGAGTCAGAGGAAAGGCGACCTACTAGACCACAAACGACCTCAAGTTGGAACGCATGGCACATGGAATCACACAATTATAGCTCATTCACTGACTGGCATGCCTCTAATGCACAAAAGACCACCAAATTCCTATAACTCATGTCAGATGTCTCCGCTCAAGAATGCACATCTGAACATGTCCAGCTCATTGACAAATGACAGACAAAGAAGACAACCACAGTGGATTTTCAGGTCAAGAATCACACAACATGATTTGTACTCGATCACACGCATTTCGGAGTATGCAAAAATGAAACTCAAGCCTCCGTTGTTGCCCTGCACTCTCGATGTCTTCACATGGGGTGGAAAGCAACATGTAGTGAGCAAAGGAAAATTTGTGGAGACACTCACATACAATTAATTGTCTGTACATGAAGAGCTGCACATCCTATGTTGAGACATCCCAGTGCCTTGTTTGTTAAGCAACATTACCGTTTAGCTGATGCCCCTCCTAGCCATGACTTATCACATGTCTGGGGATCACAACATCCTGAGAAAACACCCTATGATCCTCGAAGTGCTTGAAAAGCTGAAGAACATGCTAATTATGCAACACATAAATGCAGCAGACAAACCAGTGGCTCAAAATCACAGCAGAGTCACTGTGCACATCTAACTACAGGTGGAGGAAGAACTAAATAAATTGCTAGCACAGGATATCATCAAGCCTGCGGCTGGACAAACTCCTTGGGACATCTGACATGCAGTCACAGCCATAGACCACCTGGCCTACTTTTCGCACTTCCCTGTGCACTGAGCTCACTGTAAACGGTAGCCCGGTGAGATTAGGTACCATTCTCACACAACACACGCCGGGAAAAGCCTTGGT
Organism: Lissotriton helveticus; assembly: GCF_964261635.1. NCBI lineage: Eukaryota > Metazoa > Chordata > Amphibia > Caudata > Salamandridae > Lissotriton > Lissotriton helveticus. The sequence continues at coordinate 1,460,631,556 of NC_136065.1, read as the reverse complement.
CAACATACATTGTTGCGTATGCAATCAGAAACCTGTCAGACATAGAAAGGGCATACTCTCAACCAGAGGAGAGCCTAGTGAAATTATGGGCATGTGAACACTACCACATGTTTCTTTACGGGAAGTCATTCACCATCATGACTGACCACCATGCACAAGTTACAACATATAGCAATCCGAACATAAAAATTCTACCGCGCATCGAAAGGTGGGGGATACGCCTGATGGACTAAGTCTTTAAAATGGTGCACTAACCAGGGAAGAAGCATAACCCTGCAGACTACATGTCAAGGCATCCTCTGCCCCGTGCAAAAGAGACATCCTCTATGGCTGAGGAATACCTCAACTTTGTGCTGTGACAGACACACCTGCCCCAATCACTATAGATCAACTGGTGAAAAAATAACAAACAACGTCATGCTACATGCAACAGCATCTAAACTAAAGCCAGAAGATCTAGTCCTTGTGCATCAATGGAAAAAGCGGAAGTCAGACCGTTCTTTCTTGTCAAAGGACCCATGAAAGCCGAAGCGACAGGGTCTTACTCTATCACATTAACCCCTCCCCTGCTGATGACGGAACCGCTCCGTCATCAGCCGCGGTCGCGCTGTGCTGATGACGGAGCGGTTCCGTCATGGACCGCTCGGCACGCCTGTGCGGTGCGGATTCCGCGCCTGCGCTGAGCGCTCTATTGAGCGGGGCGGGCTATGACGGAACCGCTCCGTCATAAACACAGCGCAACCGACGCTGGTGACGTAGCGGTTCCGTCACCAGCATGCGCCCGCCGCTCTTCCGCCCCCGCCCACTTAGCACTGCGGCGGAATAGCCGCCGCAGTGAAGGGGTTAAACAGTTCCCACTTCCAACAAAAGCAGGTGGGGGGAAAGTGTTTATTTTGTCAACAAAGGGAGGAGATGTTGGAAAAACGTGCGCAGGTGGGCACTAGGACTCTGCATGGATCAGATGGAGAGGAGACTGGACACAGGACATCACTTCTGATCAGGGAGAGGAGACATACACACTCTAACAGTACGCATGAGGGAGAAGAAGATGCCTGTGCGTGCCGTGCTGACCACTAGAATAAAGAACACTTTGGATGTCCTTACTGGCCTCCTGGTGTCATCCTTTGGGGCTGAGTCACAGGGACAGACCCCCTAATGTAAAGTAGGGCAAAGTAATGCACAACTCGACATTGTGTTACTTTGGCCATCATTCCAATGCAAATCTACATTGGTGTTGGCACCACAACACTTTGATCAGAGTTTGCATTACAAAAGTAATGCACATCTGGGGCGGTGTTTGTAAAAATAGTCCTCTGTTTCTATAAGATTTAAGTTATTGCATTATAATGAACATTTTAAAGATCGTTTTGATAAAACTGACATTTCGTAAATATTTAGGACATTTGGAAATGCTATAATGCTAAAAATCACGTAGAGCAGGACCATGTTTATAACAACTTATCTTCACTACAGGTCTGCTTCTCTATGGCTGTACTGCATTATAATTAGTTGTTACTATTACTCAAACAAGGGGTAGTCATTCTTTCAACCATGGCACCTATGGGATTCACGACTGTGACCTACACAGAAGTTTCCAGCCTGTACATTAACAAACTTTTATTTTTTAAAACAGCCAGAACAGACGGTGACAAAGTCCAACACTAAGGACAAATGGAAAGGGAAAATAGAAAAAAAAAGAAAATAATGTTCTGATTATTCAATCAAATGAGGCTCAGGTAAAATGTAAAAGGACATTAAACTAACCATCACATAATCATTTTTAATGAATGCCCCTGTAGAACTGTGGGTGTAGCTAAATAGACAACATTGTCCAATCATTTGGTAATCAAGAAACATTAATCACAGCAAATTACAGCACATTAATCAAGTGATGATCAAGTAAAATAATAGCCTAACGCTGCATCAGGAGAGATGCAAAATCAGATTGAATGGAGACAGGAGGAGTCAGGGAGAGTAGTGGAAGGACAAAGCAATGATGGAGATGCTGAGACACTTTGATTTGAAGTCAGGAGAGAGGCACTTGAAGCACGGAATAAACAATGAAAGGCCGGTGATAAATCCTCGCTAAGAATTAACGCTAGAAGAAGTGAGATGCTTCAGGAAGCAGCGAATGGCTGGGGAATAATCAGTGTTCTGCATGCTGAATGGAGAGCAACTAATCAGGGCAGGAAAGTGATGATTGGCGGGACGGAACAAATCACGTAAATGACATCCGTAGAAAATTAACATTTTAAACAAGTAACTCAGCATCTTCATGAAAGCGATGATCAAGAGGCAGGGGGACAGAGTGTCCTTGGCAGGCATACAGGTGAATGGACTAAGCGCACACTGAAGTGATTCGTGTGTAATCTACAATTGTGCTAAGATAAAACATCACTCAAAACTAGTTACTGAGGAATATCATTTGGAAAATAGCTTTACTGAAAAATCGATTACTGATGATTATCTTATTCATAAAAAGAAAAAAAAACACACCGTTGAGAAAGAGTTTCACATTCTTACCTTCAGGGCTGGATATCTGAAACCTTGCCTACCTTACTCCACGTGGACGGTGCGGTACTGTAAACCACACTGGGGCTACAGTGGTTAGTGGGTTTGTTTGTTACCTCCATGGAAGAACTAGACTTAATTTCTAATTAAAGTAAGTACTTTGTGATGATAATAGGCCTCAAATCTACAAAAACAGTTTCAAGCTAATGGTCATGTGCGGGATAATTTTTGACAGTGCATGTTCCTGGTCTCCCTCTCATGATCAACAAGAGGAACATCGTACGGAGAGTAATTGGAGCCATTTTTGATTTCGTCTTAAGAACGGGCAAGAAACCTCCGGGGGACTGCTTAGATTATACCAGGCCAAAGACGTATGGCGGGTTGCCTGGGGTTATGTGGGAGCTGCTCCAATCTAGGCAATTGAGTACAAATTCTGCAGAAGACTGTTAGGCATTCGGCAGTGTGTACCTTCCTATATAGTCTACAGAGAACTGGGTTTCCATGTACTTGAATTAAACAATTGGATTGTATCCCCTCATTAGGTGGCTTACTATCTGGATTAGACCACAATAGAATGGAATTGAAATATTGCTTTTCCATAGATAGATGGAATTCTATCCCATCGCTAAGGTGTTTAAGCACTTATTTTTCTAAGTTGGGGAGAAGCAGCTCTTTGATAACCCATACAAGATTGTGAAGGCCGATTTGTTGTGGGTTCGTATTAATTATTGGAGGTGGAGGCAATCAGCAATCAGAATCAGCAGCCCCCCATTAACACCCTCCCCACCCCGCCACCACCGTCCCCAGCGCCTTGCGACCCTTACGGAGGAGTAGTCACACTTTACAAGTCACTTGATTGTTTGATCCTTAGGAGAACGAGCTTATCAAACTTTTAGTAAGGGTTCATGACATTTTACAGATTACCTTTTCTATGGAAATGTATCTTTTCCAAGTTTTAAATGCTTATCAGCGTTTTGTATTCACTTGTTTTACATTTAATATGGTTCACCGCCTACTGTGGATTGTTAACCTTGCTCTGCCTAATAGCTATCCTTGCCCTTGGGGATCCTTGCCCTTGGGGATGCGATGGCATTTCCCCTCAGAACTTAATGCACTTTGTCATGCAGTGTAGTTTTAAAAAAAAGCTTGGGCTTGAATACATTGCTCCTCTTTTAAGAAGGTTGAATTTTAATCAGGTTCGTCCAATTACTGCCAGCTGTTCCTACCTGCTTCTCTGTTGCTAGCTTTTTAGCAGCTGCGGTCAAATTAAGGAAATAATTGATTGTACCACAAACTAATTTATCTTTTTAATCGAATTAGAGCACTAAATCTCAACTTGAAGTTTTGTTTTAAACATTTTTATGTATCTTTTATGGTTATGACTTTTTTAACTGAATATAGACATATGAATGAAAGACATTAATTAGTAGTCTGATATCTGTTGTCCAACAAGGTATTTTCAAACATTTATGGAATTATTTTGGTTTGAAGTCATTTTTACGAGTGCTAATTTGCTTTGGGTAAGCTATAGGAAGAGGGTACACTTGCACATCATGAATTTGCACTCTGCGTTGACAATGTCGCATTGTATCATTCAAATACTATTGTTAATTTACATTAGTCATACTTTTATTTGACATTTTCCCAGTTGAAGCAAAAAGCCTCACCATTTGTGAGTTTTTCATGTGTTGTACAAGATGGAATTGCAGGTAGCCATAGGGTAGATTATAGAATAAGATTTATTAGAACTTAATTACAAAATACTAAGATAGTAAGTTTCAGATAAGTAGTTTAGTCCCACCAGGAGAAGCCTCCTTTCTGCTCAGGCCACACACTCCAACTGACACTCTCTCAACAACACGAGGCACTCCAGCATTCCATTACCTCACCAAGCACTCTATGGGCCAGATTTACAGAACTAACCTAAGACAAAATCCTGAACTTACTACCATTTTGGTGTTCACGGAAGGCACATACTCATTTTTGTATTCACAGAAGTTAGGAGTCCTAACTTTAGGACACCTAAATGCCTTCAGTGAATACCGAAAGTCTTAAAGTTAGGATTTTCTCAATTTAGGAGTACTAAAGTTAGGGCTCCTAACTTTGACTCCTAAATGCCTTCTGTGAATGCCAAAAGTCTTAAAGTTAGGATTTTTCTCAGTTGAGGAGTCCTAAAGTTAGGAGTCCTAACTTTACTACTCTTAAACTGAGAAAAAACTTAACTTTAAGACTTTCGGTATTCACAGAAAGTATTTAGGACTATTAAAGTTAGGAGTCCTAACTTTACTACTCCTAAACTGAGAGAAATTCTAACTTTAAGACTTTTGGTATTCACAAAAGGCATTTAGGAGTCCTAAAGTTAGGCATCCTTACTTCTGTGAATACCAAAATGAGTTAGTGCCTTCTGTGAATACCAAAATGAGTAAGGGCCTTCCATGAATACCAAAATGGTAGTGAGTTTAGGATTTTGTCTTAGGTTAGTTCTTTGTATCGGTTCCTAGAATTCCACAGCATCACATCCATACTGACTGAGCATCAGGGAACAGGTAACTAAAGGAAGAATGCATAGTAACAAGTCAAGTCAATACATAAAGTCTGCCAACTGTGCCCTTGGGTTGATACATTTCAGAACAGGCGTCCACCCTGGATGTGTGGCTTGCCATTTCTGCCTTGGGCCTATTCGCAGGTACAGATTTGACAATCCTGCAATATTTTCCTGATACATTCTGTGGAATTTTGAAGCCTCTGGGGGTTGTCACATGCTATTGAGAAGATAACTAAAGGTTACTTCTGGATGACAACATCATCACACTAGCTGTTTGTGTAGCTTCTTTTATAATAAAACTCTGCAATGTTAAGTGTGTGTTCTTCATTTACATGTCTCGTTCAACTGACAAGATGCCTATGTTCATAAATGTATTTCTTTTACATTTGTAACGAGAGCCAGTGTCCCAAGATGGTGTCAGCATGCTGTACATTGCAACAAACGTAGGGTTAGATATAGGAAGATGTAGCTTACTGATAGCTGTGGAAAGGTGGTAGAGTGCTGAAGAGTTCATTCTAAGTAGATAAACAAGTGAGTTTTTAGTCATATCCAAAATTAGAGAAGATCCTTACAGCATCTTAGGTCAACAGGAAGGAAGTTTCAGATGAAAGAGGCTGCTCCAGAAACAGATTGCAAAGTGGCTTTACAAGATTCTTTTTCCGGTCTTATCTTGCCTATGCTTCTAATGTTCTTTCTTCTTCTTGTGGGCATAAAACATTGTAGAGTTCTGTAAGGCAGTTCATATTAAATTTAGATTCATGTGGCCCTCTGATAAGAATCACTTCTGTTTTTTCTGAGCTTAATCTAAGGAGGTTGCCTGGCATCAGCTATAAAGGGTGGTTAAAGAGTTCTTATGGTTTGACACAGTGCAGCTGTGGGCAGACAATTATGGGAGCATCACCATAAGAGTAGCTGTCACTCTGCCCACATGTTGGGAGCCAAGAGTACATATTTTGATTGGGCAGAAGTTGTGTGCTTCTCAAAAAAGTATTTGTCCTCTACAAAGGTATGATCATTTTGTCTATTTATCCAACTGCCTGAGCTTGAATTTTCAGAGGCACACACATGAAACTGTACTGTTTTAAAATGTCTTAGACAACTAGATAATTTACTGTGTTTTTCTCAGGCAGCAGCACCAATGGGAGGAGGGCTGTTATTAACCATGCATAAATATTTAGGCCTGGCTTGACAGTGCAGCTGTCAACTGACCATTTGTGATAAATAAAAAATGACCCTTCAGAGTCCATACTGTGAGAGGGGCAAAGTCTCTACCCACATGCTGGTTTCCCTGAGTACAGCATTTGGGCCGAATTTGTGTGCTTCCACTAAAAAGACCCAAAAGATCAAGGGGTTTGCCCTGATGATATCACACAACTGGTCTCAAGGTACAGCATACAAACAATTGGTAAGATGTGAGAACAGGCGTGGCTTGGCGCCCGACAGGTATGGCAGCTCCCAAGTGAAGCTCTCCAGGACGTCCAGGCTGCGGCGCATTTCTCGGAGTATTTGCATCAGCGCGGACACTATGCCAAGTCGTCTGAATGTCTGCTGTGCACACTGAAATCCGTGCAGGCTTCTTTTGAGGCGGAAACATGACTTTTTCAGCATTGTAAGTCTCATCGATAACGTCGCTCTGCCGCGACCGCCATTTTGTTTTTTCTTTTCGCGCTGCAGCGGCTTCTCCCGCAGTGGATTTCTAGAGGAATGTGCCTGTTTATTCTATTTTGCAGCCTTCATAAACCCCCTTTCTCACCCCATCTTTAACTGGTATGCCTCTATCCAATGGCATAAATGAATTACCAGCAACGTTTTCAATAATTTTTTCAGGAGGCCACTCTCACAGGCAATATTTGTGACGGCCATTTTGCGTTTTCTCCCTCCTCATTATGCATTTTATTGAAACATAAGACTTTAGTGTAGCGTGCATTTTCATTACTTTCTGTGTTTTCAGTACCTCCATTGACTGAAATAAATGTATTGCTAGCAGTGATTTGATACTGTGGGGCCATCAGGGAAGTCTGTCTTCAAACGTCTCAAACAGAATCCTCCCTGTCTGCCCAAATCAAATTCACCTGTCGCTATGGAGATATTATTGGAAGAAATCAGGGCCTTACACCCTTTTATGGAAGAGACTAATGAAAAATTACAAGTCCTCACTGAGAACTGGTGAGTGACTGCTGTTGAGCATATTATGTCTTCTGTCAAAGATACCTTTACCAAAGTTTCTTCACTTCAGTCTCAAGTTTCTGTTCTCCAATGTCAAGAGGAGGACCTTGAAAACCGAAATAGGCGTAACAATCTACGTATTTACGGCTTGGCAGAGGGAGTTGAAGGGTCTGAGCCGCTCGCTTTCTTTAAATCCTTTCTCCCCAAGATACTCCATATGCCAGAAAAGTACTGCACTTAACATTCAAAGAGTACATCGATTGAGACACCCTTCTTCACCTGCCTCATCTCACAAAGACCAAGAGGTGTTATTTTATACTTTTTGGAGTATACAGACTTTTTACAAGTTTTGTCAGCAGTTAAATCCTCTCAACGCATTACCTGTTCACGTTCTACTTTATTTTTTGTACAGGACTATGCTAAGGCGTCTGCAAACAGGAGAAAAGCTTTTCTAAACATGAGACCTGATCTTAAATCTATGGGTGCCCGTTATGGTCTCTTACACCCTTGCCTTATGAGGATCCTGTACGTCTCCAAAGTTTCATAAACACTCACAAAACGGATGCCATTGACTCTTCTTCTTCAAATGCTGGTTGAAATTTTGAATTTTTCTGATTTTGTAATATCTCTTCTATTATTTTATTAAATTGTTTCGTCTCATCTTCTTTTCAATATGTGATTCATAACTTCCATTATTTTTCATCCCCGCAGTTTCCCCATCCTTTTGACGTGCTGCACCCTGGTCCTCCGTTTGTTCGATCCCGGTTGTACCGATTGTTCTGTGTGGCTGCATACCTCCTCTTGTCTCCCTGAATCTTCCTCTTGTAGGTATGTTGTCTTTTCATGTTCTCCTTTGTTTCTTCCTATTCAGTCTTTTCTCATTGTTTTCCTTTCTATCCTGTCCAATTTCCCTTCTTCCTTTTCTTTTCCTTTTTTGCAGATTTTTCATTTCTCTTTACTCCCTTTCTTTCTTTTCCTTGTCTATCTCTCTGCAACTCTTCTCTCAGTCATCACTCTTTTGTTGTTACTATTTTAAAGAATATTCTCTATGGTTTTTCTATTATCAAATTTATCATTTCTTACTTACTATACAGTTTGGCTTCTGCGATTGTTTCATGCATTGTATGATTTTTATGTAATAATGTCATCTTACCTGATTTCCTGAGTTACTACATGAAATATTAAAGAATTAAATAATCTTATTAAAAGACAACTAGTATTATCCCATTTGGCTAGATTAAAAACTGACATTGCACTGTTACAAGAAACTCATTTGTCCGATATTGAAGCTTCTAAATTGAAGAGATTTTGGGTAGGCAATGTATTCTCTTCTCCGGCCTTAGGCAAGAAAAATGGTGTTTTAACCCTCTGTAATAAAAAGTTTGCTGTTTCTGTTATTCATCAGGAAACTGACTCAGATGGTCGCTGGGTGATTGTTAAATTGTTAATAGATAAAGTGCCTTTGGACCTCTTTAATGTCTATGCTCCAGTTTCTGTTGATAACACTTTTTGGTTACAAATTTCAGATAAATTACTCTCAGTTTGATGATGAATAAATCATTTTTGGTGGCGATTGTAATCAAATTCATGATCCCATTTTAGATAGACACAAGTCACTTCCACCATTTCTCGAAAATCTTTAATTGATATCTGGAGACTTTGTCATCCAGATCTCCAAGAGTATAGTTATTTCTCTCCCCCACATAAAACACAGTATCGTATTGATTATCTTTTTTTAAGTAAATCCCTTACTAAACATGTTACCCACTCAGAGATAGGTTCTATCTTAATTTCAGACCATGCTCCTGTTTTTGTTGATTTTGACTTAATGCCTGTTTCTCCATCCAATGGTAGATGGCGATTTAATAACTCCCTACTTATGGATCCTAAGTTCTCTAGCCATATTCAGTTCTTTTGCCTTGGAATTTTTCAATACTAACAACCACTCTGACTCTCCAACTATGATTTGGGACTCTTTCAAAAGCTACTGCAAGAGGCTTTATAATCAACTTTGTATCTCAAAAGAAAAAGAATTTTGAAAAACATTCAACTCAATTACTCGCCAAAATTAAACAATTAGAACACACCTATTACCATTCCTTCTCAGAAACGTCTTTAAAGATCTTGTTTCCGCCAAGATTACTTTTAATAAATTATCTACAGAGGCTGCAGCCTCTTATCTCCTAAAGAGAAATACCCGATACCATCGAGGTCAAAATAAAATGGGGAAACTTCTAGTTAATTATTTAAAAACGCGTTGGGATAGAACTAGAATTGCTTCCCTAACAAACTCTGAAGGTGATACTCTTTTCAGAGATGACTATATCTTACAAGAATTTGTCTCTTTTTATAAAAACCTTTATACCCCTGAAACGCAACCGCTTCAATTTGACATATCCTCATACTTTCAATCAATTAATTCTCCTCCTTCTCACCATATTAATTTTGATTCACTTGAAACAGATATCACTTTGAAAGAACTTTCCCACGCTGTCTCAGTCCTAAATCGTGGTAAGACTCCTGGGCCCGATGGTTTTACCATTGAATTTTATGAAAATTTTTCAAAACTTCTCCTCTCGAAGCTTCTTCTCTTATTTAATTCTGTTATCGCAAATGGATCTTCTCAAGGATTTTTTCAAGAAGCTATGATTTGCTTAATCCCTTAAGAAAATAAAGACCTCTCTTTTTGTAAAAATTATGGTCCCATTTCTCTTGTTAATACACATTATAAAATCTTTGCAAAAATAATAAATAATAAATAATAATAATCCACATTTGTATAGCGCACAATCACCCGTTAGGGTCTCTAGGCGCTGGGGGGGCCGTCGGGAAGATTAAGCAAGCTATTGCCCAGAGTCGCATGGTGCTGGGCTAACCTGCCGCCGGAGCCGGGGATCGAACCCTGATCCCCAGATTCCAGCGTCAGTCGCCCTGGCCGCGGCGCCACACCTCTCCCACATCCACACCTCTCCCACAAATACTTGCTCTCCGCATTGATCCCATTTTGCCTGAACTTATTGGACCAGAACAATCTGGTTTTGTCAAAGGACCTTTGTCGTCTGATAATTCTAGAGTTTTCTTTAATGTCCTTAGTAAAGATTCATCCCTAGATTACCCACTTGCCGCTATAACTCTAGACGCTGAAAAGGCATTTGATAGGATTAGTTGGGATTTTATGTTCTATGCTCTTAAATGGATCAGTTTTCCTCCCAAAATAATCTCCTTCATTTCTTTATTGTATTCTGGTCCCAAAGCTTCTATTTTTGCTAATGAAAACATCTTAGATTACTTTTCTCTCTCTAGAGGTGTTCATCAAGGCTGTTCCTTGTCCCCTTTGCTGTTTATAGTAGCCTTAGAACCCTTTTTAACAAAGATACCACAGGACACTCAAATCACAGGTTTTCATCTTGGCTCCACTCAGGTTAAAATGTCTTTCTATGTTGATGATATCCTCTTATATTGCTCTGATCCGGATGTTTCTCTCCCTTCCTTTTTCCATCAAGTTGACACCTTTTCACAAATCTCAGGCAATCGTCTTAACCGAGATAAATGTGAAGTTTTACCCCTCAATATTTTATGTCTTAAATACTCGTTCGAACAGATAGGATTCTACTGGCAACAATCTAAATTGAAATACTTAGGGTATGGTTTTCCTCAACTATCTCAGACACCTTAAAATTGAATTTTGAATATATCTCCAAAAAGATCACTGACTCCATTACTAGATGACATCCTCTTTTTCTCTCGTGGTGGGGCAGGCTCGACTCCATTAAGATGATGCTGGCTCCTCTAATCTTATATTCTCTTTCTATGATACTAGTACACATACCAAATTATTACTTTAAAAAAATAGATTCCATCCTATTAAAATTTCTTTGGAAGAATAAACCCCCTCGAATAGCTCTATCCCGTCTTAAAAAAGACAAAACTGATGGAGGTCCTAAGTTCCCTGATTTTAAATCTCATCATTATGCTTTTTCTTTAAAACAAGCTTCTCTATGGCTTTCTACAGAACTTCCCACAATTCCTCCAATATGGCTGTCCATCGAAAGGGCCCCTACTTTGAGCTTTGACTTCCCAGAAACTCTTGCATTTACTGCTAATACGTCTTTTTTACACTCCCCTGTTATTGCACACACTCGCAAACTTTTAACCCCTCTCTTACCTTCCTCATATCCCTCCCTTACCTCATTACCTCAACAACCTATTTGGCACAACAAATTGCTGCGTATCATACCTTTTATTGGCGATCATGGAGATCAAAAGGCTCATTATGGATTTCTCAACTTCTATTTGATAAAAAGTCTTTATCCTTTCCTATTCTTCAATCCATATTCTCTCTACCTAACTCTTTTAGAAAACAATATGATCTGTTACTCCCCGCTCTTCAAGCTTATCTTAAATCACTCCCATCCTCCCCTGTTCTTCCCACACCTTGTTCTACACTCTTTCCTCTTATTCGATACGTTTCCTACTGCATCTTGTATTTACAAGCATTTATTATCTCCTTCAGAGAGACATCAAACAAAGACAGGATTTGTTGCAGTCTTGGTCTGTTTCTTTGTGGGATAAGTTGTGGTTAAAGATTCATAAAACCTCAGGAGCAGCCAACACTACCCAAACTCTTTATTTCATTGACCACCGCTCACTACATTCCCCAGCAAGATTAGCGTCCTTTTCCCCAGATGTCTTGTCTAAATGTTGGTCCTGCCCCTACCCTCACGCTGATTTAAAACATATGTTATTTAACTGTTCCCATATCTTTTCCTTCTGGCAATCAGTTTGGTCTCGTATAAATACCATTTTTAACACAAATGTTTCCTTTTCCCTATCTAATATTTTCCTGGGTTCCCTATCCCCTTTTTGGCCTCAAACTGCTTCACATTTTAAATTACTAGATTTATTGTTAGCTATAACATTCCATCTAATAACTTCCAATTGGAAGGACGCACGCAAAGTCACTGATATAGCCTGGTAGAATGGCATTTGTTTCCACCATAGACTTGACATCAATTATGTTACTCCTATCTTGTGATGTATTCCTATAGGTTCTGCATCGATTCCCCTATTCCTGACCCTGTTCTGGTTAATACTTAACTAGCAGCCGACCCACGGTGCAAAAAAACGTTATCTGATTAAGCCACACCACGGCACAGAAACGTGTTATCTGATTAGGTAATAACGCATGCCATCTAATTAGACAAGCACTATTCCTCCAGCCCCTGATAAGGCATACGGAGTTCTCAAAACAAATCAAACCTATGACAACCTGGGAAAATCCCTGCGGCCATTGTTTTGATTTCACCGAGAACTTCAGCAAAAGAATGTGCGAACAAGCCAGTTCGTATGACATCCTTATTAACGTATCCATGTCCATCCTTACGTCAATCTCGACACCTTACAGGTATAAATATTACCGACATTGCCTTAAGCAAACACACGCGGTGGTGACGAGATCGGAGCAGCGAGACGTGCTGAGGAGCCCAGCAGAGAGCGAAGCCCACACGCGCAGCCCCGCCTTCCTGACGCGCTGAGAACGGGACACTGTTTTTCTCCTGCCGAGAAATCCAGCTCCGGTGCTTCCAAGCAGCCCTCGCAGGCAGCTGGAATATCAAGACCAGAGACGAGAGATACCAGCCCTCAACCATTCTAGATCTCAGGTACAGAACTGAACAACCCCTTGCAGAGAATTCTTGAGTCAGTCCCTTGGCAAAACAAACTTAACTTAAACTGCTACTTATCTACTCCCGCCCACGTATTAGGCTTAGGTCAGGTACACTGGGGTAGGCGTGGTTAGAAGCACCAGTTGAGTACGATTAGTCAAATGTATATATGTATGTATCTATTTTATCAGTTTTAAATATCATATGGCTTAGAAACCATATCAATGCTTCTGCAGTATTATTTTATACTTCTGCTTTTATTGTATGCACTTTACTTAACCATAAGTATCGCAATAATATCGATTCATTTCTCTTGTACGAGAAAAGAGACTGATCAATAAATACCATCTTTTATTGAACACGCCCGTCTCTTCCTTTTCTCTACAATCTGGTGAAACTAAGAATGCACGTACTGACTGAGTAAAATAAGTTGTCTTTTGTTTTCACAATACTCTAGAGATACACTCTTGATTAGGGGAGAGCAAAGTTGTCATGTTCTATGGTTGTCAGAAACTAAATCCCTTCTTGTCTATCCAGGGAAGTTAAACTCTTCCTTGTCTATTCGAGAACGTTTCTAGTGAACTCTGAGCTAGCTGGCAAAAGCAAAAACTTTAAGTCTAATATCGTCAGTAGAAGACCTAGTTAACCTCTGCCCTAGGTCTATACTATTGAAGATATTATTACAATGCGCAGAGCCTATTGGGATAATAGGAACTACACTACATGGCGCCAAACGTTTGGATAGGCGATAAAACTAACGCAAGACATTAGAGTAACTCAGTCGTGATTTTTCACACAGAACCCCTTTTTTCCCATAATACTCCAAAGACGTCTGGAGTGGGTAAAAGGTCATATCCGCCAAACCTCGCAGGAGGAGACTCCTATGTATGGTTCTTGGTTTAGTCAACGTTGAAGGATACACTGTTCCAAAATATTGTGCATCTAATCTTTGTTTCCGTAGAAACCTGATCTGCAAACAAACAGAATAACCTTCCTGTTGGTAAAATGGTAGACAGTGATGATGAAAGGGAGACAGCTAGACTAGCAGCTGAACTCGTAGCAGCTGATAATACTCTGCTACAAAATTACCCGGATATAAAACTCATCCCGGTCAACATAAGAAAATATATAACTTTAAAACGTATAGAAAATGGACTGACATCGAGAGGTGGTACAGTCATATTCGTAATTGAGGCACACGAATATCGGCAGACAGAGGTATTCTATTCATGGATGAACTTTCCAGCAGCGAACACTGTAACAAAAGAGTTCCACTATTATAAAATAGAGGAACCACCGGATACCTACACTCCTTTCGAGGAGGTAGAAGTACCACTCAAATTCCAAGAGCACCTGCTCTTGTTTGATGGCGCCCTAAAACATAATAATCACATCACCAGGCTCGGTCCACTAGGTAGACCAGGAGCAACGTGGCCGGTCCTAGCCGGATATACACCACATCCAGACATTGAAGAAATGTCTGCAGCAGATCTTTTAATACAGCTAAAACAACTAATCAAAATACATAGACAATTAGTCCAATATGTAATGCGGACTTCAACAATCCAACCAGCAAGTAAAATTCCACAGCTGACCCCTCATCAGTGTAACACAAATAAAATTACACCACAGAACATACAGTCCTGTCTAGGTAAAGTACCCGCAAAACGGGAACAAATACCTTTCTGGCTAGCACAAAAAATCCCTCAAATAGAGGCAGTGTTTCCAGACACCACCCCTGTAGATAAACACAGGATTCTGACTATCTGTCTTCCAATGGGAATCGCACCACACGTGGAGGACTGTTACACTTGGGGTACAGTCTTTGCTTCCATATACACGAAAACACATGGTGTACCATCCATGTCAGTAATACCAGATGTGCTAAAACAAATTCAAGATGAATATGGTCCAGAACCCGCTTTAACTCTTGGTATGAAATTACTGAAAGACTTCAAGCAGGTCTCGGCTATATTATTAGCCAACATAAAGGGAGAAGCAGCAAACGTGGCGATCCGCCAAAGGTTAAAAGAGACAGACATAGCGGACCAACCAACTGAAATTGCCAGAATCATAGAGAAATCCTATGAAGAACTAGGAAGGGATAGTCTGGGTGTAATACCAGTAAAACCTCAACTGATTGAAAGTCCTGAAAAGATATTTATAAAAAATAATTTAAACACTCAAAAAAAGAGCTGGGATGGAAAAAAACAATCCAATCCTAAAGAAAAAAGATTCCAGTCCAGAGGAAGGTCTCCTCGGCGGAGAGAAAGATCACCGAACCAAGGACGCAGGTCTCCCCAAAGTGAGCCCTCTGGGAAAAAATACAACCTTAGAAATAGGGAGAATATAAAGAAACCTGATAGATATCAAGATAATGATACACGTCCCTCTCAATCTTTTCAGACTTCCTCGCAGAAATCGGAAAGAAGAGGACGATCAGAACACAGGGAAGAGCACGTCAAGTCCAAAGACAAGGAACCTGCTCATCCAAATAAAAAGTTACAATTTCCAAAAAAGAAGGTAGCCAGTATTAAAGTAATCAAAGATGCCGGGAATACTGAGGACACAGCTGAAAAACGGAGAATGGGCTCAGACAATGCTAGACAGCGCAGCAGAAGTGAGCATAACTCGCAAAGTCCTTATGAATCATCTGGAGACAGTGGACACGAATGAATACATTCAGGTGGAAACTGCAGATACCAGAGTTAGCAAACCTCATAAAATATATGAAATAACATTACGTATAGAGGGGGATAAGACTAGAAAAATAAGGGGACTATTTTGAGATAATCTGTCCAAGGGCTATGACATCCTTCTAGCTGAACGAGACTGGCCACCCGAGTTTGTCAGAGAGTGCCCTCATGGCGAAGAAATAATTATGCCTGCCTTCTCAAATCACATTCCAATTCATAAAAAATATACACTTGCTAGAAAGTGGGCAGTAGCTCAAGCTCCTGCTTTATATAAAAATCATGTAGGATGGGATGAGGACTCTCCTCCTCACAAAATCCAGTTAAAATCACAACCTACTGCACAGAGGCAGTACCCAATCAAGCAAGAAGCTAAAAAACAGGTAAAAGAGATCCTAGATCAACTTGAATACCAGGGGGTGATTGAAACTTGCACCTCACAAATGAACAATCCTTTGTTTCCTGTCTCCAAACCAGACAACTCATATCGTCTAGTTTTGGATTACAGACACCTTAACTCATGTTAAGAAACCTTTGCAGTGCAAAACTCGCATAGTGCTGCACTAATGAATAACATAGTACGCAAAAAATACAAAACAACATTAGACATCTCTAATGGCTTCTTTTGTCAAAATATAGCACAAGAGAGCAGATATTTGACTGCATTCTCGGTAAATGGCTCGCAAAAAAGTTTCTGCCGTTTACCCCAGGGGCACAAGAATAGCCCAGGATTATTCTCAAAGAGAGTAACAAAATTACTACAAACATGCGATGTCGAGGCATTATCATATGTCGACGACATTTACCTAACAGATGATGACTTGGATACTCACTTGAAGAGAGTGAACACCATAATACTTGGGTTCGCAGCAGAGGGTTACAAATTCAACTTTAAAAAATCAAGAATTGCCCATCTAACAGTCCTGTTTTTAGGATATGAATTATCAAGTGAAGGCAAAAGCCTGGCTGACAATTTCCTAGAGAAATGTGCCGTACTCCAAGCTCCTAGAACACTAAAAAACTTACAATCAATTCTAGGCTTCCTAAATTTCGGAAGAACATACATTGCAAATTATGCAGAAAGGGTCAAACCCCTTTATGATCTAATAAAACCAGATTTTAAAAGATTCAATTGGACTCAAAAACACACAGAAATTTTGAGATCTTTACAAACAGACATGCTAATTAAAACAAAATTAGAAACACGTGATAACACACGTAATCTTGGGATTCGAGTCATCCCAGGAAGATGCGGATTCACATACCTGACCTCTAATGAGGGAGAAAAGGTACCAATTGCGTACAAATCACACTTGTACACAGAAGCTGAAAAGAAGTTCAGTATTAAAGAAAACATTGCTCATGCAGTTCAAACGGCCAGAGCAAGAGAAAAAGACAACGCTGACGGTAAACGTATCACAGTCAGAACAGCGGAGTCAGCCTTGGAGGCATCAACAACCCCATGTAATTTACCAACAACAGCGTTGAATCCAGAATGGATACAATGGGTGAATTCGATTACAACGGACAGAGTAAAATACTACTGTGATCCAGAATTAAAGGAATTAAAATATCTAGAATATGAAATAATATACCCTCTGCCAATCGACATTCTGCCTTTACGACAATACGCCTGTGTAATACATACAGACGGGCATGCTCAACCCTCAGTTTGGGGAGAGCTGGCTTACAAGGCAACATGCGAAATTGTAAAGGAAGTGTGGCGCGGAGGTAAATTAAGACCTCTACTTACAAAAACACACTCAGTGGAAAATAATTGAGAACAACAAACTGAAATTATAGCGTTAAAAATGGCGCTAGATTTTGTTCTGAAAAAAAAAAAAATGGCGCTAGATAATGCCGATCGCGAATTTCCGACACTTATAGTGTGCGATTCGTATTACTGCGTCAAATCATACAATAACGATTTACAGAAATGGATTCAAAATGGTTACAAAGATGACACAGGTGCAACAATAAAGCAAAAAGTGCTTTGGGAACAAGTAGCTCTTTTACAGAAAGAACTACCAAAAACTCACGTGATACATTCAGTGAGTCATCAGCGTGATGGCGTTCACGTTGCAGGGAATTCATTGGCTGAGAAAGCCACAACGGCAGCAACTAAACCGGCTGAAGTAGTCAAGAAAAAGCGTACAGTAAAACACATTGACGGTGAAACTATGCTGGCAGTGAAAACGTCATCAAAAGGCGACTGCTCAGCACTACCGATCAATTATCCACTCAATTATACATACATAATCGATGCAAACTCCGTTCCTTTTGCTTGAATCCCTGGAGTGGGGGATAGAGTGATTCCAAACACGGACAGGAGAGGCTTGTTAATAGCTGACGCACATATGGGTGAGGGTCTCAGACACCTCAAGCAAAAAGATTCTCTGGAAGAATTACAATCAGTGTACTGGTGGCCAGGCATGAGCCTGCATCATCAGATTTATGTAAAAAACTGCCCAGACTGCAAATAGAGATCGCAGTGGCGAGCGAGGAGGACTATTACCATGGCACTTCGCTCCAGAAACACAACAAGAATAAAAGTACCCATCACAAAAAAGCGTTATATTAACACATAAAGACTCAGTTACACTCATGATGTAGGACCCCAGCGCTCGGCTGACGTCTGGACTGTTATAAAAAGATTTGCGAGTCTATAATGGCATATACGCTAGGAGCATGCTACGTTTTGACCAATGTATTCCCTTTAGCCTTCAAGCTTAAGGGGAAGCAAGGCCAGATGAGCATAGCATAGCGGGACTCTTCTCACTTCCTTCCTGAGTGATACGGGATGGTGTAAAGAAAAAACCAAGGGCATAAAGCAATCTATAACAGCGAAGGTATTAGGTTCGGGTGCTGGGTGGGTCAAACATCTAATAAGTGTCCAACGTAGTCTAAATAACCTGCCAAGAAATTCTCTGAGGGGATTCAGTCCGTACGAACTATTGTTTGGAACTAGAATGATGGTCTTAGATCTTGACAGTCAGACTTCAGTGGTTAAAGAAAAAAGCTTTGATATCAAAGATCGTTTGGCTATTTTACAGGACTTGAAATGAAATGAAATGAAATGAAATGAAAAAGAAACTTATAAAGCGCTCTGTGGCCAAGCGGCTTCCTGGCGCTGAGGAACACATCAGTAACTGCCTAACAGGTGCGGGAGAGTTTTAGCCCGGGAAAGCCTGAAGAAAGAAAAAAGTTTTGAGGGCTTTCCAAAAGTGAGAGAAGATGGGAATGGAGCGGATAGGGAGGGGAAGAGAGTTCCAGATCTGCGGAGCACGCACAGAGAAGCGGGTGCCCCCTGTGCGGGACTTACGGAAGCGGGGAACGTGAAGGAGAGAAAGGGAGGAAGATCGGAGGGAGCGGGGAGGGGCGTGGGAAGAGATCAGAGAGTTGATAAAGAGAGGGGCGGACCGGGCCTGTGCCCGAAAGGCCAGGCAGGCAAGTTTGAACTGGGACCTGAACTGAACGGGAAGCCAGTGAAGGGTTTTTAGGGCGGGAGTGATGTGGGAGAACTTCGGGAGACGAAGGACAAGACGGGCCGCCTGGTTCTGGATGGCCTGGAGACGACGAGTCTCGTAGGCCGGAATGCCTACATACAGGCCATTACCATAATCCAGGCGGGATGTAATAAGGGCAGAGATGATAACTTTGAGGGCATCAACAGAAAAAAAACGGGAAATCTTACGGATGAGGCGGAGGGAAAGAAAGCAAGAGGATACAACAGAACTAATGTGCGCGTGCATCGAGAGATCATTGCTGACCTTGATGCCCAAGGTCCGAACAGAGGGAACCGGGGAAGGTGGAGGACCAAAAGAAAGGGGCCAGTGGACAGAGGACCAAGGATTGGACGGGCCACCAGTGAGGACAAGCTCTGTCTTATCAGGGTTGAGCTTCAAATGATTGAAGCTCATCCACTGAGAAATAAAGACAAGAGTCGACCTGAGCTTGGGAAGAGAGTGAGTGGGGGAAGATAGATCGAAGACGAGCTGGAGGTCGTCAGCGTAATTATACACTGAGACCCCCAGCTCAAGAAGCGAGGAAATGAGGGGGCGGACATAGAGGTTAAAGAGAAGGGGGGAAAGAGAGGAGCCTTGGGGTACCCCACACGTGACCGGGAGGGGAGGGGCAGAGAAGGAGGAGAGGTGGACTGCCTGTGAACGTCCCTGCAGAAAGGACGTGATCCAAGAGAGGGCAACGCCCTGGATGCCCGCTGCGCTGACACGGTCAAGAAGAGTAGCATGATCGACCGTGTCAAACGCAGCAGACAGATCCAAAAGGACTAAGGCCTGAGGGCGGTTACCATCGGCCTTGCCCTTCAGTTCGTCCAGGACCGCAAGGACCACGCCCTCAGTGGAGTGGCCCGGTCGAAAGCCGGCCTGGCGGGAGGCCAAGATGTTGTTCTCCTCAATGTAGGAAGAGAGACAAGATGTTACATGGCTCTCAAGAATCTTCCCTAAATAGGGAAGGAGGGAGATCGGCCTAAAATTCGATGGAAGGGAGGGGTCCAGGCCAGCTTTCTTCAGGATGGGAAGCACAATGGCAGACTTAAAGAAAGAGGGGACAGAACCCAGAGCCAGAGAGGAGTTAAGAAAGGTAAGGGGGGGGATAGGACAGCTAGTGAATAGAGTTCTGAGGATGCGAGCAGGTCCGCAGTCCACCGGGGAGCCGGACTTGACCTTAACAAGGAGGTCGGGAAAAAGCGCAGGAGAGATGGGTGTGAAGTGATCAAAAACGGGGGAAGAGAGAGGGGGATGGTCCGGTAGATCAAGGTGAGGAACAGTCGGGATGTTGGCCTTAATGGTGGTTATTTTGTCAATGAAATAGGTGTTCAGCGAGTAGCAGAGGGATTGCGAAGGAGCGGGGGAAAGACCAGCGCGGTCAGATGTAGCAAGGCTACGGACCAGAGAAAAGATCTCACGAGTTTTGTTAGCCGAAAGGGCAACACGGTCCGAGAAGTATTTGGATTTAGCTGCCAAGATGGCCGATTTGTAATTATTGAGAAGGGCCCTATATTTCAGGCGGAGGGTAGGGCAATAGGTGCGACGCCAGCGACGTTCCGACCGTCTAAGCTCGAGCTTCAGGGATCTAAGATCATCGGAGAACCACCTGTGGGCGTCGTGAAGACGGGCCGATCGAATCTTTTTAAGAGGAGCGGCTTGATCACAGGCCGAGGAAAGCCAAGTGTGAATGGCATCCGCCTGGTTTTCCACAGAGAGGTCGGACAGGGCGGGGGCCGATAGAGAGAGAGAGGAGGAGAGATCATTGAGATCAACCTTGTTCCAGCACCGAGCCCAGATGTTCTTGGGCAAAGTAGCTTTCTCGGGCTGACCTAAGGGGATGGAGAAGGAGATCAAAAAATGATCGGACCAACCACAGGGGGAGATAGAAGACACCAGGGGGTTGCAGCGGAGAGACCAGATCTGGTCAAGAATATGACCAGGGGTGTGGGTGGGGGTCGAGACGTGGGATGAGAAGTTGAGACAGCAGAGGGTAGCGGAAAAGTCCTTCGAGAGGGGGTCCTCCTGCGGGTCGCCCGGCCAGAAATTAAAATCCCCCAGCAGGATTAGCGACGAGTTGTCTACAGCCAGGGTGGCCAAGAGATCCTGCAAAGAGGACACAAAAGAGGACATGTACTGAGGAGGGCGGTACAGGAGAATCACCGTGAGGGGAACCGGGAGGTTGAGAGAGCGGGCCACCAGAAAATCTACATTGGTGATGCCAGGATGCGAAAGGAGCTGGAATTGCAGGGATCGGCGGACTATCATCGCCACGCCACCCCCAGTTCTACCATCTGGGCGGTCGGCACGGAGGGCGTAGTGAGTTGCAGGGAGAATAGCAAGAAGGTCAGGAAGTGAATGGGAGGAGAACCAAGTCTCAGTGAGAAAAAGAAGGTCCGGGGGATCCGTATCCAGTAGGTTGAAGAGGGCGGTTTGATTTTTTACGGCAGAACGTGTATTCAAGAGAATAGCAGAGGCATCAAGGGAGCCGGGGGAAACACGAGGAGGGGGGGGCGGAGAAGAGATTGGAGAGGAAGAAGAAGACAAGACAACTCCGGGGAGGGGGGGGGGCGTGGATGCCATGCGAGGATAAGTGTAAAGCTACAGATGGGGAAAGAGGGATTGAGGCAGAGAAAGATGAGAGTTGGGCCGAAGAATACGCCAGACGAGGGGCAGAGTCTGTGGCCCTGAAACGAAACAAGGAAAGACCTGAGCAACATAAAGTTGAAACAACAGCCAACGACCACTGAAGAAAAACCACCTGTCCCAGCAAGACCTGTCTGGATTCCAAAAGTCGGGGATCTAGTCAGAGAAAAGATCGCGGTAAAGAAGGAATTTGGGCCTTCTTACAGAAAAGCAGTTCCTGTCTTGTGTATCAACGGGACAAGATCAGTAGTACTACCGCCCCTTGCTGGTAAAAAGGAGAATAGGGTTGTATCAATCGACCTGATAAAACCACAATCATGTGGCCGATAACAAACAGTAGGCCAAGTGGACTCCCGATAAGTAGCAGAACACCAAGGTTTGCTACAAACACAGAGGTTCAATCTAAGAGGCTACTCACATTTGAAATGCCAAAAGAACAACAACAAGGACTATGCAACAATGCAATGGAACTTAAACCTCTAAAAACCCAAATAAAAACATTTAGCAGAGACACACCAATCTACAATGAAGTAATAAATGACTATGCAGCTGCAACAAAACACACTGATAAAGCAAATATCAATCCTGAAGCAATTGGAACAATAGACAGAACAGCATCCGGTTACTTCATCAACTTCAGTGATTCATCTGAAAACCTGAGTGAATCAAAGGAACAAAAATCAACAAAAACCTTTAAAAATAAAGCTAAGGAACATTTTCAACATCTGAAAGAAACCTATCTGATTTCTCCATGGATTGAATTCTGGGTGGCCTTAGGTGCACTTATCCTCATACTTTGGCTCATCATGGTACTATGTTTGGGACACTTCATTGAGGGAAAATATGCTAAAATGGACACAGCAAGCCAGAAAATCAACTTGGTCCTCAAACCACACACGTCTTCACACATCGAGAAAAGAGAACTTTCTTCAGTCAACTTCACAGCCAATCCTATACCCGGTGGGGTAGCATGGGACAATACTGATTATGAAATCTATGGTCAGGTTGAAATCCTGAAGTATCCACATCAAATCAAGATCTCATTGAGTGACTTTGTAAAACCAAGCTCAGTTGCTGATGATTGGGACGTTGAAAGCATTAATAATATGATGTCTGACCTAGTGATGTCTGCTAAATTTACAAAACATGATTATTTGCAGGGTTCGTCTAATTATGATAAAATGTTCTGCTATAATCACTATAGTAATCATTATCTGCATAAATCTGCACAACCTAGAAATGCTTTAAATTATAATCAATGGGAACACTGTGCAACCCCTCCAAAAGGTAGCTCAAGAACTTTTTATGACAAATATTCATATTTTTCAGGGTTCAACACAAGTAATGCAGAAACATTTTATTTCAAATTATCAAACAAGACAGGTACAAAGACCATGCTTACAAACACTAAATTGATATATTCAGACTCGTTTTTTGAACGAATGAGTGCATTTGGTTTTGATTACTGGGACAAAAATGTTGAAGTAAAAAGTGTTTGGGGTACAAAGGAATGGCAAGTACAAGGTATAGAATCATTGTTTAGAGCCTGCATGATCCCAGGACAAATGATATTTTTGAATGACACTATTCAACAGACTACCTGTCTTGGCCTAGCCAAAATCAAAGATTTAAACAAACCGTCTATTCCAAAGCCAACAATAAACAGTAATAGCTCTACAGATGAGGAGATAGACGTAAACCATATATTTAGCCAAAACAGAACACATCCAGATTGGAAAAAGTGGTTGATCTGGCCCACAGATACTAATAACTGTCAAGACAGATTCCTGAACAAAATCCAGGGGTTCAAATTGACCAGGCCAGACCCTAGATATTCCCAAAGACAACACCCAGGGATAATTACCACGTACAGTGTGGGCAAACTCTGCCTTCAATGGCTACAAACATCCACACTGTCTGAAATTAAGCAACACCTAACTTTACTTACTGATGGTGCTGACTTGCGTGATTTCATTATGGGACCACGCAAACAGCGTCAAAAATGCTTCATAGCAGCCTCTGTATATGCAGCTTATAATGAAGCCTGGAAAATAACTCAAATTGAAACATCAGAGAAAATACGGGAAATTGACCGTATTAATTTGGAAAAATCACTTTCTGTGGTGGACAATGGGTTAATGACTCTGTCCTCCAGAATATACTCTTTGGACAGCATTGTGTCTTCAGCAATCGACATAATATCGCAAGACTTACTGTTATTACAACACGGTCAGTCCCAATTGCGTTCTATTGTACAACTTGGCTGGACGTTACAAAATCTGCGTTCAGGCTATGTGCCTTGGCGTTTAATCAACACAACGTCACTGTTCAATATCTTTATCCTTACTGATAAACAAATCAGTATGGCACAGAAGGGTGCTGATTATACCATCCTGAGCATTGAGAAACTCGAGAGATTACCATTGACAATGTCAGAACGACCTGTCAGTGAGTGGATAATACATGGAATAATTAATATTCCAATATCTACTTTCAGGTTTCAATACTGCCAAAAATATATACAGGCTGGCATGTACGAAAAATTGGGTAAAGGGTACATTAAGTCAACATGGAACTTGCCCTATTCACATGCATGTGTCAGTAATAAAGGCCGGAAAGTGTTTCTTAGTGGCGATAATTGTGCCATGTCACTAAGCGGTACACTTCTGTGTAATGGTATTAGTTTACACGGAGCCTGTGAAGGGTCCTCAAATAACCTTTCATGTCACCAGCTAGGCACACCTGCGACACAAATAGAACCATTCTTTAGGAGACTATCGAACGGGAGTTACATTATAATTGTAGACCGCAGATGTTGTAGCTTGGTGCCCGGAATAGCTTATCTCATAACTACGACTGCGAAGGTCATGTGCTGTGAACGAGTATTGTTCCCCAGCGCAATGCCAGACAGGGAGGCAAGGTTATGGCCGAATTTGAAAATTTCTTCCATTAGAGTTGATACTTTAAGCAGAATGAAAACTGTGCTCCTTCAGACGCGGACCAGGCTCACGTCATCAAAAGAAACGTATGATCTCCAAGGTGCAAGGACAACGGCAGAGATTCATTCATTGTTATCGACTAATTCCCCCATACATTTCGCAGAAATCCTGAACGAAATCTTAAATATTTCTGATACCAGTGGAGTCTCAAATGTATTTAAGACAGTGTTTTCAGGGGCTCTAACACCATTTAAAGCCATTCTGGGTATTTTTCCAGACTTTGTCCATTCCGTCTTTGGTGGACTTCCTCTCCTTTTGGGACTAGTGGCAGGAATTCTATTTTTGATCCTGTTATTTCGCTATGGCAAACCGTGTCACAGACAAAACACCTGCGACAAGGGAAGAAACAATCCTAGCCATTGGATACCGGGACCAGATATCTACAATCCTTGGACTGTCCCGGCTTAGAGACCTGAACATGACTTGGTTTCTTTCATTTAGACCTATGTGGCAAAGCTGTGTTTTACCTGTATTAAGGTGCTTGCTATGCGGAGAAGAATGCGTGTTGGACACCTGTCTGACGCTACAATCGGATGCGCCAATGGATGCAGAAACTTTGTTGGGTCCGGTTAAGGCTCATGCATTGTGCTGTCCCCAGCGGCTACCAATCCTGATGACGGCATTCGTGGAGACTTCACCACTACGATTAAGGGGTAGTGAGGTTCAAGATGAAAGCAGCATCGATCAGGTACGACCTTCTGTCAGCTATGCTGATCCAAACATCAATGAAGGCAATCATGCTCACGAATGCATGGTAACATCTTTTTCCGAGTTAATGGAACTTTCACAGGAAGCTGTTGACAGCTTTTTCGAGAGTCTAAATGATATGATGTTCTCACCAGAGCAGAAATAATGACTTTTGAACAGGCTAGCACAAGGCGTTCCCAACACCCTGAATTTGGCCTTCAACTTTGATAATAAAGTATCATGAACAATTTTCTCCAGTTTACGGACAGCGGAACATAATTTTTCAGCGGCCCCAAAAATATTTTACAATTTTTCGGGACACTTATCTTCTGCTTAAAGTAGAAACTATTCTTAGAGAACTATATTTCTATTTTAGGAACTTTAGAGACATTAGCTGCCCTCTGGCATGTTCATAAATATTTTATTTTGTGATGAAATGATCTCGCATTTTTTTTCTTCTGTATTAAGAGCCATTTCATGTGTAATTTTCATATTTTATTAGTTATGATGTATGAATATCCGTGATTTATTTAGCATTAATATACTGCTTGAGTGCATATAATGTATATATATATCTTTTCGTATATTTCATGTTTCAAATGCATATGGATGTATTTTGGGGTGGTACGGTATACACATGCTCTACTAGTATATTTACTATGCCTAGATCTTGTAAATATGGACATAGTCAGCGTGGAGTGGGTGTGATGTATTCATATAGGTTCTGCATCGATTCCCCTATTCCTGACCCTGTTCTGGTTAATACTTAACTAGCAGCCGACCCACGGTGCAAAAAACCGTTATCTGATTAAGCCACACCACGGCACAGAAACGTGTTATCTGATTAGGTAATAACGCATGCCATCTAATTAGACAAGCACTATTCCTCCAGCCCCTGATAAGGCATACGGAGTTCTCAAAACAAATCAAACCTATGACAACCTGGGAAAATCCCTGCGGCCATTGTTTTGATTTCACCGAGAACTTCAGCAAAAGAATGTGCGAACAAGCCCGTTCGTATGACATCCTTATTGACGTATCCATGTCCATCCTTACGTCAATCTCGACACCTTACAGGTATAAATATTACCGACATTGCCTTAAGCAAACACACGCTATGGTGACGAGATCGGAGCAGCGAGACGTGCTGAGGAGCCCAGCAGAGAGCGAAGCCCACACGCGCTGCCCCGCCTTCCTGACGCGCTGAGAACGAGACACTGTTTTTCTCCTGCCGAGAAATCCAGCTCCAGCGCTTCCAAGCAGCCCTCGCAGGCAGCTGGAATATCAAGACCAGAGACGAGAGATACCAGCCCTCAACCATTCTAGATCTCAGGTACAGAACTGAACAACCCCTTGCAGAGAATTCTTGAGTCAGTCCCTTGGCAAAACAAACTTAACTTAAACTGCTACTTATCTACTCCCGCCCACGTATTAGGCTTAGGTCAGGTACACTGGGGTAGGCGTGGTTAGAAGCACCAGTTGAGTACGATTAGTCAAATGTATATATGTATGTATCTATTTTATCAGTTTTAAATATCATATGGCTTAGAAACCATATCAATGCTTCTGCAGTATTATTTTATACTTCTGCTTTTATTGTATGCACTTTACTTAACCATAAGTATCGCAATAATATCGATTCATTTCTCTTGTACGAGAAAAGAGACTGATCAATAAATACCATCTTTTATTGAACACGCCCATCTCTTCCTTTTCTCTACAATCTGGTGAAACTAAGAATGCACGTACTGACTGAGTAAAATAAGTTGTCTTTTGTTTTCACACGACTCTAGAGATACACTCTTGATTAGGGGAGAGCAAAGTTGTCATGTTCTATGGTTGTCAGAAACTAAATCCCTTCTTGTCTATCCAGGGAAGTTAAACTCCTCCTTGTCTATTCGAGAAAGTTTCTAGTGAACTCTGAGCTAGCTGGCAAAACCAAAAACTTTAAGTCTAATATCGTCAGTAGAAGACCTAGTTAACCTCTGCCCTAGGTCTATACTATTGAAGATATTATTCC
Organism: Lissotriton helveticus; assembly: GCF_964261635.1. NCBI lineage: Eukaryota > Metazoa > Chordata > Amphibia > Caudata > Salamandridae > Lissotriton > Lissotriton helveticus. The sequence continues at coordinate 1,460,604,120 of NC_136065.1, read as the reverse complement.
AATGCGCAGAGCCTATTGGGATAATAGGAACTACACTACAATCTCCTTAGCAATTAAAAGAGACTTATTGTGGATTCCTCTAACGACATATTTGTCTAAACTTGCTTCTCCAATCATACCCACTAATACTTCTATGAACTCATCGGACAAGGTTCGTAAACCGCCATGACTTATATCTTGTTGTCTTTTCTCCTTTATACTTTTCAAAGTTGTTATTAAGCCTGTATTTGTATCCGCTATTTTACTTTTTTATCTGTATTCACATATACCTGCATACAATGTTATTTTTGCAGTTTTATTGTATAATTTTTTCTCACCTTCCTCACCTCCTTCCTTTTAATTCATATATACAATGTTTATTGTAACCACTTTTGTTTTAACATTTCTAATGTGCTTTGTTTATATTCAATTATTTATTGCAATGTTTTAACCCACTGTTGCTGTATGTTTTGCTTGGTTTCAATAAACTCAAACTTAAGATGTGAGAACAAATAGAATTGCACCTCTGATCGTGAAAATATCAATTGATTACTGGTGCTGTATCTAACTATACACAGCATTATTTATTTGACTTCAATAACAAGATGTAAATGTAGAGGTACTTGTACAGGGCACGACTACCCGGAGGCCTCTCGATGCTTGTACGAACGCCGCTGAGGAACCCTTCCTGGCTTTTCCCTGTGAAGTGCCCACTCCTGGGCACCCCCAAGGTGAAGCTAGGCATCCTAGCGTTGTTGGGGCCATTGTGGAGATTAAGCAAGCTATTGACCCGTCGAGGTGGGAATTGAACCCTGGTCCCGGGCCAGACTTCTGCATCAGGGTCTCCGCTCTAACCATTGAGCCACAATTCTCCACAAGCAAAACCCAAATCTCATAGTTTACAGATGTGTATAATCAAACAAATGGGACATGAGCAACACAAAGCAACGTATTATTTCACACTTCTTACACAGATGTATAATCAGAATAAAACACATGCGGATCAGTTTTGTCTATCTTCCAGACAGTTAAGCAAGGGGTATGCCTGCCATTCCTTTTAATCAGTAGCACTCCATACAGTAGGTAGTACAATCATGATACACACATGAGGAAACAGTTGTTCCTCAAGAGCAAAGTTGTTTGTACCAAAGTCTTGAAGTTATTTAGTAATTATTTTACTAACTAGGACTCCTCCAAATCCAGAAAGATGATGCATTTCAGCCCTTCTATTTAGGCATCTTCAGGACAAAGGAAGGTGAAAAAAGCCTGTAAAATAATACAATATATATTTGACATCCACAGGGTGCCGAAATTAGGAAACTGTGCACCCTGGTGCTGCGTCTACTAAGTAGTCCAAAGTGTGAACTTACACACCACAAACAATTTCAATTCACTTTGATGATGACAGAAATTACAGATACCTGAAATGGGTGTGAGTGCTGAAGCCATCCAAGATGACATGCCTCCAATCCTAAAATCATTGAAGTGTCCACGGAACCAGAGTGTCTCACAGCATTGTGGTGTGTTCAAGCATGCATGCAAAGAGGCAACCGGTGGCCAGTCAGATCACCACAGTGGGAAGAAGAACAATACATACATGAAACACAGAACAAATATGTGCTCCAACAACTCAGTCCGTAGACTATAGGACCTCTTGCGGCCACTTAATTACCATTAAGAAAAGGTGTATGGGGAGAGCGCATAACAACAATGCTGTCACCCACCAAAATCGAGCACCAAACAAAATCAGGTGACCCATCATTTGTCGCATGAGGTGAACACAAATCATCCACTGTAAGACCCACTGTGATCTGGGGGGAGAAAGGCAGAGGATATATAAAGGGCACACAGACCAAAGCTCCGTCTGGTGCTCACACCGCTCACAGAGCATATGAGTGTATAAACTTCACAGGGCAATCCGAAATACTCCTATCGGTTTTTACCATGCTTGGAGGGGAACAGCGTGGAGACAGCGTGGAGCCTAGTTTAGCCTCTGTTCTTCCCTGACGTTGATTAGGCCGTTATGTTTTGTGGTCAAAGTGCCCTGAGACCTGCCGGTGAGTTGGCGCTATACAAACCCATATTAACAATAACAATAACAATAACAATAACAATTCCAATACCTCCTCCAATACCACGTCAGCCCGGCTTGGTCCACCGGAGACCAAAGAGAAAACTCACATCAGTGAGGAGTATAGGGCGGAAGTGCTTATAAAATTTCAAAATCAGTGGTGCAACCACGTCGGCCATCTTAAAACAGCAGCACTAGCCGCCCGGAGTGCCACACTCCTAGCCCTGTCAAGAGATCTGGATACAAGTAAAAGTGAGAACCCCTAGGGGACAATTGTAAATATAAATCTGGTGAAAGGTGTCCAGGGCAAAAGTGAAATGTACTTCCACAGCAAGTCCTCTAGGACACAGATCTGTGAGTGCAAGGAAAGGTAAACAATCAAATAAAAAATCAGGGCACAGTGAACATGAGCATCCATATTACTTTTGTCCAATTAAAAGCATATATACAAGGACTTGAAATTACAACTGCTCAAATTATTATGCACAGCTTAAGAAGCACTGATCAAAGATCTCCAAATAAATACAGCATAGTAACACCTAAGCTCATGCACCTACACATCAATAATGAGTAGATGACATCTTAACATATCAGAATAGCAGAACATATCATCTTGCAGAATGCTGCTAGAAAGGATCTTAAAACACAATAGGGGTTAGGGGGTAGTGGTACTGGTTATTTAAAATAATGCCCACATCTCATCATATTCATTTAGGCCATGTGTAGCTGTCCCATGTCTTTCAATCTTTCCAGCTTTGGTCCTGTTAAGATGATTCAGAAAAGGGGGTGGTGATGAACAGAGTGCCTGAATTAAGCAGACCACTCTTACCCAGTCCAAAGATCAGGGCTTGATCCATCACCGTTTTTTAGCTCACTGCACCATCCCAGCTCAGAACTTGGCTATATGCAAATTAGTCTGTTCCTGTCCCAGTGCATGATGGGAACAGGGCAAACCAAACTACCAAGCCAATTCTTATACTGGGAAGGAAACAAGGTTCCGGGGACCGGTTTCTGCCATTTCAGGCGTCGTCGGCCCGGCTTGCTTGAATCCTGATGGTGCAATGAGCAAGGGACTCACATCTGAGTATACCCTTCCACGCTTATGGTGGACAAAATGATTCAGAAAAGGGGGTGGTGATGAACAGAGTGCCTGAATTAAGCAGACCACTCTTACCCAGTCCAAAGATCAGGGCTTGATCCCTCACCGTTTTTTAGCTCACTGCACCATCCCAGCTCAGAACTTGGCTATATGCAAATTAGTCTGTTCCTGTCCCAGTGCATGATGGGAACAGGGCAAACCAAACTACCAAGCCAATTCTTATACTGGGAAGGAAACAAGCTTCCGGGGACCGGTTTCTGCCATTTCAGGCGTCGTCGGCCCGGCTTGCTTGAATCCTGATGGTCCTGTTAAGGACTGACCATGTTATGACCTTCTTTGTTACTCTGAAAAATATACATAACTGACCACTAGATATCATTCTCTGTAGGTTTCTGTCATTGATAACGTTGAACTAATGGCCCACCCTGTACTGTACATCCTAATCGGTATCTGTGTTGCAAAATCCTCGTTTTCTCTGGTTGAGTCGTCTGTCAAATGTAAAACAAATTGCACAGACATTGTGTAGAATAACTATCATTTTTAGTGTTACTATTGCAAAATGTAATTGGATTGGTATGTTTTGTCTTTAATCATGATAGATTTGGTGTCTTTCTTAAATTGTCAAGCAGCACAATTGTACACTTTTAATGACCAGTGACTGGAGGTAGCCCCAACATTCCATGCAGATCCTTCCTTTTTCTAATGGGCGTGCAGCTTTAACAATTTGTTGGCACAGATTATGTCCCCTGCGAAATGAGAACACAGGTTTAGGTATGTCTAGATGATGAAGCATTTTTCAGTTCTGCAGTATCATGTTTTTAACTTTATTCAATTTGTGGTTGTACGTCAGCACGCATTTAAGGGGATTGGTTTCTGAATGGGTTTTAGGGCTGAGCAATTTTTTCTGGGTGTAAACCATGCCCTTTTTCAATGCCGCTTTCACCAGTTTTTTCGGGTAACCTCTATTCGTCAGTTTGTTCATGAGGATCTCTGCATTTTCAAAGTAATCACCTTTGAAAGTGCAGTTTCTCCAAATCTGGATGAATTTCCCATAAGGTAAATATTCTTTAAGCCCACAGGAGTGTCCACTTGTGCAGCAGGCTATTCTAGTCAGTGGGCTTAGTATATAAACTCACTTTCTAATTCCGTAACAAAAGGTCTAAGAAATTGATCTTTTGTGTATCAAATGTCATGGTAAACTTAACATCTAGGGTGGGGTTCGGGCAATGAGCCATCCGTGAAAGCTTTCTAATGTGGTGTGTTCGCCCTCCGATATCATCATGATATCGTCAATGTATTGAAACCGCTGCATTCTATGCATTCTATGTGGATTCAAGATATTGTAAATCCATTAATTCTCAAAGCAATCCATTACTAGGCTCGCTAATTCTGGGGCAAAGCAACACCATATGGCCACTCCTTTGATCTGCAGATATAGGGTATCCTTAAAACTAAAAAGGTTGCTGGTAAGACAGATGGTTGCCAGTGACACCAAAAATTCAGTAGGAACTTTGTGTCGAATCAACGGTGTATTTAAGTACCACTAGGGCTTCATCTTGCGGGATATTTTTGTACAGGACCTCTATATCAAAGGTTGCAAGATATTGACTGGTTGGAAACATGCCATGGTCAAAGCCCTTCTAAAAAAACAACCTGCACCCTCTCTGCCCAAGAAACCTACAGACCTATTTTCTTGCTGCCTGGTCTGAGTAAATTGGTACAGAAACATGTAAACCAGCATCTTTCAGATTTTTTAGAAACAAACAATACATTTCAACCTGCCCCCCAGACTGGCTTTCACCCTAAGCACAGCACACAAATCACACTGCTGGTGGTAGCAGAGGAGTGAAAATTGCTGCTTGATCGAGGAGGCACAGTGGCAATCATCCTCCTTGACCTTAGTGCAGCATTCGACGCAGTTAACCATGACCCCCTCATCAACAGAAACCACAGTGCAGTTGTTAAGGGATAGGCACTATAATGGCTTACCTTCTTCTGAAAGGGCAAGACTTTTAAAGTCTTTGATAGATCCTGCTCATCGGACATCTTCCCATTAACTTGGGGAGTGCCGCAGGGTTTGTCCCTGAGCCTGATGCTCTTCATTTTATATACATGTGTCCGTTGGCAGATATAGTACTGTGATTTGAGACATCCATGGTTTCCTATGCCGATGACACCCAACTGGTGTTCTCTCTAACCCAAAAACAAATCCCCCAATCCCCCGCACTAGGACCCTGCCTGAAGAAAGTAGCAGGCTTGATGGCCATTTCCTGTCTCAAACCCAACAGGGAGAAAGCAGACCTCATGGTACTGCGCAATGATATCAATGTAAATGTAAATGTACAGGAATTTATATAGCGCAAATCACCAAGCGGTTTCTAAGCGCTTGCTTAGGGAACCCGTCCTGGCATTCCCCTGTGAGATAACCCCGGCAGGGTATCCGTAAGGTGAAAGCCAGGCATCCCGCCGCGAGGGGCCGTTGTGGAGATTAAGCAAGCTATTGCCCAGAGTCGCAGAGTGTGAACCCGTGAATCGAGTAGGCACCGGAGCGAGAATTGTCGAATCCATGGACATTTTAGGACTCAAGACCCCGCCGAGCCGGGAATTGAACCCCGGTCCCGGGCTGACCTCTGCTTCCAGGTCTGCCTCCTCTAACCAGTGAGCCACACTACTCCACATCAACCTGGGTTGGCCTGACAGTTTAGGCACACCCCCTACCCCCATAGTGGGTATTAAAAGCCTGGGTGTATGGTTGGACACATCATTAGACATGGAAGCCCAGGCCACAAAACTCTCTGCATGCTGCTAGGGCATTCCCAGAATGTTCTTTAAAATATTATGTTATGTTATGTTATGTTAAACAATTAGTACCGCGCACGTACACCGAGACGGTTTCTTGGCGCTCATAACAGACATGACGAACCGGGGCAGGAAGTATTACTCAAGTGCCAACTTAAAGAGGTGAGTTTTCAAGGTTTTTCGAAACAGTTCGTAGGTGGGACAATGGCGAAAGGAAGAAGGGAGGGAATTCCAGAAGAAGGGGCCTAAAAAAGAAAAACGGAGGCCGCCGTGTTTTTTGCGGCGGTTCAATGGAATGCATAGAAGATTGTCAGCAGAGGATCGAAGATTCCGAGATGGGAGGTAGCGCTTGAGTATAGAGGAGATGAACTCAGGGGCGAGATTGTGAAGGGACTTGAAAAAGGTACAACCGAGTTTGAAGAAACACCGTTTAGCCACCGGGAGCCAATGGAGGCTCCTCAGGAGGGGGGAAACATGCTGGTGTTTGGGTTGGTGAAACACCAGGCGGGCAGCCTGGTTCTGAATTAGCTGAAGTTTTTGAAGCTGGTAGGCAGGGATCCCCACATACAAGATGTTAGCGAAGTCAACCCTGGAGATGACCAAAGCCAATATAGCTAGTATGAGTGCCTCTCTGGTTAGGAATCTACAGATCTTGCGGATCCTGCGCAGCTGAAAAAAGCAGGAGGATGTTACTGCTGAGATCTGAGGTTTCATAGATAGATCCTCAGAGATGATCACTCCTAGGCTTTTCACGGTGCTGACCGGGCGAGGGGGAGAGCCAAGAGAAGAGGGCCAAAAGTTGTCATCCCAGGGGTTGGTAGGGCCGCCCACCAGAACAAGTTCCGTTTTAGACGGATTCAACTTGAGTTGGCTATGAGCCATCCAATCGGAGATGAGTAGCATTGTGGTTTGGATGTTAAGACGGGAAGAGGGTGAGGTGTCCAGAGGAAAAATCAATTGCAAATCGTCTGCATAGTTATATATAGTAGCTGGGGAGTGACAAAGGGATGCCATGAGCGGCTGCATATATAGGTTGAAAAGAAGAGGGGAAAGAGCTGAACCCTGGGGAACACCACAAGTGAGGGGGGTGAAAGGGGCAGAGAAGGTGGAGAGGTGGACTGCCTGGGAACGGCCTTGCAAGAAGGATCGAACCCAGTCCAGGGCGACGCCGCGAATGCCGGCGTTGCTGACACGGTCGATCAAGATCGACCGTGTCAAAAGCCGCCGACAGATCTAACAGTACAAGGGCTTGAGGAATATTATTGTCGGCACCGGTTCTCAGTGTGTCCATTACTGCCGTAATCACCATCTCTGTGGAATGAAGTGGGCGAAAACCAGCCTGATGAGGGTCAAGGAAAGAGGAAGTTTCCATAAAGGTACTCAGACACTTGGTTACATGTGTCTCCAAGATCTTTCCTAAGATCTTTCCTAAGAAAGGGAGGAGAGAAATGGGTCTGTAATTACTCATCACAAGAGGGTCTGCGCTAGGCTTTTTCAAGATAGGTAGCACTATGGCCTGCTTAAAAGCCTCTGGAACAACTCCTGATGTTAAAGAGGAGTTGAGAAGGGCCAGGGCGGGGTCAGGGCAGAGCCTAAAGATTTCTTTGAAGATTTGTGGGGGGCAGCAGTCCCTAGGGGAGCCAGAACTGACTTTATGGAGAAGGCTGTGAAATTCAGTAATGGAAATGGAAGGGAAGGTGTGAAATTTATGGGCATTTCCAGAAGGGAGGGGAAAAGATTTGGAAGGGGAAGGTGGAGAGATATTGTTTTTAATTGTGGAAATCTTATCCTGAAAAAATGCATTGAGCTCATCGCACAAAGCCTGGGTGGGGACAGGCGGGGTTGAGAAAAGGGTAAAATTCAAAGCTCTATGCATAGCCCATAGGCAACTCCAATTAAAAGACCCTATAATCCTCAGGCCTCTGATCTCCCATTACACGCCTAACAGAGCCCTCGGCTCCACCAATCCTCTCCTGGCCACCAACCTACCCATGCGTAGAGCGAGAAGGGGTGGGCGCTCATTTGGCTGGAATGTGGCCAAACTATGGAACACTCTTCCCCCACTCACTGAGACTCATTAACAACAAACTTAAGTTCTGAAAACTACAAAAAACATGGTTGTTTGATAATTAATGCCCTTTTGGGAACATGGGTGGACTCTGTGTTGCGCTGCTAGTGCTGGGACACCTAAGGGTTGCCATGTGCTCAAACAATGTGCATAGAATAGCATATAAAAGGTTGCTGGCTTGATTATTTATAAATAAATGTTAAGATGAACACAGTAGGCCTGATATATTGACTGTTAAAAGCATATGTTAAAGTCAATGGGCATTTATGGGTTGATTTTTCTTACTTTGTACAAAAGCCTACACATAGCACAGACTACAAATGTAGGCAAGCACATTGGTACTGGTTACCCCCTCTGACAAACTGTTGGTAAGGAATAGTTTTACTGTTGGAATCCTTTGTAGGCCTTCTTAGGAAAATGGTATTTTACGTTGGCATTTGTAATTATGTACTATATATACTATACAGTACATAAATACTATATATTTGTATTGATGTATGGCTAACGGTTGCCTTGTGAGAAAGCTTTTGCTCAGTACAGGAGGCCTCATTTGGTTGTGATGATAAGTCATTAATAACAGCTACAGGCCTGATTGGTTCACTAGCAAGAACATTTCTGTTGTCCTAAGTCAGATCTGTGAATTATGAAAGGAAAAGAAAAACACATTAGGCTTGACATATTGATTGTAAAAATTGTATGTTGAAACCAACAGGTATTTAAGGATGAAATGATATTTTCTTGTATTGGAACATACAGATAGGTATTTTCTCTCACAAAAAGTCAAATTACCTTAATAGGAAATTAATCTGGTGCTGGTTTCTACCTCTGACTCACCCTAAGGGAGAGGATTTTTATATATGTATATATATATGTATTCACTGAAAAAACCATAGGTTTCACACACGTTATAGTTAGGAATTAGCATTTAAAAAACCTTGCAAATTCATTGAAAAAAACATAGGTTTCATATCAGTTATAGTTAGCTGGACAATTTACTCATACAAAACCATTGAAATTCCCATGTTATAGTTAGTTGTACTCACTATAACTGGCGCGCCCGCAATGCACTGCTAATGACGTCACATATTACATCACTCATGACATAGTCAGTGACATCACTCATTACATCACTGATGACATCTCAAGGTTTTTTAAATGCTAATTCCTAACTATAACGTGTGTGAAACCTATGGTTTTTTCAGTGAATTTGCAAGGTTTTTTAAATGCTAATTCCTAACTATAACGTGTGTGAAACCTATGGTTTTTTAGTGAATTTAAAAGGTTTTTTAAATGCTAACCCCTAAATAAAATATGTGTGAAAATCTTTGTTTTTTATTATGAATATAAATACAACATCCAAACACTCAAACTAGTTTTTTTTTGCGTGCGTGCAACGTGCGCGCACCCCTTCACCCAGTTTAAAAAAACAGGGTGCGTCGGGGGTGCAAGCAACCTGCGCGCATCTCGCTGGTTTTTCATTTTTTTTTAAATGTTTTTTTGGGCCGTCGGAATCTTTAAGGGACCCCCTGAGGAAACCTAGGGGGTCAGGGAGTCTGTTCCTTGCCTCCTTTGTGTGTTTTGAAACTTTTATAATAATCGAGTAATACGTCATTTTCGTGCACCGTGCGCGCACCGTGCGCGCACATCAAATCATGTGACTCAAAACCAACACTTTTATTGGTTAATACTAGTTTCTATTCTGGAATCTTCAAAAACCCCACCCACTTCCCTCACTATTTGCTTTATTCTCCTGGAAGAAGGACCCTTTTTAGAGCTGGAAGCATAAAAATCAACAGGATGGCAGAAAGACAGGAAACAACATCTTCTTCTTCTGACTCCCACCTAGAATATCGCCAGTGAGCCAAGAAGGGGAAATCTTCTTTATTTGGAAGTTTTTTACTTTTCCTGAGGGATTAAAAAAGGTAAATGCCCCTAAAGTAACATGTACCCTTTGTGGTACTGTTCTTTCAAGGGGAAACCCTCTAAAAAAATACTCCTTTTCAATCCATACCATGATCAGACATGTAAAAAATGTGCAGCCTGTGCAATATGCCCAAGCAGCCACAAGAGCTCTGGCCCAGCAGATTCCACCAACTGTGGCCAGCACATCTACAGCTCCACCTCCATCGCCAGCAACAGCAGAACTGGACCTTAGGCCATATTTGGCGCATGTGCATATGCGGTGCAACAAATGCTTTGATCTTATTGTTTTTGGAGAACAGAGCCTGAATCTAATTGAACGCAGCATTCAGAACCATAAATGGTCTGAAAGGAGTTATTTTTTTTTATTTTTCATTTATTTTGTTCTTGTTGAACAGTTTCCATGTTCCAGTTCCTGAAATTTCTTCAAAAAAACAAAAAAAACTATAAAACTATAAAAAAGGGAAAAAAATATAAAACAACAGAAGAAAAAAAATGTTCTTTTCAGAACTTATTCATTTCTCTAAAAAGAGTTGTATTCCTAACACACTGTGTCATTCATTTTTTTGAATGAAAGCGTAGTGCATATATGAATGATTGAAATGACTGAGTGAAGGGGAGGAAGGGACTGAGGGAAAGAGTGAGAAAAGGGGAGTATGGTGAGTGACAAAAGGGGAGTCAAAGAGTGATTGAAAGAAGGGGACTAAGGGTAGAGGAGTGAGTTAAGGGGAGTGAAAAACTAAGGAAAGGGCAGTAAAGAAAGGAGAATGAGGGAGGGGGAGGGAGAGAAGTGGAGCAGGGGCAGAGACAGAGAAGGGGAGGAAGAGACTAAGGGAATGAGTGAGGAAAGGCGAGTATGGTGAGTGAAGAAAGGGGAGTCAAAGAGTGACTGAAAGAAGGGGAATAAAGATAGGGGAGTGAGGTAAGTGAAGAGAAACAGTAAGGGAAGGGCAGTAAGGAAAGGAGAATGAAGGAGGAGGAGTGAGAGAACTGGAGCTGGGGCAGAGACAGGGAAGAGGAGGAAGGGACTGATGGAATGAGTGAGGGAAGGGGAGTATGGTAAGTGAGGAAAGGGGTGTCAAAGAGTGACTGAAAAAAGGTGGACTAAGAGTAGGGGAGTGAGTTAAGGGGAGTGAAAAAGTAAGTCATCCATGTGACAATCAAATACACCTCATCACACACTAGTATAATCTTTCATCACTCAATGTAAAATAGTAAGTGCCATATTTGAAACCATTGACACACCAATAGAAATTTCTAAACACCCACTCTGTTATTCATAGAGCTATACACACATCTAATCACTTACCTATAGCTTCAGTGTTATATGCAGTGAATAAACAACAGAACACTATCAAATATACTTATACGCCTATTTCAATATTACACACCAGCACACATTGTATTCACTTATAAAGACATCCTTCTGACGTATGCAAACAATTAATTATGCTTACATTTACTCATCTACACACTTATACAAACACCACTTCATCTATTTATATAGATAGTAACTCACACTTAGTGTGTTATAAATCCCTATTACAAGTATACAGTTATCCATATACTGACTCATACAATCACTAAGTCTTAGGCACACTTAATTAGATATAACTGTCACATACACTGCCTTTTTTTTCAAGTTTAATGGAGATGTACCATTGAGAGAAATATTTCATCACCACCACACCCATAAACATATACACTCACTGAAACAACTGTTATAACATGTAGTCTTAACCTCATATACCTACTGAATGAACTATTCACACATTTTCTGGCAATCAAACACCCCCTACCAAACCACATAGATATTCATTTACCCATACAAATACTCAGTTAAGAAACCAAGGGTCCTACTCATGTCCTTTCTAGGTTCACGTGTCTCAGACCTCTTTCGACTGTACTGATGCAATAAAGCTCTGAAGTCTTTGTGAACTCTTCCCTATGACTTACTAGTTGCCCGATGGGTGAGGCATTTCTTTATAGATTTGCTTTGTTCTTACCTACTGTGTGGAGCGGTATTTCAATTCTCAGTCCATTTGTTACTAATTTTGCCTGCTTTAAACGTGTTATTGAAATTGTCAGTTAGATAGTGAATAATGTATAAAAAGTGCATGGTTTCATCTTTCTTGATACACGATGGTCGTTGGCTCTTTGATGTCCAACAATCCTTTTACGAAAGTATGGTGCACATTATATAAAATATGATTTGAAAAATTAAATATATTATTCAGGTGTTTTCTTAGATAATAATGAAATATTAATAATAATAATAAAAATTGTTTTTTTATTTAGGCGGGTGCGCGCACCTTGCTATTTTGGTGCGCGCACCTCGCAATTTTTGTTTTTAAAAAAAAGGTTTTTTTTGCTCATCGGGGATCTTCTGGGACCCCCTGAGAAGGTCTAGTGGGTCAGGGTGTCTCTACCTTGCCTCCTTTTCACTTTTTATAACTTTTGTGAAAATCGAGCAAAACGCCATTTTGAAGCGACGTGCCAAGTCATGTGACTCGAAAACAACACTTTTCATTGGTTAAAAGTAGTTTCTGTTCTAGAATCTTCAAAAACCCCACCCACTTCCCTCACTATCTGTTTCACTCTCATGGGAGAAGGAGCCTTTGCAACTTTCCTGAGAATTTTCTGAACTGGCTGCAAGACAGGATTCATCTTCTGATTCTGGGAAAGAATATCGACTACCTCAAAGAAAAGGGAAGGAATCTTCATTTGGAAATGTTTTACTTTTCCTGAAGGGCTAAAAAAAGTGAATGCCCCGAAAGTCACATGCACTATATGTGGCACTGTTCTCTCAAGGGGAAACCCTTCAAAAAAGTACTCCTTTTCAATACATACAATGATAAGGCATATTAGACAAGTGCACCCTGCGCAATTTGCACAGGCATCAACAAGAGCCCTGGCCACACAAATGCTACCAGCTGTGGCCAGCACATCATCTGCAGGACCACCTGCATCTCCATCCACTGCAGAGATGGACTTAAGACCATTCTTGACAAAAGTCCACATGGGATGCAACAAATGCTTTGAAATTATTGTGCATGGGGAGCAGAGCCTCACTGTGATTGAGCGGAGAATTAATGAACACCAATGCTCCCAGAGAAGATGATTTTTTTTGGGGGGGGGATTTATTTTGTTCCTGTTGAACAGTTTTGCAGTTGAAGATTCCTGTTCCCGTTTGAAAAAAGAAAAAAAAATATAAAACTTTCAAAAAAAAAATATAAAACAACAAAACAAAAAAAAGTTATTTTCAAAACTAACTCACTTCTCCAAAAAGAGCTGTATTTCTAACACAATGTCTCATTATTTGTTTGAATGAATGTGTAGTGAATAAATGAATGATTGAAATGACTGAGTGTATGGGAGGAAGAGACTGAGGGAATGAGTGAAGAATGGAGAGTATGGTGAGTAAGGAAAGGTGAGTGAGCCAAGAGTGACTAAAAAGAAAGGGACTAAGGGTAGGGGAGTGAGTTAAGGGGAGTTAAATAGTAAGGTAAGGGCACTAAGAAAAAGAGAGTAAGGGAGGGGGAGTGAAAGAAGGAGAGCGGGGGCGGAGACAGGGAAGGAGTGTAAGGGATGGAGAGAGGGAAATAGAGTAGGGTAAGGGGAGTGAAGGGGAGTGAAGATAAGAGAAGTCGAGTGATGGTGAGGGAAAGGGTATGAGGATGATAAAAGGGAGGTAAGTGAAAGTGAGAAGTGGGGAGTGATGGAGACAGAAATTGAATGAAGGAATGGAGGGACTTTGGAAAGCGTATTGAGGGAATGTGACTGAGGATTTAAATGAGTGAAGGAGAGTGAGGGAGAGTGAGGGAATGAGATAAGAAAAGACAACAGGGGTGACATAGAGACAGGAGGAAAGGTAGTAGGGGACGGGGAGTGACGGTGAATAAAGGGCAGTGACAGTTACAGAAAGGGTATGAGGGTGAGGGAAGGAGAATGAGGGAGAAAGAGAAGGAGAGCAAGTGAGTGAGAGGGAGTGAGGCGGTTAGACTGAGTGACACAGACAAAGAGAGGGAGAGTTAAATGGAGTGAAGGTGAGTGGGGGACAAAGCGAATGGGAGTTAGCAAAAGTGAATGAGGAGTGAGGGAAAGAGAGTAAGGGGGAGTGAGAGAATAGAAGCAGGTAAAAGAGAATAAGAGTGTTGCACAGATATAAGAATATGAAGTAGGAGAAGATGAGTGAGAGTTAGTGAAGGGCAGTGACAGGGAGAGAAAAAGAAGCATATTAAGAGACAGGAAAAAGTAGTAAGAGAGAAGGATTAATGGAATGAGAGAGAAAAGAAAAGGAAGACTGGTGGAGAGAGAGGTAGACAGTAACAGAGACAAACAAAGACAGAGTGAAGAAGTGTGAAGGAGTAAATCAGTTATACTGACTGAGACAGAGGAAGAGACTTAGAGACGGATGAAGGAAAGGAGAATGAGGGAGACAATAAAGGAAGGGGAGTGTGGAAAAGGAAGAGAAAGAGTGAGAGAAGTGGAGTGACTGAAGGTCAGTGAAGGAGATGTAATAGAAACAGAGTAAGGGCGGAGTGAGAACAGATTGAGCAATACAGCAACACAAGGTAGTGATTGAGGAAGATAGGAAAGAGAAGTGAGAGACAGGCAGTGGAAAGAGGGAGTTAGACAAGGTCAGTTATGGTGAAGGAAGAGTACTTTTAGAGAGAAAAGGAGTGTAGAGGTGAATGAAGGGCAGTAATGACAACAAGAAAAGGAGAGTAAGATCAGTAAAGGAAAGTTAGTAACAGAGAGATTAAAGAATGGGAAAGACACAAAGAAAAGTAAGAGACTGATGAGAAAGTATTTTTTGTTTGTCAAACTTACTTTATAAAGAATAACAACTTTATAGTTGTTTAAAAATATACTAACTGTGGAAGAAAAGAAAAACTTTAGATATAATATATGTTTCATAATATAAAAAAATAGGAGTAAAGGAAACAGAAAGCGAAAGAGAGGAAGGGTGAGGGAGTAAGAAAGAGAGAGAGAGAGTGAGAGAGAATGAGAGGGAGAGCAAATGACTACAAGAAATGAAATGATTACACTAAGTGAAGTGAGACAAAGGGAGAGAGGGAGAGAGAAATGAAGTGAAAGAAGTGAGAGACTAAAGGAAAGGGAGTTAGCAAAAGTAAATGAGGAAAGAAAAGTAAGGGAAAGGGACTGACGGATAAAGTGAGGGAAAGAAAGTGAAAGAAGTGCAGAAACTGAAAGAGAGTGAGGGATGATGAGTAACGGGAGAGTGAGAAGAGACTAATCAATACAACAAGACAAGGGTAGTGATGGAGGAAGATAGGAAAGAGAAGTGAGGGACAGAGAGGGGAAAGAGGGAGTTGGATAAGGTACTTCAGGGTGAAGGAAGAGTACTGATGGTGAGAGAAGGAATGTAAAGGTGAATATAGAGGAGTAAAGAGAATGATGGAAGAGGACTAACATAAACAAAAGGAAGGTGAGTAAGAGAGAGAGTGAAGAAAGGAAATAAGAGAAAAAGAAATAATAGAGTGATGAAAAGATATTTTTTATTTGTAATACTTACCTTATAAATAATGACAAATTATATTGTATCTGTGGAAGACAAGAAAAAATGGAGTTATAATATATATTTCACAATACAAAACAAAGTAGGAGTGAAGGAAACAGAAAGTGAAAGAAAGGAAGGGTGAGAGAGGGAGAGAATGTGTAGTGTATAAATGAATGACTAAAATGACTGAGTGAAGGAGAGGAAGGGACTGAGGTAATGAGTGTGGAAAGGAGAGTATGGTGAGTGAGGAAAGGAGAGTATGATGAGTGAGAAAATGTGAGACAAACAGTGACTAAAAGAAAGAGACTAAGGGTTAGGGGAGTGAGTTAAAAAGAGTGAAAAGTAAGGGAAAGGCACTAAGGGAAAGAGAGTGAGGGAGGGTGAGTGAGAGAAGGGGAGCGGGGCAGAGACAGGGAAGGACTGCAAGGGACGGAGAGAGGGAAATAGAGTAGGGTAAGGGGAGTGAAGGTTTAGAGAAGTGGAGTGATGGTGAGGGAAGGGGCATGAGGATGATAAAAGGGAAGTAAGTGAAAATGAGAAGTGGGGAGTGAGTGAGAGAAAAATTTAGTTATAGTGACTAAAATTGTGGAAGAGATTTCGAGATTGATGAAGCAAAAGATAGTGAGAAAGTGAATTAAGGAAGGGTAGTGAACAAAATGGAGTGAAGGAATGAAAGAAGTGGAGTGACTGAAGGTCACTGAGGGATGATGTAATAGAAAGAAAGTTAGGGGGGAGTGAGAAGAGATTGAGCAATACAGCAACACAAGGAAGTGATTAAGGAAAAAGGAAACATAAGTAAGAAACAGACAATGGTGAAGGAAGAGTACTTTTGGAGAGTAGAGGTGAATGAAGGGCAGTAATGAAAACAAGGAAAGGTGAGTAAGATCAGTAAAAGAAGGTTAGAAAAAGTGATATTAAAGAATGTGAAAGACAGAAAGAAAAGTAAGAAACTGATGAAAAAATATTTTTGTTTGTGAAACTTACCTTATAAATAATGGCAACTTTAGAATATATTTTCTTTCAAAAATATACTATCTATGGAAGAAAAGAAAAAATTGAGTTATAATATATATTTCATAATACAAAAGTAAGTATGAGTGAAAAAAATAGAAAGGAAAAGAGAGGAAGGATGACAGAGAGAGATAGAAAGTGAGTTAGTGAAACACAAAGAGAGGTAGAGTGTGTGACTGAAAGGAAATGAAGTGGTTAGACTGAGTGAGAAAAAGAAAGAGAGGAAGAGAGAAATGGAGTGAAAAAAGTGAGAGACTCAAGGAATGAAAATTAGCAAAAGACATTGAAGAAAGGGAAATAAGGGAAAGGGATTGACAGATGGAGTGAGCGAAAGAAAATAAGTTAAACTTAGGAAATAGGAGCAGGAGAAAGGGAATGCCAATGATGAACAGAGAAGAAAATATGAAATGGGAGAATATGACTTAAATTGAGTGAAAGGCAGTGACAGTGACAGAAGTGATAGAAGGATGAGGAAACACAGAAAAACTAATTAAGAGATTCTTAAAAAAGATTTTTTTGTTTGTCGTACTTACCTTATAAATATAATATCTGTCGAAGAGAAGAAACAATTCAGTTATAATGTATATTTCGCAATACAAAATACAAAATATTTGTACAATATTTTAATTATTTTATTTTGCTGTTCTCAGAATGTATTGAATTTCACTTAAAACAGTGAGTGAAATACTACTCATCATATGACAGTGGGTAAAAAAACAACACAATCAAAAAGATTGTGTTTAAAAAAAAACATACAACATTTGAATACATAATGTAAATATTCGAAAAAAACATATCTTAAATGTTTTTCTCTAATTCGCAATTTCTTGTTTAAGTATGCTACATCTCCAACAATCACAAAGTAATAAAACAATATCACTTATTTTTTATACCCCTAAATAAACTTCCATACAAGCATGTTCTAACAACATTTTCCCGAAGTAGTCATTTTGTTCTGAGATACTTCTCCTCACGGCCAAATAGTATGTGTAAAGTCCTCAGTTTGCAAATTATTTAATTGTACTCTTAACCTTTCTTTTCCCGCCCTTTAGAATCAAAAGTTCCAACGTGTTCTCTACCATCTAACATTAGTAAAACCTCTACCTGATGCTATCACTATCTCAAATACAAGTTTTTTTTATAATTTGGTCACCCTCACTCACAAACTAATTCTGAACAACAGAGTATTCTTTTTTTAACAGCAGTAATCTTCCTAGGCCTAAACTTTGGGTTGCAAAAACACTAGGTAAGAATTTGGTAAGTCAAAAGGCAAACGTTTTTTAAAAGTCAATTGAGTATCATTACAGTGTGGCCAGCCCTTTGGAGATTTTAAATAAGCTGTGTAATGTCCTGATGTTGTAGAACGACCATCATGGAAGATAATTGCTACAGTTACAAAAGTTCTTCCAGAAATTGATAGTTGAGAAGCCACAACATTTTTAATTGAAGTTGTCAATTTTGTTCCATCAGGTCTGCATCGTTGGAGCATTAAAATGACATACTGTCCATATCTTCGGATAAATAATGTTGATAACATTTCTGAGTTACATTGAGAACAGACCATGTTTTGATTTGCTTCTCTAACTAGATTACTGAAAGACACTGCTTTACAGTCTGGTAATGTTAAATATATACCTTGCGCCTGGTCTTGAAACTCGTCGGCAGTCCTTCTTGGGTGGAATAAATTGCCATCTTCAAGATACTAGGACCGGCTGGTCCAGTATTTAAGCGTCTATAAGTTATTAAGTTGCTTATATTCCCCCTTGAAATCAGTTTTTCTCATGTTTTGATTGTAATATTTGTTGGTTGTGATGTATTCTGTTGTAATGGAAGTAGGGAGGTGGATATCAGAGTAGTAATGGATAAAAGGTATTTATTGAATGCTACAGAGAATAACTGGTGTTCCCATCAGAAAGCCAGGGAGCTAACTGACAGGCAAGAATCCTGACAAACCAAAGCACCATATGACATCAGTAAGATAGAATGTAGATCTTAAAGCGATACAACAAAATACAAGTAAAGGAAATACAACATATTCATAATTTTTTGTAATGCTTGATGCAGAAACGTTTTTTATTGTGTAAATAATGTTTGTATTTGATGTATGTACAAAGTGTATCTAGTCTTGTAAATATCTGAATATATAGTCCTTTGTTCTGTTACGATTTCTTGAAAATTAAAAAAGCATAAAATGATGGACACAGAATAATGCTGTCTAAGGGTGGTTACAATAAATTGGTTTCTTACCCTTCTAAAATATTGATTGAGTAATTGTGGTGTGGGCACTGTATGCTTTTGCAATTTAATATAGGGTCTAGCCCCCACCATGTGTTTATGGACCTATCCCCTTTTGTTCTCAATGTAAAGTTTCTTTGGCATGTTCACTTAGTTTTCCAATTCTTATATCTTGAAGAATATTTCCATAATCAGCATCCTTTGCCTGTCGCATATTTTGAATGAGTTCTGTATATTTGAAATGCGACCATATATTAACATTTCCAATACTTCCCAGGCACCTTCGGGTGTCTTCATGTGTAACTGTTTTAAATACTGGCTGTCCTTTCACAGGAGTTAGCTGCAGTAGATCTCCAAAAACGATGATGTGTTTGCCTCCAAATAACACATCATACTCTGTTTTAAGGATTTGTTGCATTCTTAAATGCACAAAGGCAAGCATTAAATTTGATACCATGCTTACCTCATCAATAATGAGAAGTTTAATTTTTTTAAGGACTCTAGAAACTTCACAACAAGCTTCTCCCGATAGCTTGTGGTATTCTAATTTATTTTCATGTTCTACTGGCAGCATCAATAAACGATGTAAAGTAATCTCTTTAAATGTTGTGTGCTGCCAACCCAGTTGGAGCAGTGACAACACAGGAGAGTGACGACTCAGTTCTTTGCTGTAGATATGTTGCAATTCCTCTAATTAGAAAACTTTTACCAGTTCCGTCTTCTCCACTCACGTATAGTTGGACAGGTTGAAATGACATACATGAGCATTCTTTTTTCTCATGACGTAAACCATGCTCAATCTGCTCTGTCACTTCATCATATATTTGTTTTTGCTCAAGATTTTGTTGTTTTTCCAATTCTTCTAAGTTTATTACATCCTCTTGAGCTTTCCACCTCATCCATGGCAGTGGCTACTTCATTTTGGATAATTGGTTGTCCTAGTGGATCTTGACTCAACGAAGCAGAACTTTGACTGTCTTGAGAGCTGTCTCTAGCAATCTCTGCTGCAATTGTTGCTTCTTGCTGTATTTCGTCGTTCAACATTTGCAGATAATTACTAAAAACAGGACATTCTATACTATTTTTAGATGCGTTGAATGAATCTTCATAACTGTCAAAGTCTCCAAGTAGTTCCTCTTCTGTACGCCATGGCTTAAAGAGTTGCAAAAGAGCTAAATAGTAAAATTCCCTTTTGTCAGGAGTTTCGCAACTCAGTTTTCGGTGATTAATCAAATGTCCTTTTCTTTGTTTCACCAGACATCCTTCACATCCAATCACAGCATATACACCTTTATCGATATCTTCTGTAATATTCCTTTTAAAAGTGTAGCTTTGCAGTACTTCATACAGACAAACGTTTTCAAGCTGATTACTTATATTTGGATAGTATGTATCCAACATGTTTGTCTTCAGAATGTCTGTACTGTTTGGTTCTTTCTCTGCTAAATATTCAATTTCTTGAAACTCACCCAAATGATTGTTCTAGATTGCGCATATAGACTTGCAGATGATAATCGATCAGAACATTCATATGCTCCAATTTCTCGATGAGACAACATCTTCAAACTGTAGCTATACAATTTCTTACTTAGGCTCTTTTCATGAGAAATTTCTTCCCACATTTCCTTTAGTTCCGTCTTTTCAGATTTGGTGATGTAAGACGTTACATATCGAGCCACAGCAATAGAGTTGTCTGCAACATATTGAATATCCATGTTAGCATTCCACATGGACAAAATGACTGGGTTATAGTCATTTATGTATTTGGACTCTTCACTTCTTCTTAAATTGTAGGTATTTCTGGGTGATCTTCTTGTAAAAGTATGTCGCAAAGATGACATAAAATTGTTCACTCTTCCTTTTGAAATTACTGGTCGTGGAAATCCAAAACGACATTTGGTATAGAATTTATCCTTAAGATTTGAACTTTCGTCAACAGTATTTGCCACAACAATGGCTTTGAAATCGTAAGACTTTTCCTCTTAAGTCCTTATCTTTTGTACTTTTGGGTATATCACATGTTGCATATTCTTCAATGAAAGACTTTACAGTATCATCTGAGTCTGTTCCAAATTTGGGAGCATCTTTAATCCATAATAGCATATGAATATGAGGAGCACCTCTCGCTTGATACTCTTTTCTCCAGAAGAAATCCAGAACCTCGCCAAGAGGAGGTTTTTTTTGTTTGTTATAAAAGACATCATAGCTTCAAATCTATGATTAAAATACCTGCATACATTAACTGGATCCAAAGAGCACAGTTCTCCAGGTGTCTTGTACTCTATATTTTCTATGTTTGCCTTTGCCTCTCGAAGAAATTCAAGTAAATCTTCCCAAGCATACTCAGCACAGCTTAGAGTATGAAACCATGTAGGAGCTCCTAAGTTTCTTAGCATACATTTCAAATCCCCATGACGACGGTACCAATACTCGTTACTACCACGCTGACATGCCATGAGACTAATTAGCTGAGATTCCAAAACACTGTCTTTCTGTTGGACTTTATCCATAAAGTCCTTTGCTGAAACATTTTGCAGATGTACTCCACTTTTTAGTATATGGTTCACTGCATAAGAAAGTCCAGACAAGTCACTCTCAAACAGAAGATGAAACAAATATGGAATACATTGACGGAACCTCGTATCTTCTGCATATAATCTTGATGGCCGGTATTCAGATGCAGGAATCTGCATAGGTCGGTCATCATATCGTGCACTTTCACATGTTGGAAATAACTGAGGAAAACAACCAGCTTCCAAGCTTTCTTCCCATACCCTAATGGGACTTCCTTTTGCTTTTTTCATCTGAAATAATTCAATAGCATTCCCCATTGCTTCTTTGGAATGCAGTGGATGAACACTATAATGTTCATAAATTTCTTCACTTCTGGACACATCCACTTTTTCAATTTGTCCAGCTGACAAATCATTATCATCTTCTACAATTGTTTCCTCTTCTACTACGTATAGATTTTTATAGTATTTATAGTATTGTTTCCTCTTCTCCTACGTATACATTTTTAGAGTATTGATTGTTTTTCACCAAATACAACGTTGCCTTTTTGACTTTTCTAACATCCACTAAATCTTGCCAGATTTTCTTACTCTTTGTAGGCATGCCATTAACTAGAATGACTAGAGGTTCCTCTTCCACATTTTCTACACCAATTGTCTCAATGTTTTTCTTTAAATCAAGAGGAAAATATACAACTCTTCCCTTTAATCCTCTCTGTAAATCTGGATTAAATTTCCCTGTCTTAGGCTCCATACGAACAATAGCCTGAAATGGATGCACACATTGAATCAGAATAGTCTCATAGGTATTTAAATCCATCATTTCAGATGGAATATTTACCAACTCAAGATTATTATGTACAGTTCTAGCAGGCATTCTATTTTCATTTAAATTATTATAACAATATTTACAAATACGTAGATCACAACCCAAATCAAAACAATTTTCTACCAACAAATAAGTTGCAAAATCTTTCCACTCACTATTATTTTCCTCTTCACTTTTTAAATATAAATCAACTAACCTGGTTTGATTTTTGTAATGAGTGCGTCGACAACACCCACAAGAAAAGTTCGGCTTTTCACCTGAAATGACCTTAAATTTTGGTATTTCATGTTCAAAATTTTCTGTATTAAAATTCTGTACATTTTCTACCACATTTCCTTCTATTACTGTATCAGTTTCTGCACTGTCTTCTTCTGGACCAAAGTAACTAACCTCAATTTCTTCACAGATGTTCTTAACATCTAATTCAGATCCATGCAAAAGAGCACTATTTAACTGTTTGAGCTTCAGTGCTGGACTTTTTGCATAATACAACCTTCTCACTAATTTCCTCACTTCAGTATGATGCACTGCTAACATCCTGAAATGGTGAAAAACACTCTGGCATACTTTTTTAGAAAGACAAGCCAGAGAATGCCCTTGCAGACCTGTTTTTTCTCTCACTCTGCAAGGGTCTAATTCTTGCAACATTTTAACATTTTGTTTAAGACTTTTCTTAGCATACTTACGTAAGAAATTGCGAAAAAATCAATTGAATCCTGTCGGACACTACAAATACTACGATTCCAAGTGTACACTGGAGCCTTAGGACGTCTCCCTAAAACTTCATCAGCTATCACCTCTTCTGCATTTCTAGGCACAATTTTCTCTTTTTCAATAGGACAACCGTCCTTCACCTCATATGCTCGACCACTGGTGTCAACTGCATGCAACAAATCATTACTCTGAAAGTAACTCTCTTCATTAAAAAATGGCTCACAACTTGAACTATGCTTCCATTTTCCAGAAAAAACATTACAAAAATGACTTCTATTTATTTCTCTTTTCCATTTACTCTTAGCTTTTAAGACATTGATTAAGGCATAGCAACAGTCTCTGAACAGAGTAGGAAATCATGTAGTGAGTGCTGTTTCTGACTTTATGGCAGTGCATTGCTGTTTCAACATTATAGAATTATTTGCTGAGAATAATATTTCAGGGTTAAGAACAGTACAGTATATTTCTGACCCTAAACCCTAACACACTTCATCAGAATATCTATTCTAATTTTTATTAAACACATCAACGATCCAAATTATTACAATACTACAAAAAGACTCACTCGAATAATTTTTAATTATAAACTTATTCATCAAACATTCGTATTGCAATAAAACTTCCAACATGTCTTTGTCCGGTATTTAATTTTCATCAAATACAAAATTTACATCTCCAAATTCAAAATCTTCTATCGCTTCTACAAAAACACTGTCCAAACTCTCATCAAAGAAATCTTCAGTTTCAGTATCAATTTCCTCTGGAAAAGGTCCATCTTTGACATCCTCTATTAATTCGCATGAGATCTCAAAATTCAAAGCATCGTTCTCTTGATATTCTTCCATTGCACCAATATGATAATGTTGCTAGTCCTTGCAAAAAAATATAAACACTTAATTATATCGTTTTCACTAATAGATAATAAAAAACTAACTTTATCAATTTTATAAGTACATATATTCCCATACTTTTAAACACACTAACTACGCAAATTAATCTGCTACCTTCCTCTTAAATGAAAACAGACTCACACTGTGATCTTAAACACATAACACTATCCCTTGCAATTTAGTAAAGTAATTACTACAGTCAAAGGGGGTCTTGCTGTGAGTGTTGTTTCAGGGTTTTCAGGACTGTAGAACTGTTGAAAGAGTTTATAATGTGTTTCTAGGAAAGGAATTTCTGTGTTTAACACAATAAACCGATGTTTAAGCTGTGTAGAGAGTGAAGGTGGGACTCACAATGTACAAATTAAAATTCACTGAAATGATTACTACTTGCTACAGAGACAGTTACTTTTGCATTTCAACAGCACACCCGGCATCTAAATTGCACAGCATGAACACAATTTGAAAATGAAGAGGCCTGAGATACATACTGCATTAAACTTTCTACAACGATCTCTCCTAAATCATGACACAGTCCATGGTTTACGTGATTTAGCCCACAGAGGGACAGATAGTAGAAATAGAGAGAAAATGGTACAAGCAGTGGATGTGAGACTACAGACAGAGAGGAAAGCACTGTCTAATACACACCATCAACCATATCATAATAGACCTGTGCAAATGCATATGAAAGGGTGTAGACAGATGGTACAGGCACAGATAGAGAAATGATGCACATAAAACATGAAATAACGCAGGCAGAGACTAAACTGTTACAGGCAGAGGATAGATGATGCAGGGCTGCAAGCAGAGGAACACATGGAGCAGTCACAAAAAAGATGGTCCCGAGAGACGGTGAAATGGTATGAGCACATACATAAATAGTGCAAGCAGACACAGACCTAGTACACACAGGATAAAATGGTACAACACAGAAGATATGCTGGAAACAGTGCGAACATTTATTCTTATTATCTTAAACTGCACAAAATAGATCCCCATTACAAATTAGCAACTCACCTTTATAAATGGTTTTGAAGATTCAAAACACTCTCAATCACACTCCAGAATCTTTGATTTGAGCACCAAACACTGTAAAGCTACATAGAAATAACTTATACTACATGTTCTAAAACCTTACTCAGTTCAAAAATACATAATTTACAGATTTTTAAACATAAATCATTCAGATAGATTCATCTAAAAACAAGCTTGACTCATAGTGTGATCTTACACCCATGACAGTATGCCTTGCAATTCATTAAACTAAATACTATCTGCTACTAAAAAGACAAACAAGGAAGATTACAGAAAACGTGCAAATACAATTCCTTTATCAGAGAAACACTCACTGTAATCCTGGTCAAAAACTTTAAAACCGCTCATTTTAATAAAACACATTTACCACAATCATTTCTTTAAGACAGAGAACACAGCCCATGTGTTCAATATTAGACCGATTTGTTGGCATGAGCTGTAAGCCATTTTGTATTTTTAGCAGCCATTTTGTTTGCCATGTGCTCTCTCCTACCTTTCTGTTAACTGTCCTTGTAGCCTGCCTAGAGACAAAATATGTTTAACATACTCCACTTCACATATGTCCAGAAGGGCCTAACTAACAGAATGCACCTACTTCTCTAGTATAACTCTCAGACTATTTTGACCAGAATCACAGATAGTGTCTGGGTGAAAGAAAGAATTATATTTGCACGTTTTTCTGTAACCTGTCAAGATCATGCAGAGAGACGGTGAGAAGATGTTTTCTTGAAGTCAGTTAGGCTTTAGGATATGTACTGCTAGAGAATCATAGGCAGCATGTCTGTCAGGCCTCTTAGTTCCCAAATAGGCTCTAAGCTGTGCAAAAAAGATCCAGGGGGTGCTGTTGGAATGAAAAAGGAATGTTATGTCTTGCTTATATATATATATTGTCTGTTTTTTGCCAGTAGAGACGGTGAGATGGTATGAGCACAGACACAGATAGTGCAAGCAGACACAGACATGGTAGATTACATGTAAAATCCTGGTGAAAAACTTTAAAAGTGCTCATTTATTAAAACCATTTATCACAGTCATTTCTTTAAGACAGAGAACACAGCCCATGTGTTGAATATTAGACAGATTTGTTGGCATGAGCTGGAAGCCATTTTGTATTTCTGGCAGCCATTTTCTTTCCCATGTGCTCTCTCCTACCTTTCTGTTAACTGTCCTTGTAGCCTGTCTAGAGACAAACTATGTTTAACATACTCCACTTCACACATTCCCAGAAGGGCCTAACTAACAGAATGCGCGGGGCTCTCAGCTGTTATTATTCACACACCTCTGATGATGCACTTCAGGCACGGGGCTGACGGGTGTTATTACTCGCGCAGCTCTGATGATGCACCTCAGGCATGGTGCTCACAGCAGTTATTATTCACACAGCTCTGATGATGCACCTTAGGCACGGGGCTGACAGCTGTTATTACTCACACAGCTCTGATGATGCACCTCAGGCACGGTGCTCACAGCAGTTATTATTCACACAGCTTTGATGATGCACCTCATGCACGGGGCTGATGGCTGTTATTACTCACACAGCTCTGATGACGCACCTCAACACAGGGCTAACAGTTGTTATTATTTACACAGCTCTGATAATGCACCTCAGACACGGGGCTGACACAGTTATTATTCACACAGCTCTGATGATGCACCTCAGGTACGGGGCTGACGCAGTTATTATTCACACAGCTCTAATGATGCATCTCAGTCACGGGGCATTTAGGCTTTAGGATATGTACTGCTAGAGAATCTTAGGCAGCATGTGTGTTTGGTCTCTTAATTCCCAAATAGGCTGCATGCTGTGCAATAAAGATCCAGGGTGTGCTGTTGAAATGAAAAAGGAATGTTATGTCTTGATTATATATATATGGTCTGTTTTTTTGCCAGTAGAGACAGTGAGATAGTATGAACACGGACACACATAGGGCAAGCAGAGACAGACATGGTAGATTACATGTAACATCCTGGTCAAGTGTCTAAGATAACACTGTGAGTCAAGCTTGATTTTAAATGAATCTGGGTGAATAATTTGCTTAGTTGATGTGTTTAAAAATATGGGAATACATGTATTCTTGAAGTCAGTTAGACTTTAGGATATGTACTACTAGAGAATCCTAGGCAGCATGTCTGTCAGGCCTCTTAGTTCCCAAATAGGCTCTAAGCTGTGCAATAAAGATCCAGGGTGTTCTGTTGAAATGAAAAAGGAATGTTATGTCTTGCTTATATATATATGGTCTGTTTTTTTACATCACTGTGTCTTTCTAAAGGTCAATGGAAGAATAAATAGGTAAATAAGTGTGTAAATGAGTGTGTAAATGGATGTTTTTTTGTAAAATTGATTGTATAACTGACTTATTAAGTGCATCTTAAAGAATACATGTATTAACGAGTAATGTTTAAATATTTAAACATCTGTATCAGTGTTTCATTTTGTGTATAAGTGGCTGCATGGGTTGGTGAGTAGCTACATGAGTGTGCTTATGGGTTATTACTTAGTTTTTTGAGTATCAGTATGAGTGTCTATATAGTTTGGTGGGGGATATTACTTAGCGTATAGATGCATGAATGAGTGACTCACTGTTTGTATGTGTTTTGACGACAGCATGTGTGCAGGACTGTATGGGTGGATGAGTGTGAGTATGGGTTTGTTAATGAGTGAATGACTCTCTCAATAGTGTCTTTATGAGTAAGTACATATGTTTTAAACTAGTATATGTGAGTATTGATGTATAGAAGTGAGTATATGTGAGAGTGAGAAATTGCAAGAGTTCCGGTATAAATAAGTATGTGTTTCTATAAGTGATTGTTTAAAAGAGTAAGTATGTGTGCGTTTCTATAGAAGTAGGTGTACTGGTGTGTGTATAGCTGTATATGCAAGTAAATGGATGTTTGATAGTTTATTTGCATGTGTGAGTATGTGTGTGAATAACTCTATGGATAAGTGTAGGTGTGTAACAGGATGTATAGGTGTATGAGTACATATGATGAGTGAGTACATGTATGAGTGACTATATAGAACTATTGGTGAATCAGTTGATATGTATGTAGATTTGGGAATTACTGAATAGGTTGTTCTAACTGGTATTGGTATCTCAATTTTTTTGAAAATGTTAGTTCTATTGTTGAATGTGTGTATCAAGGGTTATATTAAGCTGAGAGGAGGTCCGCCACTCTTTCACAAGGATGATGTCATCAGTGATGTCATCAGTGATGTCATGTGAGATGTCATCAGTGATATCATGAGTGATGTCACTGACCATGTCATGAGTGATGTAATCTGTGACGTCATCAGCAGTGCATTGCGGGCGCGCAAGTTATAGTTAGCTTAACTAACTATAACGGGGGAATGTCAATGGTTTTGTATGAGTCAAATGTCCAGCTAACTATAACATATGTGAAACCTATGGTTTTTTCAGTGAATTTCAAAGGTTTTGTAAATGATAATTTTTAAATGTATTAATTATTATATTTCTTTCTTTTTATACTAATATCCTACATTTTTAGTATGAATCTTTATGTTTATTTTTTTTAAGTTATATTTCATATTCTTAATGTAAAATAATAAAACTAAATTCCAAAATTTTTAGTTTATTAATTACATTTTTCTTTCAAAATATTACAAATAAATTCAATATAATTCCATTTCCATTGTTTTTTGGGGGGATAATCTTACCATACGCGTACGGTGATCGCACTATACTTTATACAGTAATTTATACTCTCCGCATACACGTCACAAATTCGCTTTGATGTTACGCTTCGCATCTATGCTTCCATGTGACGTCATGTACGGTGTCCCGTACACGTATGGCACGAAAGTTTCTAATTGTTCAAAAACATATATTTATGTATTTAATGTTCATATTAAGGGAAGACATTATCTGGGATGATCATGAAACTAGTTTTTTTTTACTTATAATAATCGTGTTTTATTTTTAAAAACAATTACGCAAATCGCATCATAAGAGCACAGTAAACGCACCGTAAGCGTACGTAAAGCCATCTGACTTAAAAAGAAGAGATTAGATTGCTTCATAACACTTCCTATTCCAACTCTTGAAAGACCCCTCCTATTTAAATCATGGATGTACGTCATGACAACGTGGGCTTTTACACCGCGCTGCCATTACGACGCATCCATTACAACGCAAGTCGTTACAACAACCTGCGCTGTAGGTGCTGGATTTTGGAATTGTATGATTTACTATTCCAACTCCAGCCTACGCAACAGTAGGGAAGGTGTTGGAATAGTAAATCTACTATTCCTTAGTATCTAGCGCCATCCAGCGCAAGTTGCTGTAACGACTTGCGTTGTGATGGCAGCGATGTAATGGCAGCGCGGTGTAAAGCCCGCGTTGTCATGGCTGTCTCCCTTAAATCATTCTACTTTTACTTTCTAAGAAGAAGTATCTCTTCTCTGAAGCCTGTCAAATTAGAACGATGACAACACCTATGGACTCATCTTTCAGCCACTCCTCTGATGGAGAATTTACTGAAGGGGAAAAAACGTCAATGCACCTCTTGTGACCTGTAAAATTTGCCAAACTACACTTTCCAGGGTCAATCCTGCAAAAAAATACTCATTTGGCACTGCAAGTATGGTGCTGCACGTGAAGACCTTGCACCCCAACAATTTTGCAAGAGCTGCAACACGGAGGTCGCAAGAGGACCCACCTGCTGCTGTAGCAAGTACCTCAAGTGCACCACCTATGGAAAGCACTCCACAACCACAGATCGGACAAGATTTTAGTGAAGTTAAAATCCTCTCCATTTATTCTGACAAACTTTTATGTTACGGGGAACAGTCCATCGACCTCATAAAACGTAGGAAGCGTGAGCATCGCCGTCATCGTCATTACTTTTTTTACATTCCATTTTGTTCCTGTTGGACACTTTTTGAGTTCCTGTTCTATTTTTTTCGTTTTCAAAAAAACTTGTTCAAAAAATACAAAAAAAATAGAAAACTAAAAACACAAAAAAACACTTCTTTATAGAATTACCTAAACTGCTCAAATAAAGAACTATATTTCAATGTAAGTCTGTAAACGTTTGTCAGAATGAATGTGTAGTTCATAAATGAATGAATGAATGAATAGATTACC
The DNA here is from genome assembly GCF_964261635.1 of Lissotriton helveticus. NCBI lineage: Eukaryota > Metazoa > Chordata > Amphibia > Caudata > Salamandridae > Lissotriton > Lissotriton helveticus. The sequence continues at coordinate 1,460,574,328 of NC_136065.1, read as the reverse complement.
ACTGTATGGTGAATGTGAAACTGCAGAACTATAAGGAAGTGGTACAGCATAAATCTATAAGGTATTTATAGTATAGTGTAGTACTTCCGAAGCACTTGAATGTAACATATTCATATATATATGTTACAAGTCTATGCTTCAATTTGCACTGCAAGTGAAACTATCTGGGTGAATTGGTATGTGTTAGGAACCGATTTACAACACCCTTCTGCCTCTTTTACACATCTGTTGCAGCGGTGGTGCAAAAGATGTGCCATAGTGTGTGGTATCACAATGACATGCATATGGAAGGTGCATCACATTGTAAAGCCCTGCTTTCCTGCGCAGAGGGGGGGTGGAGGTGTTCTGGTGCAGAACCGCCTCTTAAAAGTGACTAAGTGAAATCTATAAGATTTCATTCAGTCACTTGTATGCTTATGCTGCATCAAAACCCTGCATCTGCTTGAAACAGCTGTAAGGATTGACACAGCATTGTAAGCATAGGGCCCCAAGAACATTGCTGGAGCTGCATTATGTTTCCAACGCAAGTCAAGCAATGTGCCACCTTTACAACACAAATATATCACATATCTGTACCGTTTTTGCCCCATAATGCACCACATTGTAAATACAGTGCATCCATGGTGGTGATGTCACAGTGCACAATAACTGGCATATCTCTGGGAATGTACCACTTATTGTACATCTGCTGATTACTGTTTGAATGTAGTGAATGGATTACTACACACTGATTAATGAGTCACTACAAACTATTACAGGAATGACAGAGTGTTTCGTGCAAGTGTAAGGATAAAAACTGCGAAATTGAACATATAAAAGGTAAATTTGCAGGTGCATAGAAGAGTGCATGCATAGTCTATAGGAGATTCAAGCAGTCCATGCCCTAAGGCCCACTTTGCACCAAGAATACTTAGGTACTGACTGAATTATTACGATTCTGCAAGCACAGTATGTGGTTGAATGCATAGCAGCTTTACTTTTAGAACAATGTATAGATAAACACATACTACTATATGGTTCGCTACAATTCTGAAACAGAAGTCTGATAGTGTTTGCTGGAAGTGTAAGGATACACATTGAGGAATTGAAGGTATAAAACATAAGTTTGCTGGTGCATAGAACAGTGCATGTACAGTCTATAGGGGTTTGAAACAGTCTATGGGCTAAGACCTGTTTTAATCCGTGAGTATCTAGATAGTGAGTGGATAATTACAGTTCTGCAAAGAAAGTTCCTCACTAAATGTATTACAGATTCAGTTTTACCACGGTACAATGGAAAAGAACATACTGCTGACTGGCTCACTACAATACTAAAACAGCAGTGTCAGAGTGTTTGGTGGAAGTCTAAGGATACAGACTGGGGAACTGAAGGTATAAAACACAAGTTTGCAGGTGCATAAAAGACCGCATATATACTCCATAGGGATTTTAGGCAATCCATACCCTCATACCCACTTTGCATATTTTAAATCAATACAAAAATTTAAAGAATTTATAACTGAATCTACAAGTGCTTCACTTTTAGTACAATGAATACATTAGTAGATAGTGCTCAAACCTTTATTATTTTTAAACAATAAAATGTATTCTTGTAACATCTCATAATTTAACAGACCTTCCAAAACAAGTTCATCAGGTATTTCATACACATCAATTCCCTCGTTAGCAGTTTCGGAATTAATTTGTTCTAAAATTTCAACCTAATTTAATGCTTTCAGAAAATCTGCATCAAAGCTTTAGTTTTCGAAATCATAGCTCATATCTGTAGCACTAATTTCCCGTTCTTCACTCTCATTACCTGTGACAGATACGATTAGTTCTTCAATTACTCTCAAGGTAATATCCAAAATGTCCTCAGTATGAGGCTGTTCTCTTTCCATAATTTTTCCTTTATGTTCTTGCTCCTTGTATAAAAATATAAACAGTTCATTTTATCACTTTTCATAGTATATAATACAAAACTAGCGTTTTCACCTATTTTGGCCTACAAAAAATATTATATAAATACCATTATCTAATAACATTTCATTAGTAGAGTTTTACTCCTTTACAAAGTTATATAACTATAATAACTTGCTTGATAATATGGCCCACAGAGACAAAAATGTGGGGCCATATTATCAAGAAAGGGTGATACATTATCGCCGCTTTTTGAATTCCTATCAAAGCCCATGTTAGATGTCCTTCACATCTTACATGGGCTTCGATTGGATTTCCATGGAGAATAATATAAAGCCCATTATCGCCGCTTTTATCAGCAGTTTTCTGCCGATAAATTGGCGATAATTTTATAGCCTATCTTGATAATATACCCCATAACTCCTTAATGTACAAAGATGCACCACATACATTCCCATATATAACTTTCAGGAGCGTGGGGGAAGCCCCAAACCCCCCACGGTCCCAGCCGGCTCCCTGCAGCCTTCGGAACCCGGCATTGCTTTTTGTCAGAGAGACCAGCTTACATGCTTCTCTCTCAGACGAAAAGCAATCTGCTTTCCTACTTGAAAGAGAACTCTCGCCCTACCATATCAAACAGCAAAGTCCCAAGGATAGGCACCCCGTAACACTACAGGAGCCGGCTCTCGGAGGTGGTGGTCCCCAGGGCCATCAAAGGTTCAACAAAGGCCATCAAAGATTTTGACCTTGAGGATCTCTGTAAACCCCCCTAAGCAGTTCTAGGGGGACAGGAAGTCCTATAGCAAATAGCAAACTTTTCCTGTCAATCTACACACTTAATCTACACACATATACAAATAAATAAAAAATCACATTTATTCCCACATTAAATCAAAACGAAACACACTTTTATATTGCTTGAACTTTTGCACCCTTTCCAACTGACAAAACTTTCAACCCTTCCCCCATTCCACAATCTGCCAGTTACACTTCAGGGAACACCTAACTTAGCACACAGGTGAAAAGTTCATCATACATTGTTTCAAATTAAAACAGCAAGTGTGCTTGACTAGGGAATATACCAGCTTATTTTATGTAACATACTTTTCTATCAGTTTTTCTTAGCCAATAAAAATCAGGCTTTTAAAAAACAGAAACATACATCCTAGCTTAGTGTACAATGTTGTCGAACAACTAATCATTTCTTTTCTTTTTTCAAAGCTGCATATTGTCTACCATTTTAGAAAAATCTTACTTTTCAGACTGCCATTTCATTTACAGACACCTTCACAGTGCATCCAGACCTCTCTTCAACATGCTAAGAGTGTGGATTGTGGGACACAGCTATATTTTCTGGAGCCAAAGGTACGCACAACAGAAAAGAATTCACAAAGGCCTACGTTTACCAAATGTAGACATTAAATGGATTGGACAGAGAGGATTAAAGTGGCACCAATTGATGCCATTAGTGAAATCCTTTTTACATCTCCAACACCCTGACCTCATAATTGTGCACTGTGGTGGCAATGAACTAGGCACTGGAAATGCTTATGAAGGACACCTTTGCACAATTGATTATACTTTTCCCCAAAACTGCCTTTGTCTATTCTAATATATGCCAAAGGCAGAAATGGAACTGGTCCAACCACTATTGTCAACAGATTGAGAAAGCTAGGAAACATGTGAATAAATCTGTTTCTGCCTTTCTCTGAGACTATAGAATGGGGTCCATCTACCACAATAATCTGCGTTTCAATATGCATGACATCTATAGGAGAGACGGTGTACATTTTACAGATGAGGGAAACAGAGTCTTCCTCTTGAACTTTAGACTCTGCATTGGTACTTACTTGTAGGTATGTAAATCTCCCAATAAACACAAGGGCTCTTTTTAGAGCCACCCAACATCTAAACACATAGACTTCATAAATATCTGAAAAATATTCTTCTTTTTCTTCCTTCAGTACGCTTATAGGACGACTTCCAATCTTCGCACAGTACGTCGTCCATACGTGCTTCGTACGCGTACGATAAATCTACCTTAAAAAAATAGCCTTTATCACTAATTTTTTATAATCCCTGAGGACCTCATCCCCCGGGACTCAAATATAACGTTGCGGACCGTCGGAAGAGCCCCAACGCCTCCACGTTCCCAGCCGGCTCCCCACTTCCTGTAGGATCCACCATTGCTTTTCGTCACAGAGAGCAGCTTACATGCTTACATTCTACTTTCAAAGATAATTTCAACAGTTATACATTTTATAAAATAATATAGTACTGCACGCTAAAGGAGAAAAGTAAGCACAATTAAGTTAGAATAGAAAATAGAAAATAAAATACTACACTCAACAAACTCGTAAGCAGAGTACACAGTTTAATTTAAAAACACCCTACCACAACTAGTTTTTGAAACGCATTATACAATAAAATGCGTCACAAAATATGCTACATACATGGTGACTGTATCGTAACATCACATAGAAAAAAGAAAGCCACTCTTACGCTACCAGGAATACACAACAACAGTACAAGGCCCAAATTTTCATTGTAGTGATTTCTTAGTTGCACGTCTAGTTGTCAGATCGACACACACACTCCCTCATGGCTGGTATACACCCACACCACACCCATTAAGCGCATCCGTCACTACACACGAGATCCTATGTATAAAAAAGACGGAGCGCACGTGTTGTGCGCCATTTTAGAGTTGTTCCCAAAGCACCGAACAAGGGGCCCACTACTACATGCGTGGCCTCTTTGGCCACTGAGTTAGTGGTGCCCGAAGCACTGAGCGGGTGAACAACCTGCGATGATGATGATGATGATGGAAGCACGAGTATGTCGTTAGCCATAGAGATATCAAGACTCAGCACCATATATGAGACTTCTTTGTTGGAGATCGGGACTACATCATGAAGAAGGTGTCTTTTCCACGAAAAGGTGATCAGTGAGGCTTGAGTACGCATCGGAGGGAGGCAAAGGGTTGTAGCTGACAACATACAAAAATGCAACTTAGTATTTTAGACTAAAGCACTCCTATATAGTGTATTAATGTACATGCATACATTTTTTTCCCAATAGCAGTAACGTTTATATAATCGCTCAAATGTCCAGAATATTACCAATACAAACAGTTCATAGAAATGTGAGAATGAACGTGTATAAAAGCGCGATGTTATCTAACTCCAAATTAATATAGTAACAATTACCAATCATAACATCTTTCTTTTCATATCTTTTAGATGTAGAGCTTTGCGATGGATTATGTAAGAAGTACGACGGCAATGGCACAAGGTGAGCAAAGAAGCTTGTTTCCAAAATAACAACAAGTTATCTGTGAAAGGACAGAATGTGTAGTATGCAGCAGGCATGCAAAACACACATTGGGCTAACGGGGCTTCAGCTAGGATCAGATAGCTTCCTGGGCCCACACACAGTCGCACTGAGTACGTCACAAGTCTTTCAAAGACATTTAACTTGTTAATGAGACTTTGATGTCCCCCCTTACAGCTCCTGCAAATCCACTCTTCTGTTTCCTTGAAGTTAAGGCCCCCCCTCAAAAGGAGCTTGTAAATCTGCATCTGACTTAAAAAATAAAAAAATCACAACTCCAGACTCTGCAAGACAGTTTTAATGTTGTTTTCTCTCTCTTTCTCTCTCTCACTCTCTGTGACATCATTTCTCTTTCTCTTTTAAAGTTATGGACACTGCTGTCTACTTTGACGTGTAGAAGGAAAGGTGTCTTCAAGTTGTGAACTCCAGTGGCCGCAGTGTTTGACCGCACTAAATATACAAGGTAAGCACAGCGGCCTAGATATACAATGCCTCCATTACAATGCATTAGAAATAAGTCCGCGTATTTACAATCCCGTTGTGCCACTTTTGTGTCAGTAACACAGTAGGCACTTCCATATAGACACCACTTGAACGCGGGACTATAACAGAAGTGAAATGTACTAGACACACTGCACACGTAAAATCGTAGTGTTACCTTGACTTGTAATGCTTCAGCTCATTTACTCACATCTACATAATTCTACACTCTAATTTTTTAGTTTTGTTTTGCAGATTACCAATCGTACGTCTTTTGGAGTCCACCTCACAATTTCTTTATAATATTCTTTTTTTAAAGTTATTTTTCTAGTTGTTTATAATATAGTTATCATTAAGTTTTGTTTACAGTTATTGCTTTAATAAAAGTTAATAAAAAAAACAACTTACTACTTTTTCTTTGTGGGGGGGTGACGATCCACAATAAAAATAATATTTATAAGGTTGAAGTACTATAGTAAGATGTTCAAGAGTAGGATTGAAAAGGACTGAGTTATATTTTCTCTGGATAGGCTACAACATGGTAAAGAAATCAAAGTAATACGAAACAATGTGTACCACATTTACAAACCTCTTGCGACATTTTCCCTTGCAAACTTACCCCCCTACAAAATTAAGTGTGTGGGCCTCAAACCATGGAAACAATCACCCCACAAAGATTTCTATATTGTATGAGAGGGGCTGCGTGCCCTCCGCCCGGTGCCCTGGAGTCCACCACGCCCTGACCCAGTTGCTGCAGTGTCCATTGGGGGAAACAGCCATTACAACGCGGTCATAACCACGCGTGATCGTCACCTCGAAGCCATTAGCATGCATATGGCTTTACCACACATACCTTTACCACGCATGCTTTTACAACTAGTAAACATTAACCACACATAATAAAGCCATAAACATCCTAATGGCTTTGTGGTGACGGACACGCGTTGTAATGGCTGTGGCTTACGTGCTTCAAATTCGTTTTTAGGTATCTGTGTGACTAAGTCTAATAACATCAGAGGCCAAGGACAAACACTGTGGTGTCTGTGGCAGGAAATCTCATCGATCACAGAGAAGATAGGCAGAGGGTAAAATGAAAGTAACAGGTACAATAAAAATAACGGAGGAAAACTACTAAAATGGCGGTGGACGGAGTATGTAATCAACGTTTGGCGCCTCGACAATACGTTTCAAAAAAATATACATACAATATATTTATTAATATATTACAAAAGTATAGCAGCGGATGACACAGGCGGACCGGGAAAAGAAAGCAGCAAATTTAATACCAGCTTTGATTGGCGAATTTGAAGAAAAAAAAAGAAAAGTGGGCTTGGAAACCAGGCTGCGCATTCGTAGAGAGTACAACTGGTGCACAAAAAAAACTGAAAGTTTTACATACTATTATAGAAATATAGCTCGTTTTTTGACCAGTAAAGTTAGTTCTCAAAAAGAACAGTTTTTTTTAGCCGCAATGCCCCCACGATCCCAGACTGCTCCCCACGTCCATACTCCAAAAGAAAACGTCAGAGGGGTGCCGTTCCCCGGTGCTCGGGGCACCTTACAAGCCCCCCATCTATGATGTCACTGACCATGTCATGATGATGTAATAAGTGACATCTTCAGCAGTGGATTGTGTGTGCGCGAGTTATAGTTATGGAGGAATTTCAATGGTTTTGTAAGAGTGAAATGTCCAGCTAACACCCCTAAAACCTATGATTTTTTCAGTGGATTTCTAAGGTTTTTTAAATGCTAATCCCTAACTATACCATGTCTGAAACCTATGGTTTTTTCAGTGAATTTCAAAGGTTTTTTAAATGATAATTCCTAACTATAACAGGCCTGAAACCTATGGTTTGTTCAGTGAATTTCAAAGGTTTTGTAAATGATAACTTTTAAATGTATTTATTGTTATGTTTTTTTCATATTGTTTTACTACATTTTTTTATCTATTTATTTTTAGATATCTTATTTTTTAACTTATATTACACATATTTATTAAAAATAAATTTTTTTACATCAAAAATGTATATATGTTTTTTATTATTATTTTATATTCTTGTAAATATATTTATATTATTTTATTTCACTTTTTTGGGAGTCGCGCACCCAAAGCGCACCTTTGTCTAGCCACCATTTTAGGATTGTTGTGTAGGATCCACGTAGCGTGTGCGATGGGTACAAATTTTCCTACGTGACCGCTATGCGACTGGTAGGCAACTTGTGGCGCATACGCGACATGAACATATTAAATGATGCGACGGTCACGCAGTTTCGTGTGACATCATATGCGTGTTGGACACAGTGGGTGCGCAACTCCTGCAAACATTTTTAATGTCCAAAAACATATGTATATATAATATATATAAATATATATATATATATATATATATATATATATATATATATATTTAATATAAATATTAAGACAAGACATTATCTGAGCTAATCATAAAAATAATATTCTTTAACTTTTAATAAAGTTACATTACTTTTAAATGCAATTTCGCGTAGTCGTGCTGGGTGCGAACTGGGTGTGAGCTGCGTGCGCGCACTCTACGCGCAGCCCATGTGACCAGGAAGAAAAAGATATGATTGGTTAATAACACTTCCTAGTGTAAGTATTGAAGGACCCCACCAATTTCAATCACTCTTCTTAGACCTGCCTTGGGAGAAGACCTATGCTAAGAAGAACTTCTGTTTCTGTTTTTTGTGAATTGTAGACCTGGTTGTGCTGTATCTTTGCAAAATGGCTTCTCAACAACCATCTTCTGATTCTGAGCACTCAAATGGAGAGGGGTTTGTTCCAGAACCACCACGCCCTAAAAAATACAAATCAATTGTCTGGAAACATTTTCATATCCAGAGGGATTGAAAAAAGTGAATGCCAGAAAGGCAAAATGCAAAATTTGCAAGGCATCTAGAGAAGAACCCCAACAAGAAATATTCCTGTGGAACTGTCAGTATGTTTAAACATCTGCAAAGTTTGCATCCTGTCAATCTTGCAAAAGAAGAATGCAGAAGACTCCAACAAAATCTACCACCAGCACCGCAAGTTGCAACCACTTCTGGGGCGTTCACTTCAACAACCGGTTTGGACATACGGCCCAAACTTGCTAATGCCAAAATCCATTGCATAAAATGTAATAGGTTGCTTTGTTATGGGAAGCAATCCGTTGATTTGGTTTGCAGGGCACTGGAAAACCACCACTATCAGAGTTTTTCTTTTTTTGCCCTAATGTTCATTGTTTTGTTCATCCCGTTAAGTTTTTTTCATTTAAAAAAAAAGAAATTGTTCAAAAAACTTAAAAAATATATAAAACAAAAAAAAATAAAAAATAGTTATTTCCAGAACTAACTACTCTGGTTAAAAAAGAGCTACATTTGTATGCTAGCGTGTGAAAGTTTAGATGAATGTATGCATAGTACATAATTGACTGAAAGAATGCATTTGTGGCGTATGGTGAATGTATAAGTGCAGAACTATGAGGAAATGCTACAGCGGTAAGAGTGGGTGGCAGCTACTCCCCGCTGGGCGCTGAGCACGATAACATTTGACTGCAAATTGTTTTCAGAGGCTGATAATTATTTTAGAACGCACATTGCGCTGTGAAAATAGAGCTGAAGCTAACCTTTTAAAATTGATTGTACTGTTGTGGTGTATATGTTTTTAAAATCACTCTGACTTACAAGAGCACATACTTGCACTCACCAGTGACAATTCTAGTTAGCCGTAGACTGCTTCCGCCTAGTTGTAAAGCAACCGGCATCCCAGCCAATCGCGGTTGTCGAGGGCGGGACAGGGGCGGCACCTGACGGAGTGTCGAGCGGTTAGCGCTCTAGACCTCCGCTTCCTGGCGAGTATTTAGGCTGCGAGGAGGCATACGTTCCACGCGGTAAGAGTGGGTGGCAGCTACTCCCCGCTGGGCGCTGAGCACGATAACATTTGACTGCAAATTGTTTTCAGAGGCTGATAATTATTTTAGAACGCACATTGCGCTGTGAAAATAGAGCAGAAGCTAACCTTTTAAAATTGATTGTACTGTTGTGGTGTATATGTTTTTAAAATCACTCTGACTTACAAGAGCACATACTTGCACTCACCAGTGACAATTCTAGTTAGCCGTAGACTGCTTCCGCCTAGTTGTAAAGCAACCGGCATCCCAGCCAATCACGGTTGTCGAGGGCGGGACAGGGGCGGCACCTGACAGAGTGTCGAGCGGTTAGCGCTCTAGACCTCCGCTTCCTGGCGAGTATTTAGGCTGCGAGGAGGCATACGTTCCACGCGGTAAGAGTGGGTGGCAGCTACTCCCCGCTGGGCGCTGAGCACGATAACATTTGACTGCAAATTGTTTTCAGAGGCTGATAATTATTTTAGAACGCACATTGCGCTGTGAAAATAGAGCTGAAGCTAACCTTTTAAAATTGATTGTACTGTTGTGGTGTATATGTTTTTAAAATCACTCTGACTTACAAGAGCACATACTTGCACTCACCAGTGACAATTCTAGTTAGCCGTAGACTGCTTCCGCCTAGTTGTAAAGCAACCGGCATCCCAGCCAATCGCGGTTGTCGAGGGCGGGACAGGGGCGGCACCTGACGGAGTGTCGAGCGGTTAGCGCTCTAGACCTCCGCTTCCTGGCGAGTATTTAGGCTGCGAGGAGGCATACGTTCCACGCGGTAAGAGTGGGTGGCAGCTACTCCCCGCTGGGCGCTGAGCACGATAACATTTGACTGCAAATTGTTTTCAGAGGCTGATAATTATTTTAGAACGCACATTGCGCTGTGAAAATAGAGCTGAAGCTAACCTTTTAAAATTGATTGTACTGTTGTGGTGTATATGTTTTTAAAATCACTCTGACTTACAAGAGCACATACTTGCACTCACCAGTGACAATTCTAGTTAGCCGTAGACTGCTTCCGCCTAGTTGTAAAGCAACCGGCATCCCAGCCAATCGCGGTTGTCGAGGGCGGGACAGGGGCGGCACCTGACGGAGTGTCGAGCGGTTAGCGCTCTAGACCTCCGCTTCCTGGCGAGTATTTAGGCTGCGAGGAGGCATACGTTCCACGCGGTAAGAGTGGGTGGCAGCTACTCCCCGCTGGGCGCTGAGCACGATAACATTTGACTGCAAATTGTTTTCAGAGGCTGATAATTATTTTAGAACGCACATTGCGCTGTGAAAATAGAGCTGAAGCTAACCTTTTAAAATTGATTGTACTGTTGTGGTGTATATGTTTTTAAAATCACTCTGACTTACAAGAGCACATACTTGCACTCACCAGTGACAATTCTAGTTAGCCGTAGACTGCTTCCGCCTAGTTGTAAAGCAACCGGCATCCCAGCCAATCGCGGTTGTCGAGGGCGGGACAGGGGCGGCACCTGACGGAGTGTCGAGCGGTTAGCGCTCTAGACCTCCGCTTCCTGGCGAGTATTTAGGCTGCGAGGAGGCATACGTTCCACGCGGTAAGAGTGGGTGGCAGCTACTCCCCGCTGGGCGCTGAGCACGATAACATTTGACTGCAAATTGTTTTCAGAGGCTGATAATTATTTTAGAACGCACATTGCGCTGTGAAAATAGAGCTGAAGCTAACCTTTTAAAATTGATTGTACTGTTGTGGTGTATATGTTTTTAAAATCACTCTGACTTACAAGAGCACATACTTGCACTCACCAGTGACAATTCTAGTTAGCCGTAGACTGCTTCCGCCTAGTTGTAAAGCAACCGGCATCCCAGCCAATCGCGGTTGTCGAGGGCGGGACAGGGGCGGCACCTGACGGAGTGTCGAGCGGTTAGCGCTCTAGACCTCCGCTTCCTGGCGAGTATTTAGGCTGCGAGGAGGCATACGTTCCACGCGGTAAGAGTGGGTGGCAGCTACTCCCCGCTGGGCGCTGAGCACGATAACATTTGACTTCAAATTGTTTTCAGAGGCTGATAATTATTTTAGAACGCACATTGCGCTGTGAAAATAGAGCTGAAGCTAACCTTTTAAAATTGATTGTACTGTTGTGGTGTATATGTTTTTAAAATCACTCTGACTTACAAGAGCACATACTTGCACTCACCAGTGACAATTCTAGTTAGCCGTAGACTGCTTCCGCCTAGTTGTAAAGCAACCGGCATCCCAGCCAATCGCGGTTGTCGAGGGCGGGACAGGGGCGGCACCTGACGGAGTGTCGAGCGGTTAGCGCTCTAGACCTCCGCTTCCTGGCGAGTATTTAGCCACTCGGCGGCCCCAGCGCGCAGCGATGGCGCGCAGGGTAGGCGCCTTTGACTGCGCCAAAGACGAGCCTAAGACCAGCCCGTCTGTGCCCGTCCGGGCCAGGCCGGGTCACGGGGCACGAAATGTTGAGACAGGTAGGATTACAGTGGACCAGATACGGGCGTTGCGCCCTAACATTACCAATGACTGTTCCATTCTAAAGCCTTCCTTAAAAGGTACACATGTGTGCACTCATTGTGCTTTTGCACTAACCAATATCCAACCCTATTCAGAGGTCCTACATAAGCCTAGGCCACCGTAAACTCTCGCACTTTCACTTTTTATACTGTAAATTGTAGATCACTGCCCCAACACAAAGCTGACATCCACCACCTCCTAATGGAAGAAAAACCTTGTGCGATATTTTTAACAGAGACCTGGTTGCACGACGGTTCAGGTCCCGATGTAGCCGCCGCTCTGCCCTCTAACTACGCTATTATTAGAGTAGACAGAGAAAGACAGGTCGGCGGGGGTATCGCTGTGATCTTTGACAGGGATTTTAATTGTGACCTTGAAATGGTCAATATCTCTGGATGCGAAGCCGCATTTTTTAAAATATCATTGAATCCTAATTTCATGTTTTCTGGCTTCTTAATTTACCGCCCCCCGGGTAATGGCAGTGTATGGGCTGCAAATTTGGTTAACCTTATTTCCCCTTACTTTCTAAATGCCCAAAATTTGACTATATTGGGGGACTTAAATCTCCATTTTGAGGATAAATCCAATTGCATCGCTTCCAACCTTTTGGAGGATTTTAATACTTTGAATATGTCCCTGAGAAATGAGGACCCCACGCATAAAGCTGGGCACCTGTTGGACCCCATTATCTCCAATATGCAGGAGCTGAAATGGTTAAAAACCGACCCTAATTGTTGGTCGGACCATTTCCTAACGCTCTTCAGTATTACGCTTATACAACCTGAGAAGCTAGGTACTGCCCGGCCCCCAATTTCCATGAGAAACTGGAAAAAGATAGATTTGACCGAACTGCAGAATGCTCTACAGCTATCCCCCCCAGTTTTAGGTGATGGTATGGAGATAAATGCGCTGGAAGCCCACACTTGGCTAGAGAGTGCAGTGGATATTTGCCTACCCGTTACCAGGTGTAGAGGGAATGTCCATCGGCCCCCGGCTCCCTGGTATACGGAAGAACTGAAGTTGGAAAAAACTAAGTGTAAGGGACTTGAGAGGAAGTGGCGCAAGCACTATGATCCTCAATCTAAGGAATTGTACCGTAGGGCCAGAAACCTCTATCATACGGCCTGTTCCAGAGCTAAGGCATTTTTTGTAACGGAAACCATTAATATGGCTGCAAATAAAGCACGGACCCTTTTCAATACAGTGAAAGACTTAGCCGGAGCTAATTCTACGGCGGTCGCGCGCCCCCTGACCCCTCAAAAATGCCAAGATCTTGCTACGTACTTTGTGGGAAAGATCGACACTATTCTTGCAAACATCAATCCCCCGGTGAGGGAGGATAGGGAAGCTCTCCCAGAAAGCCCATCAGGAAATCGGCTGGATTCCTGGCCTTATATTTCCGTGGGCACCTTAAAACTCTTGGCGACCTCCATCAAATCAGGCTCTCCGTGTGATCCCCTCCCCATTAACATTCTGGGCCAATTGGATGACGGTGCTTTAGGAACTATTGCCGAGACACTTAATGCCTCCATCCGTCTGGCAACTGTCCCGGCACCGTGGAAGCACGCTATGGTCAGCCCTCTGTTGAAGAAGCCTTCTGCTGATCCAGAGGTTCTGGCAAACTATCGCCCAATATCTCTGCTGCCTGCTTTTTCAAAAATTTTGGAAAAGCATATCCATGGCGTGCTTTCATCGTACACGGAGAACAACAACTTGCTCCATTATTCCCAGTCGGGTTTCAGGGCAGGCCATTCCACCGAGTCTGCCCTCCTGGGAGTCACGGAGAAGATCAGGGGACTTTTGGATGACGGACAAACGGTTGCTCTCGTCCTGCTCGATTTGAGCGCGGCTTTTGACACCATCTCGCACAACAGACTGCTTGCCAGGCTGAGTGGGGATGGTGTCGGAGGGACCGCACTGGACTGGATTAGATCTTATCTGAGCAACCGGACGTTTCAGATCTCGTCCTCACACGCCCAGTCGGATATTTTTCCGTCACCCCATGGCGTGCCCCAGGGCTCAATTTTAAGTCCATTATTTTTCAACCTCTATCTCCGCCCCCTCGCTGATTTAGCAGAGCGGGTAGGTCTTGAACTTATGACCTACGCGGACGACTCACAGATTATTTTTTCCCTTACCAACTCAGAGTCTTCATCCCCTTCAGCCCTGAAACTTGGTCTTCAGGAGGTCTTCAGCTGGATGTCAACAAACCAGCTGAAGCTCAACGGGGAGAAGACGGAGATTCTTCTCCTGGGAAAAAATCGTGATCTGTGGCAGGATAGGCATTGGCCGCCATCCTTGGGCGCTTTCCCCAGTCCAGCTACCCAGGTTAGAAACTTAGGGGTGTGCATCGACGATTCTTTATCGATGAAACAACAGGCTAACAAAGTGGCTGGTACTTGTTTCACGATCATTAAATGGCTGCGGAAGATTATCTGGATGCTGCCTGTGGATACCCAGAAGACCGTAGTCAATGCGCTAATAACATCTAGGCTTGACTACGGTAACATTCTATATCTGGGCTCCAATTTAGCTGTAACCAGGCGGCTACAACTGGTCCAGAACTCCGCAGCCAGGCTGTTGTGCAAGATTCCTAGGACAGCAAGGATCTCGATTCACCTTAGAGACCTACACTGGTTGAAAGTTGAGAACCGGGTCCGGTTTAAGGCCTTGACCTACATGTTCAAGATCAGAGCGGGAACCGCACCACGGTATCTGCAGAAATTGGTTAGGCCCCACGTACCTGTACGGAATCTCCGCTCTTCAAATGGAGCAACCTTCATGGTTCCCAGATTCAAACGGGCCCGAATGGGAGGTAAATATTTTTTCTCACCTGGGACCAGTTCTTTGGAACTCCCTTCCTTTAGCCTTGCGCAAAGAGGAGAACTTTGTCAGGTTTAAGAAACAAGTTAAAACCTGGCTGTTTAACAAATAACTGTTTAAATAAATAATTGTCGATCTGTTGTCAGCAGCTGCCTTCTGTGTTTTGTTCTCTTCGCCTTGGCGCCAGGAAACCCTTTGTGCGTATCTGCGCGCATTACAAATGCAAAAAAATAAATAATAAAATAAATAAATAAACAACACTGTCAACTCTTTAGCTGCAACGTGCTGTGGTACTTCTGAAGTACAGTGATGCAACATATGTACATAAATGTTTTGCAAGTCTGTGCTTCCCTCTGCACTACTGCTTAAACAGCAGCCATGTGGTGACACAGGTACCCTTACACCATGGTGCAAGGATATCTGTGTCATGTGGCGTTTGTTTTTGTGCAGGAAGACACACCTTCCTACACAAAAACAATCAGTGAAGGCATTTTTCTCTTTCAATGTGTGATGTGCAATGTAGCATATATTTAAAGAGAAAAAATTAGGAGAAATGAAAACAATTCTCCTCGTTGTGCCTTGCTACACCAATTGGAGGATGGTGCAGCATTCACAAACATGTCCATATTCATGATTTCCGATAAATCTGGAAATGTTTCTTCAGGCTCGCATCTACCGAGGCACAAAATGGCTGTCAACACTTCCTGGTTTCGAATGTTGACACCCACTTGACAGCCAATTAGCATTCAGCGTGCGATCAGGACGGTGCGCTTACGGTGCGCGTAGGATTTGTGGATCCACCGCGGTCATAGAGATAGATGGTGGAGTAGTGTGGCTCACTGGTTAGAGGCGGCAGGCCTGAGAGCAGAAGTCAGCCCGGGACCAGGGTTCAATTCCCGACGCGGCAGGGTTGTGGACCTTGGTAAGCGGACTCGATAATTCTCGCTTCGGTGCTTACTCTAATCAGGGGTTACACTCGGCAACTCTGGGCATTAGCTTGCCTAATCTCCACAACGGCCCCACCAATTCCGGGGATGCCTGGCTCCACCTTGGGGACTCCCAGCAAGGGACCATCCCACAGGGAAAGCCAGGACGGGTTCCCCAGAGTTATACAGCGCCGGGACGCCCCGTTGCTGGGGCAGCTGTGCGCTTTACAAGTATACTACATTTACATTTACATTTACATATGTACTTTTAAATGTAATTTTCTCAGGAACTACTGAACGGATTTACACCATTTAAACAAAAGGCGTGAGTCTGAACTAAAGACTACCTCTTTGCCGAATTTGATGTAATAACGTTCAGCAGTTCGGGCTATAGCCGTGATGAACTGTTCCAATAGAAAATTGCATGGGAAAAACACATTTTGGGACCCCCTTTTTTCTCATCCCCTGCTTCACAAATCACCCCAAAACTTTTAGGATAGCAGCGGACCGTAGCTGGCCATTAGTTTTGAAACTTCTGTGAAGATTGGTCAACCGGCGCCAAAGTTATTCCAAATCGAATATTACGTATTTCCTACGGAAAATAGGTTATACCTATAACTACCTACTAGCGACCGCCAGTAGGTAATATATATATATATATATATATTATATATATATATATATATATATATATATATATATATATATATATATATGTGTGTGTGTGTCTTTGTAACCATGCACTAGCACTTTAAAAATAGCCTGCCCCACCCATAGCGTCATGTGATCAAGGCCTCTGAGCAGGCCGAAACTTATGCTGGATAGGAGCGGACCGTAGCTGGCCATTAGTTTTGAAACTTCTGTGAAGATTGGTCAACCGGCGCCAAAGTTATTCCAAATCGAATATTACGTATTTCCTACGGAAAATAGGTTATACCTATAACTACCTACTAGCGACCGCCAGTAGGTAATATATATAAATATATATATATTATATATATATATATATATATATATATATATATATATATATATATATATATATATATATATATATATATATATATATATGTGTGTGTGTGTCTTTGTAACCATGCACTAGCACTTTAAAAATAGCCTGCCCCACCCATAGCGTCATGTGATCAAGGCCTCTGAGCAGGCCGAAACTTATGCTGGATAGGAGCGGACCGTAGCTGGCCATTAGTTTTGAAACTTCTGTGAAGATTGGTCAACCGGCGCCAAAGTTATTCCAAATCGAATATTACGTATTTCCTACGGAAAATAGGTTATACCTATAACTACCTACTAGCGACCGCCAGTAGGTAATATATATATATATATATATATATATATGAGAAACCACAATCCTGAAGCGCCGAACAGCAAACGGACACAGCCAGGTACAGACCACAAACCAAGGATTTAGAAGAAAGTAATGTGCTTTATTCCATCAATGGGGATGGCAGCATGACGCGTTTCGTCCGGGAAACCCGGACTTGATCACATGACAAGACCCAGAGACTTGAGTGGTTAAGTACTGGTGGACAAACAAATCTCCTCCCACAAAATAATAGACATAAAGGTAATATCATTCAGTATATAGAGCAAATAATCCAAATGCAATGTACAGTGCAATTAAGTGCATAAATGCAACAATATTAAATTCACTATACAATTATAACAGTCTTAAAAAAGAATTAAATCTGTTAAAAGCATAAAGGGCAAGTGCCCAATGGATGACCATAGTATTAATTTGTATATTGTAACTGAACAATAAGAACCAATGTCAGTGGGGCATGTTATAAAACCAGTAAATTTGATGTCAAAACCACAAATAGATTTAAAGTACAACGAAGAAAAGTGCAGGGTGCATAATCCCAAAAATTGGGAGCAAACATTGTATATCCAGGTAAAAACCTGGAGCAGAATAAAAATTAGTGATAAAGTGCAAAGTGCCAATTAAGTGCACAAGTCGGCAGTGCATATATCTAAATAAGGGGGAGAAAAAAGGCAATCACACCTTATAGGATTCATATATAGCAGCAAGAAATCGGACATACCATAAATTTCATAGAAGTACAGCTGGTTTGTAAAGTATAGACATCAATATTATCAGAATTTTTTTTTTTGATTATCAGAGTAAACAATGTAAATCTTCATAGACCATCCATAACATAGATAAATAGATTAAAACCTTATAAATAGGTATAAAATCCATTATAAAAAAGTCATGCATATGATGGAATAAAATATTTACAAAAAATTGTTAAGATCTTCTCCCATGTTCAGGCCATTAGGGATCTTACTGTTTAACCTCAAAATGTATTGACTTTCCAATTGTCTAAGTCTCTTCTCTCTATCTCCACCTCTTTTGTTCAGGGGGACTGCATCAATAACAAAATATTGCAGGTCATTAAGATTGTTATTATGCACCAGCTTAAAATGACGTGCCACTGGATAATTAGGGTCAGAATTAACAATGGCACGGAGATGCTGTAAGATTCGATTATATACCTGCAACTTAGTGCTGCCAACATATTGTAACTCGCACGTACATTTAAGAACATAGACCGCATGGTCTGTTTTGCAAGTATACACATTCTTGATAGGAATCACAGCCTCCGTTAGACCCTCAAAAAACTCGCTGGTGTTCACACCAAATTTGCATGCCCGACATGAACTACACTTCCGGAAACCTGTTTTGTTGGAGAACCAATTAGATTTAATAATGGTTTCAGGGCTGGTTTTGACCAGAGCATCCCTCATGGAGGGTGCTCGTCGGAAAGTAATATTGGGAATGTCTCCCAACAAAGGGCCCACCACAATGTCTGTTTTTAAGATGGGCCAGTTAGATTTAATGATTTGCCTCATCTTTTTGTGTTGATTGTTAAAAGTGGTGATTAAGCGAATGGAAGATTTTTCAGTTGTAGCATCACTCTCTTCTGGAGTAACTGAAGCAGTTTGTTCTAACATTGCAACTGTTTGAGTTGATAAAGCCCTTTTGAGAGAGTTAGTGAGGTTAGTAACTTCATAGCCTCTTCGTAAAAATCTCTGGTAAGATCCATTCAAACAATGATGTGGATGGTTACTCTGGGCATGTAAAATTGAATTTCCATATATATATATATATATGTGTGTGTGTGTCTTTGTAACCATGCACTAGCACTTTAAAAATAGCCTGCCCCACCCATAGCGTCATGTGATCAAGGCCTCTGAGCAGGCCGAAACTTATGCTGGTGGCGATGCAACGGAACTGAATAAAGATTTCTTCACCTTAAAGACTGGGTCAGCTTTCGTTCTTTTGGATTGGCGGTGCCCGGGGACATTGGGGAGTGCTGGTTCATGCTGGACGAGTGCAGTGGCATATATATATATATATATATATATATGACACGTGAACAAGCCTTTTTTGGTGAAACGCGTTGTGTATTAAACTGCTTCCTTGCTATTTGGATCCCCTGCTGTCTTTTTGCCTGAGAGCGCATGACATTCTTTATTTGAATTTACCTTGGATATATTATTGACCCGGACTGCTTCGCCGGGATCTGCGCCAACTTCCATCGGGTTCCAGCACTCCGGAAGAAGCTTTTCTTTCTCTACCATATATATATATATATATATATATATATATATAGCAAGTTCTCGCCGTGCACACCCTTCCATTCACAGAAAAAATGACGATGAGTGGACCCATGTACTAGTACAATTCCTCAGGGCCTTATTGGTGCATAAAATTTCGCCAGCAGTCCGCCATGACGCGTTACACCTCCACCCAGAGCCTTGATCACATGACGTGTCATAGACATAAAGGAGGGTATTTAAAGTGCAAAAAGTGCGCGAACAAGCTGCTCAATCAATTTAGAGCTTATAATGGAGACTGAAAAAATACTTATGCGTTACATGACATACAATTCGAATAAAAGACATGGTGTCTAAAAATCAAATTGATCATACTACAAAAATATATATCATCTGTAAAATCATTAAATACATATATATATACAATATATACATGCTTATTTACACGACAATAAATAAATATATCAATATATCAAAACAATCCATACAATTTGATGTTTTCATTTCAAAATTGTCAAGACGCATTATTTCCCTAGATATGACTTACGTCAGCCAATTTTTTGACGCCGAAACAAACAGTCAATTTTATCTCCATAGAAATAAAGCCCCAGTGGGCCATACTAAATATTGAGCGGCCTCATAATGAGCTTTTGTATTTTAGCATTCTTAAACTACCCTCCTCAGGGTGCTGTAGACAACATAAACATATCAATCTGTGCAAGTGCATAATAATCATAAAACCCTACAGTATTCGAACCATGTAAACATATAGTTAACTGTGCAAATTTAAAATTAGGATATTAACCACTTGGCTGCTATGCGTTTTCCCCCCCGGTGCTGGGATTGCCCATTTTCCATTATTCATGACGAGCTGGGCTCGTCATGAGCGTGCGAGGAGGCTACACCATGAAGAGCCCAGCTCGTCATGAGCGTGGAAGGGGTTAAGGTGTCACATTCTCCTAGTTGTTATACATTTACATCTTAACCTTCTTTCCAGGCACATCTTCATGGCATATCGCAATCCCTCCAAAACAATAATCTCCAGATTATCCAGTTTATTTCAAAGACAGGTGTATAAATCTTCGCTGGCGTTCAATCCCCCTGGGTTCTTACTATCTAACTTCAATATATATCGTGCCTCGAGGAGACGCAGTCTGGCTTCTCTGTCTCCTCCACGTTTTAATGGTAAAATGGTGTCGATTAAAAAATATTGGAGATGCTTGGGTCACTATCATGTTTTAACTCAAAGTGACGCGCCACAGGGTAAGTCTGGGCCTTTCCTGAAATGGCACTAATGTGCTGCAGGATCTGTTTGTGGGCAGGCAGACGAGTGCTGCCCACATACCTTAGCCCACATGGACACTGTAGCACATAGACCGCATAATCAGTTTTGCAAGTTAGTCTCTTATTAATGGGTATTGGTTCGCTCTTAAATGGAATGGAATAGTGGGTCTTATTGCAGCCAAAGCGACAGGCCTTACATGATGGACATTTCTTAAAACCTCTACTTAATGCCATCCATGTGTTTGAGATCGAAGCTTCAAGCCTATTACTGGCATTGGCAATAGAGGGAGATTTTCTAAAGGTCAGTTCGGGTTTATTAGCCACCAAACTGCCTGTCACAGGGTCCCCCTTCATCAAATTCCAATTTTTGTAGAAGATTTTCCTGTTTTTGGAATGCTGTCTATTAAAAGTTAAGATGACTCTCAATTGAATTTCTGTTGCAGCGACCTCAGATTTGGCGCTAGTGCTTTTAGGGATTAAAGCCTGTTGACTCGTAACACTTTTTGTGCGAGCAATGGTTTTTTTGATTGTCTCCTCAGAGTAACCCCTCTCCAAAAAATGCCTTTTACTTGCCTGCTGAGCAATGACGCAGTCTGACTCAGAACTGCAAATCCTTCTGATGCGCAGCATCTCCCCATAGGGGATGCTGCGGATCAGATGGTGCGGATGTTGACTGGCCGCAAGCAGTACAGTATTTCCTGTGGTTGCTTTTCTATGTAATCTTGTAGCTAAGCTATTATTGTCCACAAACAACTCTACATCAAGAAAACATACTGATTTAGCATTAATTTCCAATGTAAATTGCAGATTGAAGTTGTTAATATTTAACTCCTTCACATAGGTCTCAGCACTGCATTGAGAACCCTTCCAAACCATAAATAGGTCATCAATATATCTCAGGTATAATACAACATTATTTTTCATAATACATTTGTGTTGGTCCATGAGGACCCGCTCCTCCCACAGCCCCATGTGTAAACATGGGAAGCTGGGGGAGAAGCAGGCCCTCATAGCCACACCCCTTATTTGTTGGAATGCCTGGGTATTGAATAAGAAAAATATCTGCTCCAAACATAGTATTAACATAGTCAAAATCATCCTATTATGGTTAGTGAAATTCATTGGGTGTTTGTTTAAATAATGTTCCACAGCTTTCATACCGTCACCATGTCTAATTGACGTATATAAAGAGGTGGCGTCTAGAGTCACTAATAAACAATCCGAATTCCAGACCACTTCTTCCAATTTGCGAATAAAATCCATAGTGTCCCTAACATAAGAACTCAAACTTTTTACCCAATCTTGCAAAAAAATGTCAATATACTTGTAAATTTTTTCAGTTGAGCTATTAATGGCTGAAAATATTGGCCTGCCAGGTGGTATCTCAATGCTCTTATGAACTTTTGAAATCAAATAAAATGTCGGTATTACAGGATGTTCTTTATTAAGAAAATGAAATTCATCATCTGAAATCAGATTGCCACTCCTCCATGCCACCAACTTTGAATTTTGATCAGCCCATGCCACCTTAATAGCCATGATATTACTCCTCCTATAGCATAGTGAATCCCCAAATTGGACTTCTGCTTCTTTTATATACATATTGCGAGGCCATAGAAAAATGTTCCCACCTTTGTCCGCTTGCCTCACAATTATGTTCTGGTTAGATTCCAGCTTTTTAATAATGTGTCTATAGCATTGGTTCTGTTTGTTAATGGCAAATTGCTTTTTGTTTGTGGCAATATACAATTTTTTCTAATCACGCATAATCAGTTCCTGGTAGACATCAAGATTATCATGTGTCATGATGGGTTGAAATACTGATGTTGGTTTGAATTGAGTCCTACAAATTCCCACATCTTCCACTGAAGTAGACGCTGTCACGTTATCAGAGTTGATGGCCTCCTGTTGAAGTGACCAGATGTCTTCAAATACCGGGCTTTCTGCAGCGGTTAATAAAGAAGGGCTCTTAGGTATTTTAATTTGTGTTTTCTTGTGTGGTTGTAGGTGATGAAACTTGCTAAGTTTTAACTGCCTTACAAACCTAAATGCGTCCATTCGTGTGTTGGCATAATTAAAGTCACTCGGTGGACAATATGTCAGTCCCAATCCTAGGACTGCTTCATCCCTTTGAAAAGAAAAACAGAAAACTGTACAAAAAAGGGGAAAAGAAAAAAAGGGGCAGAGTAGAAACAGGGTGTCCCACAAGGAGCCCCAGGGCCAAAAAAAGCATTTTTAAAAAAAAATTGTCAGAATTCGCACTGGGTGCACAAATCTTGCCTCTTTTTGTACCGCTGTTGCTTCTTTCTGCACTTCTCTTCCTTCTTTCTGCACCCAAATGCCTCCTTATGCACCTCTGTTGCTACACTCTGCACTTCTCTTGGTCTTTTTGCGCTGATCTTGCTTTTTTCTGCACCTCTCTTGCAAATTTGTGCACCCCTCTTGCCTCTTTATGCACCCCGTTTACCTGTTTCTGCACCTCTCTTGCCTCTGTCTGCATCTCAGTACCCGCTTTCTGTACCTCTTTTGCCTGTTTCTGCAACTTGCTTGCCTCTTTCTGTAGTTCTGTTGCTTCATTCTGCACTTTCCATGCTTCCTTCTGTCCCTGTCTTGTGTCTTTCTGCCCCACTGTTGTCTCTTTCTGTACCTTTTTTGCCTGTTTCTGCATCTCTCTTGAGTCTTTCTGCACTTTTCTTGCTTCTTCTTGTACCTCTGTTGCTTCTTTCAGCAATTCTCTTGCCTCTTTCTGCACTTCTGTAGCCTGTATCTGTACCTCTCTTGCCACTTTTTCCACCTCTGTTGGTTCTTTCTGCACCACTTTTGCTTCATTCTGTACTTCACTTGCCTATTTCTGTACCCTCTTGCCTCTTTATTCACCTCTGTAGGTTCTTTTTGCGCTGCTCTGGCTTCTTCCTGCATCTCTGGTCCACACTTCTGCATCCCTCTCGGCTTTTTCTGCATCCCTCTTGCCTTTTTCTGCACCCTTCTTCCTATATTCTGTACCTCTCTTGCCTCTGTCTGCCCACGTGTTCCCTCTTTCTGCACCCCTTTTGCCTGTTTCTGCAACTCTCTTGCTTCTATCTGCAGTTCTCTTGCCTCCTTCTGCAACTCACTTGCCTCTTTTTGCACCTCTCTTCCCTCTTTCTGCACCACTCTTGCCTCTTTTTGTACCTCTGTTGCTCCTTTCTGTACTTCTCTTACTTCTTTCTGCACCCAAATGCCTCCTTCTGCACCTCTCTTGCAAATGTGTGTACCCCTCTTGCCTCTGTATGCACCCCTTTTACCTGTTTCTACACCTCTCTTGCCTCTGTCTGCATTTCTGTACCCACTTTCTGTACCTATTTTGCCTGTTTCTGCAACCTGCTCGCCTCTTTCTGTAGTTCTCTTGCCACCTTCTGCACCTCTGTTGCTTCTTTCTACACTTCTTTTGCCTATCTCTGTACCCCTGTTGCTTCATTCTGTACTTTACAAGGCTTCTTTCTGCGCCTGTTTTGTGTCTTTCTACCCCACTGTACCCCTCTTGCCTCTTTGTGCACCTCTCCAACCCCTTTCTGCACCCCTCTTGACTCTTTTTCCACGTCTGTTGGTTCTTTATGTATCTCTTTTGCTTCATTCTGCACTTCACTTGTCTATTTATGTACCCTTCTTGCCTCTTTCTGCACCTCTGTTGTTTCTTTCTGCACTGATCTGGCTTCTGTATCTCTGTTCCAAATTTATGAATCCTTCTTGCCTATTTCTGCACTCCTCTTCCCTATTTCTGCACCGCTCTTGCCTCAGTCTACCCACCCGTTCCCTCTTTCATGCACGTCTTTTGCCTCTTTCTGTAGTTCTCTTGCCTCCGTCTGCATCTCCCTTGCCTCTTTTTGCACCTCTGTTGGTTCTTTTGCACTGTTATTGCTTCTTTCTGCACCTCTCTTGCAAAATTCTGTTCACCTCTGGCCTCTTTATGCACCCCTGTTACCTATTTCTGCAACTCTCTTGCCTCTGTCGGCACCTCTTTCCTTCTTTCTGTACCTCATTTGCCTGTTGCTGTAACTCACTTGCCTCTTTCTGCAGTTCTCCTGCCTTCTGCTGCACCTCTGGTGCTTCTTTCACCACTTCTCATGCCCCTTTCTGCACCCCTGTTGCTTCATTCTGCACTTCTCATGCTTCTTTCTGCACCCGTCTTGCTTCTTTCTGCATTTTTCTTGCTTCTTTCTGCACCGCTGTTGCTTCTTTCAGCAATTCTCTTGCCTCTTTCTGTACTCCTCTTGCCTGTTTCTGTACCTCTTTTGCCTCTTTCTACACCTCACCTGCTTCTTTTTACACCCCTTCCCTCTTTCTGTCCCCCTCTTCATGCAACTGTCTTGCCTCTTTCTCCACCTCTCTTGGCTCTTTCTGTACCACTCTTGCCTCATTTTGCACCTCTCTTGCTTCTTTCTGTAATTCTCTCTTCTCTTCCTGCGCCCCATGCCTCTTTCTGCACCTCTGTTGCTTCTTTCTGCACTTCTCTTGCTCTCTTTCTGCACTCATGTTGTTTCATTCTGTACTTTCCATGCTTCTTTCCGCACCTGTCTTGCTTCTGCCTGCATCCCTTTTGTCTCTTTCTGCACTCGCCTTCCCTCTTTCTGTACGTTCCTTGCCTGTTTCTGTATTTCACTTGCTGCTTTCTGCACTTTTCTTGCTGCTTTCAGTACCTCTGTCACTTCTTTCTGCACTTCTCTTGCGCTCTTTCTGCACTCACTTGCTACATTCTATACTTTCCATGCTTCTTTCTGTACCTGTCTTGCTTCTTCCTGCATCCCTTTTGTCTCTTTCTGCACTCGCCTTCCCTCTTTCTGTACCTTCCTTGCCTCTTTCTGCACTTCTCTTGCCTATTTCTGTACCCCTCTTGCTTCTTTCTGTACCTCTCTTGCCTCTTTCTGCACCTTACTTGCTTCTTTCTGCATACATCTTGCCTCTTTCTGCACCTGTCTTCCCTCTTTGTACAACTCTCATGCCTCTTTCTACACCTCTCTTCCCTCTTTCTGCACCTCTGTTGGTTCTTTATGTACTGCTCTGGCTTCTTCCTGCACCTCTGGTCCAAATTTCTGCATCCCTCTTGCCTTTTTAAGCACCCTTCTTCCCATATTCTGCACCTCTCTTGCCTCAGTCTGCCCACCTGTTCCCTCTTTCTGCACCTCCCTGTTGCCTGTTTCTGCAAGTCTATTGCCTCCCCTCTTTCTTGCCTCTGTTTGTACCTCTGTTGCTTGTTTCTGCACTTCTCTTCCTTTTTTCTGCACCCCACAGGCCTCCTTCTGCACCTCTGTTGCTACACTCTGCATTTAGCTTGGTCCTTTTTCACTGCTCTTGCTTATTCCTGTACCTCTCTTGCAAATTTCTGTACCCCTCTTGCCTCTTTATGCACCCCTTTTACCTGTTTCTGCACCTCTATTGCCTCTATCTGCACCTCTGTACCCTTTTTCTGTACCTCGTTTGCCTGTTTCTGCAACTTGTTTGCCTGTTTCTGCAGTTCTCTTGTCTCCTTCTGTACCTCTGTTGCTTGTTTCTACACTCCTGTTGCCTCTTTCTGCACCCCTGTTGCTTCATGCACTTTCCATGCTTTTTCCGCACCTGTCTTGCATCTTTCTGCCCCACTGTTGTCTCTTTCTGTAGCTTTCATGCCTGTTTCTGCATCTCTCTTGAATCTTTCTGCACGTTTCTTGCTTCTTCCTGTATCTCTGTTGCTTCTTTCAGCAATTTTCTTGCCTCTTTCTGCACTTCTCTAGCCTGTTTCTGCACCTCTCTTGCTTATTTCTGCACTCCACTTGTCTCTTACTGCACCCCTCTTCCATCTTTTTGCAACTCTCTTCCCTCTTTCTACACCTCTCTTCCCTCTTTCTGCACCACTCTTGCCTCTTTTTGTACCTCTGTTGCTACTTTCTGCACTTTTTTTTACCTCTTTTTACACCTCATTTGCTTCTTTCTGCATTCCTCTTCCCTCTTTCTGTACCCATCATCCCTCTTTGTGCAACTTCCTTGCCTCTTTCTGCACCTCACTTGCTTCTTTCTGTACCACTTTTGCCTGTTTCTGCACCCCTCTTCCCTCTTTGTGCACCTCTCTTGCCTCTTTCTATACCTCTCTTCCCTCTTTCTGCAACACTATTCCTTTCTGTATATCTGTTTCTTCTTTCTTCACACGTCTTGTCTCTTTCTTCACCCTTTGTGCCTCTTTCAGCACCTCTCTTGCTTCATTCTGAAGTTTTCTTCCTCTTTCTTCATCCCCTGCCTCTTTCTGTATCCCTCTAGCCTCTGTGTGAACCTCTTTAACCCCTTTCTGCACCCCTCCTGCCTCTTTTTCTACCTCTGTTGGTTCTTTCTGCATCTCTTTTGCTTCATTCTGCACTTCACTTGCCTATTTCGGTACCCTCTTGCCTCTTTCTGCACCTCTGTTGGGTATTTCTGCATTGCTCTGGCTACTTCCTGTACCTCTGTTCCAAATTTCTGTATCCCTCTTGCCTTTTTTCTGCACCCCTCATCCCTATTTCTGCACCGCTCTTGCCTCAGTCTCCCCACCTGTTCCCTCGTTCTTGCCCCCTTTTGCCTCTTTCTGTAGTTCTCTTGCCTCCTTCTGCACCTCACTTGCCTCTTTTTGCACCTCTGTTGGTTCTTTTGCACTGCTCTTGCTTCTTTCGGCACCTCTCTTGCAGAATTCTTTACACCTCTGGCCTCTTTGTGCACCCCTTTTACCTGTTTCTACAGCTCTCTTGCCTCTGTCTGCACCTTTGTTCTTTCTTTCTGTACATCTTCTGCCTGTTTCTACAACTCACTTGCCTCTTTCTGCAGTTGTCTTGCCTCCTTCTGCATCTCTCTTACTTCTTTCTCCACTTCTCATGCCTCTTTCTGCACCCCTGTTGCATCATTCTGTATTTGTCATGCTTCTTACTTCACCTGTCTTGCTTCTTTGTGCATTTCTCATGCTTCTTTCTGCATTTTTCTTGCTTCTCTCTGCACCTCTGTTGCTTCTTTCAGCAATTCTCTTGCCTCTTTCAGTACTCCTCTTGCCTGTTTCTGCACCTCACTTGCATCTTTCTATACCGCACCTGCTTCTTTTTGCACCCCTCTTGCCTCTTTCTGCACCCCTTTCGTGCAACTTCCTTGCCTCTTTCTACTCCTCTCTTTGCTCTTTCTGCACCACTCTTGCCTCATTTTGTACCTCTGTGGCTACTATATACACTTCTCTGGCCTGTTTGTTTTTTCTGCACAGCTCTTGCTTCTTCCTGCGCCACTCTTTTCTTTTTCTGCACCTCTTTTGCCTCTTTCTGCATCCCTGTTCCCTCTTTCTGCACCATTCCTGCCTGTTTCTGCACTTCTCTTTCCTCTTTCTGTACCTCTATCGCCTCTTTCAGCACCTCTGTTACTTCTTTCTGCACTTCTCTTCCTTTTTCTGCACCTCACTTGCCTCTTTGAGCACCTCTATTGCTTTTTATGCACATCTCTTGCCTCTTTCTGCACCTCACTAACCTCTTTCCGCACAGCTGTTGCTTTTTTCTGCAGATCTCTTGCCTTTTTTCTGCAACCCTTTTCCCTCTTTCTGCACTGTTCCTGCCTGTTTATGTGCCTTTGTTGCCTTTTTCTTCACCCCTGTCCTGTCTTTCTGCACCTGCCTTGCCTGTTTTTGCACCTCTCTGGCCTCTTTCTGTACCTCTATTGCCTCTTTCTGCAATTCTCTCTTCTCTTTCTGCACCCCCTTGCCTCTTTCTGCACTTCTCTTGCCTCTTTCTGTAACCCTGTTGCTTCATTCTGCACTTTCCATGCTTCTTTCTGCACCTGTCTTGCTTCTTTCTGCATCCCTTTTGTCTCTTTCTGCACCCGCCTTCCCTCTTTATGTACCTTCTTTGTCTGTTTCTGCATTTTACTTGCCGCTTTCTGTACTTTTCTTGCCTCTCTCTGTACCTCTCTTGCCTCTTTCTGCATTTCTGCAGCTGACTTGCCTCTTTCAGAACCTCTCTTGCTTTTTTCTGCAGATCTCTTTCATCTTTCTGCACCTCACTTTCCTGTTTCAGCACCGCTGTCGCTTTTTTCTGAAGATCTCTAGCCTTTTTCTGCGCCCCTCTTTCCTTTTTCTGCGCCTCTTTTGCCTCTTTCTGCATTCCTGTTCCCTCTTTCTGCACCATTCCTGCCTGTTTCTGCATTTCTCTTTCCTCTTTCTGTACCTCTATCGCCTCTTTCAGCACCTCTGTTACTTCTTTCTGCACTTCTCCTTTTTTCTGCACCTCACTTGCCAAAATGGACTTCTGCTTCTTTTATATACATATTGCGAGGCCATAGAAAAAGGTTCCCACCTTTGTCCGCTTGCCTCACAATTATGTTCTGGTTAGATTCCAGCTTTTTAATAATGTGTCTATAGCATTGGTTCTGTTTGTTAATGGCAAATTGCTTTTTGTTTGTGGCAATATACAATTTTTTCTAATCACGCATAATCAGTTCCTGGTAGACATCAAGATTATCATGTGTCATGATGGGTTGAAATACTGATGTTGGTTTGAATTGAGTCCTACAAATTCCCACATCTTCCACTGAAGTAGACGCTGTCACGTTATCAGAGTTGATGGCCTCCTGTTGAAGTGACCAGATGTCTTCAAATACCGGGCTTTCTGCAGCGGTTAATAAAGAAGGGCTCTTAGGTATTTTAATTTGTGTTTTCTTGTGTGGTTGTAGGTGATGAAACTTGCTAAGTTTTAACTTCCTTACAAACCTAAATGCGTCCATTCGTGTGTTGGCATAATTAAAGTCACTCGGTGGACAATATGTCAGTCCCAATCCTAGGACTGCTTCATCCCTTTGAAAAGAAAAACAGAAAACTGTACAAAAAAGGGGAAAAGAAAAAAAGGGGCAGAGTAGAAACAGGGTGTCCCACAAGGAGCCCCAGGGCCAAAAAAAGCATTTTTAAAAAAAAATTGTCAGAATTCGCACTGGGTGCACAAATCTTGCCTCTTTTTGTACCGCTGTTGCTTCTTTCTGCACTTCTCTTCCTTCTTTCTGCACCCAAATGCCTCCTTATGCACCTCTGTTGCTACACTCTGCACTTCTCTTGGTCTTTTTGCGCTGATCTTGCTTTTTTCTGCACCTCTCTTGCAAATTTGTGCACCCCTCTTGCCTCTTTATGCACCCCGTTTACCTGTTTCTGCACCTCTCTTGCCTCTGTCTGCATCTCAGTACCCGCTTTCTGTACCTCTTTTGCCTGTTTCTGCAACTTGCTTGCCTCTTTCTGTAGTTCTGTTGCTTCATTCTGCACTTTCCATGCTTCCTTCTGTCCCTGTCTTGTGTCTTTCTGCCCCACTGTTGTCTCTTTCTGTACCTTTTTTGCCTGTTTCTGCATCTCTCTTGAGTCTTTCTGCACTTTTCTTGCTTCTTCTTGTACCTCTGTTGCTTCTTTCAGCAATTCTCTTGCCTCTTTCTGCACTTCTGTAGCCTGTATCTGTACCTCTCTTGCCACTTTTTCCACCTCTGTTGGTTCTTTCTGCACCACTTTTGCTTCATTCTGTACTTCACTTGCCTATTTCTGTACCCTCTTGCCTCTTTATTCACCTCTGTAGGTTCTTTTTGCGCTGCTCTGGCTTCTTCCTGCATCTCTGGTCCACACTTCTGCATCCCTCTCGGCTTTTTCTGCATCCCTCTTGCCTTTTTCTGCACCCTTCTTCCTATATTCTGCACCTCTCTTGCCTCTGTCTGCCCACGTGTTCCCTCTTTCTGCACCCCTTTTGCCTGTTTCTGCAACTCTCTTGCTTCTATCTGCAGTTCTCTTGCCTCCTTCTGCAACTCACTTGCCTCTTTTTGCACCTCTCTTCCCTCTTTCTGCACCACTCTTGCCTCTTTTTGTACCTCTGTTGCTCCTTTCTGTACTTCTCTTACTTCTTTCTGCACCCAAATGCCTCCTTCTGCACCTCTCTTGCAAATGTGTGTACCCCTCTTGCCTCTGTATGCACCCCTTTTACCTGTTTCTACACCTCTCTTGCCTCTGTCTGCATTTCTGTACCCACTTTCTGTACCTATTTTGCCTGTTTCTGCAACCTGCTCGCCTCTTTCTGTAGTTCTCTTGCCACCTTCTGCACCTCTGTTGCTTCTTTCTACACTTCTTTTGCCTATCTCTGTACCCCTGTTGCTTCATTCTGTACTTTACAAGGCTTCTTTCTGCGCCTGTTTTGTGTCTTTCTACCCCACTGTACCCCTCTTGCCTCTTTGTGCACCTCTCCAACCCCTTTCTGCACCCCTCTTGACTCTTTTTCCACCTCTGTTGGTTCTTTATGTATCTCTTTTGCTTCATTCTGCACTTCACTTGTCTATTTATGTACCCTTCTTGCCTCTTTCTGCACCTCTGTTGTTTCTTTCTGCACTGATCTGGCTTCTGTATCTCTGTTCCAAATTTATGAATCCTTCTTGCCTATTTCTGCACTCCTCTTCCCTATTTCTGCACCGCTCTTGCCTCAGTCTACCCACCCGTTCCCTCTTTCATGCACGTCTTTTGCCTCTTTCTGTAGTTCTCTTGCCTCCGTCTGCATCTCCCTTGCCTCTTTTTGCACCTCTGTTGGTTCTTTTGCACTGTTATTGCTTCTTTCTGCACCTCTCTTGCAAAATTCTGTTCACCTCTGGCCTCTTTATGCACCCCTGTTACCTATTTCTGCAACTCTCTTGCCTCTGTCGGCACCTCTTTCCTTCTTTCTGTACCTCATTTGCCTGTCGCTGTAACTCACTTGCCTCTTTCTGCAGTTCTCCTGCCTTCTGCTGCACCTCTGGTGCTTCTTTCACCACTTCTCATGCCCCTTTCTGCACCCCTGTTGCTTCATTCTGCACTTCTCATGCTTCTTTCTGCACCCGTCTTGCTTCTTTCTGCATTTTTCTTGCTTCTTTCTGCACTGCTGTTGCTTCTTTCAGCAATTCTCTTGCCTCTTTCTGTACTCCTCTTGCCTGTTTCTGTACCTCTTTTGCCTCTTTCTACACCTCACCTGCTTCTTTTTACACCCCTTCCCTCTTTCTGCCCCCCTCTTCATGCAACTGTCTTGCCTCTTTCTCCACCTCTCTTGGCTCTTTCTGTACCACTCTTGCCTCATTTTGCACCTCTCTTGCTTCTTTCTGTAATTCTCTCTTCTCTTCCTGCGCCCCATGCCTCTTTCTGCACCTCTGTTGCTTCTTTCTGCACTTCTCTTGCTCTCTTTCTGCACTCATGTTGTTTCATTCTGTACTTTCCATGCTTCTTTCCGTACCTGTCTTGCTTCTGCCTGCATCCCTTTTGTCTCTTTCTGCACTCGCCTTCCCTCTTTCTGTACGTTCCTTGCCTGTTTCTGTATTTCACTTGCTGCTTTCTGCACTTTTCTTGCTGCTTTCAGTACCTCTGTCACTTCTTTCTGCACTTCTCTTGCGCTCTTTCTGCACTCACTTGCTACATTCTATACTTTCCATGCTTCTTTCTGTACCTGTCTTGCTTCTTCCTGCATCCCTTTTGTCTCTTTCTGCACTCGCCTTCCCTCTTTCTGTACCTTCCTTGCCTCTTTCTGCACTTCTCTTGCCTATTTCTGTACCCCTCTTGCTTCTTTCTGTACCTCTCTTGCCTCTTTCTGCACCTTACTTGCTTCTTTCTGCATACATCTTGCCTCTTTCTGCACCTGTCTTCCCTCTTTGTACAACTCTCATGCCTCTTTCTACACCTCTCTTCCCTCTTTCTGCACCTCTGTTGGTTCTTTATGTACTGCTCTGGCTTCTTCCTGCACCTCTGGTCCAAATTTCTGCATCCCTCTTGCCTTTTTAAGCACCCTTCTTCCCATATTCTGCACCTCTCTTGCCTCAGTCTGCCCACCTGTTCCCTCTTTCTGCACCTCCCTGTTGCCTGTTTCTGCAAGTCTATGGCCTCCCCTCTTTCTTGCCTCTGTTTGTACCTCTGTTGCTTGTTTCTGCACTTCTCTTCCTTTTTTCTGCACCCCACAGGCCTCCTTCTGCACCTCTGTTGCTACACTCTGCATTTAGCTTGGTCCTTTTTCACTGCTCTTGCTTATTCCTGTACCTCTCTTGCAAATTTCTGTACCCCTCTTGCCTCTTTATGCACCCCTTTTACCTGTTTCTGCACCTCTATTGCCTCTATCTGCACCTCTGTACCCTTTTTCTGTACCTCGTTTGCCTGTTTCTGCAACTTGTTTGCCTGTTTCTGCAGTTCTCTTGTCTCCTTCTGTACCTCTGTTGCTTGTTTCTACACTCCTGTTGCCTCTTTCTGCACCCCTGTTGCTTCATGCACTTTCCATGCTTTTTCCGCACCTGTCTTGCATCTTTCTGCCCCACTGTTGTCTCTTTCTGTAGCTTTCATGCCTGTTTCTGCATCTCTCTTGAATCTTTCTGCACGTTTCTTGCTTCTTCCTGTATCTCTGTTGCTTCTTTCAGCAATTTTCTTGCCTCTTTCTGCACTTCTCTAGCCTGTTTCTGCACCTCTCTTGCTTATTTCTGCACTCCTCTTGTCTCTTACTGCACCCCTCTTCCATCTTTTTGCAACTCTCTTCCCTCTTTCTACACCTCTCTTCCCTCTTTCTGCACCACTCTTGCCTCTTTTTGTACCTCTGTTGCTACTTTCTGCACTTTTTTTACCTCTTTTTACACCTCATTTGCTTCTTTCTGCATTCCTCTTCCCTCTTTCTGTACCCATCTTCCCTCTTTGTGCAACTTCCTTGCCTCTTTCTGCACCTCACTTGCTTCTTTCTGTACCACTTTTGCCTGTTTCTGCACCCCTCTTCCCTCTTTGTGCACCTCTCTTGCCTCTTTCTATACCTCTCTTCCCTCTTTCTGCAACACTATTCCTTTCTGTATATCTGTTTCTTCTTTCTTCACACGTCTTGTCTCTTTCTTCACCCTTTGTGCCTCTTTCAGCACCTCTCTTGCTTCATTCTGAAGTTTTCTTCCTCTTTCTTCATCCCCTGCCTCTTTCTGTATCCCTCTAGCCTCTGTGTGAACCTCTTTAACCCCTTTCTGCACCCCTCCTGCCTCTTTTTCTACCTCTGTTGGTTCTTTCTGCATCTCTTTTGCTTCATTCTGCACTTCACTTGCCTATTTCGGTACCCTCTTGCCTCTTTCTGCACCTCTGTTGGGTATTTCTGCATTGCTCTGGCTACTTCCTGTACCTCTGTTCCAAATTTCTGTATCCCTCTTGCCTTTTTTCTGCACCCCTCATCCCTATTTCTGCACCGCTCTTGCCTCAGTCTCCCCACCTGTTCCCTCGTTCTTGCCCCCTTTTGCCTCTTTCTGTAGTTCTCTTGCCTCCTTCTGCACCTCACTTGCCTCTTTTTGCACCTCTGTTGGTTCTTTTGCACTGCTCTTGCTTCTTTCGGCACCTCTCTTGCAGAATTCTTTACACCTCTGGCCTCTTTGTGCACCCCTTTTACCTGTTTCTACAGCTCTCTTGCCTCTGTCTGCACCTTTGTTCTTTCTTTCTGTACATCTTCTGCCTGTTTCTACAACTCACTTGCCTCTTTCTGCAGTTGTCTTGCCTCCTTCTGCATCTCTCTTACTTCTTTCTCCACTTCTCATGCCTCTTTCTGCACCCCTGTTGCATCATTCTGTATTTGTCATGCTTCTTACTGCACCTGTCTTGCTTCTTTGTGCATTTCTCATGCTTCTTTCTGCATTTTTCTTGCTTCTCTCTTCACCTCTGTTGCTTCTTTCAGCAATTCTCTTGCCTCTTTCAGTACTCCTCTTGCCTGTTTCTGCACCTCACTTGCATCTTTCTATACCGCACCTGCTTCTTTTTGCACCCCTCTTGCCTCTTTCTGCACCCCTTTCGTGCAACTTCCTTGCCTCTTTCTACTCCTCTCTTTGCTCTTTCTGCACCACTCTTGCCTCATTTTGTACCTCTGTGGCTACTATATACACTTCTCTGGCCTGTTTGTTTTTTCTGCACAGCTCTTGCTTCTTCCTGTGCCACTCTTTTCTTTTTCTGCACCTCTTTTGCCTCTTTCTGCATCCCTGTTCCCTCTTTCTGCACCATTCCTGCCTGTTTCTGCACTTCTCTTTCCTCTTTCTGTACCTCTATCGCCTCTTTCAGCACCTCTGTTACTTCTTTCTGCACTTCTCTTCCTTTTTCTGCACCTCACTTGCCTCTTTGAGCACCTCTATTGCTTTTTATGCACATCTCTTGCCTCTTTCTGCACCTCACTAACCTCTTTCCGCACAGCTGTTGCTTTTTTCTGCAGATCTCTTGCCTTTTTTCTGCAACCCTTTTCCCTCTTTCTGCACTGTTCCTGCCTGTTTATGTGCCTTTGTTGCCTTTTTCTTCACCCCTGTCCTGTCTTTCTGCACCTGCCTTGCCTGTTTTTGCACCTCTCTGGCCTCTTTCTGTACCTCTATTGCCTCTTTCTGCAATTCTCTCTTCTCTTTCTGCACCCCCTTGCCTCTTTCTGCACTTCTCTTGCCTCTTTCTGTAACCCTGTTGCTTCATTCTGCACTTTCCATGCTTCTTTCTGCACCTGTCTTGCTTCTTTCTGCATCCCTTTTGTCTCTTTCTACACCCGCCTTCCCTCTTTATGTACCTTCTTTGTCTGTTTCTGCATTTTACTTGCCGCTTTCTGTACTTTTCTTGCCTCTCTCTGTACCTCTCTTGCCTCTTTCTGCATTTCTGCAGCTGACTTGCCTCTTTCAGAACCTCTCTTGCTTTTTTCTGCAGATCTCTTGCATCTTTCTGCACCTCACTTTCCTGTTTCAGCACCGCTGTCGCTTTTTTCTGAAGATCTCTAGCCTTTTTCTGCGCCCCTCTTTCCTTTTTCTGCGCCTCTTTTGCCTCTTTCTGCATTCCTGTTCCCTCTTTCTGCACCATTCCTGCCTGTTTCTGCATTTCTCTTTCCTCTTTCTGTACCTCTATCGCCTCTTTCAGCACCTCTGTTACTTCTTTCTGCACTTCTCCTTTTTTCTGCACCTCACTTGCCAAAATGGACTTCTGCTTCTTTTATATACATATTGCGAGGCCATAGAAAAAGGTTCCCACCTTTGTCCGCTTGCCTCACAATTATGTTCTGGTTAGATTCCAGCTTTTTAATAATGTGTCTATAGCATTGGTTCTGTTTGTTAATGGCAAATTGCTTTTTGTTTGTGGCAATATACAATTTTTTCTAATCACGCATAATCAGTTCCTGGTAGACATCAAGATTATCATGTGTCATGATGGGTTGAAATACTGATGTTGGTTTGAATTGAGTCCTACAAATTCCCACATCTTCCACTGAAGTAGACGCTGTCACGTTATCAGAGTTGATGGCCTCCTGTTGAAGTGACCAGATGTCTTCAAATACCGGGCTTTCTGCAGCGGTTAATAAAGAAGGGCTCTTAGGTATTTTAATTTGTGTTTTCTTGTGTGGTTGTAGGTGATGAAACTTGCTAAGTTTTAACTTCCTTACAAACCTAAATGCGTCCATTCGTGTGTTGGCATAATTAAAGTCACTCGGTGGACAATATGTCAGTCCCAATCCTAGGACTGCTTCATCCCTTTGAAAAGAAAAACAGAAAACTGTACAAAAAAGGGGAAAAGAAAAAAAGGGGCAGAGTAGAAACAGGGTGTCCCACAAGGAGCCCCAGGGCCAAAAAAAGCATTTTTTTTAAAAAATTGTCAGAATTCGCACTGGGTGCACAAATCTTGCCTCTTTTTGTACCGCTGTTGCTTCTTTCTGCACTTCTCTTCCTTCTTTCTGCACCCAAATGCCTCCTTATGCACCTCTGTTGCTACACTCTGCACTTCTCTTGGTCTTTTTGCGCTGATCTTGCTTTTTTCTGCACCTCTCTTGCAAATTTGTGCACCCCTCTTGCCTCTTTATGCACCCCGTTTACCTGTTTCTGCAACTCTCTTGCCTCTGTCTGCATCTCAGTACCCGCTTTCTGTACCTCTTTTGCCTGTTTCTGCAACTTGCTTGCCTCTTTCTGTAGTTCTGTTGCTTCATTCTGCACTTTCCATGCTTCCTTCTGTCCCTGTCTTGTGTCTTTCTGCCCCACTGTTGTCTCTTTCTGTACCTTTTTTGCCTGTTTCTGCATCTCTCTTGAATCTTTCTGCACTTTTCTTGCTTCTTCTTATACCTCTGTTGCTTCTTTCAGCAATTCTCTTGCCTCTTTCTGCACTTCTGTAGCCTGTATCTGTACCTCTCTTGCCACTTTTTCCACCTCTGTTGGTTCTTTCTGCACCACTTTTGCTTCATTCTGTACTTCACTTGCCTATTTCTGTACCCTCTTGCCTCTTTATTCACCTCTGTAGGTTCTTTTTGCGCTGCTCTGGCTTCTTCCTGCATCTCTGGTCCACACTTCTGCATCCCTCTCGGCTTTTTCTGCATCCCTCTTGCCTTTTTCTGCACCCTTCTTCCTATATTCTGCACCTCTCTTGCCTCTGTCTGCCCACGTGTTCCCTCTTTCTGCACCCCTTTTGCCTGTTTCTGCAACTCTCTTGCTTCTATCTGCAGTTCTCTTGCCTCCTTCTGCAACTCACTTGCCTCTTTTTGCACCTCTCTTCCCTCTTTCTGCACCACTCTTGCCTCTTTTTGTACCTCTGTTGCTCCTTTCTGTACTTCTCTTACTTCTTTCTGCACCCAAATGCCTCCTTCTGCACCTCTCTTGCAAATGTGTGTACCCCTCTTGCCTCTGTATGCACCCCTTTTACCTGTTTCTACACCTCTCTTGCCTCTGTCTGCATTTCTGTACCCACTTACTGTACCTATTTTGCCTGTTTCTGCAACCTGCTCGCCTCTTTCTGTAGTTCTCTTGCCTCCTTCTGCACCTCTGTTGCTTCTTTCTACACTTCTTTTGCCTATCTCTGTACCCCTGTTGCTTCATTCTGTACTTTACAAGGCTTCTTTCTGCGCCTGTTTTGTGTCTTTCTACCCCACTGTACCCCTCTTGCCTCTTTGTGCACCTCTCCAACCCCTTTCTGCACCCCTCTTGACTCTTTTTCCACCTCTGTTGGTTCTTTATGTATCTCTTTTGCTTCATTCTGCACTTCACTTGTCTATTTATGTACCCTTCTTGCCTCTTTCTGCACCTCTGTTGGTTCTTTCTGCACTGATCTGGCTTCTGTATCTCTGTTCCAAATTTATGAATCCTTCTTGCCTATTTCTGCACTCCTCTTCCCTATTTCTGCACCGCTCTTGCCTCAGTCTACCCACCCGTTCCCTCTTTCATGCACGTCTTTTGCCTCTTTCTGTAGTTCTCTTGCCTCCGTCTGCATCTCCCTTGCCTCTTTTTGCACCTCTGTTGGTTCTTTTGCACTGTTATTGCTTCTTTCTGCACCTCTCTTGCAAAATTCTGTTCACCTCTGGCCTCTTTATGCACCCCTGTTACCTATTTCTGCAACTCTCTTGCCTCTGTCGGCACCTCTTTCCTTCTTTCTGTACCTCATTTGCCTGTTGCTGTAACTCACTTGCCTCTTTCTGCAGTTCTCCTGCCTTCTGCTGCACCTCTGGTGCTTCTTTCACCACTTCTCATGCCCCTTTCTGCACCCCTGTTGCTTCATTCTGCACTTCTCATGCTTCTTTCTGCACCTGTCTTGCTTCTTTCTGCATTTTTCTTGCTTCTTTCTGCACCTCTGTTGCTTCTTTCAGCAATTCTCTTGCCTCTTTCTGTACTCCTCTTGCCTGTTTCTGTACCTCTTTTGCCTCTTTCTACACCTCACCTGCTTCTTTTTACACCCCTTCCCTCTTTCTGCCCCCCTCTTCATGCAACTGTCTTGCCTCTTTCTCCACCTCTCTTGGCTCTTTCTGTACCACTCTTGCCTCATTTTGCACCTCTCTTGCTTCTTTCTGTAATTCTCTCTTCTCTTCCTGCGCCCCATGCCTCATTCTGCACCTCTGTTGCTTCTTTCTGCACTTCTCTTGCTCTCTTTCTGCACTCATGTTGCTTCATTCTATACTTTCCATGCTTCTTTCTGCACCTGTCTTGCTTCTTCCTGCATCCCTTTTGTCTCTTTCTGCACTTGCCTTCCCTCTTTCTGTACGTTCCTTGCCTGTTTCTGTATTTCACTTGCTGCTTTCTGCACTTTTCTTGCTGCTTTCAGTACCTCTGTCACTTCTTTCTGCACTTCTCTTGCGCTCTTTCTGCACTCACTTGCTACATTTTATACTTTCCATGCTTCTTTCTGTACCTGTCTTGCTTCTTCCTGCATCCCTTTTGTCTCTTTCTGCACTCGCCTTCCCTCTTTCTGTACCTTCCTTGCCTCTTTCTGCACTTCTCTTGCCTATTTCTGTACCCCTCTTGCTTCTTTCTGTACCTCTCTTGCCTCTTTCTGCACCTTACTTGCTTCTTTCTGCATACATCTTGCCTCTTTCTGCACCTGTCTTCCCTCTTTGTACAACTCTCATGCCTCTTTCTACACCTCTCTTCCCTCTTTCTGCACCTCTGTTGGTTCTTTATGTACTGCTCTGGCTTCTTCCTGCACCTCTGGTCCAAGTTTCTGCACCCCTCTTGCCTTTTTAAGCACCCTTCTTCCCATATTCTGCACCTCTCTTGCCTCAGTCTGCCCACCTGTTCCCTCTTTCTGCACCTCCCTGTTGCCTGTTTCTGCAAGTCTATTGCCTCCCCTCTTTCTTGCCTCTGTTTGTACCTCTGTTGCTTGTTTCTGCACTTCTCTTCCTTTTTTCTGCACCCCACAGGCCTCCTTCTGCACCTCTGTTGCTACACTCTGCATTTAGCTTGGTCCTTTTTCACTGCTCTTGCTTATTCCTGTACCTCTCTTGCAAATTTCTGTACCCCTCTTGCCTCTTTATGCACCCCTTTTACCTGTTTCTGCACCTCTATTGCCTCTATCTGCACCTCTGTACCCTTTTTCTGTACCTCGTTTGCCTGTTTCTGCAACTTGTTTGCCTGTTTCTGCAGTTCTCTTGTCTCCTTCTGCACCTCTGTTGCTTGTTTCTACACTCCTGTTGCCTCTTTCTGCACCCCTGTTGCTTCATGCACTTTCCATGCTTTTTCCGCACCTGTCTTGCATCTTTCTGCCCCACTGTTGTCTCTTTCTGTAGCTTTCATGCCTGTTTCTGCATCTCTCTTGAATCTTTCTGCACGTTTCTTGCTTCTTCCTGTATCTCTGTTGCTTCTTTCAGCAATTTTCTTGCCTCTTTCTGCACTTCTCTAGCCTGTTTCTGCACCTCTCTTGCTTATTTCTGCACTCCTCTTGTTTCTTACTGCACCCCTCTTCCATCTTTTTGCAACTCTCTTCCCTCTTTCTACACCTCTCTTCCCTCTTTCTGCACCACTCTTGCCTCTTATTGTACCTCTGTTGCTACTTTCTGCACTTTTTTTTACCTCTTTTTACACCTCATTTGCTTCTTTCTGCATTCCTCTTCCCTCTTTCTGTACCCATCTTCCCTCTTTGTGCAACTTCCTTGCCTCTTTCTGCACCTCACTTGCTTCTTTCTGTACCCCTTTTGCCTGTTTCTGCACCTCTCTTCCCTCTTTGTGCACCTCTCTTGCCTCTTTCTATACCTCTCTTCCCTCTTTCTGCAACACTATTCCTTTCTGTATATCTGTTTCTTCTTTCTTCACACGTCTTGTCTCTTTCTTCACCCTTTGTGCCTCTTTCAGCACCTCTCTTGCTTCATTCTGAAGTTTTCTTCCTCTTTCTTCATCCCCTGCCTCTTTCTGTATCCCTCTAGCCTCTGTGTGAACCTCTCTAACCCCTTTCTGCACCCCTCCTGCCTCTTTTTCTACCTCTGTTGGTTCTTTCTGTATCTCTTTTGCTTGATTCTGCACTTCACTTGCCTATTTCGGTACCCTCTTGCCTCTTTCTGCACCTCTGTTGGGTATTTCTGCATTGCTCTGGCTACTTCCTGTACCTCTGTTCCAAATTTCTGCATCCCTCTTGCCTTTTTTCTGCACCCCTCATCCCTATTTCTGCACCGCTCTTGCCTCAGTCTCCCCACCTGTTCCCTCGTTCTTGCCCCCTTTTGCCTCTTTCTGTAGTTCTCTTGCCTCCTTCTGCACCTCACTTGCCTCTTTTTGCACCTCTGTTGGTTCTTTTGCACTGCTCTTGCTTCTTTCGGCACCTCTCTTGCAGAATTCTTTACACCTCTGGCCTCTTTGTGCACCCCTTTTACCTGTTTCTACAGCTCTCTTGCCTCTGTCTGCACCTTTGTTCCTTCTTTCTGTACATCTTCTGCCTGTTTCTGCAACTCACTTGCCTCTTTCTGCAGTTGTCTTGCCTCCTTCTGCATCTCTCTTACTTCTTTCTCCACTTCTCATGCCTCTTTCTGCACCCCTGTTGCATCATTCTGTGTTTGTCATGCTTCTTACTGCACCTGTCTTGCTTCTTTGTGCATTTCTCATGCTTCTTTCTGCATTTTTCTTGCTTCTCTCTGCACCTCTGTTGCTTCTTTCAGCAATTCTCTTGCCTCTTTCAGTACTCCTCTTGCCTGTTTCTGCACCTCACTTGCATCTTTCTATACCGCACCTGCTTCTTTTTGCACCCCTCTTGCCTCTTTCTGCACCCCTTTCGTGCAACTGCCTTGCCTCTTTCTACTCCTCTCTTTGCTCTTTCTGCACCACTCTTGCCTCATTTTGTACCTCTGTGGCTACTATATACACTTCTCTGGCCTGTTTGTTTTTTCT
Source organism: Lissotriton helveticus (assembly GCF_964261635.1). NCBI lineage: Eukaryota > Metazoa > Chordata > Amphibia > Caudata > Salamandridae > Lissotriton > Lissotriton helveticus. Next base: position 1,460,533,046 of record NC_136065.1, on the reverse strand, counting down.
GCACAGCTCTTGCTTCTTCCTGCGCCACTCTTTTCTTTTTCTGCACCTCTTTTGCCTCTTTCTGCATCCCTGTTCCCTCTTTCTGCACCATTCCTGCCTGTTTCTGCACTTCTCTTTCCTCTTTCTGTACCTCTATCGCCTCTTTCAGCACCTCTGTTACTTCTTTCTGCACTTCTCTTCCTTTTTCTGCACCTCACTTGCCTCTTTGAGCACCTCTATTGCTTTTTATGCACATCTCTTGCCTCTTTCTGCACCTCACTAACCTCTTTCCGCACAGCTGTTGCTTTTTTCTGCAGATCTCTTGCCTTTTTTCTGCAACCCTTTTCCCTCTTTCTGCACTGTTCCTGCCTGTTTATGTGCCTTTGTTGCCTTTTTCTTCACCCCTGTCCTGTCTTTCTGCACCTGCCTTGCCTGTTTTTGCACCTCTCTGGCCTCTTTCTGTACCTCTATTGCCTCTTTCTGCAATTCTCTCTTCTCTTTCTGCACCCCCATGCCTCTTTCTGCACTTCTCTTGCCTCTTTCTGTAACCCTGTTGCTTCATTCTGCACTTTCCATGCTTCTTTCTGCACCTGTCTTGCTTCTTTCTGCATCCCTTTTGTCTCTTTCTGCACCCGCCTTCCCTCTTTATGTACCTTCTTTGTCTGTTTCTGCATTTTACTTGCCGCTTTCTGTACTTTTCTTTCTTCTTCCAGTACCTCTGTCACTTCTTTCAGCAATTCTCTTGCCTCTTTCTATCCTTTTCTTGCCTCTTTCTGTACCTCTCTTGCCTCTTTCTGCATTTCTGCAGCTGACTTGCCTCTTTCAGAACCTCTCTTGCTTTTTTCTGCAGATCTCTTGCATCTTTCTGCACCTCACTTTCCTGTTTCAGCACCGCTGTCGCTTTTTTCTGCAGATCTCTAGCCTTTTTCTGCGCCCCTCTTTCCTTTTTCTGCGCCTCTTTTGCCTCTTTCTGCATTCCTGTTCCCTCTTTCTGTACCATTCCTGCCTGTTTCTGCATTTCTCTTTCCTCTTTCTGTACCTCTATCGCCTCTTTCAGCACCTCTGTTACTTCTTTCTGCACTTCTCCTTTTTTCTGCACCTCACTTGCCTCTTTCAGCACCTCTGTTGCTTTTTATGCAGACCTCTTGCCTCTTTCTGCACCTCAATAACCTCTTTCAGCATTGCTGTTGCTTTTTTCTGCAGATCTCTTGCCTTTTTCTGCAACCCTATTCCCTCTTTCTGCACCTTTCCTGCCTGTTTCTGCACCTTTCTTGCCTCTTTCCGCACCACTGTCTTGTCTTTCTACACCTGCCTTGCCTGTTTTTGCACCTCTCTTGCCTCTTTCGGTACCTCTATTGCCTCTTTCTGCACTTATCTTGCATCTTTCTGCACCCCTCCTGCCTCTTTCTGGACCTCTGCTGCTTCTTTCTGCACTGCCATTGCCTCTTTATGCACCTCTCTTGCTTCTTTTTGAACCTCACTTGCCTCTTTCAGCACCTCTGCTGCATTTAATGCAGATCTCTTGCCTCTTTCTGCACCTCACTAGCCTCTTTCAGCACCTCTGTTGCTTTTTCTGCAGATCTTTTGCCTCTTTCAGCACCCCTGCTCTCTCTTTCTGCACCTTTCCTGCATGGTTCTGCACCTCACTTGCCTCTTTCTGTACCTCTGTTGCCTCTTTATGTACTGTTATTGCTCTTTCTACACCCTTTGTGCCTCTTTCAGCACCTCTGTTACTTCTTTCTGCACTTCTCTTCCTTCTTTCTGTATCCTTCCTGCTCCTATTTACACCTCTGTTGCTTCTTTAAGCACTGCTCTTGCTTCTTTCTGCACCTTACTTGCTTCTTTCTGCACTTCTCTTGCTTTCTTCTATCCCTCTGCAGCTTCTTTCAGCAATGCTCTTTCCTCTTTGTGCACTTCTCTTCCTTCTTTCTGCAACTGTCCTGCCTATTTCTGTATCTCTCTTGCCTCTTTGTGCACCTCTACTACTTCTTTCTCCACCCCTCTTGCTTCATTTTGCACCTCTGTTGGTTCTTTCTGCACTGCTCTTGCTTCTTTGTGAACCTCTGTTGCTTCTTTCAGCAATTCTATCGCCTCTTTCTGTACTTCTCTTGCTTGTTTCTGCATCTCTCTTCCCTCTTTGTGCAACTCTCTTGCCTCTTTCTATACCTCTCTCCCTTCTTTCTGCACCACTCTTGCCTCTTTCCGCACCTCTGTTGCTTTTTCTGTGCTTCTATTGCCTCTTAATGCACCTCTCTTGCTTCTTTCTGCACCTCACTTGCCCCTTTCAGCACCTCCTTTGCTTTTTTTGCAGAGCTCTTGCCTCTTTCAGCACCTCTGTTACTTCTTTCTGCATTCTCTTCCTACTTTCTGCACCTATCTTGCTTCTTTCTGCACCTCACTAGCCTCTTTCGGCACCACTGTTGCTTCTTTTCTGCAGATCTCTTGCTTCTTTCTGCACCTCACTTGCCTCTTTAGCACCCCTGTTGCTTTTTTCTACATATCTCTTGCCTCTGTCTTCACCCATCTTTTCGATTTCTGTACCTCTCTTACATCTTCCTACACCTCTGTAGCCTCTTTCTGCACCCTTCACTCCTCTTTCAGCACCTCTGTTACTTCTTTCTGTATTTTACTTCTTTTATTCTGCATCCCTCCTGCCTCTTTCTGTACCTCCCTTGCCTCTTTTTACACCCCTCCTACCTTTTTATGTACCCCTCCTGCCTCTGTTTGCACCTCTTTTTGTTCTTTCTGCACCCCTCTTTCTTCATTCTGTACCTCACTTGTCTCTTTCTGTACTTCTCTTGCTTCTTCCACATCACTGTTGCTTCTTTCAGCAATTCTCTTGCCTCTTTCTGCACTTCTCTTCCTTCTTTCTGTACTCCCCCTGCCTCTTTCTGTACCTCTCTTGCCTCTTTGTGCACTCCTCCTACCTTTTTCTGCACCCCTTTTGCTTCTTTTTGTACTTCTGTTGGTTCTTTCTGCATTGCTCTTGCTTCTTTCCGCACCTCAAAAGCCTCTTTCTGCACTTCTTTTGCTTCCTTCTAAACCTCTGTTGCTTCTTTCAGCAATTCTCTTGCCTCTGTCTACACTTCTCTTGCTTGTTTCTGCACCTCTCATGCGTCTTGCTGCACTTCTGTTGCCTCTTTCTGCTCTTTACTTGCTTCTTTCTGTACCTCGCTTGCCTCTTTCTGTACCTGTTGCTTTTTTCTGCACTTCTCTTGCCTCTTTCTGCACCCTTCAAAGCCTCTTTCAGCACCTCTGTTGCTTCTTTCTGCACCTTTCATGCCTCTTTTAGTACCTCTGTTACTTCTTTCTGCACTTCTCTTACTTCTTTCTGTACCTCTCCCACCTCTCTCTGTGCCCCTCTTGCCTCTTTGTGCACCCTTCCCTTTTTCTGCAGCACTCTTGCCTCTTTTTGCACCTCTTTTGGATCTTCTGCATTACTCTTGCTTCTTTCTGCACCTCACTTGCCTCTTTTTGCACTTCTCTTGCTTCTTTCTATAGCTCTGTTGCTTCTTTCAGCAATTCTCTTGCTTCTTTCTGTACTTCTTTCTTTCTGCCCCCACCTGCCTCTTTCCGTACCTCTTTTGCCTCTTTGTGCACTCCTCCTACCTTTTTCTGCACCCTTCCTGGCTCTTCTGACACCTCTTTCGGTTCTTTCATCACTGCTCTTGCTTCTTTCTGCACCTCACTTGCCTCTTTCTGTACTTCTGTTGCTTCCTTCTACACCTCTGTTGCTTCTTTCAGCAATTCTCTTGCCTCTTTCTGAACTTTCGTCCTTCTTTCTGCACTTCACTTTCCTCTTTCTGCATTTCTTTTGCTTCTTTCTAAACCTCTATTGCTTCTTCCAACAAATATCTTTCCTCTTTCTGCACTTCACTTGCTTCTTTCTGCAGCTCTCTTGCCTCCTTTGGCACATCTGTTGCTTCTTCCTGTACTTCTCTTGTCTCTTTCTGCACACACAGGGCTACTTTTAAGCTGAGCTCAGGCTCAGCAGTTCACACATGCAAGTGCAGAAAAGGGCTGCTGGCCTCTAAACTGCCATGCCCTCTTATATGCTAGGAACTTAGAGGTAGTTTTAATCCCACTGCCCTATTATGTACTAGGGCCTTTCAGGGGAGGTCATGCCAATCACAGGGATATCCCAACCCATAGTGTACCCTGGTGTAAGTAGGTGTTTTTACTGTATTCTAAATGTCTTTCAGCATAGCACTGGCTCTGTGCCTGGTTAGTCAGAGTCAGTTACCACCAGTACAAGTCAGCAAAAAGTTGGGGGCACGGGATGACTTTGCAACAAGGCCTCTTTATGCACCTCTCTTGGGTCTTTCTGCACTTCTCAGCCTTCTTTCTGCACTTCTCTTGCTTCTTTCTTGTTAGACCTGGCACCATTGGCCCGGGTCTCCCTTCCATTTTTTGCTGTTGCCTTTTATGTTTTTGCTGTGTTTTTGCTGGACTAGGTGCTTTGGGTACTTTGCCACTACTATTCAGTGCCAAAGTTCAAGTGCTCCCTATGGTAAATTATTATAATGGATTAGTGACTCCATGATTGGCCTATTTGTTTCACTTGTCAGTCGCTAGCACAGTGCACCATTGTAGTGTAGTTCCTATATTCCCAATAGACTCTGCGCATTGGAATAATATAAACAGCAGTGTAGACGTAGGACTGAGGTCGACTAGGTCTCTACTGACTATATTAGACTTAATTAGTTTTGCCAGCTAGCTCAGAGGTCACTAGATACTTTCTCGAATAAACAAGGAGGAGTTTAACTTCCCTGGATAGACAAGAAGGGATTAGCTTCTGACAACCATAAAACATGACAACTTTGCTCCCTCAGAATAGATTAAGAGTGTATCTCTAGAGTCGTGTGAAAACAATAGACAGCTATTTTACTCAGTCAATCGTGCATACTTAGTTTCACCAGAGTGCAGAGAAATAGAGAGACAGGCGTTTTCAATAAAAGGTGTTATTTATTGAGCAGTCTTCTTTCTCATGCAAGAGAAATGAATTGCCACAATTGCAATACTTAGTATAAAGTAAAGTGCGTACAGTAAAAGGAGTATTATAAAATAATACAGTAAAAGCATTGATATGGTTTCTTAGCCATATGATACTTTAAAATGGATAAAATATATACATACATAAAAACATTGACTAACGTACTCAACTGGTGCTTCTAATCTACGCCTACCCCGGTGTACCTGACCTAAGCCTAATACGTGGGAAGGAGCAAGTAAGTTGCAGTTTAAGTTATTTTGGTTTTGCCAAGGATCTGAATCAAGAATTCTCTTAAGGGTTTAGTCAGTTCTGTACCTTGGTAATAGAATGAAGGAGGTCTGGTATCTCTCTCCCAGGACTCGATATCCCAGCAACCCGCAAGGGCGGCTGGAAACACCAGAGCTGGATTTTCTCGGCTGGAGAAAAAGACAGCGTCTTCCTCAGTGCGTCAAAAGGGGAGGGGCGGCGTCCGTGGGCTCTCGCATCAGCTGGGCTCTCGGGCAAGTAGATCGCCGCTCTGCTCCAAACCACCGTGTATTTGCTTAAGGCAACTGTTGGTATATTTATACCTTAAAGGTGCCGGGTTTGACGTAAGGTTGGACATAAGACGTCAATAAAAGATGTCACTAAGAACTGGCCGTTCTTTCAGTGCTCGCAGGAGTTCTAGGACAAATCAAAACAAAAGCATGGGGAATTCCCAGGTTGCTGGAGGTTTGTTTTGTTTAAAGAACGCGTTGTACTTTCTAGGAGTCTAGGGGAGTAGCCTTGCCGTATTTGGACTGCATGGGCTATTACTAAATATGGATATGATTCTTATGCCTTTATAAGGATATTATTTATTATAGCCATATAAGGGCATAAATCGGGAATTTCGAATTAGGGTCCTAGATAGAAACACAACACCCACTCCACGAATTAATGTCCGTCATTACTAAAAACTAAGCAATATTAAACATAACGATGCATGTGTGTTTTCCAACCCACCCCAAAATACATAAATCGCATTTGAAATGGTATATGGTAAATACACGAAAATGAGTATTGGTACTGTACGCTTATTAAGCAGTGTCATCATTCAGTTAAATGCATATATATATCAGCTGAATGAATTGCGAAATTTACACATGAAATGGCTCTGATTAGAGAAAAGAAGGTTGAGACCATTCCATCACATATTTATACAAATGCTGTACATGTGCTAGAGGCTGAGGTAAAATATTGTCTCTAGAGTTCCTAAAATAGAAGATCTGTTCTCTAAGAATAGTTCTACATTAAGCAGAGTACTTTGTGCCAGAAAAAGGGTAAATATTTTAGAAGTGGAAAAAAAATTAATTTCGCTCTCAAGGGAAAAAATAGTTCCAATTGTTTTCAGTAGCTGTGTTTATCAAAACTGAAGGCCGAATTCAGAGTTCAGGGAATGCTGTGTGCTCGTTGTTTTAAAAAGTTATTCTTTTTGTTCAGGGGAGAACATCATTTCAGACAGGCGTGCAAAAAATTGGTCTACAACATCAGGTGAAAGTTCGACCAAGTTCGAAAATGCTGAGATTGTGCATATGTGAGAATGATTGCTATCATCGATGTCAGGATCAGCAATGCTCACAGAAGGTTGTACCTGTTTGGTGCTGCTTTCCTCTCGTACTTCACCGCCACCTAATCGTAGTGGTGAAGTCCCAACGAATGCCGTCATCAGAATAGGTAGCCGCTGGGGACAACACGATGCATGAGTCGTTACCGGACCTAGCAAGGTATCTGTATCCATTGGTACTGCTGATGGTAGTGTAAGACCGATGTCCAACACGCATTCTTCTCCGCATAGCAGATATCGAAGCACAGGTAAGATGCAATCTTGCCAGATAGGTCTGAATGAAAGAAACCAGGTCATATTCAGATCTCTTAATCCAAGGACCTTAGTTATGCGGTCCCGGTAGCGTATTGCTAGGATCGTTTCTTCCATCGTTGCTGGAGTCTTGTCTGTGGCTTGGCTTGCCATATTGGAGCAGAAGAATCAAAAGTAAGATTCGTGCTACGAGTCCCAAAAGTAGAGGCAGACCGCCAAAGACTGAATGGACAAAATTCGAAAAGATGCCCAGAACTGTTTCAAAGGGTGTTAACAGTCCCGAAAAAATTGTCTTAAATACATGTGCGATGCCACTGGTATCAGACATGTTTAAAATTTGGCTTAACATTTCTACGAAATGTACGGGGCAATTTGTTGACAATAGGGAATGTATCTCTGCTGCTGTCCTTGCAACTTGCAGATCATACGTCTCTTTGGACGAGGTTAAAGGCACATTTGTCTGTAAAAGAATGGACTTCATACAGCTTAAAGTATCAATTCGAATAGAAGAGATATTCAGACGAGGCCATATTGCCGCCTCCATGTCTGGATTGCTGTTTGGATACAATACTTGCATACAGCAAGTGACCATGGAACTAACGCTCAAGAGATAGGCTTTTCCTGGCACCATGCCACAACAGCTGTGGTGACTTATTAGAACATAGCTACTGTTGGAAAGCTGTTTGAAAAATGGCTCTATCGGTTTTGCTGGAGTGCCGTGCAGGTGACATGAAAGCTTATTTGAAGACCCTTCACAGGCTCCATGCAAGTTAATACCTTGACACAGGAGTGTACCACTTAGTGATTTTTTACAATTGTTACCACTAAGGAATACCTCTTTTTTCTTTTCACTATAACATTTGTGTGTATATGGTAGTTTCCATGTTGACTTGATGTATCCTTTACCCAACCTTTTATACTGGCCCGCTGGTATATACTCTTGGCAATATTTAAACTGGAAAGTTGTTATCGGAATTGTAATATTTCCGTGTATTATCCATTCAATGACAGGTATTTCTGACATTGTCAATGGTAATCTCTCAAGTTTTTCAATGCTCAGAATCGTATAGTCTGCTCCTTTTTCTGCCAAACTGATTTGTTTATCAGTAAGGTTAAATATAGAGAATAATGATGTTACATTGATTAAACGCCATGGCACGTAGCCTGAACGCAGATTTTGCAATGTCCAGCCAAGCTGTACAATAGAACGTAATTGGGACTGACCATGTTGTAATATTAGTAAGTCCTGCTCTATTATATCAATAGCAGATGATAAAATACTGTCCAGTGAATATATTCTGAGGGACAGAGTCGTTAACCCATTGTCCACAACAGAAAGTGATTTTTCCAAATGAATACAATCAATTTCTCGTATTTTTTCTGCTGTTTTAATTTGTGTTTCTTTCCAAGCCTTGTTGTATGCAGCGTATATACCGGCCGCTATGAAACATTTTTGATGCTGTTTGCGTGGTCCCAGTATGAAATCACGCAAGTCAGCACCGTCTTTAAGTAAAGTCAAGTGTTGCTTAATTTCAGCCAGTGTGGATTTCTGTAGCCATTCAAGGCAGAGTTTCCCTACACGTATGTTGTAACTATCCCTGGATGTTGTCTCTGGGAGTATCTAGGGTCTGGCCTGGTCTGTTTAAACCCCTGTGTTTTGTTTAGGAATCTATCTTGACAGTTATTTGTGTCTGTGGGCCAGATCAACCATTTTTTCCAATCAGGATTTGTTCTGTTTTGGTGTAAAATATGGGATACGTCTATCTCCACATCTGTAGTGCTATTACTATCAGGTATGGGCTTCGGAATAGACGGTTTGTTTAAGTCTTTAATTTTGGCTAGGCCAAGACAGGTTGTCTGTTGAATGGTGTCATTCAAGAATATTATTTGTTCTGGGATTATGCAGGCTCTAAACAATGCTTCTAGGCCTTGGACCTGCCATTCTTTTGTACCCCAGATGGTTTTTGTTTCAATGTTGTTTTTCCAAAATTCGAAACCAAATGTAGTCATTTTTTCATAAAATGTTTCAGAATAAATCAATTTAGTATTTGTCAACATTGTTTTCATTCCTGTATTATTTAACATTTTAAAATAAAACGTTTCTGCATCACTTGTGTTAAACCCTGAGAAGTATGGGAATTTCTCATAAAATGTTTTCGAGCTGCCTTTAGGCGGTGTTGCACAATGTTCCGATTGGTTATAATTAAAAACATTTCTAGGCTGTGCAGATTTATGCAAATAGTGATGACCAAAGTGATTATAGCAGTACATTTCTTCATAATTTGATGAACCCTGTAAATAATCATGTTCTGTAAATTTTGCTGACATTACTAATTCTGACATCATATTATTAATATTTTCAAAGTCCCAATCATCAGAGAAAGAACTTGGTTTTACAAAGTCACTTAATGAAACCTTGAACTGGTGTGGATATTTCAAGAGCTCAATCGGGCCATAAATTTCATAATCCGTTTTGTCCCATGCTACCCCACCAGCTATTGGATTGGCTTGAATATTCACTGATGACAGTTCTCTTTTTGTGATGTGAGAGGATGTGTGAGGCTTTAGGACCAAGTTGATGTTCTGACTTGCTGTGTCCACTGTACTATATGTTCCATCAATTAATTTTCCCAAACAAAGAACCATGATGAGCCAAAGCAGGAGGAAAAGTACACCTAACACAATCCAAAATTCAATCCATGGAGAAATCAGATAGGTTTCTTTGAGTTGATGAAAGAGTTCAGTTACTTTGTCTTTGAAAGTTTTTGTTGCTGCCGTTTCTGCATGTTCACTTGGATCATCAGTAAAGTCATCGAAATTGATGAAGTAGCCAGATGCAGTTCTGTCAATTGTTGGAATTGCTTCCGGATTTTCTTTTGCTTTTGGATTTTTCTTTGTTTCACTAGCATAGTCTGAGGCTACATCGTTGTAGACTGGTGTTTCTTGACGAACTGTTGCAATTTGGGTTTCAAGAGGTACAAGTTCCATGGCTTTGTTGCATAGTCCTTTTTTATTCACTGCAGGTTTATCAAATGTGATTAGTCTCTCAGTTTGAACCTCTTGGATTGTAGCAAATTTTGGTATTCTGCTATTTATTGGGAGTACACTGGGCCTACTACTTATTATTGGCCACATGATTGTGGTTTTACCAGGTCGATGGATACAACTCGGTTCTCCTTTTTACCAGCAAGGGGCGGTAGTACAACTGATCTTGTTCCGCTGACAGTTAAGACAGGTACTGTGTTTCTGTAAGAAGGCCCAAATTCCTTCTTAACCGCGATCTTCTCTCTGACCAGATCCCCAATCTTTGGAATCCAGACAGGTCTTGCTGGGACAGGTGGTTTTTCTTCAGTGGCTGTTGTTTGAACTTTATGTTACTCAGGTTTCTTCTTGTTTCATTTAAGTTCTGTAAAACAGCCAAACGGTCTTTGATATCAAAGCATTTTTCTTGAACCACTGAATTGTGACTATCAAGATCCTGGATATGCATTCTAGTACCGAACAATAGTTCGTACGGAGTGAGACCTTTTAGAGAATTTCTTGGCAGATTATTAAGACTACGTTGGACACTTGTTAAATGTTTGACCCACCCATCACCCGAACCTAATACCCTCGCCGTTATAGATTGCTTTATGACACGGTTTTTTCTTTCCACTACCGCATTTCCCTCAGGATGGAATGGAGAAGAGTACCGCAATGCAATGCCCATGCTGGTCATGGCCTCTTTGTAAGCTCGAGAGCTAAACTGACCCTGGTCAGAATGTAGCATGCCAATTGCGTATATGCGGATAAAGACTCGCAAATCTTTGTATAACAGTTCTGGCGTCAGCCGAGTGTTGGTGTCTGTATTTTAAGTGAATCTAGTCTTAAATATTATGGGGATGCGTTTCTCCTGCTGGATTTTTGCGTGTAGATAGCTTGATGCTTTCTAATAAAAAGGTCCTGGCAATACTCCGGTCGGTTCACGACTGTGATCTCTGTTGCAGTCTGGACAGCCCTTCGCAAATTTGTAATGTTGCAGGCTCATCCCCGGCCACCAGTATTCTGATTGTAATTCTTTAAGAGATTTCAAGATCTCCTGGTGCCTTAAACCCAATCCCATGTGTGCGTCTGCTATTAAAAAGACTCTCCTGTTCGTGTTTGGAATTACTCTATTAGTGTGGGGAATTTGCGATCGGCATTTTCAAGCGCCATCTTTAAAAATCTTATTTTAGCTCGCTGAGTTGAACAGTTTCTGAATGATTCAGTTTTGGTAATTAATGGTCTGAATTTACCAAAGCGCCAGCGACCTTTAACAATCGCGCACTCTGCGTTGTAGAATTTTTTCTCTACATCGTAGTGTTGTGCAAATCTGTCCATGTAGATTACACATGTGTATTGTAGAGAGGCAGAATTTTCGATTGACAGAGGATATTCTTCTTCATATTCTAGATTTTCTAGTTTTTTCATTTTCGGGTCAAAATAGTATTTCACGTCTTCTGCAGCAAGAGAATTTTCCCATTGTATCCATTTTGGATCTAATGCCACGGCAGTCAAATTGCGTGGGCTTGTTAATGCCTCAAGGGCTGATTCTGCTGTTAAAACAGTTATCCTTCTTCCTTGGGCTTGGGCTCTTTCTTGTGCTACAGCAGTTTGAACCGCTATAAGAGAATTTTTTCAGTAGAACTGAATTTCATTTCAGCTTGGGTGTACAAATGTGATTTGTAAGCTATTGGTACAGTTTCTCCCTCATTAGAGGTCAGGTACGTGAATCCGCATCTTCCTGGGATGACTCGGATTACAAGGTTGCGTATGTTTTCACGAGTTTGCAATTTTGTTTTAGCCAACATGTCTGTTTGCAATGATCTTAAAATTTCTGTGTGTTTCTGAGTCCAATTTATTGGTTTGAAATCAGGTTTTATTAATTCATAGAGAGGCTTTACCCTCTCTGCATAATTTAGAATGTATGTTCTTCCGAAATTCAGGAAACCTAGTATTGATTGTAAGTTCTTCAGCGTTTTAGGTGTTTGGAGTACAGCACACTTCTCTAGGAAGTTGTCTGCTAGGCTTTTGCCTTCACTTGATAATTCATATCCTAAAAACAGGACAGTTAGATGGGCAATTCTTGACGTTTTAAAGTTGAATTTGTAACCCTCAGCTGCGAAACCAAGTTTTATGGTGTTCACTCTTTTCAAGTGAGTCTCCAGGTCATCATCTGTGAGATAGATGTCATCGACATAGGATAATGCTTCATCATCATATATTTGTAGTAACTCTGTTACTCTTGCTGAGAATAATCCTGGGCTATTCTTGAATCCCTGTGGGAGTCGACAGAAGTGTTTTTGCGACCCCATTATTGAGAAAGCGGTCAAATACCTGCTTTCAGGTGCAAGGTTTTGATAAAAGAATCCATTAGAGATGTCTAATGTTGTTTTATATTTTTTGCGCACAATGTTATTCATTAGTGCTGCACTGTGTGAGTTTTGTACTGCAAATGTTTTGCAACATGAGTTAAGGTGTCTGTACTCCAAAACTAGACGATATGAATCATCTGGCTTGGAGACAGGAAACAAAGGATTGTTCATTTGTGAGGTGCATGTTTCAATCACCCCCTGGTATTCAAGTTGATCTAAGATCTCCCTGACTTGTTTTTTAGCTTCTTGTTTAACTGGGTACTGCCTTTGTGCAGTGGGTTGACTTTTTAACTGGATTTTGTGGTGAGGAGAATCCTCATCTCATCCTACATGATTTTTATATAATGCAGGAGCTTGAGCCACTGCCCATTATCTTGCATATATGGATTTTTTATGAGTTGAAATATGATTTGAGAAGGCAGGCATAATCATTTCTTCTCCTGTCTCTTTCTGTACTTCTCTTGCCTCTTTGTCTACCCGTTTACCTATTTCTGCACCCCTTTTGCTCCATTTTGGACCTCTGTTGGTTCTTTTTGCACTGCTCTTGCTTCTTTCTGTACCCCACTTGCCTCTTTCTGCACTTCACTTGGTTCTTACTACACCACTGCTGTTTTTTTTAGCAATTTTCTTGCCTCTTTCTGCACTTCTTTTTCTTCTTTCTGCACCTCTCCTGCACCTCTCTTGCCTCTTTGTGTGCCACTCCTGTCTCTTTCTGCATCCTCTTGCCTCTTTTTGTACCTCTGGTGGTTCTTTCTGCACTGCTCTTGTTTCTTTCTGCAATTCACTTGCTTCTTTCTGCACCTCTCTTGCCTCTTTCGGTACCTCTGTTGCTTCTTTTTACACTTCTCTTGCCTCTTTGTGTACACACAGGGCTACATTTAAGCTGACCTCAGGATCAGCTGTGCACACATGCTAGTGCAGAAAAGAGCTGCTGGCCTCTAAACAGGCATGCCCTATTAGATGCCAGGGACTTTGAGGTAGTTTTAATCACCCTGCCATATTATGTACTCGGGCCTTACAGGGCAGGTCATGCCAATCACATGGGTACTCCAACCCATAGTGTACCCTAGTGTATGTAGGTGTTTTCACAGTATTCTAATTGTCTTTCAGCATAGTACTGGTTGTGGGCATGGTTAGTCAGAGTCAGTTACCACGAGTGCCAGGCAGCAAAACGTTGGGGGCACAGGATCACTTTGCAACAAGGCCTCTTTCTGTACCTCTGTTGGTTCTTTCTGCATATCTCTTGCGTCTTACTGCACCTTTCTTCATCTTTCCGGACTTCCATTTCCTCTTTCTGCATTTCTGTTGCTTTTTTCCTCTTTCCTGTTTCTGCACATGTCCTACCTCTGTAGGCATAGTTAGAAATTAGCATTGAAAAAACTTTTGAAATTCACTGCAAAAACCATAGGTTTCAGGGGCGTTATAGTGCGGAATTAGCACTTAAAAAACCTTAGAAATTCACTGAAAAAACCATAGGTTTTTGGGACGTTTATAGTAAGAAATTATCATTTAAAAAACCTTTGAAGAGGAGGAGGAGCCTAGCTCGCGACCGAGATGGCCGCGCTTTAGCTCGGCTCCGTTCGCCCGCCTGTGTTTTTCACATTTATCCTGCATTTATCCTGCCCCGGGAAGCCCTCCTTGCTGTGTGGTACTACTATGACGCACTGCAGGCACTTACCACTTGTTCCGGTTGTCCTGGCTGCTGTGGGTCCGGTGCAGTGCCCCCGACCATTCCCGGGACTCGAGAGCGGACTGGCCTGGTTCTTCGTCCCGGCTCCTGGGCCGGATGCAGCCTGCGGGCTTGCCCTTCGGGGCGCACTGGAGGTGATTGGAGGGCCGCTGTTCGTGTGAGCCGGAGGTTCCTGGCTGAGAGACTCCTGTGTGGCGGCGGCCTTGGATGGTGACGCTGCCCTTCATTATTGGGGTTCCTCGTGTGTTCAGCTTCCTCCCCCTTTGTTCTCCGGTCCGGCCATTTTGTTCTTTGCCGCCCGGACTCGGAGATCGGGACTGGCGACATTGGGGGGCCGGCAAATCCCCTTCTTCTGGTGGCCCCCCTTCCTGTCCGGGGTGTTCTTCTGCCTGTCGGCGGGACTTCATCTGCTTGACTGCCGCCCCGGCGGAGGTTGTTGGCCGCGCGGCCTGTTCGGGCTCTCAAGATGGCGACCAACCACATTTGTTTGGGCCGGGCCCGGACGAGCACTGGGGGCCCGCCGCAAGGCCCAGGTGTCGGATACTGTGAAGGTTTTCCTGCACTTAAGGGGATCTTAAACATCCTGCTATCCTGGCGGCTCTCGGTGGCCGCGCCACTCCTGGCTCTGGAGACGGTTCCTCACTGCGGGCCTCCCGGGCCCCCACGACCGGATGAGGCTTTGATATCGCGGGGTGTGGCTGGTACTCTCCTGGCGGACTCGCCCCGGCTGCCGCCCCGGAGGTGCGTAACCTGATGGCGCCTTCTCCTCCTGTGCTGCCTCCTCTGCCCTTGGCCCGGGAGCTGGATTTTGTTTTGCCGGACTTTCATGATTCTCCTGGTCCCTCTCAATCACCACTGCCCGATGACGTCTCCTGTGCCGGCCCGGATGGGTCGGTTTTTATGGATATATCCTTGGAACTGTGCCTGCATCGTTTGCTACATTCTGTGATTTTCCTGGATCTTCCGTGCTTTTCTTTTTTGGACTGCCGTTGGACTCTCCTGCTGCCTGCCTTCTGTTCTTTCTGGCAGGGTCCTCGTTGGATCGGACCCTTACTGCTTTGGATAAAAAGGGTCAGGGCTGATGAAAACTGACTCTTATATGCGGTAGCTCATGAACGGCTTGGATGATCTCTGTGTCCTGATATGGTTCTGTGTAACTGGTTAGTGCTCCTGGACTTTGGCCTGATACTCTTTGGCTTCCCGAGGACTTGGACCTTTAACCCGGGCGGGTGGATGGGTGCGTTTACTCCTGTCTTTGGCCCTCCCCCGTGTGTATGTTTGTATGTCTTTACTCCCTTCTTTCCTTCCCTTCCTTCCCCCCCCCTTTTTTTTGTCTTTTAATTCCAACTTTTCTTGCTCCACTATATTTCGGGTTCTACTTAGGGCGACAGGCACGCTGCGGGGGGGGTAGGCCGTAGCCTTCTGCAGGGGTGCAGGGTGGGCTTAAGGGTGGGTGGGGGGGGTCTGTTTGTGTCGGGGGGTCTTTTTCCCCCTTTATTTTCCCCTTTTTTGTTCTATGGCTCTTGTGTATTCACTTTTTCGGGACTCTGTCACCTCGTATCTCCCCCGGGGGTTTTCTGTCCTTCTTCCGGTGTGTGGCTGATTGTGGTTCGCTGCCTATTCTGGTATCGTGTTTCTGTTACATCGCATGCCGGTTTTATTGTCCTGTTTTTCCCCCTGGGGGTGCATGATCTGGCGGGTGTTCCTTTTGTTGTCTTTTTCTCCCTCTTTCCCTTCCTCCTTTATGGAGGTCCCCTTTTTCCGTTGGGGTGCGTATTGCATAGTCTTTGTGATGGGGCTTTTTGATCACGTCTTCTTTGTTCGGGTAGGGGCGGAGGTGAGTGAGCGCGATTGACTGTTGCCACTGTCGCTATTTGATGGTTTGATTCTGTTTCTGTCCTTTGCTAGATTTGATTATATGGTTTCATTTTCTTACGTTGTGTCTATAAAATGGCGGCTTGCCACGGTCCCTCCCTTGTACTCTCATATACGGCCCGTTATTCCTTTGGTCCCCTCCCCGTGCAAGAAAATTAACCTTTATTATCCTGCTCTTGCTGAACGCTCGATGGTTTTTATTGCTTCACCAGTGCTCCTGATGTTATATCCTGTGCAGATCTTCTTTTTGTATGCTGGTTATTTGACCATTCTGTTCTGGCCAGCCCGTGGGGTTGTAGGCCAGTATTTGTGAGCTTTCATTGTTCAATAAAGGTTTTAAAAAAATAAAAAAAAATAAAAAACCTTTGAAATTCACTGTAAAAACCATAGCTTTCATGGACATTATAGTTAGAAATTAGCATTTTAAAAACCTTTGAAATTCACTTAAAAACATAGGTTTCGGGGACGTTATCGTTAGACATTAGCATTTAAAAAAACCTTCGAAATTCACTGAAAAAAACACTGGGTTCCGGGACATTATAGTTAGTTGGACATTTCACTTGTACGAAACCTGAGAAATTTGGCCATTATAGTTAGTTGAACTAACTATAACTCGCGCTCCCGTAATTCACTGCTTATTATGTCACATATTACATCATTCAAGACATTGTCAGTGACATCACTGATGAGATCACTGATGACATCTTAAATGACATCCCTGATGACATCAACCAGTGACTGTGTGTTTCTGTAAACTTTAAATATGTTTTAAATATGTAAAAGCCAAGGTGTACTGAAGAATGACTGGGTGTATGAGTGTCTGAATGGATGATTTAGTAGGTGCGTGACTGACTGTATAAGTGAGTGATTAAACGTGTCTTACTGAATGCATGTGTTAGTGACTAAACTGTATGAATATCTGTATCACTCTGTTAGGTGATGTGTAGGTGGTTGCATGGCTTGGTGAGTAGCTTCATGAGTGTCTCTATGGGTTATTGATTGGGTGTCTGAGTATCTGTATGGGTGCTTGAGTGTCTGTGTGGATGGGTGTGTGGTGTGTGACTTTGTGCATAGATGTATGAGTAGGTGATTTACTGGGTGTGTGGGTTCAAGACTCCATGGGTTAACTTCCCCAAAACCTATGTTTTTTTCAGTAAATTTTAAAGGTTTTTTAAATTATAATTTCTAACTATAACGTCCCTGAAATCTATGGATTATTCCGGTGAATTTCTAAGGTATTTTAAATGCTAATTCCTAACTATAACATCCCTGAAACTTCTGTTTTTTTCAGTGAATATGTATATATATAGGTGTATATATATATATATATATTCACTGAAAAAACCATAGGTTATAGACCATATATAGTTAGGAATTAGCATTTACAAAACCTTGAAAATTCACTGAAAAAACCATAGGTTATAGACCATATATAGTTAGACACATTTAATCACTCACTCATACAGTCAGTCACGCACCTACTAAATCCTTCATCCAGACACTTATACATCCACTCATTCTTCAATATGTAAGACATATTTTAACTTTACAGAAACATACAGTCACTGGATGTTGTCATCATTGATGTCATCAGTGATGTCATTTGAGATGTCATCAGTGATGTCATCAGTGATGTCACTGACCATGTCATGAATGATGTAATATGTGACATGATCAGCAGTGGATTGCGGGTGCGCGATATATAGTTAGTGCAACTAACTATATATGGAATTTCAATGGTTTTGTGTGAGTAAAATAAGGTTTTTTAAATGCTAATTCCTAACTATATATGGTCTATAACCTATGGTTTTTTCAGTGAATTTCAATGGTTTTTTAATAGCAAATATCATACACTGTCGAATGTCAAGTACGTGGTAAGTAAAAACATTTTCGTATTTATGCACACTGATCTGCTTTGAATGCTGCCCCCCACCCCTCATTTCTATTAGGAGTACTCTCTCTTTGCAGATAGTGATGGGTAGTTAACGCAGGCCTTTGCCCCCGTTGTAATCCGTCGTGCCTGCTTCTCTCTCCATTTGATTGATTTTTCTCTTTGGTTCATTCTCTATTTACAAACAAGCACAGAGTCGCAATACTCTGTTTAGTCTTTGCAGATAGCGAAAAATCGTGTAAAAAAACAAAAGGAATCGAGCAAAATCAGTAGGCCACTAATGGGATCTCTTTTTGACCTCGCTAAAATAGAAACATTAGGAACAACCTGTTGAAAATAGCAATGTGTATGTACATAAGCGGCGTTCATTTCTGTTCACAGTACCCCTTGTTGATTGTTTGAATCGAGCATTGAATTGTTCGAAGTTGGTTCTCTTAAGGATCTTCTCTGCCTGCAAACGAGGAAGAATAGGAATATTCTCTCTCCCTTTGCAGATAGTGAAGGGTAGGTAACGCAAGCCGTTAACACATCGTACCTATTTCATTCCTCATTGATTGATTGATTGTCCGAACATTGACTGTTTGGGAATTAGTTCTTTTTGGAGGTATTCCCTGTTTGCAAATAAACGTAGGAAAATCTTTGCAAGTAGTGAAAGGGTACGTAATGCGGACCTTTCTCCCCCGTTGTAATCTGTCATGCCTATCTACTCCCCACTGATTGATGCACCTGTTTCACCCAGACCATTTACTAGAGATAGGTCATCTGGCCCGACCAGAGAGCACCCCTAGTGAAAAGGACATATGCAATAATAACGAAGTGATCACTGTATCCTGTTAACAGAAACTTTAGCATGAAACAACCTGGAAAGAAAAGAATAGGAAAACGAAAATCAGTAGGCCACTGATGAACTTTTTATTAAATAACAAACAAAGAAACGATAACAATACGTAATGATAAAACCTATTATTGTCCTAGAAACAAGAAACGTTAGAAGTAAGCCCGTAATAAGAAACCTGAAAACATCGCCCCTGACTGCCCCAAAACGTGTCTGTCCCACCGCCTGCCACGGCCAAATAACGGCAAACTGGGAAAGATAGAAGTCAGCAGACATCCGCCCCATTCTAGAAACTTCCAAAGGGCAACAGGTTTTCGGCTACGCCCAGCCGGAAGCAACACATATAAGGCGGGTCCTGCTGCCACGCCTCGGCCAGGAGATCATCACGTAGGGTGTAGCCGGAGGAGAGGCCGAGGCCAGCGGGACCCGGCCAGGGGGATTGACAACACTGGAGAGTTTCAGGGGGGGGAATGTCCCTCTCCTAGACCCTCCCCTCTCTCTCCCAGTCCGGCCGCGGTGGCCCTTGAGAGTTGCAGGTTGTCCCTCCACACTGTCTCCCGGTCCGGCCACCAACGGCCGGGGGCTGGGGCCGACGGGATCCGGCTGCAGCCGATGAGCCAAGGAACCCGTTCATGGGGCCAGAGCAAAGGGCGTCCGGCCGCCATCCACCGGAGGTGCGGCCCAAAGACGGACGGGACATTTCTTCTTTCTTCAATAATGGCTTTGACAACACTGGGGGGGATGTCTTGCACATGCCTCCGACCCCCCCCCTCGTCCTCATCGCCTGGTCCGGCCATAACAAATGTCAAGCGAGACGCCGTGGGGTGCACTGGGAGGAAGAGACGATGCGAACAGGCCTCTCCCGCCTCCCCAGGTGAAGGCTTCCCAGCTGCACCCTCAGCGCTCCAGGCGCCCGGAAAAGGGTTCTTCCACTGTGGCGATGCTGCAACGTCTCGCCCGGCAGGGTGGAGCCCGTCCACTCATTTGACCCCGCGATCGCCAGTAGCTACCGAACTCTCAAAATGGCGGTCGACCTGGCAAGAGCGGGCCCAGCATAAAGAAATGGCCCGGTCACTGGTTGACTCCACCACCGTAGTCCTCCACGACCTTGAAGATTCTAGAGGAGCCGCGGGAGTCTCCGACCCCCGCAGACACCCCCGATGGGGAATGACTGCCATGATCGCCCGTGGAGTGACGAAACTGTAGCCGCGGGACGTCGGCGCTCCCATGCTGCCACCAGCCTCAGTTTGAATGACTAGAATCCTGCAGACCTCAGTTCCGGTGAAAGCACAGTGTGACCCGGTAGGAAAAATTGTTGCACCCCCTCCCCTTTTTGACTGATAGTTCAAACCACCGATCCTTTCCTTTGCCCTTTTACCGGAACTATGGACTGCCTCCCCCTCTTTTACATTTTCTAGAGAAAACAAAACATTAACCACTACATTAGCATAGCAGTTGACACCAGAACTGTTTTCAAATTGAAAACCAACAACATCTTCAACAGAATCCTTTTTGATTCTGCTGTGACCCTGCTACAGCACAGGCATTGTCCCCAGCAGTAATTCTGCAATGCCGATAAGTATAGCTGTGGGGCCTACTGGACTCACTCACCCCCGCGGCGCCCCACGCCGTTATTTGCTGGGCGGCAACTTACTAGACATCACCTTCGTGACATCCAGATTTCAGCGCGTTCTGCTGCCTTGGAACTATTCGCACAACAGACCGCTACTGACAATCCACCCCCCGGGACGCCCCACGCCAGATACCCAAATCAGTGCGGCACCCAGGCAACATCTTCTGAATTTTCATAATTTGAAAGAACTAGTAACATGTCCTCATCAGGAATTTCCTCATGAAAAGTCTGCAATGATGATTCTTGTAACTCTATGGTCTCCAAACATTCGATAAATTCGCCATCAAGAGATTGATCAAAAAAATCATTCAAGTCATCTCCTCCTTGTGAGAATATTTCATTATTGGTGCTGTCAATTTCAATAAATGTATTGGATAATTCAAAAGAAATTGCCACGGTCTCTTCGTTGTTTAAATGTTTTTACTGTTTTTGTTTTGTTGTATATATTTATAAGTTATTAAAGTTTTATAATCCTACTACTTTGTTGGAGTGCTATATATTTTTAATATGACACATAATTGTAAAAACTTTGATGTACAAAGAGTCATCCCTGGAATCTTCCGCTTCAGGCTCGGTCCCCTCCCCAATCACAATACAGGATGGTTTTCAGATAGTAGGAACACGTGTGGTGTGACGGATCTCATCGGGTGTGGGCCTTGATCTACTATAACTCCTTTGAAGAGGGGTGATTCTTTACAGCTGGGGCCATAAACTACATCTGCAGGGCTAGCTGATAGCCTGGACAATCGGACACAGAGGAAGAGGAGTGTCAGAGGGTGCGGTAGTGAATAGGGCGAAAGGGAGGTGTCGGGCGGGCACAGAGTGTGATTCTCAAGGAAGAGCAGCGCAGATGGGGGGAGATTTATTGCCCATGCATAACACAGAGAGCGGGGGTGACCAGTGCCTGGGGAAGATGCTTGCGAAGGTGGGGAGCCATCCTAAGGATCGACAGCGTGCAGAGAGTGGGTCTGGTTAAGGCATCTAAAATGGCTGCCGTGCACGACAAAAGTGTGGCATTTCAAAAAAGGCAAGATGGCGCAGACAATGTTTTTCAACACTTCCTCATTTCCTTCGAATCGAACGTTAACAGACGTTGGTGCATATTACCAAAGTTAAGCGATATTTATCGCTAACGATGCTTAGCAACAAATTTTTTACCGCTAAGCATCGTCAGAAATTATCGAAGATAAACCTTGCTATTATCAAGGTTTATCGCAAATGCGATAAAAAAACGGCCGCAATGCATGAATATCGCTAAAAAGTCAGCGATATTCATGCATTACCGAGCTAATGCTCTTAGCCATGTTATCCACCTCCCATTGGATAACATGGCTAAGAACTGCTCAGGGCAGGTGTTAGTTGTTGGAGATATTCGCGCTTAGCGCGAATATCTCCAAAAGTTGGTAATAGGAGATAGATATCTTGCATGTTGTAATGCAAGTTATTGTGGTATATGGAACTCATACCATAATCTCTCAGGAAAGCAGAAACTGATCCTTTTGGGACCGCCTGAGAAGGCCTAGGAGGTGAGGGGTACTCTACTTTGCCCCCTTTTCACGTTCCAAACTATTTTTTTTTACTCTCTTCTGTAATTACACAAAATGGCAGCGATAAGATGCATCAGAGACAGACAGTGAGAGAAAGGAGGCCGGAGATGAAGAAGAGATGTCAAATACACATTGGAGATAATATAGTGGGAGAAGGAAAGTAAATATGAGTAAACTTACCATGTAACATAAAAATGTTGCACTCTATACTATAAGTCTCATTTTATACTACAATCACTTCGCTACAACCTCATAAATTAAAAATAAAAATGAATAATGTCTCAAACAATTTTTGATTTCTAAATATAAATTTATTCTTCTGAATTTTCAAAATTTGAAAGAACTAGTAACATGTCCTCATCAGGAATTTCCTCTTCAATCATCTCATCTGGAATCTCCTCATGAAAAGTCTGCAATGATGATTCTTCTAACTCTATGGTCTCCAAACATTCGATAAATTCGCCATCAACAGATTGATCCAAAAAATCATTCAAGTCATCTCCTCCTTGTGACAATATTTCATTATTGGTGCTCTCAATTTCAATACATGTAGTGGATAATTCAAAAGAAATTGCCACGGTCTCTTCATTGTGAGCCATTTTATTTTGAAATTGCTTACTGTAAATTGCAGAAAAAAATAATCACTTTCATTTATCGTTTTTAGTAATACATAATATAAAACTAACTTTATCAAGTATTTAGTATAACAGAAGGACTGTAAATAAATAACAGAAAACATTTTTCAAATTATCTTCAAGTGTACAACATAGTTCCCCTTACAAATTAACAACTCACCTTTTTAAAAGTAGGAGAAGTGTTAGTACTGTGTAAATCAAACACCAGCAATTGACCACCAAAAATTCCTCACAAATGTACCTCAGACAGTAGTATCACAAAATGGCTGTGGTTTCCTCTCATTTTAGATATATACATAACCAATTAACTTTCATCACACACAAATACAAAACCAAAGTAACATTTTAATTGGTTCTAAATTTCAACACTTTCAAATGTGTTTTCCCCATGCAATTTTCCATAGGACATTTAGATACGTCTACAGCCTGAATGGCTGAACGGAATTACACCAAACTTGGCAAAATGGTACATCAAACCTAAGAGGTCAGGGAGGATCTACTATGCCCCCTTATGGTCATTTGCCCCTTCGCTTTGGCCTCCTCTTGTCTCTCGATCCTACCGAGAGACAAGATGGCGGCCGCTACGGACTGTTTGGAATGTTTACAGACGCCGGAGAACCAATCAGCTTCGCAAAGCTCCGTAACGCGAAAAGTACGCGAAGCGGAGCGCTGTTACAGATATATATCTTTTTTTGAACGTTAATTTCTCAAAATCCACTGGAGCACATATATTGAGACCTAGCAAAGGCACATCGGGCTACCAGTCCCTACAATTTTGCCAAGTTTCGTGCAAATCCATTCAGCCGTTCGATTATTATTATTTTATTTTTTTTTGCCCCGCGGGGCCCTTTTAAAACCTCCACATCAAACCTAGAGGGTCAGGGAGGATCTACTATGCCCCCTTATGGTCATTTGCCCCGTCGCTTTGGCCTCCTCTTGTCTCTCGATCCTACCGAGAGACAAGATGGCGGCCGCTACGGACTGTTTGGAATGTTTACAGACGCCGGAGAACCAATCAGCTTCGCTTCACAAAGCTCCGTAACGCGTAAAGTCCGCGAACCGGAGCGCTGCCTGGTCCGCTGTTACAGATATATATCTTTTTTTGAACGTTAATTTCTCAAAATCCACTGGAACACATATATTGAGACCTAGCAAAGGCACATCGGGCTACCAGTCCCTACAATTTTGCCAAGTTTCGTGCAAATCCATTCAGCCATTCGGGCTAAAAGTGAGGCCAACCGCCCTATGGAAAACTCAATGTTAAAAACATGTTTTGGGACCCCCCTTTTTTCTCGGCCCCCCCTTGACGAACCCCCCCCCAAATTTTCAGGGGCTGCTCAGAAACAAAATGTTCCATTTTCCTGAAAATTTCAGCCAATTCCGTCCACAAACGCCAAAGTTATTAGACATAGAATTTTCAAAAATCCCATAGAGAAAAAATCCTAACTATATATACCTACTGGCGACCGCCAGTAGGTAATATATATGTATATATACACAGATACATATATATATATATATATTCACTGAAAAAAACAGGTTTCACACACTTTATAGTTAGAAATTAGCATTTTAAAAACTTTGCAAATTCTCTGAAAAAACCATAGGTTTCACACACGTTATAGTTAGGAATTAGCATTTAAAAAACCTTGCAAATTCATTGAAAAAACCATAGGTTTCACACATGTTATAGTTAGCTGGACATTTCACTCATACAAAACCATTGAATTTCCCCCGTTATAGTTCAGCTAACTATAACTTGCGCGCCCGCAATGCACTGCTGATGACATCACATATTACATCACTCATGACATGGTCAGTGACATCACTCATGACATCACTGTTGACATCTCAAATGACATCACTGATGACATCATCCTTTTGAAAGAGTGGCAGCCCTCCTCTCAACCTAATATAACCTCAGTGTATTTCAAAGGTATTGTAAATGATAATTTATAAAATATATTAATTATTATATTTCTTTCTTTTTATACTAATTTCTTACATTTTTTATATAAATATTTATATTTATTTTATTTTTAAAATTATCTTTCATATTCTTATTGTAAAATAATAACAAAACTAAATTGCAAATTATATTTTTGATGAATTTGTTTGTTCAAATATATTAAAATTGAATTCTATATATTTCCTTTTCCATTGTTTTTTTTTGGTAATCGTACCGTACGCATACGGTTTCGGAATTACACCAAATTTGGTGTACACACTCACACTTGCACTTGCGGGGTACACGCCCCCCCCACCCTCCCCAGATGCCACCACCTAGCTTTCTTGCTATCACTAAGCCTGGAAGCCAATACATTAGTCAGTGGGAGGTCCCCCAAGGCCGTCATTCTTGTAGACCACGAAAACGCTACCAATGACAGCACTAGGGTTGGTTTGGTCAGCCCCCGTGGTTCCCATATAATGCGGGTACTGACGTGAGCATGTTCTCTTTTGCCTCCCTGTGCTGCGGTGACAGACTGTCGTCGTCGATTTTACTACAAACTGTTTGCTTGAGCGGAGGAGGACTCGTGACACATGACATGGTGTCACTGCTGCTGCCACCCAGCGAGATCACCATATGCGAGGTGGTGGCGGCGCCCGCGAGCAGCCCACCCCAGGCCCAGCCAAAGGCCCAGCCTTTGAAGACAAGACAAAAGACGACAGAAGCAAAGGTAAAAGAAGCCGTCACAACATCCACCTCTGTTGTAAATTGTACCTGCATGATAGTATTTTTTTTTACTGCGCGACGTGGCCCTCCCAGCTCTGTTTTGGTTTATTTGTGCTTCTTGGTATTTGCTCCCTTCCAATCCTCCCGTGACTTTTAATATTTATTAGAACATTGGAATATTGGTAGCTTCATTGAAAACAATGGAGTGCTCCAGGCTTATAATGGCTGGTATAAGCCCGGAGCTCCAACATTCCAATGTTTCTGGCTGTGAACAAAGGCTTCAAGGAGCCAGAGGGGATTCTAATCCCCTCACTCTCCCATAAGGCTTTGTTCTTTTTTCTTAGAACATTCTGCCCTCTAGTGGCAGAATGTTCTAATAACTGGCTATTAAAGTACCTCTACCTTGTTAAACGCTGGAGAGCGCCTTTAATAGCTGGTATAGCCCTCTATGGCGGGCTATAAGGCTATATTACTGCCTCAAGTGGCTTTCTCAGGTCTCTATTCTAATTGATCATATATGGTTCATCGTAATATTTCCTTATGCGTCACGGGGCCCTTCTAGACCTTTTTTAAATAAATTGTGCGTGCTTGAATTTCTGTGTCGTATTTCTTAACTGTGAAAAACCCAGTTGATGGACAGAATGTAGAACAATGTCATAGGTTTGGGAAAGACATGGCTTGGTAGTTCGGACTGGACTGTTCCCATGAGGCACAGGGTCAGAGCTGATTTGCATATAGCCAGTGTCTAACCCAGGGTGGTGTGGAGTGCAAAAAAACGATGGATGTAGGCCCAGATCCTTGTACTGGGGTGAATGTATGACATTGTTCTAAATTCTGTCCATCAACTCGTTTTTTTGCAATTTTCACCCCTAGTGGGCTGGGTATGCTCAGACCTGAGTCCCAGGCTCTCCACACCACTGGAGTCAAGCTATCCAGGCTGATGAAGGCTGATAGCCAGAAACCGGTCCTTGGATGCTTGATTCCGGTCTGCTAAAGACATGGCTTGGTAGTTCGGACTGGACTGTTCCCATAAGGCACAGGGTCAGAGTTGATTTGCATATAGCCAGTGTCTAACCCAGGGTGGTGTGGAGTGCAAAAAAACGATGGATTTAGGCCCAGATCCTTGTACTGGGGTGAATGTATGACATTGTTCTACATTCTGTCCATCAACTGTGTTTTTTGCAATTTTCACCCCGAGTGGGCTGGGTATGCTCAGACGTGAGTCCCAGGCTCTCCACACCACTGGAGTCAAGCTATCCAGGCTGATGAAGGCTGATAGCCAGAAACCGGTCCTTGGATGCTTGATTCCGGTCTGGGAAAGACATGGCTTGGTAGTTCGGACTGGACTGTTCCCATGAGGCACAGGGTCAGAGCTGATTTGCATATAGCCAGTGTCTAAGCCAGGGTGGTGTGGAGTGCAAAAAAATGATGCATTTAGGCCCAGATCCTTGTACTGGGGTGAATGTATGACATTGTTCTACATTCTGTCCATCAACTGTGTTTTTTGCAATTTTCACCCCGAGTAGGCTGGGTATGCTCAGACGTGAGTCCCAGGCTCTCCACACCACTGGAGTCAAGCTATCCAGGCTGATGAAGGCTGATAGCCAGAAACCGGTCCTTGGATGCTTGATTCCGGTCTGGGAAAGACATGGCTTGGTAGTTCGGACTGGACTGTTCCCATGAGGCACAGGGTCAGAGCTGATTTGCATATAGCCAGTGTCTAACCCAGGGTGGTGTGGAGTGCAAAAAAACGATGGATTTAGGCCCAGATCATTGCACTGGGGTGAATGTATGACATTGTTCTGCATTCTGTCCATCAACTGTGTTTTTTTGCAGTATTTATAACTGTGTCACGTGCTTTAGCCTGTATTGTTACAATTTTTAAGTTCATTTTAGTATTTTTTTACTACGTCATGTGGCCCTCCCAGCTCTGCTTTAGTTTATTTTTGTGCGACGCATGCTTTGTGCTTCATCGTATTTGCTCCCTCCTAATCCTCCCGTGACCTTTAATATTTATTGCTACCTCACGTGGCCTTCCCAGGCCTCTATTCCTATTGATAGTATATGGTTCATCGAATATTTCCTTCTGAGTCACGGGGCCCTCCTAGGCCTTTTTTAAATAAATTGTGCGTGCATGAATTTCTGTGTCGTATTTTTGAAGTGTCAAGTGCTTTAGCTTGTATTGTTATAAATTGTGCGTTCATGATAGTATTTTTTACTGCGTCACGTGGCCCTCCCAGCTCTGTGTTGCTTTATTGTTGTGTGTCACATGCTTTGTGCTTCATCGTATTTGCTCCCTCCTAATCCTCCTGTGACTTATAATATTCATTGCTACCTCACGTGACCTTCCCAGGCCTCTATTCTTATTGATCGTATAGGATTGATAGTAATATTTCCTTCTCTGTCACGGGGCCCTCCTAGGCCTTTTTTAAATAAATTGTGCGTGCATGAATTTCTCTGTCGGATTTTTGAACTGTGTCACGTGCTTTAGCCTGTATTGTTATAAATTGTGCGTTCATAATGGTATTATTTTTTTACTCCGTCACGTGGCCCTCCCAGCTTTATTTTTGTGCGGCACATGCTTTGTGCTTCATCGCATTTGCTCCCTTCTATCCTCCCATGACTTTTAATATTTATTGCTACCTCACGTGGCCTTCCCATGCCTCTATTATTATTGATCGTATATGGTTGATAGTAATATTTCCTTCTGCTTCACGGGGCCCTCCTAGGCCTTTTTTAAATAAATTGTGCGTGCATGAATTTCTGTGTCGTATTTTTGAACTGTTACGTTCTTTAGCCTGTATTGTTACAATTTGTGCGTTTATATTATTATTATTTTTTTACTGCGTTTTGTGCCCCTCCCAGGTGTTTTGCTTTACTTTTGAGCGCCACGTGCTCTGTGCTTCATCGTATTTGCTCCCTCCTAATCCTCCCGTGACTTTTAATATTTATTGTTACCTCACATGTCCTTCCCAGGCCTCTATTCTTATTGATCGTATATGGTTGATTGGAATATTTCCTTCTGCATTACGGGGCCCTCCGACACCTTTTTTTAAATAAATTGTGCGTGCATGAATTTCTGTGTCGTATTTATGTTACTCTTGATAGTAAAGTATACTATATATACCAGGGCTGCTCATGTACATGCTACTAGTGGGCCTGCAGAAGTAATTGTGCCACTCACACAAGTAACCCTAAATATAAACGTCAGGCTTGGCACTGCAGTGCCTGAGCACCCTTTCTAAAACTGCCATGTTTTCAAACTGCATCCATTTTGCAGGCCTTACCCGTCCCTTTAAATGGACTGTACTCTGCATCCCTTGCTTAAACTTTGTGGGCGTATTGAGCTGTGAAGACAGGGTGACAGTTGTTTTACTAATAATATATTCACACACCTTTATAGTAATTTATGTCTTTATACTTGAATGTGAGCATGTAAAATGTGTTCTTTACAGCTATAATGCTTTTCTTTTAATGTTTTTTCCCGTTTATCTTCATTTTCCATAGAAATGAATGCCACTAAGTACCAAGAGCTTCTGGATTTTATAAGCTGGTATGTGTATCCTGATGGTTTCAGTAAATTCCAGAAGCATGGATTGCGTAGACTATCTAAAAAATTCTCTGTTGCGGGTAGTATAATTTTTTCAGTATTGGCACATAATTTGAATGTCTAGAGTGATGTTGTTTTATTGGCTGGTGTAATTCTCTCCTATATAGGTGAAAAGGTAATAGGTTGAAGAACAGTATGTGATTATGTCTTTGTGCACACAACATATTTTACAAACTACATTAATGTAAGAAAGGTATTTCTGATGAGCTTTTTGTGTTTGAGAAAGGTTTGTGGTAGGTTGTTAAACTAATGTTTCTTTAAGAAATGTTACTTTTTCAAAACTTTTCAAAATTAATTTGCAGGAAGCATGACGAGTGATAATTCACCAGCACCTATACCATCTTCAGTACCTGTTCCATCTTCATCACATGTTTCATCTTCAGCACCGGTATCAGCTACACGACGTTATCCATCTGCAGCATCTAGTCAATCTATATTCCTGAAAATAGTTTTGAATGTGTAGAAGAAACCAGTAAAAAAACATTTGGAAGCAAAAGTGTGGAGCTTTAAAATATACAACAGTTCTTTTTGGTCACTTAAAACGAACCAATGGATAGTTGATAAAGTTAGTTTCTGCTACATGTAAATTGTGTATACTATGGCTAATAGCGTATAATGTACATGTTGGTTCCTCTTCAGAAGCTCATGTGCTTTCATATATTTTTACAGGTAATCGATGCCTTCCTCTCAAAAATATGTTTCTCAAGACCAAATGTACGTATATTTTCATACCTAATACAGTTACCTAACTTTAAGTAATAATTTCCCATCAATGTGTGTACTGAAATTCTCCGCTTTAAAACCTATGACTGCTTTTCAACCTGAAACCTTTTGTGATTATTTGGTTTTTTATGTACATTAACATTCAGGTTCGACTTTTGCTCAACATATACATTTGTTATTATGTTTTCAGTTTGCAGAATGCTACCTAACTCAGCAGCCAGTTGCCCAGATTTTTACTAATGTGATATTTCTGGGGTATTATTGACTGAAAATTGCAATGGACCTAATGGAGTCATCAGGTTTGACTTTAACATTTCAATGATAAATAAGGTGTCACACTCTAGTGTTGTCCTGAACATTGGATTATTCTGTATTTTGTTTTTTCATAGAAGATCTTTTATAGATAAAGGCATATCATTAAATTTTAACATAGTATAGTAAGATATTGTCATTATAGTTGTGAATTTTCAATAATGTTCGTAGTGAAACCATTTCAATATGTTTGCAACAGTTGTGACTGTCTCTATTCCTGGATCTGAAAACACCTAGACTCATGCATGATATATTGCAAAATAAGTTTTGAAATATTAGCATTGCTGTTATGATGTGCTAATGTGCATCTTTTTTTACATTTAGAGTCTGTTAAAAAGTATTGCGGTGTCTGCATTCAAGATACTTCATCAATTAATATATAAAACTTAATGGTAAGTACCCTCAATGACTGTAGATGCTGAAGATCAAAATTAAGTGATGTAAGTCCTTGGGGTGTTTAGAACACATTAAGTCTCCAGTTCACATTTGTCTGATGCAGGGTGTATGTTAGTATGACTCAGATAACTGAGGCATTTGCAAGGGTCTTTTCAGAGTTACATCCGCCATATTGGTTAGCTGGCTATGCACCCTTCCTAGTTATGGACTCATTACCACTTTTCCACTGAGTGTTGAGAGGTCACTATGTTTACTATGTAAATACATATAAGGTTTTCATTTCAAAAAGCTATTGACCTTTAAACAATACAATGTTAATAACAAGGTATTTTTCACTATCTTCCCAACAGGCCAAATGTTTCGAATGCAGCAGATGGGTCCACCTTGAATGTATCAAACCAAATGTAACATCCTGGTTACCTTTTACTGGTTACAAATGTGCAAAATGTATGTCTTAAAGTAAAGATGTGATCGCATACAAGATGTCTAATTAGATGTTTTGCATACTCCTTCGATCTAGTGTTGTGTCCGGATTATCATAAGAAGTAATGTTGAGACACACTTCCTTCAGCTGTCACGATTTTCATAATCCTTTTAGAGTTGGGCCAGACTTCCTCTAACATTCACACTTAATTTTCTTTTTCAAATCGAGCAACTATTTTGTTAAGGTGTTGAAATATAAGTTTAAATCTTCCTCCTCTTTAAAGGGCAACAAGCAATACCGCTCTTCCACACATTATTGTTCAATGGTAGTCTAAAAAGTAGTGGTAATTCCACTATCACTAAGGTAGACGTCTGACAATAGAATCTATGATATAGTTATACCCCTATTCCATGGTCATAATCCAAAAGGTGTGTTTACAGTCAACAAAAAAAACAATTATGCATATTTTA
This sequence comes from Lissotriton helveticus, assembly GCF_964261635.1. Lineage (NCBI taxonomy): Eukaryota > Metazoa > Chordata > Amphibia > Caudata > Salamandridae > Lissotriton > Lissotriton helveticus. Next base: position 1,460,502,129 of record NC_136065.1, on the reverse strand, counting down.
TGCTGGACAGTATTGCTTCTAAACACACTTTCACTGCTTTCTTCCATCCCTTAAAAAAAGATGTCATGGATTTACATGCATAGTCTTTCAGGTCTGTATATCTCTAATGTAAAACAAACGTTTTTCTTTTCTTTTGTCGCTGACATATATTATCTCATTAGTCACTCCTATGGCAAGCTTTTACAATCTTGAATGCCGAGTGCTGGGTTTTGTGTGAGAGGGTGCCCATGCATAACCATGGTAAGTTTTCTTTGGCTGCATTGAAACATGTAGTGTAACCTGTCAAACACATTGAAATGCTACCCTCCCACTAGTCCTAGAGGCGGATGTAGAATTCAACCGTTCTACATAAAATAGAATTGGATGTCACTAAGTACAAAGTATTCCTGTATTATTAAAGCCCTAATGTGTCCCTTGAAGATTCCAGCGAAGTCCAGACACATACTAACTGAAACACACCAACCATTAGTAACCTGTAAAATTTGCCAAACAACTCTTTCAAGGGGTGATCAATCCAAAAAATACTCCTTTGGCACAGCAAATATAGTGCAACACGTAAACAACTTGCACTCCAACAACTTTGTTTGAGCTGCAACACAGAGATTGGAGGACAACCCACTTGCTGCTGCACCAAGCACATCAACTTCTGCAACAGCATCTTCGGCAAACAGTCCATACTCACATATTGATCTTGATTTTGGTAAACTTAAATATCTATGCATTTATTGCGATGAACAGTCTATCGACCTAATAAACAACAGGAAACAGGAGCATCGCTATCCTCCACATTAGTACTTAGACAGTTATCGAGCTTTTTTGTTGTAACAACTACCCCGACAAAAGGCAGTGGGAAATTTGCACACTTGCTGCCTTTCTTGGCTGGGGTTATCAATTATTGTTAAATTGCATATTCTGATTCAAAGTCAAGGCCGTTTATCGAGCCTTTTTGTTGTAACTACTTCCCCAGCTAAAGGCAGTGGGTAATTTGCACACTTGCAGCCTTTCTTATTTTTTACATTATTCATCTTCCACTCAATCAACACATCATCTGCACGCACATGCACCTACTTGCTGCCTTTCTTGGCTATGGTTATCAACTATTCTATTTCATATTCGTATTCAAAGTGCAGGCCCTTTATCAAGCCTTTTTGTTGTAACAACTACCCCGGCCGAAGGTAGTAAGAAATTTGCACACTTGCTGCCTTTCTTGGCTGGGGTTATCAATTATTCTTGAATTTCATATTCTGATTCAAAATCGATGCCCTTTATTGAGCCTTTTTGTTGTAGCTACTACTATCGCGGCTGAAGGCAGTGGGAAATTTGCACACTTGCTGCCTTTCTTGGCTGGGGTTATCAATTATTCTTCTTGTAATACAAATTCAAAGTGCAGGCCCTTTATTGAGCCTTCTTGGTAACTATTACTCGTGAATGGCAGTGAATAATTTGCAGACTTACTGCCGTTCATGTACAATGAAAAGCTTAACAAAAGTCTACCAATATTAAAAAAGAGTCAGTATGGGCTATGGGTATCAATTCTTCTCTTTGTTATTCTAATTCAAATTACAGGCCCTTTATTGAGCCTTCTTGGTAACTACTAACGGTGAATGGCGGTGGGTAATTTGCACACTTGCAGCCTTTCTTATTTTTTACGTTATTCATCTTCCACTCAATCAACACATCATCTACATGTACACACACCTACTTGCTACCTTTGTTGGCTATGGGTAACAACTATTCCTCTATTTCATATCCATATTCAAAGTGCAAGCCATTTATCAAACCTTTTTGTTGTAGCTACTAACCCGACCGAAAGCAGCGGGAAATTTGCACACTTCCTGCCTTTCTTGGCTGGGGTTATCAATTACTCTTGAATTTCATATTCTGATTCAAACTCATGGCCCTGTATCAAGTCTTTTCCATGTAGATACTACCCCGAAAGAAAGGCAGTGGGAAATGTGCGCACTTGCTGCGTTTCTTCGCAGGGGTTATGAACTATTGTTCAATTTCATATTCCTATTCAAAGTGCAGGCCCTTTATTGAGCCTTTTTGTGGTATCAACTACCCCCGCCGAAGACAGTGAGAAATTTGCACACTTGCTGCCTTTCTTGGTTGGGTTTTTCAATTATTCTTGAATTTCATATTCTGATTCAAACTCATGGCCCTTTATCCAGTCTTTTTGTTGTAGCTACTACCCCGGCCAAACGCAGTGCGAAATTTGCGCACTTGCTCCCTTTCTTGGCAGGGATTATCAATTGTTGTTCACTTTCATATTCTGATTAAAAGTCTAGGCCCTTTATCAACCATTTTTGTTGTAACTACTTCCCCAACTAAAGGCAGTGGGTAATTTACACACTTGCAGCCTTTCTTATTTTTTAATTTATTCATCTTCCACTCAATCAACACATCATCTACATGTACACACACCTACTTGCTGTCTTTCTTGGCTATGGTTATCAACTGTTCTTCTATTTCATATTCATATTCAAAGTGCAGGCCCTTTATCAAGCTTTTTTATTGTAACAACTACCCCAGCCGAAGGCAGTAAGAAATATACATATTTGCTGCCTTTCTTGGCTGAGGTTATCAATTATTCTTGAATTTCATATTGTGATTCAAAGTCAATGCCCTTTATGGAGCCTTTTTGTTGTAGCTACTACCCCGGCCAACGGCAGTGGGAAATGTGCTCACTTGCTGCCTTTCTTGGACGGGGTTATCAATTATTGTTCAATTTCATATTCTGATTCAAACTCATAGCCCTTTATCGAGCCTTTTTGTTGTAACTACTTCCCCGGCTAAAGGCAGTGGGTAATTTGCACACTTGCAGCCTTTCTTATTTTTTACATTATTCACCTTCCACTCAATCAACACATCATCTACACATACACACACCTACTTGCTGCCTTTTTAGACTGGGGTTATCAATTTTTCTTGAATTTCACATTCTGATTCAAAGTCAAGACCCTTTATCGAGCCTTTGTGTTATAGCTACTACCTCGGCCAAACACAACATGACATGGCAGGACTATGAAAAGCATGTAAATCTACAGCACTACATGCCAAAAAGAAATGCTTACTGTGTAAGTGACATTTTCCATCTGTAAGATATAAAATCTGTCAATAGAAAAGAAACATGTTCTCAGTGAAGTAAAATGAGTTTTTGTGATATATTGAAACTATTTTCACAACTTCTTTACTGTTGTTTTTTGTTACAGTTTTTTTTGCTCCTCACGTTCAATATTTTAAGCTACACTGCAACTATTTTCACAGCTTCATTACTGTAATATCGAGGTTTGTGGTGCTCACATAAAATATTTTGTGATAGCTTGAAACTATTTTTAAAACTTGTTTACTATAATATCAGTCTTTCAACTGCTTTCATAAAACATTTTTGGATACATTGAAACTATTCTAAACAAATATTTACTGTAATATCAGTGTTTGAGGTGGTAACAGAAAATAAATGTGATACATTGTGCTGTGTGGCTCACTACAATATTAAAACAGAAGTGTGATAGTGTTTGCTGGAAGTGTAAAGATACAGACTGGGGTATTGAAGGTATAAAAGACAAGTTTGACAATGCATGGAAGAGTGCATACATAGTCTATAGGGGTTTGAAGCACTCCATGCCCTAAGGCCCACTTTGCATCATGAGTACTTCAGTACTAGCTGAATGATTACAATTCTACAAGAAGAGTGTCTCAAACCATTTTTATTATATAATAATAAATGTATGCTTGTAACATCTCATAATTTGATAGAGCTTCCAAAATAATTTCATCATGTATTTCATTTTCCTGATTTTATCAATTTCAAAAGTCATATGATCATACTCGATGTCATCTAATGCTTCCACAAAATCAGCATCCAAGATTTTGTCTAGGAAATCACAACTGATATCTGCAGTATACATTTCTTCCTCTTCATTCTTGCTACTTACAAAAAAGTATGTTCAGCTCTTCTATGACACTGTTACTAATTTCGAAACCGTCTTCCAAATTGTTTTGTTGATTTTCCATACTGTATTTCTTATGTTGTAGGTCCTTGTACAAAAACATAAACACTTCATTTTATCCTTACTTTAATATCAGCATATGTGGTGATTCTCATAAAATAAATTAAATATTTATCTTGGAAATGAAGCAACAATATTTTGCACTTGAGTGTATAATATTTTGAAAACATTTGAAAAATAAATATAATAAATACAGTGTCACTATGCAATGTGTCAAGTGCTTTATTTAGGATATACAGGAATATGTTACCTTTGATTGTAATGACATACAAACCAAAAGAAGATAGAACACTGCAACTAAAGCACATTACATAATGCTACAAAGCATGTCATTGGAATGTTGGGTATTAGGATAACATACACAACTCACATATAAAATGATTTCAGAAACTTGTTACTTCTTCGATGATAAGGATTAGTAATGTCTTTCCAAGAAGATTCGAATATTTAAAAGTGCACAGTAGGAGGTGAAGAACAGAGGTAAGAGGTTCTTTATCAGGATGCAAGAATGGATGAAAAGGGTGGGCCAAGTCCTGCATGTACAATGGCCAGTGGAGACGTTTTGAGAGCGGGTACACTCAAGGTATTCTATAATGAGCAATAAGTGCTGACGAAACCACCACACAGAATGGGCAAGAACAGATAAAATGATGGATTGTATGTTCTTGGGCTATGATGAGAATGCACTGTAGGAGGACCACGGTCATGTGCAAAGATTAAATACTTAACACATAGCAAACGAGGTGGCAACAAGAGCCAGGAGGGTCCAAAAGTGGTAGAGGCTGGGTTTCTTAACCCGTGTCCTACCTACTGTGTTGCAAACTTAAAACAGTGACGACAGGAGAGCCTTACTTTGACTTCCCCATTACGTTCTCAATTAGGGTGGAGGGAGGGAAAGGAAAGGAGTAAACTACATGTCTACAGATGTACTGCTATGTTCAGAACACTGGATCAAGCACTGAATAAACAAAGTCAGATACAAAAGAAGATACACAAAACAGGGCTGCACAAAAGATACGCAAAGGAAAGCTACAAAATAAGACGGTGAATCTTGAACACAAACTGGTAAGTCAGCAAAAGAACAAAAAGGCTAAGAACACTGCAAAGGACGCTACGCTGTGGAACTCATTGTCAGGTCCATGAAACTGTGCGGGCAGCTGGTAGGAGCCTACACAGGACGATGGCAGGACGAGGCCCCTGGAGAAGCTTGGGGGAGTGGCGGTTCCCGGGGCTACGAGGGGGGCCGTGAGTCCCCCCCGCACACTTCAAAATAAAACCTCTGGGGTGGCGTTCCACGGAGCTCAGAGGGCCTTACACGCCCACCATTATAGAAAAAATTGCCCCCGGGGGCTAATTAAGAATAAAACGGACTTCTAGTTTTCTTCCCTTTGCCACCCCGTACGCGTACCATACGCGTACCCCGCGATTTTGTATTTTTGTGGGTCCCCCTGAGCAGGCCTAGAGGGTCAGGATGTGTCTACACTGCCCCCTTTCCTTACTTTTCAACTTTGTTTTACTGTTTTCTTGTGACTCGGTTCTACCGAGGCAAAAGATGGCTGCCAACACTTCCTGGTTTGGAGTGTTGACAGACAGTTGACATCCAATCTGCATGCAGCTCGTGCTCGTAATTGTACGGATTTCCGTACGCGAGCAGTACTTCGTCTATAGATATCACTATGATTTTACTTTAGATTTTCTCAGGAACTACTGAACGGATTTATAACATTTACCAAAAAGCTCAATCTGCTAACCGAACTCTACCTCTCTGCCAAATTTGGTGTAATTCCGTTCAGCCGTTTGGGCTAAAGCACTGGCTAAAGGTCCCTATGAAAAATTGCATGGAGAATACACATTTTGGGACCCCCCTTTTTTCTCGTCCCCCACTTGACGACTCACCCTCAAACTTTCAAGGAAGGAGTGGAGCGGAGCAGGCCATTGTCTTGGAGAAATTCGCAAAGATTCGTCGACCAGCGCCAAAGTTATTCCAAATAGAATGTTGTGGATTTCCTGTGGAAAGTAGGTCCTAAATATATATATTAATATATATATATATATATATATTACCTACTGGCGGTCGCCAGTAGGTAGTTATAGTTAGGACCTACTATCCATAGGAATTCCGCAACATTCTATTTGGAATAACTTTGGCGCAGGTTGACAAATCTGCGTGAAATTTTCCAAACTTTTGGCCAGCTCCGGTTTGCACTTATCCTGAAAGATTCATGCTGATTCATCAAGCGGGGGGCGAGAAAAAAGGGGGTTCCTAAAACGCGTTTTCCCCATGCAATTTCCCATAGGACCTATAGCTGCAGCTACAGCCCGAACTGCTGAACGGAATTACACCAAAGTTGGCAAAGAGGTAGTCCTTAGTTCAGACACAGGCCTTATGCTCATTTAGTGTAAATTCGTTCAGTAGTTCCTGAGAAAATGACAGTTAAAAGTACATATATATCTTTTGCGCGGAGGGTCTGCGTACCCTACGCGAAGCCTGCACGCACCCTGCCGTGCACGAGCTGCTTTTTAGTTGGATGTCAACACTCCAAATCGGGAAGTGTTGGCAGCCATCTTGTGCCTCGGTAAAACTGAGGCACAAGAAACCAAACAGAAAACGCGAAAAACGCAGAAAGGTCCCACAGGGCCAAAAAAAACACATTTTTTTTTAAAAAATCGCGGGATGCGCGTAGGATCCGCAAATCCTAGCGATAAAAAAAAGAAACGCGGTCTCCCGCTTTAAATATGTTAATTTGCCCCCGAGGGGCCAAATCCCGGGGGCATTACTGAAAAAATAGTGAGGGGGGGCACCCACACTGCCCCGGGGACCGCCACCCCCCTGGGCTCTAATTTAATATATGCGGAGGGCTCTCCGGCCCCCCTAGCCCTGGGGAATGCCACCCCCGGGGCTTTAAAATATTAACTGGGGGGGCTCTGAGGCCCCCCAGCCCCGGGGACGCCACCCCCAGGGCTTGATTTTAATGTATGAGGGGGCTCATGGGCCCCCCCACAGCCCCGGGGACCGCCACCCCCGGGGATCTTTGGAAAAGGGTGGGGGGGCACTCAGGTCACCAGCCCCGTGCACCACCACCCCCGGGGCAGTGTGGGGGACAGAGCCCCCCGCAGCCCCAGGGACCACCACCCCTGCGGCTTCAAACAAATGGGTGGGGGGGCTCTTAGGCCCCCCAGCCCCGGGGACCGCCACCCCCGGGGCTTAAGAAAATTGGGTGGGGGGCTCTGAGGTCCTCCCAGCCCCGAGGACTGCCACCCACGGGGCTTCTCAAAAATGTGGGAGGGGGTCGCACAGCCCACCTCCTGACGCCGTCGATGGCCCTGGGCACCACCACCCCCAGGGCCAGCTCCTGCATTGTCCCGGGGTGCCCACCCCGGGACACTGCTGTTTGCAATGGCAGGGCGGGAGCCTCGCGTCTCCCACTCTGTCAATGCAAACTGCTTTCCTATTTGGAAGAGAGAGCAGGGAATCTGCTCTCTCTTCAAAAAAGGAAAGCAGATTGCTTTTCCATATGGGGAGCAGCATGTTAGCTCCTCCCCATATGAAAAAGCAATGCCGGCTCCCGCAGGATGCGGGGAGCCGCCTGGGACTGTGGGGGATTGGGGACCCCCCCATGGTCCCCAACAGAGTGGGCCAGCCCCAGGTGATGGGGTCCCCGGGGCTATTAGTGGCCCAGGAGGGGAGCCACGCAGCCCCCCTCACCAATTAAAAAAAAAAAAATGCCGGCCCTGGGGGATGTGGTCCCCGGGGCCAAAAGTGGCCACAGGAGGGGGGGCAAGGGAGTCCGTCTCATAATAATTTTTTTTTTTTTAAAAAGGCCCATGCCCTGGGGATGGGGTCCGCGGGGCAGACTATTGACGCAGGAGGGGGGTCACAGGGCCCCCTTCCAAATTAAAAAGAAAAAAAATTAGGGGCCAGGGCCAAAAATCTATTAAAAGAAGGGGGGCTGTGTTAAAAAAATATTTTGAAAAAAGGGATAGCAGCCGGAGACCACGCGTCCTTATTGCACCACTCTGCAAACACCTGTTATCAGGATAGAACCCAGTGTGGCATCTTTTAGCCCATCGCTGACCCTGAAAAGTAATTTTAAGCATACTTACCAGTAACTTGTATTTCCTTCCATTGGAATGCCTTGTGTGGTTTTCAGCAGAAAAGTTTCTAAGTGTTGATTTTTGAAATGTACAAATATTCCTGCAAAATCAGCCGAACTACGAATTCCAATTTACTCACGTGTTATCAGAAGAGAACCCAGTGCTGCATCTTTTAGCCCAGCACTCACCCTGAAAAGTAATTCTAAGCGTACTTACCAGTAACTTGTATTTCCTTCCATAGGAATCCATTGTGTGGTTTTCAGCAGAAAAGTTTCTAAGTATTGATTTTTGAAACGTACAAATATTCCTCTAAAATCAGCTGAACTACGAATTCTGATTTAGTAACCTGTTATCGGGAGAGAGAACCCAGTGCGGCATCTTTTAGCCCAGCACTGACGCTGAAAAGTAATTCTAAGCGTACCTTTATGTAACTTGTATTTCCTTCCTTAGGAATCCATTGTGTGGTTTTCAGCAGAAAAGCGTCTAAGTGTTGATTTTAGAAAGGTACAAATATTCCTGTAAAATCAGCCAAACTACAAATTTCGATTTATTCACCTGTTATCAGGAGAGAACCCAGTGCTGCATCTTTTAGTGCAGCACTGTCCCTGAAAAGTAATTCTGTGCGTCCTTACCAGTAACTTGCATTCCCTTCCATAGGAATCCATTGTGTGGTTTTCAGCAGAAAAGTTTCTAAGTATTGATTTTTGAAACGTACAAATATTCCTCTAAAATCAGCTGAACTACGAATTCTGATTTAGTCACCTGTTATCGGGAGAGAGAACCCAGTGCGGCATCTTTTAGCCCAGCACTGACGCTGAAAAGTAATTCTAAGCGTACCTTTATGTAACTTGCATTTCCTTCCATATGAATCCATTGTGTGGTTTTCAGCAGAAAAGTTTTTAAGTGTTGATTTTTAAAACGTACAAATATTCCTGTAAAATCAGCCCAACTACGAATTCTGATTTACTCACCTGTTATCAGGAGAGACCTCAGTGCTGCATCTTTGAGCCCAGTACTGATCATGAAAATTATTCTAACCGTACTTACCAGTTACTTGAATTTCCTTCCATAGGCGAACATTGACTGGTTTCACTTGGAAATTCTTCTACGTGTGGAATTTTTGAACTTTAAAAAATTCCTATAAAATCAGCAGAACCACAAATTTTGATTTACTCACCTGTTATCAGGAGTGACCTCAGTGCTGCTTCTTTGAGCCCAGTACTGATCCTGAAAAGTAATTTTTTTTTGTCAAAGGTATGTTTATTGAGCATTTGTAAACAGAGGAAAAAGAAAACATGCGACAGTCCCGCATAACTTCCCACGCAGGGGGCACATATTTAGACCGGCGGCTGAGATGTCATAAGATCAACGAAGTGCATGCAGCCATATCTAAGGAGGCACAAATCAAAGGGAAGTAATGGCGGCACAGGCCCAAGGTGAGATCAGTCCATAAAGAGTCAGGGCCAGGGGCCAGAATAGGTGCCATTGCATATTCGAAGTGATGAAAGCGGCCAGCCCAGTCTCATGTGTGTCCATCTCACCACCTCCTCCATGTGTCAGGCGTCACAAGAACTTGATCGAACTACCCATATCCCACCCCCACCCCACTTCCCCCTCCCAGTGGTGGTAGCTAAAACACATACACGTCATCAGAGGTCTTCTCACACTTGAAATAGATGAAGGGCTCTCACCGTAGGAGGGCAAACCGCTGACGGTAGGCCGGAAGAGAGAAAGCGAACCAGAGGTCCCCAACGGAATGCAAAGTTCCGAAAATCATTAAGGAAGATATCAGTCATACGCTCCATGCATAACAACTTCCACAATCTCGCATTACACAGGGAAATCACTGGGGCCCCCCTGGTCTTCCAGGCCGCTGCTAGGGTCAGTTTGGCCGCGCCAACACAAAGCCAAAGGATCTTTTTGTCAGCTCTGGTTTGGTGCTCCAATGCAGGATTCCGAAGGCCCAGTAAAATATGAGCCATAGAGTCCGCAATCGGGTAGCCCAAAATCTCCTTTATGTGGGACAGAATTTCTTCCCAATAGGGACGTATGACAGGGCAATCCCACCGTATGTGCTTGAAATCTCCCAGAAAGCCACAGCCCCTCCAGCATTGATCCGAGGAGCCCGGGAAAATCCGGCTCAGTTTAGCTGGGTATAAGTACCAGTCCGAAGTTCCAAGGAGTGGTTATGTTTAGCTATGTCATGCCACAGATGGGACCATTCTTCGTCTGAGATACTTCTATCAAGGAGATCTTCCCAAAGGGCCATGTAGCGCGGTCTAGGGGAAATGGCCGTGGACAGCAAAAGGCCATATAGGAAGGAAATGGTGCCCTGCATGGTGGTTGTCTTAGTGAGGAAGGATTCAAATGGGGTAAGCGGCCTAGTGGCCGCGTCTCTGACCGAAGTGGACAATGCCCAATGAAGTAACTGGACATACAACTCGCATACAGTTATCAAAAGTGAGCGGGGCGTAGCCATGGAATAAGTGCGTGAGAGCTAGGCAGCCCCCCTCCTGCCAGGCATCAAAGGGACCCTCGCACTCAGCAGGGGAACAGGAGGATTAAAGTGTATAGTCCATCGCTCATCACCAGAGATCCAATCCCATACCTTCAAAGTAGTGCTGGTGGGAGTACTAATATATGCGTTCAGGGGCCTATCGCGTCTGGGCTTCCATATCAAGTCCCAGATCGTTCTCCCCGCGACACTCCTGTCCATGTGCAATCAGTGCTTTTCGGAAGTGGGCTGACACCACTCCACTACCACCCGCAATTGTGCCACTTTGTAGTATAAATGCAAGTCGGGAAGGCCCACCCTTCCCTCCTTTCTCGGACGTCGGAGAACGTTAAAGGAAAAGCGAGCACGACCCCCCTGCCAAATGAAACTAAGCATCAATGTTTTGACACGGCGGAAGAAGTCCCTCTCAAGCGTAATGGGAAGCGCCTGGAAGAGGTATAGGAACGTTGGGAGAAGGGTCATTTTGAGAGCGTGGATTCTTCCCAACCAAGAGATAAATAGCGGCCACCAGCGTGCTAGGTCACTCCGCATCTTCTCCAATAGTGGAGGAAAATTGGCAGAGTAGAGTTTTCCAATTGATGGGGTCAGGTGTATCCCCAGGTACAATAGGGACGAGCGGGACCACGGCAAGGGCGCGAGCGATCGAACGTGATCCGTCGCGGCTGCGGAAAGTGTGAGATTAAGAATGTAGGATTTAGCATGGTTGATTTTGAAGCCTGCCACATCCTCAAAGCGCAGCAGGGCGGACTGGACGTGGGGGAGGGAGCGTGCGGGGTCCGAAAGGGAGAGCAGGATGTCATCGGCGAACAGGGTGATCTTGTGGTGTTCCTCAGAGAAAGGCAGTCCCTGAATATCCTCGTTCTCTCTCACTGCAAGGGCCACAGGCTCGATACTCAGGGCAAACAGCAGGGGTGAAAGGGGGCAGCCCTGTCTAGTACCTGGCGAATGCGGGAAAGACGCCGAGAGATGCCCATTAATCGCCACTCTGGAATGGGGAGTCAAGGCCCGAAACAGAAAGTTCCAGTCCACCCGGTCAAAGGCCTTCTCAGCGTCAAGGTCCACCAGAACCGCCGGGATCCTGAATTTGTTGGCTTTTTCGATAAGATGGATTATTTTTCTGGTGTTATCGTGAGTTTGGCGCCCTTTAATGAACCCTGACTGATCCGGGTGGATGAGGACCGGCATCAGGTCCTGTAGCCTGGTAGCGAGAATGGAGGAGTATAACTTGGCATCCCCATTAAGTAAGGCGATTGGTCTATATGCAGAGCATTTAGAGGGGTCTTTCCCTGGCTTGGGGATGACCGATATGATAGCCTCCGCCATGGAGCCCGAGGTCACGCCAGTCTCCGCCATGGTGTTAAAGAGCTGCACCAAAAAATCAACCACCTCAGAGGCGAAGGTCTGGTAAAAAAGAGCCGTAAAGCCATCTGCTCCGGGGGCCTTGTGGGGCTTCAGCGCCTTGATCGCAGACAGGACCTCATCCCTGGTGAAGGGAGCAGTGAGCAGCTCGTTCCATTCCTCCGAGACTCGAGGGAGGGGGAGCTCAGCTAGATAATCAATCTGCTTCTCAGGGTCAAGGGTATCGCCCGAGTATAATGCAGTGCAAAGAGGTTCGCTTTGGCCTCGTCACTGTGTACCAAGGTCCCTGCCCCATCGCAGATCCCTCCGATATATTCCCTCTCCCTCTTGTCTCGAAGTTGTCGGGCCAGGTGCTTACCTACCTTGTTCCCCTGGGAGTAGGAAAGGCTACGCAGTTTAAGTAGGGTAAATTCTGCTCTATTGTTGTAATGGGCTCTGAGCTTACCCCGGACAGCCGCCAGCGTGTCTGGAGGAGTTTTGTTTGTGTGCCAACTCAAGAGCGGAGAGTTCCCTTTCCAGCTCCTCTCGCTCCGTCCGTCTCAATTTGTTAAGGGCAGCATTGAGTGCTAAACAACTGCCCGTATCGTTGCTTTAAAGGCGTACCATTGAATAAAGATAGAGGAATCATTCTCGTGGTTATGTTCAAAATAATCACGAATATCCTGTCGTAGCGCCTTACAGGATGAATCATCCCGGATCAGGGAGGCCGGAAAGTACCATTTGCGGCGGACAGTTCCGCCCGCCGCCCAGTGTAAGCAAAGTGTAAGCAAACTGTGGTCCGAGACAGATAAGGGGAATATTCTGGCGTTGCGCAGGGACCCCCGAAGGGATTGACTAATGAAAATGTGATCCAAGCGGGAATAAGAGTGATGTACGTGGGAGAAGAAGGTAAAGTCCCTAGTCTGGGGGTGAAGAAAGCGCCAGCCGTCCACAAGACCCAAGTCTCCCAATCGCTGCTGCGTTTCGACGGAGAAGAGGCCCGTATCGGATCTCTGGTGATGAGAGCTGTCCAGTTCCCTATTCCACACTAGGTTAAAATCCCCCATTATGATCAGGGTCCCTTCAACGAAGTCCTCAACCCTCTGCAGTAGATCTTGAATGAACGCATTTTGGCTTACATTGGGGGCATACAGTACTAAAAAAGTGCTTAGCTTGCCGAGGAGCATACCTTTAACCATAAGCCAACGTCCCTCCTTGTCGCTGCTCACACCCAGGGCTGGAAGTGAAGGGTCGAGTGGAAGAGAAGGGCTACCCCTCTGTGTTTCGTGGGGGCAAAGGATCGGTAAATAAGGGGAAATTGTTTATGCTTAAAGCGGGTGTCATCCCTACGCGCCAAGTGGATCTCCTGGTGGCCCACCACATCTAACTGGTGGTCAAGGATATATTTCCACACCTTTTGGCGTTTCTGAGGGGAGTTTAAACCCTTCACATTCCAGGTACCTAAGGTGAGAGGCATAATAGATGATGAACCCCCCCCCTGCTCCGCGCTCACAGTCATTTTAGCAGGTCTCCCTTGTTCCAACCAGCCCCAGTGTCCATTCACACGCTCCCCACCACAAGTGTAAGTAGTGGACAGAGGCCCTGGAGCACATCCACATAACACCCAGCACCGCCCAGAACCTCCTCTCCCCCTTGTCTCCAAGCCTCCAAGTACAGTGCATCGAACCTCTTCCAACCACCACAAGTTCCGAATACGAGGCATTCTGCTACCACCACTACCCACCCCCCCATTCCCCCTATCTCACCAGAAACCCCTCCCCCCCACCCTTAGAAGGAAAACAACGACAAGAAAAAGCCAGAAAACAAAAACATTGCAAGACCCCAAAAGGGGGATCCCCCAACAATGACCGCAAGGGTCTGGGCGGTGGGCCAGGAAGTGTACACCCATAACACAGTTCTGGGGAGATGCACCAAGGAGTTCAGAGATCAAACGTAGTACCTGATGGGAACGTGTCCCTCCGGCGTCCGCGTAGCTCCCTCCCGAGGCATCATGCAGCCGATGAACTGTCTGTTCGGGCCGCTTCAGTCACTAGTGCAACCGAGGCAACCGCCGTCCCTCTCTCATGCAGGCGAGTCGACAGATCCGGTCCCTCCACTGCAGCAGGCCTGCCCACTCTCCTCCAGGCCGGGGAGCGTGAGCGATGTCTCGCCGGGGAACCCCCCCTCGGGGGCGCAGAGGTGTCATCCAGGCCAAGAAGCTCCCTGGCCGCCGAAAGTGATCTGATCTGAACGAGCCTGTTTTGCCATCGAAAAATGAGGCCGGAAGGGATGACCCCAGGAGTAGGCCACATTCCGCTCCCACAAGAACGCCGTCACGGGACGAAAGTCTCTCCGTTTCTGCAGGGTCGAGGCAGCCAGATCTTGAAAAAGCTGAGGGCGGTGATCCCGAAATTGCAGGGGGTTAATTCCTCGTGCTTTCCTCAATATGCGCTCCTTCAGCTGGAATTCATGGACACAGACTAATATATCAGGGGGTGGCGCTCTCTGGCCCCGCGGCAGGCCCACCTGGTGGACCCTATCGATACGAATTTCCTTGAGGTCATCGTCCGCCAAGATCTGTAGGAAGAGGGCTTCCACATAGCCTCGCAAGTCTCCCCCCTCACCTTCCCAGGGCACCGCACGTATCCTGATGTTATTCCGGCGAGATCTATTTTCGAGATCCTCGGCATGGGCCTGCAGGTCCAAATTCTGCTCCGATAGCCAAAGTACCTCCTGTTGGAGCTGGTGGACGTCCTCCGCGAGCCCCAAGTCGTGCTCTTCAAGTGTCGCCACTCTCTCTCCGATGTTGTCCACATCTCTCCTTACCTCTCGTAAGTCCGAGGCCAGCTGGGAGCGGAGCTCCGAGATGTCATCCTTAATGGCCGTAAAGAGTTCGACCATGAAGGCCATGGTGGCGGGCGCCACATCATCTCCACGTGGGGGCGATTTGCTGGTTCCAGGGGACGGGGCCTGCGATGAGCCTTTCGAAGTGCCCTCTTTGCCCGGCTTGTCTTTACGTGGTCTGGTCGACATAGCTCTAAGGCAGAAGTTGTCCAGTTTAGGGAAGGCAGTCCGACGTCACTTCGCACAACTGAGTCCAAGAGCGCAAGGCCAGTGAGTGCAGACAAGCCGTCGTGACGATGCTCGTATCCTTAGCAGACCCGCCGCGGGGTACCCTGTGGTTGGTATCCTCAGTGGTGTGCTCTGTGCCAGGGACCAGAGGCCACAGCTGGTAGGTGGCAGACACTGGTCGTCGTTAACTCCCACTGCAAGCCCCGCCGATAGCGACTACGTCGTAGACCCTCGGGGAATCCCCCAGCTAGGCTTCAGGCCGATCTCAGCCGCTTACACTGCCGCCCCTCCTCCATGCAGCCAGCAGCAGGGCCCGGAGAGCAGATACAGGTAGGCGCCGAGGTAAAGACTCACCCCAGATTCTGGTCGCTCTGCGTCATGGGCAAGGGACCGGCCACCACCGATCCCGGCGGCGCCAGGCAGGAAGGCTCCCGTGGGGTTCCCCGCCAACCAGCGAGCTCCGCTACACCTCCTCAGACTGGGCCCGGTGGCACACGTGGTCGGATCCCCTCCGATTCTAGCAGGGTCCCCAGGCAGCTCCCGATGCTTTCCCCCGCTGCAGGACCAGGGGCTGTGGGCCAGGGGCCGTAATTGCCGCACTCACGGCCGGACCTGGGGATGCGGAGGGCCTGCAAGGCACAGTAGGCCCCCTAGTCTGGCTAGGCCCAAAAGCAGCGGCCTCAGGTAGCGGCTTCAGCCGCAGGAAGCAGCCGATCCCCGGGCCCCGCCCCTCGATCAAGTCCTCACGGCCCCAGGACAGGCCGCTGTCGGGTCCGCTTCGCGGTCAGGGGGATCCAAGCGTAGTAGGCGCAGTCCCCAGCAGAGCGTCCACAGCGCCACAGCCCACCCGGGGCAGAACCGGCAGACAGGCCCAGGCAACAGCGGCCGCTGGAAGAGGCCTCCTCCCGCTCCTCCGCAAGTCACTCGGTTGTCCGTTTTGGGAGGTCGGAATGTCTCACCCCTCGTCCCTGCCGAGCCACGGGCCCCGGCAGGCGCAAATTCGACTGCAAATTCGGCCACAGGAGACAGCTCTAAAATGCTAGGTAAGTCGTGGTGCCGGAGGGACACAGAGACACTTCTCACTCCGTCGCCATCCTGACCACGCCCCCCCCTGAAAAGTAATTTTAACCGTACTTACCAGTAACTTGTATTTCCTTCCATAGGAATCCATTGTGTGGTTTCACCAGAAAAGTTTCTAAGTGTCTATTTTCACAAACTAAAAATATTTGTTAAAAATTGCCTGTATGACTTAAACACATTCTTTCGACTGTTTACAGGAGATGCACCCGTGCTGGAACCAGGAACTACTTTTGAGTAAGAAAAAGTAACACTACTTACCTGATAAGTACATTTCCTCCCATAGGATAACATTGGTGATTCTATGTGAAAACGTTTCTGTGTCATCTTTTAAAATACAATAAAATTCCTTAAAAATCACTACTGTAACCAAAATGCTTTTACTCAACTGTTTACAGGTGATGTCTCAGGACTGAATTTAGGATCCAGTCCTGTGGTTAGAAAAGTAATCCAAAAAGTAATTCATTACATTTAACTAGAAATTCACAATGACCTCAATGTTGCATTGTGTTTCAAATTGAGTTGCCAATTGCATCAACTGCAACTACTGTACTTAAAAGTCTATTGCCTAGTTGCAAAGTATTTAAACTAAAGTAATTCATTCTGAGAAAGTATATTTTGTAATGTAATGTATAATGTAATTTTAATGTAATTTAAAAAATAAAATATCTACAAATAAACTGTTTAAAAATGTTTTGAAAATCAGTATACAACAAATAAAAATAACAATAAATACATTTAAAAATTGTCATTTACAAAACCTTCGAAGTTTATTGAAAAAAACATAGGTTTCAGACATGTTATAGTTAGGAATTAGCATTTAAAAAACCTTTGCAATTCACTGAAAAAACCATAGGTTTGAGGCCTGTTATAGTTAGGAATTGGCATTTAAAAAACCGTAGAAATTCAATGAAAAAAACATAGGTTTCAGACATGTTATAGTTAGGAATTAGTTGTTAAAAAGCCTTGGAAATTCACTGAAAAAGCATAGGTTTTAAGGGTGTTATAGTTAGTTGGACATTTCACTCGTACAAAACCATTGAAATTCCCACTGTTGATGATGTTACATATTACGTCATTCATGACATGGTCAGTAACAACACTGATGACATCACTGATGACATCTCAAATTACATCACTGATAACATCATCCACGTGACAATCTGATACATCTTATCATCCACTAGTATAACCTTTCAACACTCATTATAAAATATGGAGTACCATATTTAAAACCATTGACACACCAATACAAGTTTCTAAAAACCCACTCAGTGATTCCTACATCTACACACACATCAATAGAACACTATTAAATATCCTTATACACCTACATCGACATTACACACTAGCACACATCCTATTCACTTATACAGTCATCCTACTCACTTATGCAAACAATTGATCATACTTACATTTACTATGCTACACATCTACACAAACACCACTTTATTTAGTCATATAGATAGTAACTCATACTTTGGGGTCCATTAGGATGATGGGCGGACTTTGTCCGCCCGTCATCCTAGCGGGGATTGGGACCGCCCGCCATAAGGGTGGGTGTCCCGTGGGGGGCATTAGGATGTGCCCGCAACAGTGGGGGCACATCCTGCATTTCTAGCCACAATGCTAGAAATGCATTTCAACATTTGCATAAACAAAGCGGCATGCACCGCGCGGTGCATGCCGCTTTGTTTATGCAAATGTCGGGGGTACCACAGGCACCCCCCGTGTTCAGCCCCCACCCCTCCTTCACTCTGGGGGCCCGCAGGGGCCCCCAGAGTGAAGACCGCATGCCTTTACGTAGTGGCATTGCCGCCACGGAAATGCATCACTGACAGCCCATACAAATATGGCTGGCGGTGTCTATGAGACACCGCCACCATGTTAAACATTCTCCGCCCCGGCCGCAAGGCGACCGGGGCGGAAAAGCGGCGGACGGTCTTTCCGTCCGCCACAGTCCCCCCCGCCATACTAATATGGCGGGGGGGAATTCGGGAATAGATGTCGGGCGGATTGCCTCTGCCAGGCCGGAGGTGTCTACCGCCAGCCTGTCGGAGGCAATCCGCCCGACATTGTAATGGGCCCCTCAGTGTGTTATAAAATCACCATTACAACTATACAGTTATCCATATGTCACTCATACAATCACTGAGTCTTAGGTATACTTATTTATATACAACAACTGTCACATACACTGCCTTTTATATTTCTAGTTTGTTGAACATGTATCAATGAAAAATATATTTACTCCTCACCACACCCATAAAGAGATTCACTCACCCAAACAACTCTTTCCACATACAGTCTTACCCTCATAGACGTACTAAATCAACTATTTACACATCTTTGGACAGTCACACACCTCCCACCCAACCACACACACATTCATTCACTATCCCATACAAATACTCACTTAACTAATTAATAACTAATATAGACTTTCACATAGCTAGTAACCAACGTATGCAGTAGTTTACAAAACAAGAGATAGAGTGATACAGGTATTCACACAGTTTAATCACTATCCCATATATTTAGTGAGACACTTTAAATGTGTCACTTAGACAGTCAATCACATTGCTACTAAATTCTCCATTCAGACACGTATACATCCACTCAGTCTTCAAGGCAGATTGCTATATATATAATACTTATTTAAATATCGAAGCAAACCACATTCACTGGATGATGTCATCAGTGATGCCATTTCAAATGTCATCAGTGATGTCATCAGTGATGTCGCTGACCATGACATGAATGATGTAATATGTGACATCATCAGCAGTGGATTGCGGGCGGGCGAGTTATAGTTAGTATAACTAACTATAACGTGGGAATTTCAATGGTTTTGTACAATTGAAATGTCCAACTAACTACAACACCCCTAAAACCTATGTTTTTTCAGTGACTATATATATATTCACTGAAAAAACCATAGGTTTCACACCAGTTATAGTTAGTTGAACATTTTACTCCTACAAAACCATTGAAATTCCCACGTTATAGTTAGTTGGACTCACTATAACTCGCGCGCCTGCAATCCACTGCTGATGATGTCACATATTACATCATTCATGACATGGTCAGTGACATCACTGATGACATGGTCAGTGACATCACTGATGACATCACTGATGATATCTCAAATGACATCACTGATTACATCACTGATGACATCATGACATCATCCAGTGAATGTGTGTTTCTGAAAAGTAAAAATATGTTTTATATATTGAAGAATGAGTGGATGTATGAGTGTCTGGATGAAGGATATAGTAGGTGCGTGACTGACTGTATGAGTGAGTGATTAAATGTGTCTTATTGAATGCATTGGTTAGTAACTAAACTGTCTGAATGTGTGCATCCGTATGTCTGTTGTTGTGTAAGCTGCTGCATATGTTGATCAGTAGCTATATAAGTGGTTATATGGGTTATTGATTGGTTGCCCAAATATTTGTATGTGAGGGTGAGTGTGTGTGTGGGTGGCTGGGAGGTGTGTGACTCTGTGCATATATGTGTGAGCAGTTGATTCACTTGGTATATGGGTTCAAGAGTGCATGTGGAAAGAGCTGTATGGGTGGTTGACTGTGTGCATGGGTGTGTTGGTGAGTGAATGGCTATCTCAATGCTCCATGTCCAAGTAAGTACATATGTAAAACACAGTGCATGTGAGGGTTGGCATATATAAATGACTATACATGAGAGCCTGTGATTGCATAAGTGACTGTATTGATCAATGTGTACGTGTATCAGTTATTGTAAAAGAGAGTAAGTATGTGTTAGTATATTTTTGAATAAGTAAAGTTTAGTGTGTAAAACTGTGTAGTTGAGGAAATGGGAGTGTGATTGATTCTTTGCATAACTGACTAGGTATGTGAGTAACTCTGTGGATGAGTGTCAGCGTGTGAGTGTCTGTATAGGTGTATGAGTGGATACGATAGTGTTCTATTGATGAGTGACTGTATGTATGAGTGATTGAATGTGTGAATGAGTAGATGTGTGTGTAGACCTAGAAATCAGTGAGTGCGTATGTAGTTACTGGTATTGGTGTGTCAATAATTTCAGGAATGGTAGTTTGTATTTAACACTGGGTGTATTAAAGGTTAGATTAGAGTGTGAGGAGGTGCATCGTATTATCACATGGATGATGTCATCAGTGATGTCATGAGTGATGTCATTTGAGATGTCATCAGTGATGTCATGAGTGATGTCATTTGAGATGTCATCAGGGATGTCATCAGTGATGTCACTGACCATGTCATGAATGATGTTATATGTGACATCATCAGCAGTGGATTGCAGGCGCGCGAGTTATAGTGAGTCCAACTAACTATAACGTGGGAATTTCAATGGTTTTGTAAAATGTTCACCTAACTATAACTGGTGTGAAACTTATGGTTTTTTCAGTGAATTTCAAAGGTTTTTTAAATTCTAATTCCTAACTATAACAAATGTGAAACTTATGGTTTTTTCAGTGAATTTCAAAGGTTTTTTAAATGCTAATTCCTAACTATAACGAGTGTGAAACCTATGTTTTTTTCAGTGAATTTCAAAGGTTTTTTAAATGCTAATTCCTAACTATAACGTTTGTGAAACCTATGGTTTTTTCAGTGAATTTCATAGTTTTTTTAAAAGCTAATTCCTTTGTATATCGACTTTGTAACCTACGATTTTTTTTTTATTAGCAGTTTTTTTAAACTATTAATTATATTTAAAAACAATATATATATATTTGTTCAATGTATATATAATTTTTTATCATTTTTTACTGGTGGGCTCAGGGTGCGCGCACCAGTAAGCTTACACGTATCATTTTGACTTGGAGCGCTCAGGGTGCGCACACCGGTAAGCTCTCCGGAGAGCGCAGCGAGAGCGCTAATTCTGCGTTCATAAAAAAAAAATTATGAAAACTGAATAATAATGCAAGACATTCTGTACCATACTTATAAAAGCAGTATTTTTGATTTTCCGTATGAAAATGATTTTGCAATTCCGTAAAGCTACCAAAACGTCACTAAGGCGTGCCGCGTAAGCGCCCCCGGAAGCGCCTACGTTCGCGCCACGTAAGCACCCCCGGAAGCGCTCCGGTGCGCGTAGTGTAAGCGCGTCAAGTCGTATGACCTTAAAATAACAATTTCCATTGGTTGTTAACAGTTTTTTTTTTCAAAGAATGAAAACCCCACCCTTTTCCTTCACTTCTTCTTTCACTTTGGTGAGAGCAAGACCTCTTTTTTTCTGTGCTAACCATCTGTGGATAGAATGGCTGCCAGAGCATCCAGCAGCAGTGAGGAGTCAGATGGTTTCATAGATGAAGAGCCTCCTCAGCCGAAGGTGAAAGAACGTTTCATCTGGAAAAAAAATTCTATACCTGAGGGACTTAAAAAAGTAAATGCTCCAAAGGTGGAGTGTAGGATCTGCCATACTATACTTTCCGAAGGAGACCCCAGAAGGAAGTATAGTTTTGATAATTTTACTATGATTCAGCACGTCCAGAGGAGGCACCCCCAGAACTATGCCCGGGAGAGTGTCAGGGCTCTGGCACGAGAGGCTCCAAGGGATGGTGCCTCTACTTCAACTGGAGGAGCAACTGCATCGGTGAGGGGGCGACCAGAACAGCTGATCCCAAATATTCAGCCTGTTTTTAATGAGGCCTCAATCAAATGCAAACATTGTGATGCACTACTTTGTTACGGGGAACAAAGTATTTTGATCATTGCTCGAGCAATAGAGAACCACCGCTGCCGTCCCCAGCCCTAATTTTGATTTTTTGTTTTTGCTCCTGTTGAGCAGTTTGCCATTCACTGTTTTTGTTTTTGTTGAGAAAAAAACGAAAAAAGAAGAAAAAAAAAGTTCTTTTTAGAACTACCTCCAATTCTCAAAAAAGAGCTGTATTCTTAAAAAACATGAAAAAGAGTAAATGAAGTGGAGTGCAGTGAGAGAGAAGAGGAAAATGAGTGAGAAAGCAAAGAAAGGGATGAGAGGGGAAGGGAAGTGAAGTAGGGGGACTGAAAGAAAGTAAGTGTGGGTAAGGAGAGTGAGGAGAAGGAGAGTGAACATGGGGAATGAGGATAAGTGAAGAAAATGTAGTAAAGGAACGGGGGTGTTGAAGGGTAAGAAAAGAGCACTAATGTTTAGGAAAGAGTGGAGATACAGACTGGATAAAGACAAGTGAGTGTGAGACAAGGTGAGTAAGGGAGTGAAGAGACGGAGAAAGTGAAAGAAAAAGTGAGAGTAGAAGACTGAGGGCCTTATTTATGAGGCCATGTGTCACTTTTACACCGCCGGTGCGTCACTTTTTGTGACGCACCAGTGGTGTAAAAATTGCACCTTGTTGAGTCATATTTACAAAGTGACGCATCTAGGTAGATGCGTCACTTTGTAAACCCCTGCGCCACATTATACCTGCGCCAGGTATAATGTATGCAAAGGGGGCGTATTGACGCAAGGAAGGGTCAAAGAAGTGACGCAATGAAATCTATGAGATTTCACTGCGTCACTTTTAGGACGCCGTTGCGTCAAAATCTTGCGCCTGCCTCAAAGCAGGCGTAAGACTGACGCAGGCCCTTTCACATGGGGCTTGCCCCATGTGAAAGCATGCATTGCTGGAGTTGAGTCACTTTTGTGACACACTCCAGCAATGTGTCACTTTTGCGCTTACAGATACTTCAGAAATACTGACGTATCTGTAACTCCTTGCGACATGATGTGTCTTACATCAAATATGACGCATCAGGAATGTCGCAAGAAGAGCGCACTGAGAAGTGATGCATCGCTACTGTCACGCAGCGATGCGTCATTTCTCATAAATGAGGCCCTGAGTGAGGGAGGAAAGAAACATAAGTGACGGAGTGTTGCTGTGTTATAGGGAGTGAGCGTGATAGAAGAGGAGTGACAGACTAAGGGGTCAGAGAGAATGAGGCTAACAGAGAGAGAAAGAGGGAAGGGGAGTGTAGAACTAAGAAGACAGAGGGAGTAAGAGAAGGAATTAGTGAAGTGGCGTAAGGAGAGTAAGGGAAGAGAATAAAGTGAAGGAGCAAAAGAAGGAAAGAGACAGGAAGGAAAGTAAAGGTTAAGCTCTGAAAGAAGGTGAGTGTGGGAGTATGGCTGAGTTATAGGGAGTGAGCGTGACAGAAGAGGAGTGAGAGACTAAAGGGACAGAGACAATGAGGCTAACAGAGAGAGAATGAGGGAAGGAGAGTGTAGAAGTAAGAGGACAGACGGATTAAGATAGGGAATTAGTGAAGTGGAGTAAGGAGAGTAAGGGAAGGGAAAACAGTGAAGGTGTAAAGAAAGAGAAGTGAGAGGAAGGAAAGTGAAGGTTTCAAAGAAGGTGAGTGTGGGAGTATAACTGAGTTATAGGGAGTGAGCATGACAGAAGAGGAGTGAGAGACTAAAGGGATGGAGAGAATGAGGATAACAGAGAGAGAATGAGGTAAGGGGAGTGTAGAAGTAAGAGGACAGACGGAGTAAGAGAAGGAGTTAATGAAGTAGAGTAAGGAGAGTAAGGAAAGGGAAAACAGTGAAGGAGTGAAGGAAGGGAAGAGAGTAAGCATGGGCGAATGTTGCGAATTCGCGATTCGTGAATTTGCGGATTTACGCATTCGCGGATCCGCAAAATTTGCGAATTTGCTGATTCGCGGATTTGCAAATTTTTTAAACGGGGGGGTCTTCTGTGCGAGTTCAAGTGCTTCTTGTGTGTTTAAATGGTCAGAGCAGCAGATGAAGATAAAGAAGCTCCTGGTCACAGGAACAGCACGAGGATTGAGCTCGTGAAATTCAAGGATACAGAGGCCTCTATCCAGCATCACAGCTGATTTTCGACGGTAGATTTGGGAAGAAGGCACACCTGCCCAGCCTCGACGACGCTCACGATTGTTTTTGGGCTGATGAATGAGTCACTGAATTTGAGCTTCAACTAGTTCCAGCCACCATGTGTGTGTTACTATGCAATCGCACCGATGTGCGCAGGGGTCCCTTGAGTGAGCTGTCAGCACGAGGATTGCGCTCGTGAAAGTCAAGGATACAAAGGCCTCTATCCAGCATCACAGCTGATTTTCGACGGTAGATTTGGGAAGAAGGCACACCTGCCCAGCCTCGGCGACGCTCACGATTGTTTTTGGGCTGATGAATGAGTCACTGAATTTGAGCTTCAACTAGTTCCAGCGACCATGTGTGTGTTACTATGCAATCGCACCGATGTGCGCAGGGGTCCCTTGAGTGAGCTGTCAGCACGAGGATTGCGCTCGTGAAAGTCAAGGATACAAAGGCCTCTATCCAGCATCACAGCTGATTTTCGACTGTAGATTTGGGAAGAAGGCACACCTGCCCAGCCTCGGCGATGCTCACAATTGTTTTTGGGCTGATGAATGAGTCACTGAATTTGAGCTTCAACTAGTTCCAGCGACCATGTGTGTGTTACTATGCAATCGCACTGATGTGCGCAGGGGTCCCTTGAGTGAGCTGTCAGCACAAGGATTGCACTCGTGAAAGTCAAGGATACAAAGGCCTCTATCCAGCATCACAGCTGATTTTTGACGGTAGATTTGGGAAGAAGGCACACCTGCCCAGCCTCGACGACGCTCACAATTGTTTTTGGGCTGATGAATGAGTCACTGAATTTGAGCTTCAACTAGTTCCAGCGACCATATGTGTGTTACTATGCAATCGCACCGATGTGCGCAGGGGTCCCTTGAGTGACCTGTCCATCATCCTGCAACTATTTTAGGATGGCGCCGGCAAGCTGCCAGCGCCATCCTAAAATAGTTACTAAGTTAGCTTCAACAGGAAGCACTAATAGACAAAATAAAGCAGGTGCTCGAGCACCAGCTTTATTTTATCTATTAGTGCTTATAGACAAAGTGAGACAATGATACAGATATTTACATATTTAAACATTACTCGCTAATACATGTATTCATTAAGATACACTTAATAAGTCAGTTATGCAATCATTTTTTCAA
Source organism: Lissotriton helveticus (assembly GCF_964261635.1). Taxonomy (NCBI): domain Eukaryota; kingdom Metazoa; phylum Chordata; class Amphibia; order Caudata; family Salamandridae; genus Lissotriton; species Lissotriton helveticus. Next base: position 1,460,477,056 of record NC_136065.1, on the reverse strand, counting down.
AAAAAATCCATTCAGACACCTTTTTCCCCATTTATTCTTCCATCGACCTTTAGATATACATATATAAAAAATATTTATTTTTCAGAAAGACACATTCACTGGATGATATCATCAGTGATGTCATTTGAGATGTCATCAGTGATGTCATGAGTGATGTCACTGATCATGTCATGAGTGATGTAATATGTGATGTCTTCAGCAGTATATTGCGGGCGCGCGAGTTATAGTTAGCTGAACTAACTATAAAGGGGGAATTTCAATGGTTTTGTATGAGTGAAATGTCCAGCTAACTATAACATGTATGAAACCTATGGTTTTTTCCAGTGAATTTCTAAGGTTTTTTAAATGGTAATTCCTAACTATAACGTGGCTGAAACCTATGGGTTTTTTTCAGTGAATTTCCAAGGTTTTTTTAAATGTTAATTCCTAACTATAACATGGCTGAAACCTATGTTTTTTTCAGTGAATTTCAAGAGTTTTGTAAATGATAATTTTTAAATGTATTGTTATATGTTTTTATACTCATTTACTACATTATTTTAAATGATTTATTTTTAGATATTTTATTTTTTAAATTACATTACATATTTTTAAATAAATTAAAAAATAAATGTTTTTAAAAATATTGAAAGTGTAATATGTTTATTTATTTTTATTTTTTTTAATTTATATATATTTTATATAGCAGGCAATGATATCCCACGGAAGGAAATTCAAGTTACTGTAACTACGATTAGAATTACTTTTCAGGATCAGTAGTGGGCTGAAAGATGCAGCACTGAGGTCTTTCCTGATAACAGGTGAGTAAATCGGAATTCGTAGTTCGGCTGATTTTAGAAGAATTTTTTAAAGTTCCAAAACTCCACACTTAAAAAAATTTCCAAGTGAAACCAGTCAATGTTAGCCTATGGAAGGAAATTCAAGTTACTGTAAGTATGGTTAGAATTACTTTTCAGGATCAGTAGTGGGCTGAAAGATGCAACACTGAGGTCTCTCCTTATAACAGGTGAGTAAATCGGAATTCGTAGTTCGGCTGATTTTAGAGGAATTTTTTAAAGTTCCAAAACTCCACACTTAAAAAAATTTCCAAGTGAAACCAGTCAATGCTAGCCTATGGAAGGAAATTCAAGTTACTGTAAGTATGGTTAGAATTACTTTTCAGGATCAGTAGTGCACTCAAAGATGCAGCACTGACGTCTCTTGTGATAACAGGTGAGTAAATCAGAATTCGTAGTTCGGCTGATTCTACAGGAATATTAAAAGAAGGGGCGGGGCCTGAGGTAACTTGTGTGCAAACACACCCTGTGGCGCGTTTTAGGTTGGGGAATTAATTACTCTTCAATCCTGAGGTCCCCTGTGAGCCAACTAGCCCACCAGGTACCTCCAGTATGTGTCAGGGAGCTGCGTGGCAGACAGGTGTTCAGAGGGCACGCCCCCTTATTACAACACTCTGCAACGCAGCTCCGTGGTGCTTACTAGAGGTACCTGTTGGAATAGTTGGCCCCTAGGAGACCTCTGGATTGAAGGAGAATTAATTCCCCAACTTAAAACGTGCCACAGAGCATGTTTGCACACATATCACCTCTAGCCCCGCCCCCTACCTTCACCACTGTGCAAACATGCCCCAGACTAGGTTCTAAGTTTGGGGATTAAGTCCCCTTACATACTGTGGGTCCGTGTAGGCCAACTAGCCCACCAGGAACCTCCAGTATGCACCACGGGGCTGCGTTTCAGAGAGGTGTAATGAGGTCACGCCCCTTTTTACACCTCTATGCAACCCAGCCCCTGGCACGTTTGCAGAGGGGGAACAAATTCCCCTTGCATACTGGGGGTCCCTGGGGTCCAAGTAGCCCACCAGGAACCTCCAGTATGCACCAGGAGACTGCGTTGCAGAGAGGTGTAATAAGGCCACGCCCCTTTTTATGCCTCTCTGCAACGCCATCCCCTGGGGCCGGCATTTATTTTTATTTATTTTTTGAGGGGGAGGGGGACCACGTGGTCCCCGTCCCGGGCCACTTCTGGCCCCGGGGACCCCATCCCCCGAGGCCTGGCACTCCTCGTTGGGGGCTGTGGGTTGTCCCCAAGCCCCCCACGGTCCCTGCTGGCTCCCCGCATCCTGCGGAAGCCGGCATTGCTTTTCTGCATGGGGAGCAGCTACCATGCTGCTCCCCATGCAGAAAAGCAATAGTCTTTGGCTTTTGGAAGAAAGAGCAGGTTTCCTGCTATCTTTTCCAAAAACCGAAGAAGTTTGCTATGGTAGGGCGGGAGCCACAAGGCTCCCGCCCTACCATAGCAAACAGCAGTGTCCCGGGGGTGAGCACCCCGGGACACTGCTGGAGCCGGCCCTGGGGTCTGGCGGTCCCCAGGGCCTTCAAGGGCTCCAGGAGGTGGGCCGCGTGGCCCCCCTCCCAACAATTGTAAAGCCCTGGGGGTGGCGGTCCCCGGGGCTTGTGGGGAGGCTTGAGCTCCCCACGCAGGTTTTTTTTAAAAATGTTATGCGAAGCCCTGGGGGGTGGCGGTCCCGGCATACCTAGTAATAAAGCCCCGGGGGTAGCTCAGGGGGCCTTAGAGGCCCCCCATCTTCAAAATCAAAGCCCCGAGGGTGACGGTCCCCGGGGCTGCGGGGGGGCGTGAGTGCACCTGCTATCATCGCCAGTAGGTAGTTATAGTTAGGATTGGCTACCATAGGAAATCCGCAACATTCTATTGGGAATAACTCTGGCGCCGGTTGAGGAATTTGCGTGTAATTTTCCAAAATTTTGGCCAGCTCTGCTCCGCTCCTTCCCTGGAAGTTTCGGGGGGATTTGTGAAGTGGGGGCTGAGAAAAAAGGGGGGTCCCAAAACGTGTTTTCCCCATGTTAATTTCCATAGGACGGTCTGACAAGTCTACAGCCCGAACCGCTGAACGGAATTACGCCAAGCTTTGCAAAATTGTAGGGACTGGTACGCAGATGTGCCTTTGCTATGTTTGGTGAAAATTGCTCCAGTGGTTTTTTTGAAAATTAACTTCAAAAACACATATATATCTATAAGCGCTCTCCGAGCGCTCACAGGTGTGCGTACCGGGGAGCGCACCCGGCGCGCTACGGGAGTGCGCGAGCAGAAAGCTGATTGGCTGTCGGGTGTCTGTCAACATTCTAAACAGTCCGGAGAGTCCACCATCTTGTGTCTCGGTAGAATCGAGACACAAGAGGTGAAAAAGAAAGGGGGAAATAATTAAAAGGGGGCAGAGTAGATACCCCGGGACCCCCTAGGTTTTCTGAGGGGGGCCTAGAAGGATTCTTAAGGGCAAAAAAACATTTTATTTTTTTTATTTTTCACGGGGTAAGCACTGGTTGCGCTCCCAGGTGCGCTCTCCGGTACGCGCACCACGGGGAAAAACAGTGTAAAAAAATAGAGTAAAAAAATAATGTAGAGTGTTTAGAGGTAAGTTAGCTCTGAAAAGAGCTGTTGTGTTATGTGGGTGTTTTTTGTACCTACAAGTAGGTACCAATGCAGAGTCTTATATTCAAGAGGAAAACTCTATTCCTCTCATCTGTATAATGCACACCATCTCTCCTATAGATGTCTTGCATGTTGTAATGCAAGTTGTTGTGGTAAATGGAACCCATACCATAGTCTCTGAGGTAAGCAGAAACAGATTTATTCACATGTTTCCTTGCTTACTCAATCTGTGGAAAAAATTGGTTGGACCAGTTCCATTTTTGCCTTTGGCATATATTAGAAAATACCAAGGCAGTTTTTGGAAAAAGTGACATCAATTGCCCAAATATGTCCTTTAAAAGCATTTCCAGACCTACCCCAGTCAAAGTGCCTAAGTCATTTCCACCACAGTACACAATTATAAGGTCAGGGTGTGGTAAATGCATAAAGGATTTTACCAATGGTATCAATTGGTGACTCCTCAATCCTCTCTGTCCAATCCATACAATGTCCACATTTGGTAAATCAAGATTTAAATATCTCTGTTAGCTGTGTATTTTTGACTCCAGTGGACATAGCTATGACCCACAAACCAGACTTTTGTCATTGTAAAGATAGATGTGCTTCTAGTCAGATGAGTTGTGGAAATGAAATGGCAGTTTGATTATGAAAAAAAGTGGTTGTGAATCAGTGCAGTTGAATAACCATAAATGATTGGAGCTTTGTTAAAAATCTCCACTGAAAATTAGGGTGCATGCTTTTTTTTTGTAAGAAGTCATTTCAATGGTTGAGAAAAAGTCATTTAAAGAAACATTGCATTTCATTAGCCAGTAGATTGAGAGGTCAAACAGCCTTGAAGGATTGTTTTGCAACATAGTATGATGAACTTGTGAACTGTGTGGGGGTTTAAGAGGGAGTTACCATGGTTACAGGGTAAATGAGCACTGGGGGGATGGGTGAGTGTTATGTGAGTTTCAAAGGCTTGAAATGTACAACCAATTAAAATGTGCAGTTTGGTTTTGAATTTGTGTGGGAACAATTTTTATTGGCTATGTACAAGAATATGGGTCTGAAATGGGAAAGAATCTGTGCCATTATTGAAAGGCTCCAGTGAATGTAGCATTATTCAGAGATTCTGTTTAAGAATATCTGTTGACTGTGACTGACACTGTTTGACATCTTCCAAAGCATTTTTAAAGGTGGGTAATGAGTGTTTTAAAAAAGATAGAGAGCTTACATTTTTTTACAAGTATCATAGTGAGTGTCTGTGTAAATTAAGGAATTATATTTGTACCTTTTTCCATAATATTAGCTGTGTGTTTATAAGCTAGTCTTCTTTATAAATTGTTTATTATGCTTGGATTCAATGCTGGTTTAGAAATTGTGTAATGGTTTCATTGGACTTGTAAATATGCTCCTTTTTTTGAAGCGCCTTTTGCAACCTTTAGTATGGGTGGAAGCAGTGGATGTATGGAGAGGGATCGGAATAGCAGACAGAAAACCATATGAAATGGTGTGGGAGAAGCATAAAGTATTTCAGTAATGATATCAATTGAGATGGAATATAAGATAAAGAGGAACATATTTACAAGACTCTTGCGCAATTTATAAAGAAGTCTACCTTATAAACACACAGCTATGTCAAAGATTGCGCACGCAGCTTGTAATGCTGGTCCAGAGATATGTTTAAAGGTTTCTTTTAATGGCAAATTTATAAATTTAAAAATTAAAAAAGATAAAAAATGCAATAGATCTCGCCCTCGGTGTCACACATACTGTTGGCAGAGACAGACATGGTACATTATATCTAACATTCTGATCATGTGCCTAAGATCACACTGTGACTGAAGCTTGATTCACCCATCACTGTGATCGTAGGCAGAGTCACACATACTGTCGGTAGGGACAGACATGGTACATTACATCTAAAATCTTATTAATCTGCCTAAGATCACACTGTGAGTGCAGCTTGATATAATGAGCAACTAGAGTGCTAACATTTAGATTTTATGGCAAATGTGTGACACATCTGAATGCCTTCTTGATAGAGCCAAAGTAAACAAGCATTGAAAATGCAATAGATTTGGTGTGATGTTAGGCACATGTCCACCATATTACATGTAATCTACCATCTCTTTCTCTGCAAGCAGTATGTGTGTCTCTGCTCATATTATTTTAAAGTATGTACAGGCCAAAAAACAGACCACCTATATATAAACAAGACATAAAAATTAATTAGTTAATCGTTTTTGACAGAAAGGAAAGCACATGTAATGTAAATGAGCCTTTTGTTGTATATTAGTGTTTATATTGTTTACTTATTGTAATTGATGTGCAATATGTTTGTAGTGGTCTATAATATGTTATTTTTTCTTTACTACAGATTATAATCATCTATACAAACAAACTAAAAGATGCCTTCTAAAGAAAGAAGAGAAAAAATTCATAAAAGAAAATTAAGGACTAAGGAAAAAGAAAATCAACAACCAACCAAAAGAAAATCTTCAGAGAAAAAGAAAAATGCTCCTGGTAAGCAAGCTAAATATTTCAGGAAGTTATTGAAATCGCAAGAAAAAAAACAATGAAATACCTGTCATTTCGAAGAAAACAGGATGTCCTTCTAAAAATGTTAGATCAGTACAAGGAGATTATATTTTGCATACAAAACGAGAAGCAAGCAATTTTCTGAAATACGTAGACAAATGTTTTACAACAGAATAGTAACAAATTTATAATTTTTTTTAAAAAGGTATAAAAAAAAGACTGCTTTTTACAAGAAAAAAAAACATAGTTAAGATAGTGGATGAAGCATTTAAAGTGAAAAATGAATTGTTTTGTTTAGTAATGAATAGAATTCGTACACTTGATAAGATAATCAATGTGTTCAAATCAAAATGTAAGTGGAGGAGAGTAATTAATCGAACTAATTTCTGTGATGTTTTTTCTGCAGAATGGAAGCATAGTTCAAGTTGTGAGCCATTTTTTAATGAAGAAAGTTACATTCAAGATAATGATTTGGTGCATGCAGTTGACACCAGTGGTCGAGCATATGAGGTGAAGGACGGTTGTCCGGTTGAAAAAGAAGAGATTGTGCCTAGAAATACAGAAGAGGTGTTAGCTGATGAAGTTTTAGGGAGATGTCCTAAGGCTCCAGTATATACATGGAATTGTAGTAGTATTTGTAGTGTCCGACAGGAATCAATTGATTTGTTTCGCACTTTCTTACGGACATATACTAAGAAAAGTGTGAAACAAAAAATGAACATTTTACAAGAGTTAGATCCTTGTAGAGTGAGAGAAAAAACAGGTTTGCAAGGGCATTCACTGGCTTGTCTTTCAAGAAAAGTATGTCAGAGTGTTTTTCACCATTTTAGGATGTTAGCCGTGCATCATAATAAAGTGAGGAAATTAGTGAGAAGGTTGTACTATGCAAACAGTCCAGCACTTAAACTAAAACAGTTAAACAATGCTCTTTTGCATGGAACTGAATTAGATGTCAAAAACATTTGTGATGAAATTGAGTTTAGTTACTTTGGTGAAAAAGAGGTTAGTGCAGAAATTAATACGGTAATAGAAGGTAATGCAGAAGTGAATGTAGAGATTTTAAGTACAGAACAATTTGAAAATGAAATTATAAAGTTTAAAGTGAATTCAAGTGAAAGGCCTAATTTTTCTTCTGTTTGTTGTCGACGGACTCATTATAAGCATCAGACTAGATTAGTTGATTTATATGTAAAAAGTGAAAAGATAAATAATAATGAGTGGAAGGATTTTGCAACTTATTTGTTGGTTGAAAATTGTTTTGATTTGGGCTCTGATCAACGTATTTGTACATATTGCTATAATAAATTAAACGAAAACAAAATGCCTGCTAGAGCTGTTCATAATAATATGGAGTTGGTAGACATTCCTTCTTAATTGATGGATTTAAATACCTATGAGTCTATTCTGATTCAATGTGTGCATCCTTTTCAGGCTATTGTTCGCATGGAGCCTAAGACAGGGAAATTGCCTCCTTCAGATTTACAGGGAGGATTAAAGGGAAGAGTTGTTTATTTGCCTCTAGATTTTAAGAAACATATTGATACAATTGGTATTGAAAAAGTAGAAGAGAAACCTCTGGTTATTCTAGTTAATGGTGTTCCGACAAAAAGTAAGAAAATCTGGCAAGAATTAGTGGATGTTAGGAAAGTCAAAAAGGCAACGTTGTATCTGGTAACAAATAATCAGTACTATAAAAATGTGTATGTGGGAGAAGAGGAAACAACTGTACAAGATGACACTGATGTCTCTGCTGGGCAAATTGAAAAAGTTGATGTCTCTAGAAGTGAAGAAATTTACGAACATTATAGTGTTCATCCATTGCATTCCAAAGAAATAATGGGAAATGCTATTGACTTGTTTCAAATGAAAAAAGTCGAAGGAAGTCCCATTAGTGTATGGGAAGAAAGTTTAGAAGCTTGTTGTTTTCTACAGTTATTTCCAACAGGTGAAGGTGGACGATATGACCACCGACCTGTTCAAATTCCTGCATCTGAATACCGGACTTCAAGATTATATGCAGAAGATCCAAGGTTTCGTCAATGCATTCCATATTTGTTCCATCTACTGTTTGAGAGTGACTTGTCAGGACTTTCTTATGCAGTAAACCATATACTGAAAAGTGGAGCACATCTACAAAATGTTTCGGCAAGGGATCTTATGGATAAAGTCAAACTGCAAGACAGTGTTTTGGAATCTCAGCTAATTAATCTCATGGCATGTCAGCATGGTACTAACGGGTATTGGTACCGTCATCATGGGCAATTGAAATGTACGCTAAGAAACTTAGGAACTCCTACATGGTTCCTCACTCTTAGCTGTGCTGAGTATGCTTGGGAAGACTTACTTGAATTTCTACGAGAGGCGAATAAAAACATTTAAAATATTGAATACAAGACACCTGGAGAACTGTGCTCTTTGGAGCCAGTTAATGTATGCAGGTATTTCAATCATAGGTTTGATGCTATGATGTCTTTTATTACAAACAAAAAAAATCCTCCGCTTGGAGAGGTATTGGATTTCTTTTGGAGAAAGGAGTATCAAGCAAGAGGTGCTCCTCATATACATATGCTGCTATGGATTAAAGATGCACCTAAATTTGGAACAGATTCAGATGAGAAAGTGATGAGTTTCATTGAGCAGTATTCTACATGTGCTGTTCCGAAAACTACAGAAAAAAACAATTTAAGACATCAAGTTTTACGCTTTCAAAGCCATCGTTGTGGGAAATACTGTCGTCAAAAATACAAATCCAAGGACAAGTTCTACACGAAATGTCGTTTTGCATTTCCACGTCCAGTAACATCGAAAGGAAGAGTCAACAATTTTATGTCTTCTCGGCGACATACTGTGACAAGAAAATCACCCAAAAATACATACAACCTAAGAAGAAATGAGGAATCCAAATTCATAAATGACTACAACCCAGTCATTTTGTCCATGTGGAATGCTAACATGGATATTCAATATGTGGCTGAGAACTCTATTGCTGTGGCTCGATATGTGACTTCTTACATCACAAAGTCAGAAAAGACAGAACTGAAGGAAATGTGGGAGGAAATTTCACATGAAAAGAGTCTAAGCAAGAAATTATACAGTTACAGACTGAAGATGTTGTCGCATCGAGAAATTGGATCGTATGAATGTTCCGATCGGTTTTCATCAGCAAGTCTATATGCCAAATCTAGAACCATCATTTGGGTGAGTCTAGGTCTTGCTGCAACACGAAACCGAGTTTTGAAATCTGTACAAGAAATAGAGTATTTGGCGGAGAAAGAACCAGACAGTACAGATATTTTGAAGAAAAACATGTTGGATACATACTATCCAAATAGAAGTACTCACCTTGAGAACGCTTGTCTCTATGAAGTTCTGCAAACCTACATTTTTAAAAAGAACGTCACAGAAGACATCAATAAAGGTGTATATGCTGTAATTGGATGTGAAGGCTGTCTAGTAAAACAAAGAAAAGGCCATTTGATTAATAATCGAAAATTGAGTTGTGATTCTCCAGACAAAAGGGAATTTTATTGCTTAGCTCTTTTGCAACTCTTTAAGCCTTGGCGTAGAGAAGAGGAACTACTTGGATATTTTCTTACTTATGAAGATTCGTTCAATGCAAGCAAGGATACGATAGAATGTCCTGTTTTTTCAAAATATCTGCAAATGTTGAACGAAGAAATACAACAAGAAGCTACAATTGCAGCAGAGATTGCTAGAGACCGGTCTCAAGATAGTCAGAGTTCTGCTTCATTGAGTCAGGATCCACTAGGAGGACCAATTATACAAAATGAAGCTGCCACTGCCATGGATGAAGTTGAAAGAGCCATGAAACAAGCTCAGGAGGATGGAGTTGACTTAGAAGATTTGGAAAAAGAACTAAACATTGAGCAGAGACAAATATATGATCAAGTCACATAACAAATTGAGCATGGTTTATCTCATGAGAAAAAAGAGTGCTCATGTACATCATTTGTACCTATCCGACTGTATGTGAGTGGAGAAGCAGGAACTGGGAAAAGTTTCCTGATTAAAGCGATTGCAACATATTTGCAGAAAACAACGGAGTCATCGCTCTCTTGTGTTGTTACTGCTCCAACTGGGTTGGCAGCACACAACATTAAAGGGATTACTTTACATCGCTTATTGATGCTGCCAGTGGAGCATGATAACAAATTACAATATCACAAGCTATCTGGAGAAGCTTGTTGTGAAGTTTCAAGAGTCCTAAAGAAAATGAAACTTCTTATCATTGATGAAGTAAGCATGCTATCAAATGTAATGCTTGATTGTGCGCATTTAAGAATGCAAGAAACTCTTAAAACAGACTACGATGTGTTATTTGGAGGCAAACACATCATTGTTTTTGGAGATCTACTGCAACTAACTCCAGTGAAAGGACAGCCAGTGTTTAAAATGCTTACGCATGAAGATACCAGGAAGTGCTTAGGAAGCATTGGAAATGTTAACATATGGCTAAATTTCAAATATGCAGAACTACTTCAAAATATGCGACAGGCAAAGGATGAAGATTATAAAAATATTCTACAAGATGTAAGAATTGGGAAACTAACTGAGCATGGCAAAGAAGCTTTACATGGACGATTAATTTCAAATTTGTTTCGAAAGGAAAATATTCTCCCAGAGAATATTTTTAAGAAAATTCCTGAAAACAAATCTGTCATATGCTTGATGCCAACTCTGAAAGAATGTTCAATCTTCAACACCAAAATGTTAAAGTTGGAAAATCAAGAGATCGTGAAACTGGAAGCTATTGATAAAATAGAACATGAAGGAGCAACTATTATTTTGTCAGAAAAGTTGAAATCAAAAAAAAGATTCTTTAGAGAAGACAATATCTAAAACTGCTGGTATGGAAAAGGCTCTGTATGCATCTTTAAATTGTCGTATAATTTTACGACGTAATTTACATGTGGAAAGAGGTTTAGAAAAATGGAGCAATGTGTCATGTTGTGGATTTTGTGAATTACCGAAATAGAGATGGAATTGAAATTATAAAAATTTAATTTGATGGTATTGAAGAAGTACAACAAATCAGTCGGTGTTCTGCTCGTTTTTTGCTAGTGAAAGATTTATATGTGCGCAGAAAACAGTTTCCTGTTTCTCTGGCATATGCAGTAACTATTCATAAATCTCAAGGTTTAAGTGTTGATAGTGCTTTGGTGAATATTGGAAAATCTGTGTTCAAGGAGGGTATGGTATATGTTGCTTTATCTTGAGTCAGAACTTTATCTGGATTGTACTTGATTGATTTTGATGAGACAAAGATTAATGCAGATCTAAATTGTGTAAAAGAATATAATAGGTTAAGAAGAGAGTATGCTCCAAATTTACCTCAATATTCTCTGTTTAAAAGCGTGTGGTAGGCCGAAAAAGAAGAAATGAGAAGAATTGATGTGAAGTTGTAGCAAAAAGAAAAAAAGTAGATGAAACAGTAATTGTAAGCAGAAAGGAAATGGATTCAGTTAAAGTTGTTGTTGGATTTCAATTTGAAAATAGTTCTGGTGTCAACTGCTATGCTAATGTAGTGGTTAATGTTGTTTTTTTTCTCCAAACTGTAAAAGAACAAATTGCTGAAAATTGTGATAAAACACTTTGTTGTTTATTAAATTCTGTATTAGAGAAATGTAGCAGTGACAGAACAAAAATACAAAGTGTTTCTGAAATTCAAAAGGTTTTAGACATATGTTCTGGTCTAAATCAATTTTCACAGAATATTCAGCAAGATTGTCAGGAATTTCTAATGTATATGCTTGTTGTTTTGCAAGATGAAGGAGTAGATGTAGAAAATCTTTTTGGCCTTTCTTAGAAATGGCAACATGACTGTGACAATTGCTCCTTTTCAAGTAGTACTACAGTGGACACTGAAAAATGTATATATTTGACTTTACCAGACTGCAAATCAGTGTCTTTTAATAATCTAGTTAGAGCAGCAAATCAAAATATGGTCTGTAGTCAATGTAAATCTGAAATGCTATCAACTTTATTTGTAATAAGATATGGACAGTATGTTATTTTAATGTTCCAACGATGTAGACCTGATGGAACTAAATTGACAACATTAATTACAAATTTTCTGGCTTCTCAATTATCAATTTCAGGAAGAACCTTTACAACTGCAGCAATTATTTACCATGATGGTCCTTCAACAACATCAGGACATTACACATGTTATTCAAAATGTCAAAAAGGTTGGAAGCTCTGTAATGATACTCAATTGACTTTCAAACAACGTTTGCCTTCTGACTTACTAAATTCTTACCTAGTGTTCTTACAACTGAAATTTTAGGGAAGGTAATTGGCCTGTGAAGATTGCAGCAGTAAATATAACTTAGTTTGCTCTTCAAAATTACTTTCTGAATTAGAGTGATGAAGATAATTAAAAACATGTAGTTCTCATAGAGATAGTATATGTTTATCATATAGTGTGTGCTGTGAGTATTATAGAAATTATTTATAAAAAGTAAGGTAGAGGTGGAAGTAAAACTCTTGTTTCATAATGTAAAAGATGTTGGAGCTTTTCTTTCAGAAAATCAGGTAAATGAGACATTAAGAATACTCTGGACTAATTTCCATAGAAAAGGACTTTCCATATACTATTTGGCCTCGTGCAAAAGTGGATGGATCAAAAGTGAGTTTAGATATGGTTTTTAAAATTTACATTATTTAAGAAATTATTCAATGGTTTTAAACACAATCATTTTGATTGTGGTTTTTTTGCCCGCTGTTATATGATGAGTACTATTGAAGTCACTGTTTTAAGTGAAGTTCAATATATTCTGAGAACAGCAAAAATAAACCATTTAACATGATGTTAAAATTATTATTAAATATATATTACTTTCCCATTCTCTTATACTCACTCACCTATATCCACTCTCTATCACTCCTCTTAACTCACCCTCACAGGCCTTTTTTCACTCTCCCTCACCTCCCTTCCCATATTCCACTTTCCTCACTTATTCTTATTAACCACTCCATCACTGCCCTTTCCCTCTCTCCCATTCACTACTTTCCAGCTGTCAGTTACTCTACTTCACTCCCCTTCCCCTTGTTTCCTTTCTTTGTTCCCTCAATAATTCCCGTTCTCTCACTCACCTTATTACACTTCACTCACTCCTTCTCTCGCTTCCTCTGTCCTCTCACATCCTCACTCCCTTTCCCTCACACCCTGTCTGTTAGCTTCAGTCTCTGGATCCTCTCACTGTCTCACTCCTCTTCCATCATGCTTACTCCCTAAAACTCACCCACACTCCCTTACTTGCTCTCTTACTCAGTTCCTTTCTGCCACTCTTTCCTTCACTGCCTCTATATTCTCACTCCTTCACTTCCTTTGTCTCAAGCTCACTTACTTTTATCCTCTCTTTATTTTCCCTTTTTCATCAACCTCCCTGCCCTTCATTCACCCTCCCTCACCCTTGTTAATCTCCTACTTTGTCTCTTGTATTGTGAAATATATAATATAAATATTGTAACTTATTTTGTTTTGTCTTTCACAGATATAAATTTAAATGAAAATATGAAACTAAGTTTACATTACTTATAAGGTAAGTTTGATGTACAAAATTTACTTTCCCTATACTCTTTTCCTTAACCTCAATACTCTTCTCTGATGCTCCCACACCTCTGTTCCCTTATTGCGCTTGCCTCACTTATTCTGATTTCTCATGTTTACTCCCCTTTTCCACACTCCTCTCTTACACTCACCTTCTTTCAGACCTTCTCCTTTACTTTCTTTCCTCTCTCTTCTCTTACTTCATTGCTTTACTCTTTTCCCTTCCCTTACTCTTCTTACTCCACTTCACTAACTCTTTCTCTTTCTCCCTCTGTCCTCTAAGTTCTACACTCCCCTTCCCTCAATCTCTTTCTGTTAGCCTCATTCTCTCTGTCCACTTAGTCTCTCACTCCTCTTCTGTCACGCTCACACCCTATAACTCAGCCACACTCCCACACTCACCTTCTTTCAGACTTTCTCATTTACTTTCCTTCCTCTCTCTTCCCTTCCTTCACTCCTTCACTGTTTTCCCTTCCCTTACTGTCCTTACTCCACTTCACTAATTCCTTCTCTTACTCCCTTGGTACTCTTACTTCTACACTCCCCTTCTCTCACTCACTCTCTGTTACCCCCATTCTCTCCGTCCCTTTAGTCGCTCACTCCTCTTCTATCGCGCTCACTCCCTATAACTCGGCCACACTCCCACAGTCACCTTCTTTCAGACTTTCTCCTTTACTCTCCTTCCTCTCTCTTCCCTTCCTTCACTCCTTCACTGTTTTCCCTTCCCTTACTCTCCTTACTCCACTTCACTAATTCCTTCTCTTACTCCCTCTGTACTCTTACTTCTACACTCCCCTTCTCTCACTCTCTCTCTGTTAGCCTCATTCTCTCCATCCCTTTAGTCTCTCACTCCTCTTCTGTCACGCTCACTCCCTATAACTCAGCCATACTCCCACACTCACCTTCTTTCAGACCTTCTCCTTTACTTTCGTTCCTCTCACTTCCTTTCCTTTACTCCTTCACTGTTTTCCCTTCCCTTACTCTCCTTACTCCACTTCACTAATTCCTTCTGTTACTCCCTCTGTCCTCTTACTTCTACACTCCCCTTCCCTTATTCTCTCTCTGTTAGCCTCATTCTCTCCATCCCTTTAGTCTCTCACTCCTCTTCTGTCACGTTCACTCCCTATAACTCAGCCATACACCCACACTCACCTTCTTTGAAACCTTCTCCTTTACTTCCCTTCCTCTCTCTTCACATCCTTTACTCCTTCACTGTTTTCCCTTCCCTTACTCTCCTTACTCCACTTCACTAATTCCTTCTCTTACTTCCTCTGTCCTCTTACTTCTACACTCCCCTTCCCTCATTCTCTCTCTGTTAGCCTCATTCTCTCCGTCCCTTTAGTCTCTCACTCCTCTTCTGTTACGCTCACTGCCTATAACTCAGCCATACTCCCACACTCACCTTCTTTGAAACCTTCTCCTTTACTTCCCTTCCTCTCTCTTCCCATCCTTTGCTCCTTTACTCTTTTCCCTTCCCTTAGTCCCCTTACTCCACTTCAGTAACTCCTTCTCTCAATTCTCTCTGTCCTCTAACTTACTCACTCCCCTTTTCTCACTCTCTCTCTGTTACCCACATTCTCTCTTTCCTCTTAGTCCCTCACTCCTTTCCTATCACGCTCACTCCCTAGAACTGAGCCATACTCCCACACTCACCTTCTTTCAGACCTTCTGCTTTACTTCCCTTCCTCTCTCTTCACATCCTTTACTCCTTCACTCTTTTCCCTTCTCTTACTCCCCTTAGTCCACTTCAGTAACTCCTTCTGTCAATCCCTCTGTCCTCTAACTTACTCACTCCCCTTTTCTCACTCTCTCTCTGTTACCCACATTCTCTCTGTCCTCTTAGTCTCTAACTCCTCTTCTGTCACGCTCACTGCCTATAACTCAGCCATACTCCCACACTCACCTTCTTTGAAACCTTCTCCTTTACTTCCCTTTCTCTCTCTTCCCATCCTTCGCTCCTTCACTCTTTTCCCTTCCCTTACTCCCCTTACTCCACTTCAGTAACTCCTTCTGTCAATCCCTCTGTCCTCTAACTTACTCACTCCCCTTCTCTCACTCTCTCTCTGTTACCCACATTCTCTCCGTCCTCTTAGTCTCTCACTCCTTTTCTATCACGCTCACTCCCTATAATTGAGCCATATTCCCACACTCATCTTCTTTCAGACCTTCTCCTTTACTTTCCTTCCTCTGACTTCCCTTCCTTTACTCCTTCACTGTTTTCCCTTCCCTTACTCTCCTTACTCCACTTCACTAATTCCTTCTCTTACTCCCTCTGTCCTCTTACTTCTACACTCCCCTTCCCTCATTCTGCCTCTGTTAGCCTCATTCTCTCCGTCCCTTTAGTCTCTCACTCCTCTTCTGTCACTTTCACTCCCTATAACTCAGCCATACTCCCACACTCACCTTCTTTCAGACCTTAACCTTTACTTTCCTTCCTGTCTCTTTCCTTCTTTTGCTCCTTTACTCTTTTCTCTTCCCTTACTCTCCTAACTCCACTTCACTAACTCCTTCTGTTTCTCCCTCTGTCCTCTAACTTACTCACTCCCCTTTTCTCATTCTCTTTCTGTTAGCCTCATTCTCTCCGTCCTCTTAGTCTCTCACTCCTTTTCCATCACGCTCACTCCTTATAACTGAGCCATACTCCCACACTCACCTTCTTTCAGACCTTCTCCTTTACTTTCCTTCCTCTCACTTCCCTTCCTTTACTCCTTCACTGTTTTCCCTTCCCTTACTCTCCTTACTCTACTTCACTAATTCCTTCTCTTACTCCCTATGTCCTCTTACTTCTACACTCCCCTTCCCTCATTCTGTCTCTGTTAGCCTCATTCTTTCCGTCCCTTTAGTCTCTCACTCCTCTTCTGTCACGCTCACTCCCTATAACTCAGCCATACTCCCACACTCACCTTCTTTCAGACCTTAACCTTTACTTTCCTTCCTGTCTCTTTCCTTCTTTTGCTCCTTCACTCTTTTCTCTTCCCTTACTCTCCTTACTCCACTTCACTAACTCCTTCTATTTCTCCCTCTGTCCTATTATTTCTACACTCCCCTTCCCTTATTCTCTCTCTCTTAGCCTCATTCTCTCCGTCTCTTTAGTCTCTCACTCCTCTTCTGTCACGCTCACTCCCTATAACTTAGTTATACTCACACACTCACCTTCTTTCAATCCCCCTACTTCACTTCCCTTCCCCTCTCGTCCCTTTTTTTGCTCCCTCACTCATTTTCCTTTCCTCTCTCACTAAAATTAGGACTGTGGACAGTAGCGGTGGTTCTCTAATGCTCGAACAATGATCATAATACTTTGTTCCCCGTAACAAAGTAGGGCATCACAATGTTTGCATTTGATGGAGGCCTCATTAAAAACAGGCTGAATATTTGGGATCAGGTGCTCTGGTCGCCCCCTCACCGATGAAGTTGTTCCTCCAGTTGAAGCAGAGGCACCATCTCTTGGAGCCTCTCGTGCCCTGACACTCTCCCGGGCATAGTTCTGGGGGTGCCGCCTGTGGACGTGGCGAATCATGGTAGAATTACTAAAACTGTACTTCCTTGTGGGGTCTCCTCTGGAAAGCACAGTATGGCAGATCTTACACTTCACCTTTGGAGCATCAGTGATGTCATCAGTGATGTCATTTGAGATGTCATCAGTAATGTCATCAGTGATGTCATTTGAGATGTCATCAGTGATGTCATCAGTGATGTCACTGAACATGTCATGAATGATGTAAAATGTGACATCATCAGCAGTGGATTGCGGGCGCGCGAGTTATAGTGAGTCCAACTAAATATAACGTGGGAATTTCAATGGTTTTGTATGAGTAAAATGTTCAGCTAACTATAACTGGTGTGAAACCTATGGTTTTTTCAGTGAATTTGAAAGGTTTTTTAAATGCTAATTCCTAACTATAACGAGTGTGAAACCTATGGTTTTTTCAGTGAATTTCAAAGATTTTTTAAATGCTAATTCCTAACTTTAACGATTGTGAAACCTATGTTTTTTTTTGTGAATTTCAAAGGTTTTTTAAAAACTAATTCCTAACTATAACGTTTGTGAAACCTATGGTTTTTTCAGTGAATATATATATATATGTGTGTATGTGTGTATGGTGCCTTTGGGTACACTTAGCTACCCCTCTTTTTATTTGAATTTTTCTTAAAATAATAATACAGCTACTGAGGCAGTGCTAACGGGTTACTTGCTTGCTGCTCATTTCATCTGCAGTGTAACTCATTCCAAGTGGCCACCAGGAGATCATTATGGAGTGTTGTTGTTCATAATGTATCATTGTTGTACCACTCCAATATGGCCAACACATTGGTTCTAAATGTGGCAGTTATGCTTGAACTTTAAAACAATGGTCAAATATTGACAATAGTTTTTCATAATAGGCAGCTGCTGCAATGTTTAACTCTGGTATTGCAAACAGTTTTCTTTTTTCTATGTGTATTCTTTTATTTTATCCTGCATATGTTGATGAGTTTTTGTGTATTTTTAGTGGTTGTTTCAAAGGGTGTATAGAAAGATGAGTCACTTGATTGATGAATGAATGCATGGGTGCAGATGTAAGTGTCACAGTGCATGTATAATGACATGTTGAACGTCTACATCCATCAGTAACCCAAAAGGCTCTTTCATTCATAAGCCAGACCTATCGTCATTGCCAGTGCTTGTTTAGCATATGTACAAAAATTTGCAGTTACATTTATATAACATTTGGTATCATCAACATAATAATACATTGCCTCCCCTGCTTTCTCCATTAATATTCTTAGGGATTCAGTGTTTAGGTTGAATAACATGGGCACCAAGATTGACTTCTCAGGTACCGCACATGTGACTGGATCAAAAAGGTTGCTCCTTATTGCCAGAGCATAAGCAATCATGCAAACAGTATGCTTATGTGTGACACATTTAGATTGCCCACATATGGTACCCACGGTGTAAGGCAAAACGTTTCCCTGAGACACTCCAGAAGCCACCTCCACAGAGCTGTTCAGTCTGAAACTGCACCTTCCCATGGAAAGTGATTGAAGCACCCCAGAAGCAGTAGTGACATTGTAGCAGTGTTATCAGCACTAATGTATGCTCTGGAGCATCATAAACAAAGCCCTTCATGGAGCCAGAAGCCCTCAGAAAGTTAACATGTGTGCTAGCAACAACCAATGGTTGGCACTGGATATAGTCAGAGGCTCTGCTTCCATTCCAGATGTGTGGGGATGCATACTAGTTCCATTGTGCCACTGGATATCGGTATCATGACTTCCCTTTATCTTTTCTGTGCATACACAGTGAGTACGTCATGCCAGTCTTGGTTAACAGCATTTGATCTGTCTTCCTTTTTTAGCTTTGAGAGACCCTCATATGGTAGGATCTTTTTCCCTCTTTTTGAGGTCTCTTGCTCTGGTATTCAGTGGTTGTTGGACTAGGCCATCTCAGCAGAGTCACTCCCAAACCTTTTCCCAACACCCCTCCTGCATTTCTGTGCACTTTACCACTGCTAACCAGTGCTAAAGTGCTTGTGCTCTTTATCTAAAACAGGGTAACATTGGCCTACACCTGATTGGCACATTTAATTTACTTGGAAGTCCCTAGTTTATGGTTCTACATAGTACCCAGGGACTGTAAATTAAATGCTACTAGTGGGCCAGCAGCACCCATTGTGTCCCCTGCTAAAGTATTATTTTAAAACTTGTCACAGGCCTAATATTGCACCCTGTAGTGCATTTTGAAGCTTCCAATTTTTTCCTGCCATAAACAACCTTTTATATTTAAGTGTCTCCCAAAGTAGGCTCTAAACAGCCCGTACGGCATCGTGCATTTTATCAAAATTCAAGGACATATGTTTTTAGGTCCTGGTAGTGAAAAACTACTGTTTTTTCACCACTGTAATTGAAATTAAAAGACTTGTAAAGCGCTCGGTCACCAGGCGGTTTCTTGGCGCTGGTGACACTAACCCAGAGGAATAGGAAGAGACAGCTTAGCGTGAGAAGGCTTGTGAGAAGAGAAGGGTTTTAGGAGCTTTATGAAAGTCAAGGTAAGAAGAGAAGGACCTGACGGTGAAAGGGAGAGTGTTCCAGAAGGTGGGAACCAGGGTGGAGAACCTCAGGCCCCCAGATTTCTTTTTCCTGAAGCGGGGAACTGATAATAAGCGTTGTGAGGACGAACGTAAATCCCTATTAGGGGCGTGTGCCTTAATTTGGGAGCTGATAAAGGCTGGCACAGTTCCCGCTAAGGCCTGAAAGGTCATACAACCCATTTTAAAGAGAGCACGTTCGCGAATAGGAAGCCAATGAAGGGCTTGCAACAGGGGAGTGACGTGATGGGGCTTGGAGAGTTCATAAATGAGCCGGGCTGCTTGGTTCTGAATAAGTTGCTGACGCCGTAGATCGTAAGCGGGGGAAGCAGTGTACAAAATGTTGCCATAGTCAAGACGTGCCATGACCATGGCTAAAAGAATAATTTTGAAGGCAGAAAAAGAAAAAAAACGTGAAATCTTACGTATTGTGCGAAGGGTCAGAAAGCAAGATGAAACTACAGAACTGATCTCAGAGTGCAGAGTCAGATTGGTGTTAAGTTTGATCCCCAGTGTTTTTACAGAGGAAGAAGGTGAGGGAGGGGTGCCCAAGGAGGGAGGGCAAAAAAGAGGGGTCCAGGGACAGGAACTGCCACCTGTAAGCACTAATTCGGTTTTATCCGGATTGAGCTTAAGGTGGTTACAGTTCATCCAGTCCCTGATGAAAATCATAATAGATTGGAAATTATAGATAGATGCCGGAGAAGAGGAAAGGTTAAAGATCAGCTGGAGGTCATCGGCATAATTGAATACCGTGACCTCCATTTGCTGTAAAAGCACACATTAAAGGAAAGATATATAGATTAAACAAAAGAGGGGAAAGGGAAGAACCCTGTGGGACCCCACATTGGATGTTGCACGGGGGGGCGAGAAGTCAGCCAGATGGACGGCCTGAGTGCGATTCTTCAGGAAGGAGGCGAGCCACGCCAGGGCAGAACCCCTAATGCCGGCCGCCTTGACACGGGTGAGAAGAATGGAATGATCAACCGTGTTGAAGGCGGTGGACAGATCAAGGAGAACCAGCACCTGCGGCAGATTGATATCCGCCCCCCCTCTGAGCTCGTCCAAGACGGAGAGAACTACTGATTCGGTGGAATGCGACGGGCGGCAGCCAACCTGGCAAGGGGCTAAAAAGCAGCTCCCCTCAATTAATGCACTAAGGACTTTGGTGACATGACATTCTAGGATCTTTCCTAGAAAAGGGAGGAGGGAAATAGGTCGATAGTTGGAGAGGGAAGTAGAGTCGGCACCAGGTTTCTTCAGGATAGGGATTATTATGGCCGATTTATGTAAATCGGGGACAATGCCCTGCATAAGAGAGTTATTGAGAAAAGATAGAGGGGGAGAGGGGCAGGCAGAAAAAATCTTTCTCAGTATGTGGGTTTGGCAAATATCAGAGGGAGATCCTGATTTAACCCTAGTAAGTAGGGTCGAAAGGGTTTCCTCAGTAATCGCGGGCAGTTGATCTAAGAGCAGCGGATTGGGTGGGGGTTGGGGATTGGGAAAGGAGGGGGAAGGCAATGGGATGTTCGACTTAATGATGGCAATTTTCTCAATAAAATAGTTATTTAAGGAATCACAGAGGGATTGGGAAGGGGTTGATTTAAGGGTGGCTCTATCTGAAGAGGCCAGCTCGCGAACTATGGAAAAGATTTCCTTCGGTTTGTTTTCCGCAAGGAGGACCTTAGAAGAAAAATAGTCAGTTTTAGCATGGAGGATGGCTCTTTTGTAGTCATTAAGAAGGGAGGTGTACTGAGTTTTTTGGGCAGGACAGTAGTCGCGTCTCCAGGCGCGCTCAGCCTGCCGTAATGTGAGTTTTTTCTCTTTAAGCTCGGCGTTGAACCATCTGTTCGCCTCATGAGCGCGTTTTATCCTGACGCGTCTGAGGGGAGCCACTTGATCACACCCTTCCGAGAGCCACTCGTTAATAGTGGCTACTTGAGAAGAGGGAGGAAGTCCTGCCAGGTTTGGGGGGAGGCTGAGAGCGAAGAACAGAGAGAGGTTAGATTAGCACGGCCCCAGTTACGTGCCCAGGTGTTCCTGGGGAGGGGAGGCTTCATAACGGAGCTAAGATTGAGAGAGAAAGAGACAAAGGAATGGTCCGACCAGGAGCAGGGAATAACCACAAGAGAAGAAATTGAGATGTTAATTGACCAAACCTGGTCTAAAATATGGCCGTGGACGTGGGTAGGAGTAGAGACTTGAGGGGTAAAGTTTAGGTGGAGGAGTAATTCTGTGAATTTTTGGGACAGAAAGTCCTCTAGGGGATCAGTGGGCCAAAAATTAAAATCACCGAGTACCAGAACCGAGGAGTTGTTCACCACTAAGGTTGCCAGCAGTTCCTGGACTGCAGAGATAAAGTGCGACATTTGCTGAGGTGGACGGTAAAACAGTACACAAGTGAGGGGGACCTGGAAAGAGGCCGACCGGACGACCAAGAAGTCGACCGCCGTAATGGAGGGAAATGATAAAATTTGAAAATGGAGAGTGGAACAAACAATCAGTGCAACCCCGCCTCCCACCTTCCCCGCGGGCCGGTCGGCATGCATGGCGTAGTATGAGGACGGGAGAGCCGCCAGCACATTCGGGAAGGAATCTGGGCAAAACCAAGTTTCAGTAAGAAACAACAGGTCAGGTTTGTGTATATCAAGGAAGGCGAAGAGCTCAAGATGGTGCTTGACCGCGGACCGGGTGTTTAGAAGATAAGCAGAGATTGCAAGGGCAGGACAGGGGAGTGTGGGGGACCCCAACAAGATGGTTAGAAGAGGGGTCGATCCTGAT
This sequence comes from Lissotriton helveticus, assembly GCF_964261635.1. Lineage (NCBI taxonomy): Eukaryota > Metazoa > Chordata > Amphibia > Caudata > Salamandridae > Lissotriton > Lissotriton helveticus. The sequence continues at coordinate 1,460,454,667 of NC_136065.1, read as the reverse complement.
GTATCAAGGGGGGGAGGGGAGTGGAATAAGTTGGCTAAGACCAAGTGTCCCGATTTGAGCGAGAATGGAACTACTAAGTGGCCAAGGGCCTTGACAAGAGCGAAGTTGCTCGGGGAGTAAGTTAAAAAGATCATAGTGAGGTGCCCCTAGCCCCGGCTGGCCGCGGACGGGCGCAGACGGGCTTGCCTTTGGCACGCCTTCGCACGCCGCCGGCGCGCCTGCTGCACGCGTCCGCTGCACGTGCGCATGGGGCGTCCCTTAAGTAGGTCTAAAGCGCGAGGAATAGAGCGCTGACCTGTGAAGCCTATGATGCCCCCTTTCAATATGGCGGTAATTGCAAACACAACAGTGACGGACAGAATGTGGATCAATGTCACACATTCACCCCAGTCAAAAGATCTGGGCCCAAATCCATCGTTTTTCCACTCCACACCACCCTGGGTTAGACAATGACGATATGCAAATCAGCGCTGACCCTGTGCCCCATGGGAACAGTCCAGTCCGAACTACAAAAGCCATGTCCTTCCCAGAACGGAAACAAGCATCCCCAGTACACTTAGAGAATGTGTGACATTGATCCACATTCTGTCCATCACTGTTGTGTTTGCAGTTACCACTCTAAGTGTACTGGGGATGCTCAGACGTGAGTCCCAGGCACTCCACACCACTGGAGTCAAGCTAGCCGGGCTGATGAGAGGTGTTACCTCGAAACCGGGCCGGTCCTCGGATGCTTGTTTCCGTTCTGGGAAGGACATGGCTTTTGTAGTTCGGACTGGACTGTTCCCATGGGGCACAGGGTCAGCGCTGATTTGCATATCGCCATTGTCTAACCCAGGGTGGTGTGGAGTGGAAAAACGATGGATTTGGGCCCAGATCTTTTGACTGGGGTGAATGTGTGACATTGATCCACATTCTGTCCATCACTGTTGTGTTTGCAATTACCGCTCTAAGTGTACTGGGGATGCTCAGACGTGAGTCCCAGGCACTCCACACCACTGGAGTCAAGCTAGCCGGGCTGATGAGAGGTGTTACCTCGAAACCGGGCCGGTCCTCGGATGCTTGTTTCCGTTCTGGGAAGGACATGGCTTTAGTAGTTCGGACTGGACTGTTCCCATGGGGCACAGGGTCAGCGCTGATTTGCATATCGCCATTGTCTAACCCAGGGTGGTGTGGAGTGGAAAAACGATGGATTTGGGCCCAGATCTTTTGACTGGGGTGAATGTGTGACATTGATCCACATTCTGTCCATCACTGTTGTGTTTGCAATTACCGCTCTAAGTGTACTGGGGATGCTCAGACGTGAGTCCCAGGCACTCCACACCACTGGAGTCAAGCTAGCCGGGCTGATGAGAGGTGTTACCTCGAAACCGGGCCGGTCCTCGGATGCTTGTTTCCGTTCTGGGAAGGACATGGCTTTTGTAGTTCGGACTGGACTGTTCCCATGGGGCACAGGGTCAGCGCTGATTTGCATATCGCCATTGTCTAACCCAGGGTGGTGTGGAGTGGAAAAACGATGGATTTGGGCCCAGATCTTTTGACTGGGGTGAATGTGTGACATTGATCCACATTCTGTCCATCACTGTTGTGTTTGCAATTACCGCTCTAAGTGTACTGGGGATGCTCAGACGTGAGTCCCAGGCACTCCACACCACTGGAGTCAAGCTAGCCGGGCTGATGAGAGGTGTTACCTCGAAACCGGGCCGGTCCTCGGATGCTTGTTTCCGTTCTGGGAAGGACATGGCTTTTGTAGTTCGGACTGGACTGTTCCCATGGGGCACAGGGTCAGCGCTGATTTGCATATCGCCATTGTCTAACCCAGGGTGGTGTGGAGTGGAAAAACGATGGATTTGGGCCCAGATCTTTTGACTGGGGTGAATGTGTGACATTGATCCACATTCTGTCCATCACTGTTGTGTTTGCAATTATCCCTTTCAATATGGCGCCAGCAACCCCGTCAGCCCTCCGGTTACAAGCGGCACTCAGCCGTGCCAGAATGAGGCTAGGGGAGCTGGTAGGCAAAGACGAGGGCGAGCAGTAGAAGTAAGTTAAAAAGCATACAATTTTAGAGTTACAATTTTAAAAGTGCAAGGTAAGCCACAGTGCACGGCCACAGCTTGCTCAAACCCTCTGCCACCGGGTTATGTCGCGTCCACTGCGCGTGCGCATGGGGCGTCCCTTAAGTAGGTCTAAAGCGCGAGGCCTTCCTCTCTCATATGATAATAGTGTGTTAAATTATTACATTTTAAAAGCATTAACATTTGAATGGGAACAGGTAGGAATATTATATTTTATCTCTAATGAATTGTAATTTAAAATCTTTGTTATGGTTAAGTCTGATTTCAAGACACAATTCTGAAAATGCCAGTTTTAGAAAGTTGACACATTTCTTGTCCTAGCCATTTGGCACTTCCTGACCATTTCCTTGGCCACATAACTGAAGAACTTAGCTATGGAGCTTTGTGTATACCTCCTAGACAGTGAGACAAAGGGTGACTAGGTGATGGCAGGATGAAACATCCTGCCTGGATTGCTGCAGGCCCATGGTACTCATAGTACCTCCCAAGGGCAACCAGCGGCCCGGCAGGCCTTCCTTGGCGGCCCACTGACCTTGCAGGTAATGTACCCATGGCCTCCCGGAGAGAGAGAGAATGGAGAGAGAGAGAGGGAGAGGAGAGAGACAGTAGGGAGCGAGAGAGTGGAGAGAGAGAATGGAGAGAGAGAGTGGAGAGAGACTGTTGAGAGAGCAAGTGGAGAGAGAAAGAGTGAGCGGAGATAGACAGTTGAGAGAGAGAAAGTAGAGAGAGAAAGGAACGAGAGAAGAGAGAGGGAGACTGACTGACTGTGAGGCTGAGATACTGACTGACAGAGAGACTGACCGAGAGAGAAAGAGATGGACTGACACAGAGACAGAGAGACTGACTTACTGACAGAGAGATAGACTGACTGTCTGGCTGACTGAGAGAGACTGCCTGATAGAGAGAGTGAGACTGACTCACTGAGAGAGAGACTGAGATAGAGAGACAGAGAGAGAGACTGATTGACAGAGAGAGAGAGAGTGACCGAGAGACTGACTGACTGACTAAGTGAGAGACTGACTGACTAAGAGAGAGAGACTGACTGACAGAGAGAGAATGACAGAGAGAGAGAGAGAGAGAGAAAGAGAGAGAGAGAGACACAGAGAGAGAGAGAGAGACTGACAGAGAGAGAGACTGACTGATAGAGAGAGAGCCTGAGACAGAGAGAGAGAAAGACTGAATGCTTGAGAGAGACTGACTGACTGAGCAAGAGAGACTAGCTGACTGAGCGAGAGACTGACTGAGACTGACTAAGAGAGAGACTGACAGAGAGAGAGAGACTGACAGAGCAAGAGAAACACTGACTGAGAGACTGAATGACTGAGAGAGACTGAATGACTGAGCGAGAGAGACTGACTGACAGAGCGAGAGACTGACTGACTGAGACTGACTGAGAGAGAGAGATTGACTGAGAGAGAGGCTGACTAAGGGAGAGACAGAGAGAGAGACTGACTGACAGAGAGAGACGTCAGTCTCTCTCTGTCAGTCAGTCTCTCTCTCAAACTGACAGAGAGAGAGACTTACTGACAGAAAGAGACTGACTGACAGAAAGAGAGACAGACTGACAGAGAGAGAGAGAGAGACTGACTGACTCAGAGAGAGAGAGACTGACTGACTGAGAGAGAGAGAGAGAGAGAGAGAGAGAGAGAGAGAGAGAGAGAGAGAGACTGATGGAATTGGGGACAAAGTGTGTATGAAGCTATGCAATGCCTCTTAAGATTGGTATTGTGTGCTAATAAAAAATGTATTATCAAAATGTGCTCTTTGTAGTTGCATTTGCTTTTGATGTACAGCATTGTGATATTGTCTAATGATTTGAAACAGGTTTGATTTTTTTTACTCTAGCTCGCCCCACCCCACCCCACCCCCCCACTGACCCCACCCCTACCACTGTGGCCCTCTGCCACAAACCACACTGTAATTCTGGCCCGACAGAAAGTTTGTGAGTACCCATGCTGTAGGCAGAGCTTTTCCCTGCCCTTCTTACATTTCAAAGGGCTGCCTCCAGCAGACACACAAGGGAACCTGACACTAGTCTTTCACCCCCCAAGACTTCTTGGAGATTTTAGGGGGAACAGAAGAAGTTTACAGAACCATATGTGGGGGTAGCCTAGAAGATTTCTTCACTTCAAATGCTGGCACCAGGAATAAATATTGGACCCTCAAAGTAGCTCTGTACCTGTGGACATTACAGATGAAGGACTACCTTGTTCACCAGAGGACTGCACTGCTGTTTGAGGCTGGCCTTGTTTTTCAGGTGACTGCCCTGCTGATACCAGAGGACTGCTCTGGTGCTTGAGACATGCCCTGTTCCCCAGAAGCTTCTACTTTGCTGCTTGAATCCTGCATTGCTCTTCAGAAGACTGCTCTGCTGCCTAACTCCTAACCTGCTCTGTGGGAAGAAAGACTTGGCCTGTTCCCTTCTTCCTAGGCTGACCCGAGTGACTCATAGGGTCAGTTGACTGACCTCCTTTTCTGTGCTACAAGCACACAACAAGCTTCAGAGGACTCACTGCAACTGCCCACCTGACCTGTTGCACTGGACTGCAACTGGATCTGCCTGAGCCCTGCTGGTCTTTGCTGGAGGGAATCCCTGTTCCGCAAGAAATGTCGGCCTAGGTCCTGGTAGCCTGGCTGGTATCAAAGAGAACTCCTCTTGCATAAATGTAAGTTTGTTCAATCTACTGCAAAATTATACAAATGCCCACAAACTTCACCACCACAGCTGAGAGCTTTATCGCAATAGACAACGAGGGATGCAAAGCCCCACAAAACCACAACTTACAACTTCATTGAAACTGACACAGAGCAACACAAAACCTTGCTGCACCGCCTTATTGGAACCAACGCTGGATGATGCAAAGCCTCTAAACCAGCTGGTCATACTTCGTCCAGTGGTTGGCCTGTGGTCTATCGCAGCTGGCCTGAACTTGTGACTGTGTCCTAGTCCAGCGCAAACCTATACCCTCAGTTGACACTTTCAGCTTCTTGGTGCTATTTTTATTTACATTTTTAAGACTGCATATTTTTAGTTTTTTTGTTTTAATGATTGGATTTTAGTCGTTCTTGTCTCATTTTGTTCATTAAAGGTATCGCTGTTTTTTTAACTAGGTTTGGTATTTTTCGTTTGTTATCACTTTATTACTGGTGGCGTGCTGCTAAATACCTTACACAGTGCCTCTAAGTTAGGCTTGACTGCTTTTCTGCCAAGCCACCAGAGGGTTAAGCACAATTTAGTAACTTTTGTGTTTCACTCAAACAAGGATTGTGGTTGTTGCTTGAGTAGGGTAGTCACCCCCTCAACCAATAAACCAATTTCTTACACTGCTCCAGTCCCTCTTCTCAAAACATTGATGCGGTGGAGTCCTAATGCAATTCAGTGTTCTCCATTTTGTCGTATGTGATGTCACGTAATCACAGAACACTGATACTGCCCACAAGATATTTATGGAAGGGCATGACCTCGTTCATGAGATCCTGATTCTAGATAACTATACACATGGCAGTGTTGTCATTTTCAGGAATTGAAAACTTGGAATGAACAAAGGTTGGTGTGTGCTTGATAATGGTTGAAGGTGAGTATGTCATATTTATTAGAAAACCCTTCTTGAAAGTACAGAGTTGAGGAACACTCTTAGGGTGGTATTGAGTGCACTATCTACAGGGTGCAGCATGTGAAATCATGTGATGAACCGATTCAGTGCTTCTTGTGCCACCCACCAGAAGAAAGGAAGGGAACAAAGGAAAAAGAGCTCATCCAGAAGCTCACCCTCTCAAAATTATACATTAACTTTCAGAGAGTGACATTAGCAAATCTCACTAATGAGGCGCATGGGTGACGATGAGAATATAGTGTGCGATGACCTCTGGTGGCCTATCAGCAGTTCAGCACTGCTTAGAACTAGTATCCAACCGCCCCAGCCTGCTATTTGGTAAAGAAGATGTTTGATTTCATATTATTGAACCATATAGGAGAATTCCACTCTCATGTACTAAAAGTGGCCAATACTCCACTTTCAACAAAGGGTTATAACGGAAAGCATCATCCAAGCAAAGATGGCCACATAATGGGAGTCCATGAGAAACAAAATTTAGATACATGAGGTCGTCCCACTCTTTCTTAAGAATGACTAGTGGACTGAGGCTCCCACTTACCTTTTCTGGTCAAGCACATGGGTGGAGGAATTGGATCATTGGCGCTATTGGTGTGTGGGCCTTACGCAGTCGGAGGCTCAGGGATCCATATTTGAAGCCTCATTTCTTTCCAGGGCACCCTCTATATTCATCGAACCCTGAACTTTTTATCGCCTCAATGCAAAGTCAAAAGAAGCAAGAGGGGTATTCAGCTCCTCTGACAGCCTACTAACTCTATGTCACAAGTCAGGTGAGTCCGTACAAGCACCTCAAGAGGTGCACACAATTTATTCAGTTCTAGTAGTTACACAACACAGGCCTTTCTTCCAGTTCAGGCGGGTTGCCCATGGGAGACGACAAAGAGGAAGGTTTGAAAACACAACCTGGGTCTAACGTCATTTCTCACAACAGGTCCCATAAATGTCTTCATCAAATGGCCCCTCGCAATGGCAATTCGTGCGGTCCCTCTTCTGTCTTTACAAGTAGATGCTGAGTAGGACAGGTAGATCCCAAAGAGCCCCAACTTGTGAGCCTCGAGAAATAAGTAGTCATTCTCCAGACTTAGTAGCCCAATTTCTGTAATCTTTACTGAAGAAGGCACTCCAGCTCTATCGTCATGTAATTTATAGCCAAGAACACCCTTCAAAGCTTAGTGATAGCCCTACATTTGATCTAAATAATTTCCATTACAATATTCTTGGTAATACTGAATTTCTTCGGTTCCTTCACTCTCCATAATTGTATGCATAACTTCACTGGGAACATGCGCTTATTAGCATTAGAATCATGAAGCTGTAACTTGTAAGCATAACATGACCTTTTCAGAAGTGCTGCTTCGGTATGAAGGTTGTCTGAAACCAATATGAAAGAGCGTCAGGCCATATGTTCGTGTAGTACAATTATCGTGTTGTGAGTAGCCGGTGGTCACAGCTGATAGAAAGCTGATGCTTGTCTCTCATTACGGGAAGGCTCCAAGGACAGCAGTTCTTAGGCGCTGTAAGTGTAATTGATGATATTACACCTGCTAGGCGGGTTCCTAAGTGGGCCTGCCCGCTGGATGCCTTTCAAACTGAAGATTTCTGGGCCGAATGCGGTGCTGCTAAGTGCTGAAGAGATGACCTAACGAAAGAGCAGCAAATACTATTGACACTTTTAAACTGAAACCTGACTAGATTCACGAAACATTTGGGGGTATATTATCAAGTAAGGGCGTTACATTATCGAAGCCCATGTTAGATGTGAAGACATCTAACATGGGCTTCGATTGGAATTCATAGAGCATATTATCAAGCCCATTATCGCCGCTTTATCGGTAGTTTCCTGCCGATTAAAGCGGCGATAATTTAACGCTCTTTCTTGATAATATGCCCCTCGGTTTTTTCGATCTGGTAACACCAATGTCGTATCTGTTAACGCTATGTAATGGGATGTATACACTTTGGGCCTTTTTTATGAAGGCCTTGCGCCACCGGTGCGTCACTTTTTCCCATTTTAAAAGTGACGCATCGGTGGCGCAAGACCTTCATAAATAAGGCCTTTTATATTTTATTTGCTATCGTATATAGTTTCTGCTTTCATACGTGGATGACTGCTTATAAGTTGTTACATTCCTTGAAGGTGCACGATCTAATTTTCGCTGCACTTTTTAATAAAAGTTAATTATAATGTTACAAATACTGTTAATCTGTGGTTATTTCTTTGACACTATGGGGTCTATTATATTAGCGGGTGGATCACCACCGCCCGCCATTATCTACCGCCCACCTCCCATTCTCCCCGCCATATTACAATGGCATGGGGGATGAGTCGACCAGGTGGAAAAGGGGCTGAATATGGTGGCGGTGTTGCAAGTCACCGCCATCAATATTACAATTCAGGTGGAGATATGCTGCTGCCATGGAAAGGCATGTAGTCCCCGAATGTGGGGGCCCGTTGCGGGCCCCCCAGGGTGTTGGCGGTGTGGGGGGTGCACATGGGGTGTACCTATGGTAACCCCTGGCATTTGCATGCACAACGTTGGCAGGCATACTTTCCCTACTGTTGCAGTCACCGGAGTTGGAATAGTGCATTTATTATCTCCCCTATCCAACACTTTTCCTACTGTTGCACTCACTGGAGTGGGAATAGTAATCTTTAACCCTTCACTATCCAACACTTTCTCTATTGTTGTACTCATTGGAAATGGAATAGTAATTATTACCCCTTTACTATCCAACAATTTCCCTACTTTTGCACTCACCGGAGTGGGAATAGTACATTTTACCCCTCCGCTATCCAACACTTTCCCTACTGTTGCACTCACTGGAGTTGGAATAGTAAACGTAATAGTAAACGTAATCCCTTCGCTATTCAACACTTACCCTGCTGTTGCGCTAACTGGAGTGGGAATAGTAATTTTTACCCCTTCACTATTCAACACTTTCCCTATTGTTGCACTCATTGGAGTTGGAATATTAATTTTTACCCCTCCGCTATCCGACACTTTCCTTATGTTGCACTCACTAGAGTGGGAATAGTACATTTTAGCCCTCCGTATACAACATTTGACCTATTTGTGCACTCATTGGAGTTGGAATAGTAATTCTTATCCTTTCGCTATCCAGCACTTTCCCACCTGTTGTAGTTATTGGAGTAGGAATAATAATTTGTATCTCCCTGCTATCCAGCAGTTTCCCTACTTTTGCACTGACTGTATTGGGGAAATATAAATTTAAATATTTTTTTAATTGTTCATTGGTTTAGTTTATTATGGAATGCTTTTTCTTATATGTTAAATTATTGTTATATATGTTTTAAATATAATTTTAAAGTTTTAAAATGGATTGGAAATAATATATTAATTGTTTCAAAGTAAATATATATGTATAATTTATTATGTTTTTGTGTTTATCTTTTACTTGTTATATTTCTTTAAAATGTATATTCATTTAAATGTATTTTGTTAAAATAATTGTTATGTTTAATATAATTAATATTTATTATTGAATTATATAAATATATATATATATATTAAAATGAACTGTTTTTCCCGAACTCCCTCTGGCCTCTGAGTTCTTCTTTCACGAGGTAACTGTCAAGTCATATATATATATATATATATATATATATATATATATATATATATATATATATTTATATATTACCTACTGGCGGTCGCCAGTAGGTAGTTATAGTTAGGACCTACTTTCCATAGGAAATCACCAACATTCTATTGGAATAACTTTGCCACTGATTGACGAATCTTCAAGGAATTCCCCAAGAAAATGGTCTGCTCCGCTCTGCTCTTTCCCTGAAAGTTATGGGCTGATTCGTGAAGGGGGGCAAGAAAAAAAGGGGGTCCCACAATGTGTTTTCCCCATGCAATTTTCCATAGGACCTTTAGCCAGGGCTACAGCTCGAACAGCTGAACGGAATTACACCAAATTTGGCAAAAAGGTAGAGTTTGGTTTGCAGGTTACCCTTTTTGTTAAATGGTGTAAATCCGTTTAGTAGTTCCTGAGAAAATCAAAAGTAAAATCATAGATATATCTATAGATGAAGTACTGTGCGCGGACCGTCCGAGGACAGTACACGTACAATTACTAGCACAAGCTGCAGCCTAATTGGCTACTAACTGTCTGTCAACACTCCAAACCAGGAAGTGTTGGCAGCCATCTTGTGCCTCGGAGAACCGAGGCATAAGAAAACAAAAAAAGGAACGTGAAAAACGCGAAAAGGGGGCAGGATAGAAAAACCCTGACCCTCTAGGCCTGCTTAGGGGATCCCACAAGGACCCCCAAGGCCCCCCAAAATGTTTTTTTTTTTAAAAATCATGGGATACGCGTATGGTACCCTGCCGATCCCCCAAAAAAATTAAGGCACCACTCTGCAAACGCACCCCCTGGTGCGTTTGCAGACCGAGAAATAATTCCCGCTTGAATACAGGGGGTCCCTGGGGGCCAAGTAGCCCACCAGGAACCTCCAGTATGTGCCAGGGGGCTGCCTTGTAGAGACATGTCAAGAGGCCACGCCCCTTTTACACCTCTCTGCAACGCAGCCCCCTGGCAGGTTTGCAGAGGGGGAAGTAATTCTCCTTGAATACTGGGGGTCCCTGGGTAACCAACTAGCCCACCAGGTACTTCCAGTAAGCACAATGGAGCTGCTTTTCAGAGTGTTGTAAAAAGGGGCGTGGCCTTATTAAACCTCTCTTCAATGTGGCCCTCTGGCGCATACTTGAGGTTCCTGGTGGGCTACTTGGCCCCCAGGAACCCCCAGTATGCAAGGAGAATTAGTTCCTCCTCTGCAAACGCGCCAGGGGGCTGCCGTGCAGAGACGTGTAAAGAGGCCACGCCCCTTTTTACACCTCTCTGCAAGGCAGCCCCCTGGTGCATACTGGAGGTTCCTGACCCCCTAGGCCTGCTCAGGGGGGCCACGAAGGCCTACATTTTTTTTTGGGAAAAAATCCTGGGATACGCGTAGGGTACACGTACCCTGCCGATCCCCCCAAAAAATATTAAAGCACCACTCTGCAAATGCGCCCCCTGGCGCATTTGCAGGGGGGGAAATAATTCCCCTTGAATACTGGGGGTCCCTTGGGGCCAAGTAGCCCACCTGGAACCTCCAGTATGCGCCAGGGGGCTACCTTGCAGAGACATGTAACGAGGCCACGCCCCTTTTACACCTCTCTGCGACGCAGCCCCCTGGCGTATACTGGAGGTTCCTGGTGGGCTAATTGACCCCAGGGACCCCCAGTATGCAAGGAGACTTAATCCGCCAACTTAGAACACGCTACGTGGGCGCATTTGCACAGTGGTGAATGTAGGGGGCGGGGCTTGAGGTAATATGTGTGCAAACATGCCTTGTGGCACGTTTTAAGTTGGGGAATTCATTCCTCTTCTATCCAGAGGTCCTCTAGGGGCCAACTAGTCCAACGGGTACCTCCAGTAAACGCCACGGAGCTGCGTTACAGAGTATTGTAAACAGGGGGCGTTCCCTCTGAACTCCTCTCTGCAACGCAGCTCCCTGGCGCATACTGGAGGTACCTGGTGGGCTAGTTGGCTCACAGGGGCCCTCAGGATTGAAGAGGAATTAATTCCCCAACCTAAAATGCACCACAGGGCATGTTTGCACACATGTCACATCAGGCCCCTCCCCTTCCTTCACTATTGAGCACAATATTCCTCTAAAATCAGCAGAACTACGAATTCCGATTTACTCACCTGTTATCACGAGAGACGTCAGTGCTGCATCTTTGAGCCCAGTACAGACCCTGAAAAGTAAATCTAAGCATACTTACCAGTAACTTGTATTTCCTTCCATAGGAATCTATTGTGTGGTTTTCACCAGAAAAGTTTCTAAGTGTCTATTTTTGGAACTTTAAAAAATTCCTCTAAAATCAGCCGAACTACGAATTCCGATTTACTCACCTGTTATCAGGAGAGACCTTAGTGCTGCATCTTTCAGCCCACTACTGATCCTGAAAAGTAATTCTAACCATACTTACAGTAACGTGAATGTCCTTCCATAGGCTAACATTGACTGGTTTCACTTGGAAATTCTTCAAAGTGTGGAATTTTGGTACTTTAAAAAATTCCTCTAAAATCAGCAGAACTACGAATTCCGATTTACTCACCTGTTATCACGAGAGACGTCAGTGCTGCATCTTTGAGCCCAGTACAGACCCTGAAAAGTAAATCTAAGCATACTTACCAGTAACTTGTATTTCCTTCCATAGGAATCTATTGTGTGGTTTTCACCAGAAAAGTTTCTAAGTGTCTATTTTTGGAACTTTAAAAAATTCCTCTAAAATCAGCCGAACTACGAATTCCGATTTACTCACCTGTTATCAGGAGAGACCTTAGTGCTGCATCTTTCAGCCCACTACTGATCCTGAAAAGTAATTCTAACCATACTTACAGTAACGTGAATGTCCTTCCATAGGCTAACATTGACTGGTTTCACTTGGAAATTCTTCAAAGTGTGGAATTTTGGTACTTTAAAAAATTCCTCTAAAATCAGCTGAACTACGAATTCCGATTTACTCACCTGTTATCAGGAGATACCTCAGTGCTGCATCGTTCAGCTCACTACTGATCCTGAAAAGTAATTCTAACCATACTTACAGTAACTTGAATTTCCTTCCATAGGCTAACATTGACTGGTTTCACTTGGAAATACATCTAAGTGTGGAGTTTTGGAACTTTAAAAAATTCCTTTAAAATCAGTTGAACTACGAATTCCGATTTACTCGCCTGTTATCAGGAGAGACATCAGTGCTGCATCTTTCAGCTCACTACTGGCCCTGAAAAGTTATTTTAACTGTACTTACCAGTAACTTGAATTTTCTTCCATAGGATATCATTGCCTGCTATATAAAATATATATAAATTAAAAAAATATAAAAGAAAAAGAAAAAATATATTAAAATTTCAATATTTAAAAAACAAACAAAAAATCAATTTATATTACAAATATATAATGTAATTAAAAAATAAAATATCTGAAAATAAATACTTTAAAACAATGTAGTAAATCAGTATAAAAAATATAACAATACATTTAAAAATTATCATTTACAAAACCTTTGAAATTCACTGAAAAAACCATAGGTTTCAGCCACGTTATAGTTAGGAATTAGAATTTAAAAAACCTTAGAAATTCACTGAAAAAAACATAGGTTTCAGCCACGTTATAATTAGGAATTAGCATTTAAAAACCCTTAGAAATTTACTGAAAAAAACAACAGGTTTCACACGGTATAGTTAGCTGGACATTTCACTCATACAAAACCATTGAAATTCCCCGGTTATAGTTAGTTCAGCTAACTATAACTCACGCGCCCGCAATACACTGCTGATGACGTCACATATTAGATAACTCATGACATGGTGAGTGACATCACTCATGACATCACTTATGACATCTCAAATGACATCACTGATGACATCATCCTTGTGAAAGAGTGGCAGGCCTCCTCTCAGCGTAATATAACCTTTGATACACACATTCAAAAATAGAAACAAACATTTTTTTAAAAAAGGTGATACCAATACCACTTACAGCAACCTATACAGTAATTCTACCATCTACATAGACATCCACTCATTCACCAACAGATCTATATAGTCACTCATTCATGTACTCACTCATCATATGTATTCATACACCTATACATTCTGTTACACACCGACACTCATCCATAGAGTTACTCACACACATTTATAGGCATATACAGCTATACACACACCACTATACTTACTTTTACAGAAACGTACACATACTTACTCTCTTAAACAATCACTTATAGAAACACATACTTATTTATACAGGAACTCTTCCAATCTCTCACTCTCACATTTATTCACTTTTATACATCAATACTCACATATACTAGATTAAAACATATGTAGTTACTCATAAAGATACTATTTAGCAGTCATTCACTCACTAACACACCCATACACACACTCATCCACCCATACAGTCCTGCACACATGCTGTCTTCAAAACACATACAAACAGTGAGTCACTTATTCATGCCTCTACGCGCTAAGTAATACCCCCACCGAACCATACAGACACTCATACTTATACTCAAAAAACCAACTAATAACCCATATAGACACTCACAGATAGTAGTCTCGTGATCAAGGTCTCTGCGAGACCGAAACGCGTCGAGTGGTGCTGCTGGCTGAGCTGTTTATGAAATTAAAATAACCTGCACAGCATGGAACTGATGGTTGTCTTTTATTGGTGAGCCGGGAGTGCGAGAGAAATGCCTTTGGCAAAGTGAAACTATAAAAAAAATATATAAAGGAATGCTGGAAATTCTTATCCAGTTTGCATGGAGTGACCGGGATAAAGTGGTAAAAGAAATTGAGGCCATGGAAGAGGAATTGTCTAAGAATGCAGAAAAAGACCAACAAGAACAACTAAGAACGGGAAAAAAAAAAGGATTAGGAAAATACGAGTTGAAGATCAAAATAAGGAAACAAGAAAATTTTGACCGAGATGAAAGAGACTATGCAATGGGCAGGGTGTTAACCTTTGCAAAAAGATACGATCAGACGAGGAAAGATCTGGCCCATAAAAATCAAAAGCCTGGGACCTCAATGGAATCAAGAATTGAGACCTCGGATTCCGAAATCACTGGGAGTGAGACGTCAGGAGATGAAATAGCTGGACCATCTGGCACACCATCACGAACCCCTTTTCAACAAGAGTTCAACATCATCAGGCAGAATTGGCTAAAGGGAGGAAAGAACAAACCCCCAGAGGACGACGGCAAACCAGGAGAGGTAGTTGGAAAGGGAAGGGGAAAAGCAAAATCAAATACAACCCCGAGGATAACAAGGAGCAAGCGAGGTGCCAGATGGTAGGACAACAGGATCAGCTCACGATAACATCAACCTGTCTCACAGAGTTTTAACATCTTGCGAGGAATCTGTCCTTAAATTGGGACTTACTTTCTGTCCGAATGTCTGCATGGAATATACCCAGACAAGAATCGATCTCTTTAAATTTATTCAGAAAATCAAATTGCACAAATATTTTAAGGTCAAACCTACCATCAAAGAAGTCAAATACTTGAGACAAAACCAAAAGAAAACTGATCTTTTACATGTCAACGATTTGACAGCATGTGAACTTTTAGAGAGTCTTCGATCAGAAAACCAGACGACAAACAATGAAATGACTGATACACTGACACAAAGACTAGCCAACATTGAGATTGAACAAGAGGCGCCAAAGAGTGGTATAAAATTAACTTCGAAATTTCAACCACAAACTGCAACAGATGACATTGATACTTTTTCGGATGCTGTCATCAGGGACCTGATGGCGATATGAGTGGAACGTACACCAGAAAAACAGATATTCAATATCACAAAATCTCAAAGATTGGCAACCAAGACACTATCAGAGGACCCGACTATCGTCTGTAAACCATCCGATAAAGGAGGGAATATTGTTATTCTATCACGGGAACAATATACAGATGAAGCCATGCGCCAACTTGGAGACAAGGATTGCTATGAATTAACAACTAAGAAGGAGTACCAAGAGAGTAATCTGAAATCACACAGCCTACTGAAAAAATGGCATGATAAGAAAATGTTGGAATTGGACGAATATCTTTTTCTAAAACCAACTGATCCAACCATTCCAACATTTTACCATTTACCTAAGGTGCATAAAGACATTGCTAAGCCACCTGGAAGACCTATTATTTCCTCGATTGGAGGATTGACTGAGAATCTTTCCAAGTTACTGGACCACTATCTGTTTGCGTTTGTCCTCTCACTTAAGTCCTATATCAGGGACACAACTGACTTTATTGAAAAGATCGAGACATTGGTATGGCAACCTACATATTGGTTAATAACACTTGACATAACCAGTCTATATACATGCATCGACCATGAACAGGGCCTGCATGCAGTTGAGCACTTTTTGAACAAACGGCGATTAAAACAGGCCATGCATAACAAAATGTTGCTGGAACTCATTGATTTATTTTTGTCTAAGGGATAACATCTTTCTTCTTCAGGACAACATGTTCAGACAGGTGTCTGGTACGGAGATGGGCTCCTGCTTCGCCCCCAGCTATGCAAATCTTTCCGTATGCTGGTGGGAGGAGCAGGTAGCCTGGGCCCCAGGGAACAAGGAATGGTCGGACAAAGTGGTTGCCTGGTATAGGTACATTGATGACCTCTTTCTAGTATGGGAATGATCCAGGGAAGAGGCAGAGAGTTACATCAGGTTACTTGATAATAACAACTGTAATCTTAGATTTACTGGTCAAGTCAGCAAAGAAACAGTCAACTACTTGGACTTAAAAATTGAGGTTGGTGATGGTAAAATAAAGACTTCATTATACCTCAAGCCCACTGTGGGCAATAGCATATTGCATGCGTCCAGTAGTCATCCCCGCAGACTAATTAACAGCATTCCCTACAGGGAATTTTTACGTCTGAGAAGAAACAGTACACTTGATAGTGACTTTGAAAAAGCAGCAAAGGGTAGCGTGGAGAGATTCCTACAGAGAGGATACAAACAGAATCTCTTACAAGATGCACTTAACCGTGTAAGAAAACTATCTCGACTGACTCTTTTTGAAAAAAGAAGTGGTCCAAGTGCAGACGGTTGTAAATTCAGATTGATCATGCCATATTCTGTGGACTCATACAGATTGAGGTCCATTATGAATAAACATTGGCATATCCTCAAGACAGACACTATCGTTGGGCCTGACATCCCATCTGTCCCATTGATAACCTTTAGAAAAGCAAGGTCATTATGAGACCATTTGGTACACAGTCATCTTGATCCAATGATAAAACAACCAGGGACGTTAAAGGATGCGAAAGGATTTTTCCCTTGTGGGAAATGTAAGGCGTGTGCTTCTAGCAAACGCACTATGTCTTATGAAGTAAAGGGCTGTAAGGGAGGAAGGAAGATCAATAAGTTTATGTCATGTCACACTAGCCATGCAGTATACTGCCTCAGCTGTGCTTGCAACTTAAAATACATAGGCAGCACCATCAACCCTGTGAAATTGAGAATCCTCGAGCATATGCGAGCGATCGTGAATAAGGATTTTTCCTATCCGGTTGCTCGTCATTTTGCTATCAAACATAACGGTGACAGGAGTCTCCTCAGATATTTCTGTTTAGACCATGTTCCAGATAATATAAGGGGAGGAAATAAATTACAAAAATTAAGAAGACTAGAATCACGTTACATAGTAGATTTAGAGACCAAAGCACCAGGAGGGCTCAACATTGGGGAAGAAATGGCATCACACCTTGGCTAAAATGTGAACTGATTTGAATTATTGCTCTCTGTTTGTGTTGAGATAAGAAAATTCAGACTGTGAAAACGTTATGGAATCTGACTTACTCTCTAAGTATAACTTAATGTACATCTTCTTTATTTAATGTCTTATTCTGCATTTGACTTGACAGTTTTCTCTAATGAAATAATGCTTAAAAAATGACAATCACATGTGTAAACTTGGGAATAGACGGAGGTCTGAATTGTAAACCTATTGGGTGCAGTGGTGCGCGTCATGAAAACATGTCTCTCCTAGATCTGTTTCTTACATATGGGGATTTAGCAGCCATTGGGCTGCAATTGCCGATCCACGGCGTAAATTGAATTGTTAAGCACAGTATGGTGCGATTTATTACAAACACAGCAGTAAAGAGCTTGCCGTAATTCTGTGTCACTCACAATTTTGTTGAGTGGGACGTCATCCTCGTATGTTTTGATCACAGGGATGGATATGTGCATGACGCGCACCAGTGAATTCAAGAATTTGAGATTTCAATTCAAGAATGTGATATAATACCGTCAAGGGGGTTGCCCATGCCGATACACGGCAAGATCAACATGAAACTGTATATAATTTTGATACAGGTTAAAAATGTTTATGTCTGCGCAAAAAAACACATTCAAAGATGGCACTCATTGACATACACAGTAAAGTCCCTTGTCTGTTGCTATCACGATTTATGGGCTCTTTAAAAATGGCGCCAAGCATCGCGTTCCCTTATGACACCGAGGAAGGGACGCTTCCCAAAACGCGTCTGTCTTAAATAAAGTTTGTTGAAAACTGTAAGAACCCGTGATTGCTGCGGTTTTCTTCTTCCTAGATAGGATTGTGAGGAAAGCTGTGCAGCAGGTATTTTGAACGCGGTACACCACCGCGTGGCAGCACCCGCTACCAGAGTGACTCGCGTTTTTGGTGGACTTTGGAGCAATTATATATATATATATATATATATATATATATATATATATATATATATATATTACCTACTGGCAGTCGCCAGTAGGTAGTTATACTTAGGACCTAGTTTCCATAGGAAATCCTCAACATTCTATTTGGATTAACTTTGGCCCTGGTGGATGAATCTTTGCGAATTTCTCAAAGAAGATGGCTCGGTCCGCTGCGCTCCTTCCCTGAAAGTTTGGGGGGGATTGGTGAAGTGGGGGCTGAGATAAAAGGGGGGTCCCAAAACGTGTTTTCTCCATGTTATTTTTCATAGGACGTTTAGACACGGCTACAGGTCGAACGGCTGAATGGATTTATAAGAAATTTGGCAAAACTGTAGAATCCGGCTCGCAGATTACGCTTTTTTTGGAATGGTGTAAATCCGTTCAGTAGTTGATGAGAAAATTAAAGTTAAAGTCAATTATATATCTGTAAGCGCGGACGGGTGCGCGTACTCAAGCGGCTGCGCGCGAGCGGAATTTTTTTTTGCTGCGTGACGTCTGTTAACGTTCGATTCGTAGGAAATCAGGAAGTGTTGACCGCCATTTTGTCACTGCGAGTAAATATATTGTCATTTCAAAGCGTTGTAACATGGAAAGGGGAGAAGGTAGAGATTGTTTTGCTGCATAGGTTCTCTCAGGGTGTGCAGTAAGGCCCTTAAACGCGAAAATATATATATATATTTTTTTTAAAGTTGCGGGGTGCACGCACCCGGGCGCGCACACCTATTTACAAGAGTGTGAAAATGGAGATAAATCAGAAGTTTGAGTGCTTTGATATAAGGTGGCTCTGAAAAGAGCCCTTGTGTTAATTGAGTTTTTTCTGCATTTATAAGTAAGTACCGATGCAGAGTCTGATGTTGCAGAGGAAGATTCTGTTTCCCTCATCCGTGAAATGAACACCATCTGTCCTATAGATGTCTTGCATGAGGTAACGCAAGTTGTTGTGGTAAATAGAACCCATGCTATAATCTCTGAGGAAAGCAGAAACAGATTTATTAACATGTCTCCTTGCTTTCTCAATTTGTGCACAATGTTGATTGGACTAATTCCATTTCTGTCTTTGGCATATATTGGAATATACCAAGGCAGTTCTGGCTTCGTTATTACGAGCACTAGAAAACAAGACATTCTGGGCAATAGCATCCTTGACGCAGCCTTTTATTCTACAAGATGGTGTCTTTCAAAAGCCAGGGGTATAGGAGTATGTAACAAGCGAGCCATTTAATTGAAAAAACTAAACGTGACAAACGGTTGCAGGATCAGTGAAGGTTGATTTTTTAATTGAAAGTATAACAGGATCAGTTACAATAAAATCGTCAATACGCATACCATGGGCGAGTATCATGGGTAACATTATTTCGAAGCTTTATTAATACAATAATCAAAAATGAAAAATCGACATCAATAGGGTTGTCAGTATTCCTAGTCAGTACCTTTCCCCGCCCGCAATGTGCATAAAGACCGCATACATCCCCCATAACGTCAAGGCTAAGTAACTAGAACGTCATAAGGAGTTGCAATTCGCTCCCATACTGGCGCCATTTTGGTCGAGGTCAGGCAGGACCAGAGTATAGTTCAATGTGTCCAATAAGTAGCGGCAGGACCACAATCCCTTTCGGCAGTTCTGGCTTCGTCATTACGAGCACTAGAAAACAAGACATTCTGGGCAATACCATTCTTGACGCAGCCCTTTATGCTACAAGATGGTGTCTTCCATTCAGAAAATATTGTTGGCAGCATTTTGAAAGGAAAGATAAACGGCCATTCTCCTAGTGAGTCTCACATTGTTACATTTATGAAGAAATAGCCTGAAGAATGTACAAACTGAAAACCAGTTTTTGTCTGCATAGCTTCAGCAGCAACACTTGAGTCAGCTTTGTGTGAAGCCGCCATCTTGATGCAATCAATACCGTCCCCCTGCACACATTCAGGGAGCAGGCCGCATTGCGAGGGCACCGCAGGACGTGTCTTCAGGTCAAACGGATTGTGGGACAAGGTCCAGAAGACAAGAGTCACCAAAAGGCTAAAAGTCCCGCCGGACCCCGGGAGCCGGCCGCCTATGTCGGGGGCGATCTCAGATGGTGTCTTCCATTCAGAAAATATTGTTGGCAGCATTTTGAAAGGAAAGATAAACGGCCGTTCTCCTAGTGAGTCTCACATTGTTACATTTATGAAGAAAAAGCCTGAAGAATGTACAAACTGAAAACTAGTTTTTGTCTGCATAGCATCAGCAGCAACACTTGAGTCAGCTTTGTGTGAAGCCGCCATCTTGATCCAATCAATACCGTCCCCCTGCACACATTCAGGGAGCAGGCCGCATTGCGAGGGCACCGCAGGACGTGTCTTCAGGTCAAACGGATTGTGGGACAAGGTCCAGAAGACAAGAGTCACCAAAAGGCTAAAAGTCCCGCCGGACCCCGGGGGCCGGCCGCCTATGTCGGGGGCGATCTCAGATGGTGTCTTCCATTCAGAAAATATTGTTGGCAGCATTTTGAAAGGAAAGATAAACGGCCGTTCTCCTAGTGAGTCTCACATTGTTACATTTATGAAGAAAAAGCCTGAAGAATGTACAAACTGAAAACCAGTTTTTGTCTGCATAGCATCAGCAGCAACACTTGAGTCAGCTTTGTGTGAAGCCGCCATCTTGATCCAATCAATACCGTCCCCCTGCACACATTCAGGGACCAGGCCGCATTGCGAGGGCACCGCAGGACGTGTCTTCAGGTCAAACGGATTGTGGGACAAGGTCCAGAAGACAAGAGTCACCAAAAGGCTAAAAGTCCCGCCGGACCCCGGGGGCCGGCCGCCTATGTCGGGGGCGATCTCAGATGGTGTCTTCCATTCAGAAAATATTGTTGGCAGCATTTTGAAAGGAAGGATAAACGGCCGTTCTCCTAGTGAGTCTCATATTGTTACATTTATGAAGAAAAAGCCTGAAGAATGTACAAACTGAAAACCAGTTTTTGTCTGCATAGCATCAGCAGCAACACTTGAGTCAGCTTTGTGTGAAGCCGCCATCTTGATCCAATCAATACCGTCCCCCTGCACACATTCAGGGAGCAGGCCGCATTGCGAGGGCACCGCAGGACGTGTCTTCAGGTCAAACGGATTGTGGGACAAGGTCCAGAAGACAAGAGTCACCAAAAGGCTAAAAGTCCCGCCGGACCCCGGGGGCCGGCCGCCTATGTCGGGGGCGATCTCAGATGGTGTCTTCCATTCAGAAAATATTGTTGGCAGCATTTTGAAAGGAAAGATAAACGGCCGTTCTCCTAGTGAGTCTCATATTGTTACATTTATGAAGAAAAAGCCTGAAGAATGTACAAACTGAAAACCAGTTTTTGTCTGCATAGCATCAGCAGCAACACTTGAGTCAGCTTTGTGTGAAGCCGCCATCTTGATCCAATCAATACCGTCCCCCTGCACACATTCAGGGACCAGGCCGCATTGCGAGGGCACCGCAGGACGTGTCTTCAGGTGAAACGGATTGTGGGACAAGGTCCAGAAGACAAGAGTCACCAAAAGGCTAAAAGTTCCACCGGACTCCGGGAGCCGGCCGCTTATGTCGGGGGCGATCTCAGGCCACACCAGGGCAACAAGACTGAGATCAATTTGCTCATACTGATCCATAACGCCCCGGCCTCTCCATGTCGTAGGCCGCAAGAGTGGGCGAAACTCAGCCGGCCGAGCGAGACTTGGGGAGGGCGCAGGAGCCAAGCGCCCCATCCCAGTCCGCGCTACCACACCGCCCCTCGGGGGCCTTCATTAAGCGGTTCTGTGAGGCACCGCAGGCAGCGGTTCTTCAGATCACAACAGAGTCTCATGCTCGATCGATTGAGCTGGCCGAATCAGGCAACATGAAGGTGGGGAGGGGGGGCACCTCTTGCTCAACCACCACCTGAAGAGGTGTGGTTTAGTTCTAAACCAATGAAAAGTGTTACTTTTAGGTCACATGACCTAGCCTTAGATCATTAGGAAACCAAAAGTGAAATGAACCAATGAAAAGTTTTATTAACAAGTCACATGACCTGTTATGCTTACGTTACGCGCTTCGCGCCGCGCCCCGGATCGCTTCCGGGAAACTGCGCTTCGCGCACCGCATGCGCTAACGCGGCGCGTCATATGACACATTACGCGGCAACGCGATACTACAGTGTTTCTGGATGTTTCAGACTGAAGCTGGCGTCAGCATGAGAGCACCTCGTGGCTACGTCGTGGCCATTCTGCGAGCAATCATGGCAGAAGCTGCCCACCGGAAGTCTGCTGGAGTCGGGGTCCCCGGTGACTCTTGTTGTATCTTCAAGGCTGAGGGGACGCTTTTGGGAATGGGGCCCATGCCGTAGCAGTCAAGCGTCCGAGTTCCAGGGTTGTCCAGAGCCATCCTTGCAGGCCAGGCCCAAGTCTGTGGAGCCGACCGCCATTTCCTGAGCTCCGTGGCAGCCGCCTGTCGCTGTACCGGAAGAGTGGGTGCAATTCAGCCGGATGGCGGGTGAGACGCTGTAATAGCAAGAGCAGGCGTAATTCAGCTGGCCGAGCGAGGCACTGTGCCGCAGGAGCGGGCGCAACTCATCTTGTAGAGTGAAGCGCTGGGGTGCAGCTGAGAAACCTCCACCTGGG
The DNA here is from genome assembly GCF_964261635.1 of Lissotriton helveticus. Lineage (NCBI taxonomy): Eukaryota > Metazoa > Chordata > Amphibia > Caudata > Salamandridae > Lissotriton > Lissotriton helveticus. The sequence goes on along the minus strand of NC_136065.1, from coordinate 1,460,432,084 downwards.
GAGGTGGGGGAGGCTCGTTCGCGCCGCCTCTCCCTTCCAGTGCACCCCACGCCGTCTCCTGGCGCAGGTATATGTGATGGTTGGACCAGGGCACCGCAGGACGTGTCTTCAGGTCAAACGGATTGTGGGACAAGGTCCAGAATGGAAGAGTCACCAAAAGGCTAAAAGTTCCGCCGGACCCTGGGAGCCGGCCGCCTATGTCGAGTGAAGTGCTGGGGTGCAGCTGAGAAACCTCCACCTGGGGAGGTGGGGGAGGCTCGTTCGCGCCGCCTCTCCCTTCCAGTGCACCCCACGCCGTCTCCTGGCGCAGGTATATGTGATGGTTGGACCAGGGCACCGCAGGACGTGTCTTTAACTCTAATGACTTAACGGTGCTCCTAAACAACACCAGCCCGGATCTATCCACCGACCCTAACATTGCAACCAACCAATTCCAGAAATGGTTGGGCGATGCCACGACTCAGCTGGCACCTACCAAATCCCTCTCAAGAAATAGAAATTTGCCTAAAGCTCAGTGGTATACAAAAGAACTAAAAATCCAAAAACAATTAACTAGGAACAGGGAAAGGCACTGGCGAAGAACTTACGACAGCGAAAATAAGGAAAAATATAAAAAAGCTCTTGCTTCTTATAAAGCAATGATAGTAGCAGCAAAAAAAAATTTTTTTACACTCCATATAGAGACTGCTAAAAATTCTAGCAAACAGCTATATAACATCGCCAAAACTCTTTCTGGAAACACCCCGGATCTTAATCCACCCCCATCACAAGCATTATGCGATGCCTTATCTAAGTTCTTCTTTGCGAAGGTAAACGATATTTACCAAGTCTTCAAATCAGACTTGGGTAGTAGTAGTGCTATCACCCCCATGATCACCCACAAAAACACCATGACTAGTTTTAAACCACTGACCATTGACCAAGTTGAGGGCATAGTAAAATCGATTAAGACTGGATCAGCTCTGGATCCATGCCCAACTTCTGTGATCGCAACTGTGCCAGACACAGTCATCCCTATCATAACTCATGTCTGTAACACAATACTGACATCTGGAACCTACCCTGACTCATTAAAAAACACCCTGATCAAACCCCTGCTCAAAAAGCCCGGTCTAGATAAAGGTGAATTAAAAAACTACCGCCCCATTGCGAGCCTCCCTTTTCTAGCTAAAGTCACTGAAAAGGCTATGAATCAGCAGTTGTCGGAATATATAGAAAGATACAACTTGCTGGATGACACTCAGTTCGGTTTCCGTAAACACCATGGTACGGAAACCGCTCTCATCAAATCAGCTGATGACATAAGAGTCATCCGCGATCAAGGAGGAACAGCTCTGCTTGTCCTTCTTGATCTCTCAGCAGCCTTCGACACGGTCGACCACAAGATCTTGGTCGATCGTGTCGAAAGGATGGGTATTCAGCTCACTGCTAGGGACCTACTTGCTTCCTTCTTGGCCAACAGAACCCAGGCGGTCACACTGGGCCTTTTTCAATCAGCTGGCTTGTCATTACCGTGTGGGGTTCCCCAAGGCTCATCCCTAAGTCCGACACTATTTAATATATATGTGTCGGACCTTGCTAGTGTCATCAAAGCATATGGGATGGGCCTAACCTCATACGCCGATGACACCCAACTGGTGTTGGCCATAAAGGGTAATGGACAGGAGGTGGCAGAGAGATTCCAAAGAGGGATGAATGCCATCGGTGAGTGGATGGCAAGGAATTGCCTGAAGCTCAACTCCGATAAAACGGAGGTGGTTATCTTTGACAATCTTTTGCCAGCCTGGTCTGCAGTCTGGTGGCCATCGGCTCTAGGAACCCCTCCTTGCCCCAGCGTTAAGGTCAGAAACCTAGGAGTGACATTCGATGACCAGCTCAACTTCATGGCCCACGCAAACAAGGTGGCAGCTAACGCCCATTTTAAGCTTAAAATGATAAGAAAAATCACACCTTATCTACCAGACTCAGCAGCTAAGACGTTAGTCACCTTTCTGGTCCTAACATCGTTAGATTACTGCAATGGTCTTCTGCTTAATGCACAAAACAGAGTTACCAAAAAACTACAGACCGTGCAGAATGCAGCGGCACGCGTGCTGTCCAAAAAACCCAAATTCGCACCCATCTCCGATACTTTGAAAAGTTACCACTGGTTAACCATTCAAAACAGGGCAAAATTTAAATCATTGTGCATAGTTTACAAAACACTGCAGGACCAAGGACCACGCTTTCTTAAAGAGCAACTAATTCCCTACAATCCGCCCAGAACGCTTCGCTCCACCTCACTTAACCAACTAGTGGTCCAACGCAGCAGAACAGTTTCTTGGGGTGACCGCCGCTTTTCAACCGCGGCCTGCAAAATTTGGAATACCCTACCAAACCACATAAAAACAAGTTCCTCACTCCTTCAGTTCAGAAAAAAACTGAAAACGTGGTTATTTAATCAGTAAACCAGGCTTCTGAACAAACCAATCAGGGAGAGACATCATTGCATATTAGCGCCGAGACGCCTACGGGTAATTGTACGCGCTCTACAAGTGTCATTAAATAAATAAATAAAATAAATTTAGGGGTGTAGCTGAGAAACCTCCACCTGGGGAGGTGGGGGAGGCTCGTTCGCGCCGCCTCTCCCTTCCAGTGCACCCCACGCCATCTCCTGGTGCAGGTATATGTGATTGGACCAGGGAACCACAGGACGTGTCTTTAGGTGAAACCCTCAACTATGGCACCCAACATCCAGGACTTATGACATTTATGGAAGGCAGTGACATCGAAGAATCTCAGGGACCAAGCATATGCAGAGTCTTCCCCGGGGTATTTGCACAACGGTCCTCCACCCCTAGGCCGCCAGCTATGCTACCTTGACAGGAACAGTGTCATGCATTTGGATCGATGTTGCAGCAGGCTGCCATGTGAATAGTTAATTAATTAAACGTTTTACCCTGTTACTTTGTTGGTGTGTTGTATATATTTATAATATTTGCATAGGGTTTCTCGTTATTTTGGCAGGGGTGGGCGGCGGAGGAATTTCACTGAAAAAACCATGCATTTGGATCGATGTTGCAGCAGGCTGCCATGTAAATAGTTATTTAATTAAACGTTTTACCCTGTTACTTTGTTGGTGTGTTGTATATTTTTATAATATTTGCATAGGGTTTCTCGTTATTTTGGGCGGGGTGGGCGGCGGAGCAAATTCACTGGAAAAACTATAGGTTATAGACCATATATAGTTAAATATCTCAAGTCCATCTCTGCACTCGATGGAGATACAGGTCGTCGATCAAAAAATGTGCTGGCCACCTCTAATGGTAATAGCGTGGCGTGGTCAGGGCTTTTGTCAATCCCTCTGCAAATTGCACAGGGTGCTCTTGTTTGACATGCCGCACCATGGTATGTATGGAAAAGGAATATTTTTTTGTTGGATTTCCTCTTGAGAGAAACGAGTCACATATCGTGCAGGTTACTTTTGGTGCATTTACTTTCTTTTGATCTTCAGGATAAGTGAAAAATTGCCAGATGAAAGATTCTTTTTTTCTTCTTAAAGGTAGTCGATCATTTTGTTCAGATTCGGAAGATGAATGAGATACGGTAGTCATTTCACCAAAGTCTTCCTGAAAAATGTAGGACGTTGTTCTCTCTTGAGAGTAGAAAAGATAGTGAGAGAAGTGGGTGGAGTGCTGCGTGTAAATTCCAGAATAGAAACTAGTAAGAACCAATTGGAAGTGTTGTTTTCATGTTGCAGCAGGCTGCCATGTAGTTTGAGTTTGAGTTTGAGTTTAAAAGGTTTTCTAAAGCGCTCATACACCCAGCGGTTTCTTGGCGCTATCTGGCTACTGCTACTCAAGGGGCAGAGAGGATAGGGGGTCTGAGCATTTTAAGATGGAAAGGATTGGGTGAAGAGAAAGGTCTTAAGGCCTTTACGGAACAGAGGGTACTGGGTACAGGTTCTCAGGGAGGCTGGGAGGGAATTCCATAAGGTTGGGCAGTGGTCGAGAATTTGGAGCCCCCCCACTTCTTCCGTTTGAAACGGGGGACCACAAGGAGGTGGTGGGAAGAGGATCGAAGATTTCTTGAGGGAGTATAGTTTTGAATGGCTGAATTAATGAAAGCAGGGGCAGCGCCTGTCCGTGCTTTAAAGATGGTACAGCCCAGCTTGAATAAGGCCCGTTGCCGGACAGGGAGCCAGTGCAGGGAGAGGAGGAGAGGTGTGACATGATGTGATTTTGATAAGTTGAAAACCAGCCGAGCGGCTTGGTTTTGGACCAATTGCAGACGCTTCATGAGGTAGTCGGGCATGCCATGATAGAGGGCATTGCCGTAATCTAAGCGGGATGTTACCATGGCCAAAAGTATTAGCTTGAGCGCCTCAGAGGAAAAGAATCGTGAAACTCTGCGTATTGTCCTGAGGGAGAGGAAGGCTGAAGATACCACGGCAGAGACTTGAGATTGTAGAGAAAGTTGGTTATTGATTTTAAACCCAAGGGTTTTAACGGAAGAAACAGGAGTGGGTGGGGAACCTAGGGAAGGGGGCCAAAAGGAAGGGGACCAGGGACTGGAGCAACCACCTGTCAACACCAACTCCGTTTTATCGGGGTTGAGTTTCAGGTGGTTGAAGTTCATCCAGTCCTGGATAAAGGTCATGATGAACTGAAACTTAATTATTGAGTCGGGGGAGGAGGAAAGGGAAAAAATGAGCTGGAGATCGTCTGCGTAATTGTACACAGAGACCTCCAGTTGCTGTAAAGCAAAAATAAGGGGGGCAATGTAAAGGTTAAATAACAGGGGGGATAAGGAAGATCCTTGGGGAACCCCACACTGAATAGGTCGAAATTCAGCTGAGTACTCTCCCAGACGAACTGCCTGCGTCCGACCTCTCAAGAAGGAGGATAGCCATAGCAGGGCTGACCCTCCGATTCCCGCCGCCTCGACACGTGAAAGTAAGATGGTATGGTCCACCGTGTCGAATGCGGCGGAAAGATCCAAAAGGATCAGGGCCTGAGGATGATTGGTGTCCATTCCTTGTCGCAGGTTGTCCAAAACGGATATTATTACGGACTCGGTTGAATGAGCCGGACGGAAGCCGGCCTGTCTCGGGGCCAAGACACCGTGTCTTTCCACAAACTCACTCAGAGTTTTTACTACATGCCGTTCCAATACCTTTGCCAAGAAGGGCAGAAGAGAGATGGGGCGGAAGTTGGCTGGATCCGAAGGATCAGCCCCTGTTTTTTTTAGGATCGGGACGATCACTGCCGACTTTAATGCTGGGGTGACAGCGCCCTGGGACAGCGAACTATTGAGGAGGGTTAGGGGTGGTGAGGGACAGTGAGAATAGATCTGCCTCAGAATGTGAGCAGGGCAAGGATCCAGCGGGGATCCGGATTTAACCAGTGGAAGGATGGAGGAGAGTGAATCAATCGTGAGGAGCGGAATTGAGTCAAGATGTGCTGTAGCTGGTGAACAACAGGGGTCGGTGAAGGCCAGGGAAGGCGGGGGGATTTTGACTTTAATTTTACTAATTTTGTCTAAAAAGAAGGAATTGAGAGAATCGCATAGTGGTTGTGAAGGGGAAGGTTTGAGTGAAGCTCTGTCAGAGTAAGCGAGCTCTTGGACGATAGAGAATATTTCTCTTGGCCGGTTCTCCGCAAACTGGATTTTGGATGAGAAATAGGCTTTTTCGGTTTCCAGGATGGCTTTCTTGTATTGTACGAGAAGGTCAGTGTAGTGGGTTTTGGAAACAGGACAATAGTTCCGTCTCCACTGTCGTTCCGCGCGGCGGAGATTAAGTTTCTGGATCTTCAGATCATCCGAAAACCAGCGATTAGCGTCTTTGGGGCGTTTGGACGAAATGCGCCTTAGAGGGGCGACGGTATCACAGCCCACTCTCAGCCAGCTGCTGATGGCTTCTACTTGTACAGAGGAGGGCAACCCGGTAAGGTCAGGACTGGAACAGGAGAGGGTGGTAGATAGGGCCTCAATATCAACACGGTTCCATGATCGTGCCCAGACATTTTTCGCCGGGGTGAATTTAGGTAGTGATAAGGGGGATAGAGAAAAGGCGATCAGAAAATGATCTGACCAAAGGCAAGGGGAAATGGATAGTGAGGTGACCGGGCAATCGCGGTGCCAGATTTGGTCAAGGATGTGTCCCAGCTTGTGCGTGGGGGCCTTGACAACTGAGGTGAAATTGAGCGATTGGAGCGAGTCAGAAAAACTCTTTGGAAGTGGAACATTCCATAGGGTCAGAGGGCCAGAAGTTAAAGTCTCCCAGGACTATAATGGAAGAATGATTGACTACCAGAGTCGCCATAAGGTCTAGGAAGCTGGGGAGGAACGTCTGAGGGGGTGATGGGGGTCTGTAGATGAGAACGCACGTGAGTGGGGGAGTAAGAGAAGTTGAACGCACAACTAGACAGTCTGATGTTCCCATGGAAGGAGAGACTAAAGGATGGAACGTGAGTACTTTACGGGCAATCAAGGCGACCCCTCCCCCTGGCCTGCCGGAGGTGCGGTCGGCCCGAATGGCATAGTAAGATGGAGGAAGCATAGCCAGCAGGGAGGGGAGAGAACTGTCCGAGAACCAAGTCTCAGTAAGGAATAATACATCGGGTTTCTGGGATTCAAGTAACGTGAAAAGGTCAAGCTGGTGTTTGACTGCCGATCTAGTATTGAGGTACATTGCTTTTATTGCTGTGGAAGAAGGGTCGGCCAAGGACGCGGTTGGGGGGTGATAAGTCGGAGATGAGGCCGTGGTGTTGATATGGACTTGATTATGAGAGGGCAATAGTCCCAGATCGGAAAATCGGGCAATGGTGGTAGCAGATAGAGACCACTTGCATTTGTCATGCATATCAATAAGTTGCAACCGGGTATAATGCTCGGGTGAAGCAGAATGGGTGGCCTCTGGCCTCGGTTGGTCGCGGACGGGCGCAGACGGTCTTTCCTTAGTCGCGTCCGCTGCGCTTCCTGGGGAGGCACATTCTTATGGGATGTTAGGTGAATGGGCGGTGGGCGTGGCCTCCAAGGGGGGCGTGGCCTATCGGTAGTTCGATGCGCTGGAAAGCGCTTTACCCGCCGGTTTCTGCTAAGCGGAGGGTCCGCTTTGAACACAGAAGACAGGGGTGAGTAGAAGTTATTTAAAACACAACACAAGATACAGATTTAAAAATAAAGCACTCTCCCGGCTTTCCGCCTCAGGAGCAACGTGGTAGCAGGTGGAAACGCTTGTGATCAGCGTCCCTTTTAAGCTGTGGGCGGTGGGCGTGGCCTCCAAGGGGGGCGTGGCCTATCGGTAGTTCGATGCGCTGGAAAGCGCTTTACCCGCCGGTTTCTGCTAAGCGGAGGGTCCGCTTTGAACACAGAAGACAGGGGTGAGTAGAAGTTAATGTAAATAGTTATTTAATAAAACGTTTTACCCTGTTACTTTGCTGGTGTGTTGTATTTATTTATAATATTTGTATAGGGTTTGTCGTTATTTTGGGCGGGGTGGGCGGCGGAGCCGAGCTATCTTGCAGCCATCATGGCGTCGAGCTCGGTTTCTCTCACTAGTTTCATATTTCTCATGAGGGGTTGTTCCTAATGTTTCTATTTTAGCGAGGTGAAAAAGAGATCCTATCAGTGGCCTACTAATTTTGCTCGATTCCTTTTGTTTTTTCTAACGATTTTTAAGTTAAAGTTTACTAGCACGATACAGTGGCTAGTCCGCATTTTATATATGTCTTTTTTATTAGGGGTCTCCTCCGGTGGAGTCGGACGATCTACCTCTAATAACCGGTAAGTGTTCCTCTGAAGGAATGCGTCTTGAAAGTGGCTGACTGTAATGTATGATATTTCACTCAGTGACTTTCAGGCCCATGCTGTTTCAAAACTGTGCATGTGCTTGAAGCAGGCGTAGGTATTGACGTAGCATTGTGAATATAGTGCATTGGCGAGCCTTGCTGGAGCTGCATCACAGTTGCGATGCAACTCTAGCAATGTATTAGTTTTTGAGCACAGATGTGTTACGCATGTATGGTGTTTTTGTACCATGGTGCGCCACATTTCAAATGTGGCACACCATGGGTAACGGAGCACTACCATACTGTGGTGCACATTAACTGGTGCATATCTGGGTATGAAGTAGTTAACATGAATCTGCCCCATAGGTTACAAATCCGCGTTTAGTAGACTGTTTGGCCTTTGTAGTTTTATGTTTTTTCTGTTATTCTATGTAGGTATGTAATATTGCAAGATTTTTGTCACGAAAAAGAAGCCATGAGTATTGGGTTTGTGAAAGATTGCAAGATTTTTAAAATTAAAAAGGAAAAATCATGGCATTGTTTAATATAGTATTGTAAATACTTATCTTTAACAATGATGACAGAGTAAAAAAAGGTTAACCTGATGTTCGAAAGTTATTCACAGGCTTCTTTAGAGGAAGTATTCTATATGATTGTAGCGTGGGTGTTTCACTTTTTTATAGGTAATAGAATGCATTCTGCAAGCATGTAGTACTCCTCCTGCTACAGCATAAATATTCTTCAGTGCTTATTTTCATTTCGTAAGTGGTATTGAGACCGACACAGAACTTCAATGGATCGGAGGGGCTGTTCCTGTGCATCTGGAGGACTGCCAAGCCGTTGCAGCAGTGGGAGTGAGGCCTCTCACGACAGAGAACTTCACATGACTTCACATGCGCGTCTCAGGACGTGTACGCTGTGATAGTATCTGGTCACGTACGCCATTTGGAAGTAGCGGTCTAATTCAGCGAAGTTTCAAAACGTGAAAAGGAGTAAATCCAAATATATCCGGATTTAATATATCTTCTGAGCTGGAATCAAGCATACAATTGTTAAAGTATAAAACCTTTTATATTTTTTTTTAAAATATCAAGGTGTGTACATTCGGTCACACACGAAAGTTTAAAAAGACATTCGGCTCCATTTAATGAAAATTTTCATAATAATAAAAAAGAAGCCTAGGTTTACTGTCTTTGACGTAGTATAAGTTCTTTGATGGGTCTATGAAGAAATTTAATAAGTTGCAATCGCGAAGTTTTCCCGAAATATATAGGTGGGTGCGCGCACACGGTCGCGCACGAACGAAAGCCAAAAAAGGGGAGATAAACCCCCTTTATAATATGCTCCTGGAGCTGTTTTTGGTACAATGAGTTAGTTCTGAAAATAACTTTTTTTTTTTTTTTTTAAACAAGTGTTATGTTGTTTGATTTTGGACCAGGGCACCGCAGGACGTGTCTTTAGGTCAAACCCTCAAGTATGGCACCGAACATCCAGGACTTATGCCATTTGTGGAAGTCAGTGACTTCTAAGAATCTCAGGGACCAAGCATATCCAGAGTCCTCCCCGGGGTATTTGCACAACGGTCCTCCACCCCTAGGCCGCCAGCTATGCTACCTTGACAGGAACAGTGTCATGCAGTTTTTGATTTTTTTAACTTGCAACAACATTTTCATGTGTGACACAGGATCAAAATGAAATGAAGAAATTTATCTTTTCTCGGGGCATTTATGACTCTCAATTTTTAGTTTAGTAAGAATGAGGCTCTGCTCTCCGTACAGAAGAATTTCTCCACACTCGTTGCATTTCATGTGCACCTTTGCAAGATATGGTCTCAAGTCCATCACAGCACTCGATGGAGATAGAGGTCGTCCACCAGAAGATGTGCTGGCCACCTCTGATGGTAATAGCGTGGCCAGGGCTCTTGTCGATGCCTGTGCAAATTCCACAGGGTGCACTTGTTTGACATGCCGCACCATGGTATGTATGGAAAAGGAATATTTTTTTCTTGGATTTCCTCTTGAGAGAACCGAATTGCATATCGTGCAGGTAACTTTTGACGCATTCACTTTCTTTTGTTCTTCAGGATAAGTGAAAAATTGCCAAATAAAAGATTCCTTTTTTCTTTTTAAAGGTAGTCGCTCATTTCCTTCAGATTCGGAAGATGAATGCGGGGCGGCAGCCATTTCAGCAAAGTCTTCCGAAGGGTGTTGAACGTTGTTCTCTTTTGAGAGTAGAAAAGATAGTGAGAGGAGTGGGTGGAGTCCTCCGTGTAAATTGCAGAATAGAAACTACTAAGAACCAATTGGAAGTGTTGTTTTCAAGTCACATGACTTCACATGCGCGTCTCAGGACGTGTACGCGGTGATAGTATCTGGTCACGTACGCCATTTGGAAGTAGCGGTCTAATTCAGCGAAGTTTCAAAACGTGAAAAGGAGTAAATCCAAACATATCCGGATTTAATATATCTTCTGAGCTCGATTCAAGCATACAATTGTTAAAGTATAAAACCTTTTATATTTTTTTTTAAAATACCAAGGTGTGTACATTCGGTCACACACGAAAGTTTAAAAAGACATTCGGCTCCATTTAATGAAAATTTTCATAATATTAAAAAAGAAGCCTAGGTTTAGTCTCTTTGACGTATTATAAGTTCTTTGATGGATCTATGAAGAAATTCAATAAGTTCAGATTGCAAAGTTTTCACGAAATATATAGGCGGGTGCGCGCAGTCGGTCGCGCACGAAAGCCTGGAAATGCGCTATCCATTTTATTGAGAACTGTTGCCGAGAGTGCGCACACCGGGTCGTGTACGAAAGTTTAGAAAGGCTATTTTTATTTACAGGCAAATTTTAATGCGTTGAAAAAAGGTAAGGTACAGACTTTCTAATTATGTATCGCTTTACAAGGAGTCTCTATGCAACTTGAACAGTGAAGAAAACGGCTTGTTTCTGAAAAAAATATTGCCAGAACTTTATTGACAAAAGTATAGGTTGTATACACGAGATATTTCTGAATTAGCATTTTAAAAACCTATGAAATTCACTGAAAAAACCATAGGTTTTACACACGTTATAGTTAGGAAGTAGCATTTACAAAACCTATGAAATTCACTGAAAAAACCATAGGTTTGACACCAGTTATAGTTAGCTGGAAATTTTACTGATATAAAACCAATGAAATTCCACGTTATAGTTAGTTGGACTCACTATAACTTGCGCATGTAATGCACTGCTGATGACGTCACATATTACATATATATATATAGATTTTGTACTCCGTCGCCTCGCCTCGCTCCGGGATAACACCAGCCAGGGCAAAAAAGCTCTCGGACACGGACCAATGAAGTTTCCTTTTCTGTTTATTTCAGTGCAGGTAAGTCAATGACGTTTCGGCTCCACGAGCCTTGTTCACATGATGATATATATATATAGCTAGATATACATACACATCAATATTTTGTACATCTATATTTTTTCCAACAATATTTTGTAGTTGGTATTTTTGTACTTACCTGTATAAATATAGGAGTCGATACTTTTGTACTCAATATTATTTTCCATCTTTTTTCCATCGATATTTATGTAATCGATGTTGTGTCAGTGAACCGTGTAAGATGCAGGTGAACCAAGAGGCAGAGAGGATCAAATATGAGAAAACAGCTTTCTGGGGAAGTTACTGGTACTTACAATGAAAGACAGAAATATGGCTGAAACCTAATCTACCCAGCCTAATAGAACACCCGGACCCATTTCTTAATAAAGACAATGTTGCCTAGGTCACTCAAAAGTTTCAATCCTTCAAGCTGTGCTGTGCTGAGCAATGCACCAAACAAGAAGAGTAATGAGAAACATTTAAGACATTTAAAATGAAGCATTTTTGGGCAACTGAAAGGAAGTGGGTTCTAAAATGTTTTAAACTCCTCCCAAGATTTTTTTTTATTGGACCACCAGGTTTTCGGATCTGTTCCCAATATCTGGGTCTGGCTTAATGCAACCACTGTGCATTTTGTATGAATAAGATTACTGTCTAACAAAGGGGTCGATTAGGATCGCGGACGGACTTGAGTCCGTCCGCGACCCCAGAGTAGGAGGGAACGTCCGCATGGGCTGCGGCGTTCCCTCCGTGCAGATTAGGATGTGACCGCCAGGGTGGCAGTCACATCCCCTATCTTTAACATTTTGGCCGCAATGTTAAAAATGCATGCACCGCATTTGCGTGCACAAAGCGGCAGGCACCGCGCGGTACCTGCTGTTTTGTTCACGCAAGTGACCCCCCATGTGCACCCCCACCCCACCTTCACTCAGGGGACCCGCAACAGGCCCCGAAGTGAAGGTCCGTATGCTTTTCCACGGCGGAAAAGCCGCCGCGGAAAAGCATACATTTTACACCATCATAATATGGCTGGCGGTGTCTGATAGACACCGCCAGCCATGTTATAGCTTTTCCGCCGCGGTCGGAACGCGATCGTGGCGGAAAAGCTGCGGACGGAAAAAAGATCCCGCAGCCATCCTAATCTGGCGGGGGTCTTTTTTCAGTCCACAACGGTTTTCCCACATCCTCCGGGCCAGCGGTGGCTTCCGCCGGCCCGGAGTGTGCGGGAAAACCGATATCATAATCGGCCCCCTAGTCTGGTATATGGCAGAAGTAGCATTTTGCAGAGAGTAGCTTAAATACACAGATTTTTGCCTATGCAGGCCTTGTCATTTATTTCTGAATCCAAAAGGATATACCACCATTTTTCTTGGACTACAGTGAGTCTCTAGTGAATTTGTGCAAATATGTATATTTTACAGCATTCACACTACAGACAAAAGCTGAAACAAAATGCCTTGCATTGATACAATAAAAAAAAGTTTAAAGTCTTTCTTCCTAAGTTTAAAAAGTTCACATATATTATTAATTTGCCCATATTTGCACTCTATATTTCTTTGGTTGTAATAGTATTTTCCAGGGGTGAGTGGGACTCCCGGAGTTTTTCTGTATGGAATTTTGCAAAGTTACCTAAAAACTCAGCAAATTCCGCTGAGTTTCGTGAGCGGTGGAATTCCAGTCCCTCATACTGCTCGCGCTGATTTTTGCCCACAGTAGCTTGTCCCGAGTTGTAAAAGCAGCACAAACTGAACTTACTGGGATTTTGTTAGACCCATGTCTCAAGCACGAGTACCTGACCTACTGATCTTTCTATAGTGTATACCCCCTGATGGTTGTGAGGCCTCTTTAGAGGGTGTCATAAGAGGCATTGCCACCTGCCATTCTGTATTTATTTGTCAATTATCGTACTGAGTAGTGTTGAATAACATATTTTTCCTTTTTGTAACAAAAAAATGGATTGGACTGTGAATTATTGAATGTTGTTTAAGTAGCTGAGCTCTGAGTCTCTAGCCAATAGCACCTCCGCTGAGTAAGTCTTTGACTGCTCTGGCTTCCTAAACTGAGGGATAAGTATTTTAAAGGGGTAACTTGGTTTCCAGCTGAGGGTCCACTGTATGTGGGCTTAAGAATAACAGTGAAGAATGAATCCTTTTGTTATGGTTGGGGCCCAATACCTTCTCTCTGTCCTAGATCCCTCCAACCCACATTCCATACTGCAACTTACCATAAAATGCCGAACAAGTAAAAAATATTGTTAGTTCCCAATATCTGGGTCTGGCTTAATGCAACCACTGTGCATTTTGTATGAATAAGATTACTGTCTAACAAAGGGGTCGATTAGGATCGCGGACGGACTTGAGTCCGTCCGCGACCCCAGAGTAGGAGGGAACGTCCGCATGGGCTGCGGCGTTCCCTCCGTGCAGATTAGGATGTGACCGCCAGGGTGGCAGTCACATCCCCTATCTTTAACATTTCGGCGGGTGCAGCTTCAAGCTGCACCCGCCGCAATGTTAAAAATGCATGCACCGCATTTGCGTGCACAAAGCGGCAGGCACCGCGCGGTGCCTGCTGTTTTGTTCACGCAAGTGACCCCCCATGTGCACCCCACCCCCCCTTCACCCAGGGGACCCGCAACAGGCCCCGAAGTGAAGGTCCGTATGCTTTTCCACGGCGGAAAAGCCGCCGCGGAAAAGCATACATTTTACACCATCATAATATGGCTGGCGGTGTCTGATAGACACCGCCAGCCATGTTATAGCTTTTCCGCCGCGGTCGGAACGCGACCGCGGCGGAAAAGCTGCGGACGGAAAAAGATCCCGCAGCCATCCTAATCTGGCGGGGGGTCTTTTTTCAGTCCACAGCGGTTTTCCCACATCCTCCGGGCCAGCGGTGGCTTCCACCGGCCCGGAGTGTGCGGGAAAACCGATATCATAATCGGCCCCCTAGTCTGGTATATGGCAGAAGTAGCATTTTGCAGAGAGTAGCTTAAATACACAGATTTTTGCCTATGCAGGCCTTGTCATTTATTTCTGAATCCAAAAGGATATACCACCATTTTTCTTGGACTACAGTGAGTCTCTAGTGAATTTGTGCAAATATGTATATGTTACAGCATTCACACTACAGACAAAAGCTGAAACAAAATGCCTTGCGTTGATACAATAAAAAAAAGTTTAAAGTCTTTCTTCCTAAGTTTAAAAAGTTCACATATATTATTAATTTGCCCATATTTGCACTTTATATTTCTTTGGTTGTAATAGTATTTTCCAGGGGTGAGTGGGACTCCCGGAGTTTTTCTGTATGGAATTTTGCAAAGTTACCTAAAAACTCAGCAAATTCCGCTGAGTTTCGTGAGCGGTGGAATTCCAGTCCCTCATACTGCTCGCGCTGATTTTTGCCCACAGTAGCTTGTCCCGAGTTGCAAAAGCAGCACAAACTGAACTTACTGGGATTTTGTTAGAACCATATCTCAAGCACGAGTACCTGACCTACTGATCTTTCTATAGTGTATACCCCCTGATGGTTGTGAGGCCTCTTTAGAGGGTGTCATAAGAGGCATTGCCACCTGCCATTCTGTATTTATTTGTCAATTATCGTACTGAGTAGTGTTGAATAACATATTTTTCCTTTTTGTAACAAAAAAATGGATTGGACTGTGAATTATTGAATGTTGTTTAAGTAGCTGAGCTCTGAGTCTCTAGCCAATAGCACCTCCGCTGAGTAAGTCTTTGACTGCTCTGGCTTCCTAAACTGAGGGATAAGTATTTTAAAAAGGGGTAACTTGGTTTCCAGCTGAGGGTCCACTGTATGTGGGCTTAAGAATAACAGTGAAGAATGAATCCTTTTGTTATGGTTGGGGCCCAATACCTTCTCTCTGTCCTAGATCCCTCCAACCCACATTCCATACTGCAACTTACCATAAAATGCCGAACAAGTAAAAAATATTGTTAGTACCCCAAAAAGGGACAAACACAGGGGCATATTTGCCAGCCCCTATCACCACCACACGTCACTTTTCCTGAAACTGTGGTGGCGATAGGGTCTTCACCCTATTTACAAGGCAGTGTTAAGCCACTTAATGTGGCTCAACGCTTCCTTGTAAATAAGTCACCATTTCACGCTATACTTAGCGTGAAAGGGGCGGGCAATTAATCTTGTGGTGGGCGGTTCACCACAACATCCATTGATGCTCCTCCATATTTACAAGGGTGGCATAAATGTGCGCAGCGCTAAAATTAAGACCAGGGAAAACCTGGTCTTACCCTGGCGCAACAAGAAGAAATGTTTAATTTCTTCTCATTTTTGCTGTTTCCATGTGTGCTGCTTTGTGCAACACACATAGAAACAGGAAAAGGCCATTGATTGTTAATGTGCAGGAAGGTTTCTCTTCCTGCACATAAACAATCATTTAAAAAAATTTAATTTTGCAATTTCTATGTGTGCTGTGTTAAGCAGGGGTGAAATGCAGGGGTGCAATGTATACCCGTAAATACGGTGCAGCCCTGCGTTTCAGAAGTGGCGGAGCACAGCGTTAAGCCAAGAAGGCTAATGCTGCGCTCTGCCACTTCCTCGGAAATGTGCCTCACAATGTCAACTGTATGATAGATCTTGAAACGTAATGAATGAGGCCATTTTTACTGTTGGAACTCATATGCAGTACAAAGTAGCTGGCCTTTAGCAGTTGAAAATAAAACATGTACAGTTACATTGTGAAACACAAATATCTTTGCATCTCACAATTTCCACATCGTGATTCTGTCCAAATTTCCAGGTAAAGGGACAATTCAAGGAAATGTGTGAACGGTTTGTAGTTGCCCCTGGGGTTAGGGAGCATTGAATGCTTACCAACGTCCTTTATCATTCAACAAACATCTGAAAAATATATGTTGTCTAGGAGGATTGTGCAGACAGACATCACTTCTAATAATAACTACTTGCCCCTTTACTGTACCTTTCACAATGTGATACTTTGTTATGATATGACGACCTCTGCCCGCATATAAAATAAGGGTCAGTACTGCTACATGGCAAATACAGGCATGGTTCCTAAGTGCATCCTTCTGACTGCAAGCATAATCCTTTCCAAAGTACCCAGACGTTGGAAAGGGAAGGTTTAACAACGTGTTTAACCCCATGGCTGCTCAGCAGATTCCCCTGCTGTGCTGAGAAATCGGAAATCCCACACAACATGACGAGCTGGGCTCGTCATGAGCGTGCGAGGAGGCTACTTCATGACGAGCCCAGCTCGTCATGAGTGTGGAAGGGGTTAAGAAGCCTGAATGGCAGGTTATTGGTGAATAGTTAGCGGTCTAGTGGCCGCCTAAGAGATACACCACATCCGCAGGCCAGGAGTGGCCTGCGGGGCTAAAATAAAAAGGGTGCGGCCGCTCGAGGTCGTCACTTCCGACTGGCAGTGTGGTGTGGCCTGAATTACTGTGCACAGTGCTTCTGCCCCCGCGCACGCTCTAGTACCTGCACAGGACCCCGAGCCCCCACCAAACACTGGCGACGAGGGTGGGATCCAGACCCTCGCTCGCCACATGCCACGGCCCATACCGCGGCCGAACAAGAAGATTTTAGATGCGTCCGCACAACGTCGGGGCGTGCGAGCACCCAGTAAGACGGTGCGCACCCTGCCCCACCTCACAAACGGCTGCGAAGGGAGAAACTGAAAGTGACCCAAAAGAAGATCAGTGTGCCACTGCGCCAACCCGCAACAAGGGCCCAAGTCAAGTGCGGTAAATAAGCCATGTCCCTGCCGAAGGTCTCAGCAGCATGTGCAGCTCGGTAGAGAGCTGCCAGGGGCTACACCTGCCCAACAATGATACCCTGAAGAAGGGAACGCCACCCCCTCTAGTGCAAGGAAGCAAAGAAGGACACACTTGGGCAACAAAGAAGCCAGCCCTCCCTCCCAGATATACAGAAGCAAGGGCACACTGCTACCTCTATTGAACCAACAGTGGAAATAGAAGGCGAGGGGCACATTACAGCACGCCCACCACTACCAGCCACCGGGCGCCATGGGGGACAATGACCAGGCTGCAGCACCAGCCCCCGCACCATTTTGAAATGCTGCATCAGGGGTTTTAACCCCGTTCAGCGAACTGGATGAACCTGCAACAGCCTCTCCCAGGTGGAAGATCTGGATTGAACGCCTCAACAAATACATTGCTGCGACTCGAGAAACAGATGAGGTGGTAAAAAGGTCCCTACTGCTACACTACGCTGGAGATATTCAAGCTGTTCAAACACCTGCCCAACACGGGAGCAGCCACTGATTACAACGCGGCGGTAACAGCGCTAGACACCCATTTTGACCCACAGCTGAACCCTGACTTCAAAAGGTTCAAATTACGCCAAGCCCGCCAAAGAGAGGGAGAATCTATGGACACATTCTACGCCCACCTCTGCCTACTCACCAGCACATGCACCGAAGATGACCAACCAAAGGAAATTAGGGCGCAGCTAATCCAGGGGTGCTGTGACAAGACCTTGAGAGGCCTCATCTTGTGCCAGCCAACAATTGCGCTCAAAGACATGCTAATACTGGCAAGATCACATGACCTGTCCGCAGCTAGGGCAAACGAGATGGACCAAGCCCTAATCAAACCCCAAGGGCGGTCTGACACCATCAAGATGAAACGAGCTCATGCCATTTGAGCGATACCGAGAGGAGATGCGTTCAGGAAATCGAAGCCAGACACTTCTAAGTCAAGGTGTGGGTACTGTGGGCATAAACTACAAGCCGCAAAAGACTGCCCTGCCCAGAGAAAAACCTACACCAACTGTGGGATACCCAATCACTTTGCCTCCGTATGCCAAAGACACACCAGGGGCCAGGACGTCCACAATCAGAGACCCCCAACGCAGGCCATACGACAACTGTCCGTGACAGACTCCATGTCACTTGAAGACACACAGAGAGAGAGCAAGAGACACCTACCAACGGAGGAGGACTCCTCGGAAGATGAAGAGGAGGAGGAGGTGTACCTAGTATAATTTACAAGGGAACTCAAGTAACGCCGCCGGCCACAGCCAACTTGTATGGCCCACGAAGCGGGAACAGAAATAAAAGCGGTCATCGTCACGGGAGCAACAGTGAGCGTCATGGGCCGCCAACAATACCACCGCCTATGCCCTCGCCCTCCAGTGATGCCGTCCAAAACCAGGATCTATGCATACGGGGCAGACACACCCCTCCTGCTGAAGGGAAAGATCTTGGTACCCATCAAGGCAGATAATCTCGAAGTAACGGCAACCATCCATGTCATCGACAGGGGAGCAGATACCCTACTGAGCAACCACACCGCGGAAGACTTTGGGCTCATCTCCTTCGCAAGGAGGATCCAGACGTACCAGGTAAAGGAGCTACTCAGTCAGTTCCCCAAACACTTCCAGGGGCTCGGACGCATCAAGTGTGACCCCATCAAACTACACATTGACAAGACAGTCGCCCCAGTCGCTTTGCGGCATAGGACAGTCCCGTTCCACATGCGGCCGGTGGTGGAAAAGGTGTTAGAAGCTTTGGAGAAACAAGGGGTCTGAAAAAGTATCCGGGCCCACGCCCTGGGTGTCCCCGATGGTTATCGCTGAAAAGCTAAAACAGCCAGGAGCCATACGCCTCTACATTGATATGAGGCTGCCAAATAAAGCCATTTGAAGGGAACGCCACATAACACCAATGATGGATGACATCATCGCAGATGTCAATGGATCCAAATGGTTTTCAAAAATCGACTTGAATGCAGGGTATCACCAACTTTCCCTATCAGAAGAGAGCCGTTACATCACCACCTTCAGCACCCACCTAGGACTTCAGTGCTACAAACGGCTGAATTTCGGGATATCCTCAGCAGCTAAAGTATTCCAAAACACGATACGAGAGCTGTTATAGGGACTACCAGGAGTAACAAACGTGAGCGACAATATTCTAATCCACTCAGCGACAGCCGCGGATTACCACAAACACCTCCGCGACACACTGAAGTGCCTCAGGGAGAATGGAGAAACCCTGCACAAACACAAATGTCAATTCTTACAGCCATCTCTTGAGTTCTTCGGGTATGTATTCAACCAGGAAGGCATCCAAGTTGACCCGAGGAAGTCGCAGGCCATCAAAGATGCCCCGCGCTGACAACACCAACGGAGGAATGAAGCTTCCTGGGTATGGCCACGTACTGCGGGAGGTTTATCCCTGGCCTGGCCACCCGAGCTGAACCCCTGCGGGCCCTCACAAGAGCAGATGCCACCTGGCAGTGGGTTCAAAGAGAGGAAGAGGTGTTCCAAGGCGTAAAAGATGTCCTCCTAGGGGAGGCGACGCTGGCCCACTTCAATCCATCAAAACTAACAGAGGTACTGGTCGATGCAAGCCTAGTAGGACTTGGACCAGCACTGGCTCAAGAACACGAACCCGGTCACTGGGCGTCCCTAGCGTTCGCCAGCAAACCTCTCACACACACGGAAACAAGGTATGCTCAAATTTAGCGGGAGGCCTTGGCCATCAAGTGGGCTGGCAACCATTTTCAGCTGTACCTCAAGGGACAGCCATTCACCATGGTCACCGATAACCAGCCCCTTGTCCCCCTCTTCAAAGGGACAGTGCCTCACCCACCTCCACGAATTGAGCGCTGGGCGGTTCAGCTGCAACCGTATGAAATGGAGGTAGTATACCGGCCAGGAGCTAAAAACCCTGCCAACTTCCTATCAAGGCACCCATATCCGCCAGAGACGCAGGAGGAGGCTGACAATGTCGAACACTACGCCCACCTGATATCCTAGTGGCATGCCCACAGAGCATGAGCCTAGACGACGGGAAAGAGGCTGACGCCACCAATGCAGTATACACCAGGACCCTGCGAGCTGTGCAAGAAGGATCCTGGATGAACTACCTTCACCAGGCCAACTCCTGGAGCCCAGAAGCCCGTGACAACCTGGCAAAGATGTGGCGGGGAAGGCATGAACTCAGCGCCACCAGTGACAAAATCCTGCTGAGAGGGTGCAGAGTGTTGATACCGCAAGGCCTTAAACACCGGGCAGTCCAACTATCCCATGGAGGACATCAAGTGGTGACCAAAATGAAGGCACAAATGAGGTGAAAGGTCTGGTTCCCTGAGCTGGGGGACCTGGTCGAGGAATATGTCCACTGCTGTCTACCATGCCAGCTGACAAGTGCCCCAGAGAGACCAATCCCAGTGATCAAAGAGGAAGCCTGCACCGTTCCATGGTCAAAGTGAGCGTGGACTTTGGCAGCTTTCCCGGAGGGAAGCACACGCTAGTAATCGTCAACGCATTCCCAAAGTACCCCATGGTCGATCCCGTCCTATCCACTGCATTCAACCACGTGGGACCAGTCTTAGAGAAGGTCTTCGTCATGTTCGGGTTTCCCCATGAAGTGCGCAGTGACAACGAACCGCCGTTCCAAGGAGCAGAGTTCGCCATGTTTCTAAAACAGTGAGTGATCCATCACCGACGAATCATCCCTCAATGGTGCACCCTGAACAAGATGTTCCGCATCGCATTAGTTGAACAAGCGGACCCAGAACAGAGACTCCATGAGTTTCTGAGAGAATACCGGAGTACACCCCACTTTACAACCCAGAGAAGCCCATGGGCACTCATGCTCCATGGCCCGAGAAGAGACCTGATTCCCACTTGCCCAGGGTGGTCGCCACCTCCACTGGAAGCGGAAGAAGTGCAAGGTAGGAGAGTCCAACACAACCAGCAAGTAAGTCTCTGCCGCCATGCCACACCAAGAACGCTCCGCACAGGGACACCGTCCTCCTACGGGACGGCCGTCCGGGAGGGAAGTTCACTATGACCCAGGTACCTGGACAGTCACCGTGAACCATGGAATCATGATAACCGCACGAAGAGGAGGAGACGAAGTGTTCCCGAACATCTCATGGTTCAAGGAGGTCCCAGCAGAACACCCCGGGAGGTCCTCCAATGACCAGCCAAGTTCTACTGCCACCCCGTGCCAGAGAGCAGTGAGGAAAGACCGAGAAGCGGACTAGTGGCCGCCTATGAGATACACCACATCCGCAGGCCAGGCATGGCCTGCGGGGCTAAAATAAAAGGGGGACAGCCGCTCGAG
Organism: Lissotriton helveticus; assembly: GCF_964261635.1. Lineage (NCBI taxonomy): Eukaryota > Metazoa > Chordata > Amphibia > Caudata > Salamandridae > Lissotriton > Lissotriton helveticus. The sequence continues at coordinate 1,460,410,846 of NC_136065.1, read as the reverse complement.
GTCGTCACTTCCCACTGGCAGTGTGGTGTGGCCTGAATTACTGCGGCAGGGCAGCTGCCCCAGCGCACGCCCTAGTACCTGCACAGGACCCCGAGCCCCCACGCAACAATTGATACTATTTGCGGTAGACCTTAATAGAAAGTGTAAGGACTTTGTAGGTTCCACTGGCAGAGGAAAGCACGATTCTAGCTGGGCTAGACCCATACTACCTTGATCAAGAGGTATTCTCAGGTTAACTAAAGGTTATTTCAGCTGGGTGTGATACCTCCAGTCCAATCGGTTTTTCAAGTGGGAATTGTTACCACCTCCTTCTGAAAAGAACAGATTCTTAGATCTTATTAATGTATTTAGTTTCATCATTATATTTTAAAGAACCTGCTTGCTAATTCTAAAAATGAGACCTATACCTTGGGCATCCGTTGATGGTGAGCTGTGCACTTGCTCGTCGGTAGGCTCCAGGTAACAGCCACAGCTGCTGGTCACAGCTTGATTGGGGGCTGTGACTAACCCAGTCTGTCTGAGTCATACTGTGGGGACTGCCCAAGCTTTTTTAATTCGTAGATTCTCAGTGCCATTGGTGATATCGTGACTTGGTGAGTAGGGTTGTCAAAGAGACCTTTGGTGGGTGCAGTCCTTGTTGCTTTATCCGTTGGCCATATTATCTAAACCCACTCAATTGTTTCTGATAAGTTGTAGTTCTTGCTCTCAGTTTAGGTGTTCTCGCTTATAAGTCAAACCCTCTTGTGGTTTGTGAAATAATGCACAGGGTCCGAGTCTTGTGACTTGTGTAAATTGTTTACTAATCGCAGGTCAGATATTTGAATGTGATTCTTCTGCGTGCATTTATTCATAGCCATGCATATTTGTACTGATAGTATAACATTTACTTTGATTTTAATGAATTTCTCTTCATGTTTTTCATTTTATTGGTAATGTTTACATTAGCACTTCTCTTACAAAATTATTCAATATATTTTGAACATCTGTCTATTCTATTTATCAGAGGCAAATCGGAATCCCAATAGTTCACTGCTCAAATATTAAACAGGAAAAAATGATCAATGTAAGTCTTATAGTTCCTTTCCTATCTCAGTCCTCAAACCTTAATAGCTTTATTACATTAACTCTGCGGAAGTTAACATTGTTTAATTGTCCCTTTGACCCTCCCTCACAACACTGGATTGTGCTGCCTCATTCAACCCTGTGTACTAGAATGTATATATGTTGTTTATCCCTTTGTAGGGTTTCTGCTCAGTCACGAGAGGGTTAAAGAATGAAACCCTGTTGAGCCAAAACATTGTGGGGCAGATTTACAAGAAAGTGAAGCATCTGTAAAGATGTACAATACGCCGCACCATGGCGCAAGGATTGACAGATGCGTCTGAAATGCTGATGCATCTGTTAACCCAAAAGTCAGACATTGCTGGAGTTGTGTCACAAGCACGACGCAACTCCAGCTATGTATGGGGATGCCTATTCTCACTACACTGTGTCACTCCTTATGCCTGCTTCAAGCAGGCCATAAGGTTTGGATGCAGGGGCATTCTAGAAGTGGCACAGTCAAATCTAGTAGATTTCACGGCATCACTTCTACAGGGCTTTTTTAAATTCGAAGGCCCAACATGCATACATTATACTTGGTGCAGGTATAATGTGACGCAGGGCTTTACAACATCACGCATCTCCCTAGATGTGTCACGTTGTAAATAGGCCGCATTATTACGCTGCTGCTGTATCACAAAAAGTGACGAAATGGCGGTGCAAAAATTATGCAATGGGTTTGTAAATCTGCTCCCATGTGTGAATCCAGCAGGTTTGATCAATCTAGGTGAAATACAGAATTTGCTACTCAAAGCAGAGGTCTCTTTTATTTCACATGATGGCTCAGATGCGCTAAGGCTTTTTGTTGAGCTACCAATATCTGATGCGGTATCTGTTGAAGGCTAAGGCACCTGGCAAGGTCTGGCTGTTCATTGAGTAGTATGAGCTACTGCTCTCTAAATATGAGTTGTACACGATATAGACTTCTGAGTCATTGAGAGAAGCAACCGTTGTCTCCACACGTAAAACAGGAAATTGAGTTTTGTGTGGGTAATAGAGATCACTGCATATGATCAAAATAGAAAATATGACCCATATTTTCCAATTCTTTTTCGTCGGATTTGCGTTACTTTTCTGACGATAATCAAAGCAAAGTATTGTGGAAATATTTATTATCCAAAACAAATCGTGATTTGTGTTGGAGAGTAACCCAGAGTAATGCAAACATGTGCAGTGTGCTGCCCTGTATTACTTTGCCTCAGGGGAGTGTTCCTTGGGTAGTTCAATGACGTTCCATATTGACACCTATGAGTTTAAACTAAACCTCTATCTACAAAGAACTGCAGATAGGAATTTGAGTGAAACCCTAAGCTTCCTCGAGTTAGTTACAATGAGAAGGAATGTTTTATTACTCCCCATTTGCCCCCCTTTTGCATGTATGCTGTATTGTACAACACACATACAAAATAGGAAAATAATTAAAGGTAAGGTTTTTCACTAGAAGAAACCACTTCCAGAACACAACCTATGCTTTTTACAATAGAGACACCCTTGCACTATGGCCAAGAGTGTCTGCTTTGGTACATGCCTGCCTAAAGTGCGCCAGCACAGGGAGGAAGCAGAACAGCACCACATCTTAGTGGTTATGGTGGTGTTCTGATCTTTACCTTTCATATAATGCAGCACAGTAACTTTATTTGATACCTGCGTTGCGTGTCGTCTTCATAAATCTAGGCCTATGATTTTACAAAAAGGACTTCTGCGCATACTATTGAAGGTGATAAGCTCAGTGCAGCATGGATGTGAAAAAAAAAACATTTTTTACGTGCTCTCTACCATTTTCTCAGAATTTTGTTTTCCTGCTTTTTGATTCAGCCAACTGGGGCACTGCTTTCCTGTGCCCAGTGTATTCCCTCTGACTGCTAAAACATGCAGAAATTGACTTATCACTGATTGTTTAAATCTCCTGTAAGCCTATGGTATATGGTGTAGAAACTATACCCTTGGTTTGGAAATGGAAATGTCACCCATTGTCTTCAGCACTTATTGTGCCATCCTCTAGTCGGATAAGGAGAACATGGCTTCAGGCCTACCAGTGTAGCTGTACTGCTGCAGATTCAACCTGCAGCCCACCTGTCAAAATAACCCTTTTGACATGGGTAAAACCTTCCTTTAAACTATGAATTTGTCGCCACTTGTAGCCACAAGGTAGGTATTTATAAATGCTACATGTAGACATTTTATCTTACTATGTCCCTACAGATTAAAATATGAATTCTGTTTCTCAGGTTTGGGACCAGCTAAATAATTCAACCACTCTCTTTGCTAATTATGAAAGCCCAATTCAGTGGCGAGGTTGGAATTTTGATGAGTAGTTAGGAAAAGTAACCTTTAGAGAGTTGCTTTTCCCTGCCTGAAGATCCTGGTAGTTAATTTACATTAACTCTCCTTGAGCTTTATATTAAATGCTGAACTTAATAAAGGGTGAAAACTACACCCAGAGCAGAGACAATGGCCTGGGAGTGGGAACGAGATTTTTTCCCTGACAGAAAGACTTGTTGTGGTGAGCCCAAGTACTTCACTAGCTTGCAATGTCCCAAGTAAATGTCCTGTGATACATGGAAAGACCCAGTCGTTGTCCCCATAGTCAGGCTGGCATCAAATCCAGTGTGGGGAAGCTAACCAGGGTACCTGCTTATCACCAAGGCCACATTGCTGGGTGGGCATTCCACCCTGCACAAGAGGAAAAGGGTTTCCTCATCTTCAATTTTGGGAATAAGGTACACTGGAATTTTTTCTAGCATGGCAAACAGAATTTGCTGCAAAAGTGTGTAAGGTTGTTCATCACAACATTTGCCAAATTGGTTAGGGAAGAGCCAGAAGTTACTTTCAACCATTTGCTGTAGCAGCCTGGGACACCATCCTCAGAGCACATTCTGGACCTGTGAAAGAACAGAAAAAGGACTGCACCTGCTGCTTTAGACCTGTAAGGAGGCCTGAAGGGCTGGACCTGGCCCCACTTGTACCCAGGACGTGAAGAAGTTGACTCCAAGAGTCAGTGGCTGACCTCCTATGTGGCCACAGGGACACAAGCTGTAAGAAGCCTTTTCCCTGAAGTGCCCACCTGATCAGTACTAACTGTCCCTGTACTGGACTCTACTGTTGACCCTTACCTGACACACGGAGAGTCTCTAAGTACCTTCCAGTGATGTATTGGAGGCGTTAGATGTGCAATGATTTGGTTGTTTGGGCACCAGAAGAAAGTTTGGAAACTTTTGAAATCTTTTCCTCCAGGTCTACAGAGTTTCAGTGGGACTCGCCTGAAAAAATATCCAACCAGCAGTTCCAGTGTTGAATTGAATTTCAGCTTCCTACTGCTCAAATACTTCCACACCTCAGCAAAAACAACGATGTCCAATTCTTTGTTATACAACATATACGGAAGGTAGCACACCTTTTATTTCCAACATTCTTTGTTATGACATCAACAATTTTCAGCAAGAAATCTACAACGTCTCTTGCAAGGAACACATTCAAGAAGTATGGTCTCTTTCCATTCCCCATTACTCATTCAGTCATCGTGCTACAATCCTGGCAATGTATTCCCCCCTGCAGCTCCTAGGAACTGGGAAAATGTCCATGGTCTAGAAAGAATTCAGACCTTCTCCTCCTTTGCATTCTGTCTGGAGTCACCTCGGGTCAAAAATGTAAGATACTTTTCATTTTGTCTTAAACCATTCTCATTCCATAACCCTCTTATGTGAAAAAAACAGCCTGAAGAAATGTTTTGTTTTGACTTCTGGCTCCAAGAATATGTGAAGAGATGTCTTCACCAAGACATCTGTTGGCTTTATGTGTATCCATAATATGGGCAACATAGTGGAGGAATCACCCAAACCAGCAGTGATTTTGACAAGGAAAGAATACTTGATAATCTAGGCCATTTATAGTCACCTCTTAATGTGGAGCGATAATGAACCTTAAGGGATTTGGCAGTGAAATAAGTAAAACAGGGAAATTATCAAATAGGAAAATAATCCATAAAAGAGATATAGTGGCCTGCTCAGAAATGTATGTGTACACATGTATAATTGCTCACATACATATTTACTATTACCCCTACTTGTAACTCTAAACATTTTTAGAAAACTTTACTTTATTGTCTTTTTCAGTTTCACATTCTCTGTCACTGCCAAAGTACATGTATAATGCACCATGAAGAACATGCAGCGGTATTACAACAGAAACCCATATGTATCAAGTACAAGCATAAGGCCATAAGAAAACAACTGTATAAGGTGAAGCACAACCAGTTAACAAAGGAAGAGCAGTGCTGCATACCTACTATGACCAGGCACTAGGGCAGTCTGGGTGGTCAGTCAGGAACAAGGGGTGACAACGTTGGGGCTTCTAAGGTCTGTACCGGTACTGGTCATGTAAATTAATGGGTGGGTGAGTCAGTAAGGGACAGTGCTTCAGCAGTGCTCCAGGAAGGGTGTGTGGGGATTGCTTATGTGAAACAGAAGGAGGTCAAGGGACTGGGTGGAAGGAGAGATGCATTCTCAATGTAAGCCAACATTCCCCTCCAAGGGTAAGAGCGGGGTGAAGAATGGGCTCCCAGATGGCCTTGATTAATCCCATTTGATCAGTGAGTATGTAGATCAGAATCTCACTGTCTGCTACTCGTGTCAGCTCTTCAAGACTTTCTGTGAAAGACGGGAGGGAGGGTTGCCTCCAATGTCAGAAGATGCACACTTAAACTGAAGCAAAGGTCACTGCCAACCAGCATTGCATATGGTTGGATGGGGTCACACCGTCCGTCATGTCATGAAGGAGAGCCAAATATATCGAAGGGTATATGGACAGTTTGTGAGTAGCCAGTGTTGACCAAACTGTGGACATTGCCATAGTTCTAACCCGGATCTAGCACAGACGCTCTCCCTGGGATACACTATATCCAGACTAGACAGAACAGGAAAAACAGAAGGAGGGATTGCGATCATAAAGAACAACTAAAATGTACCACGTCACACACCTCGGAACTAAAGGACGCAGAAATCCTCTGCTTCAATATTAAATTAAACAATCACACCACCTTCGCGGGAGTACTGGTGTATAGGCCCCCTGGCCAGTTTCACAGTTCTAGGCGAATTCAATCTACACCTAGAATTGGAAAACTGCCCAAATGTAAGGAATTTTAGGGAAATTACCAACTCCCTTGGCCTTAAAATTCACAATAAAGGCCCTACCCACCAAGCAGGTCATACCCTAGACGGGATATGTTCTAATGCTACTAATATAGTAGCACCCCCCCCCGTCTACCCTTATCTGGACGGACCACAAACTGGTGCCTTTTAACCTATGCTATGAAAATTGACCCATAAAGGGGAAAGATATCATCACCCCTACTGTCCGAAACTGGAAAAATTTGCTAGCAGCCCAAATCTGCTGGATCTTGCGGAATCTTCTAAACCCACCCTTACAAATGACCCAGACACGGACAATGATCTGTTTAATAAATGTATGCTTTCAATAGCAAATACGCTAGCACCCTGGAAGAAAGGCAGGAATGCAAAACGTAAGTCAGCCCCCTGGTTCACACCCCAATTAAAAACCATGAAAGATAAGTGCAGGAACCTAGAGAAAATATGGAGAAAGCACTACAAAACGGAGGGCCTGAAATCTTTTAGACTAGGATTAAACTCCTACCACCTACAAATATGGATGGAAAAAAAGAAGCATTATATGCACCTCATCGAAAGGGCAGATGACAACCAAAAGACTATTTTTACAATAGTCAAATCCTTTACGCACCCAGCTAGCCTAGACTCTGAAATACACCCTTCACAGGAACTATGTAATGATATCGAAGAGTACTTTGAAAACAAAATCAGTGAGCTAAAAAACAATATTACTGACTGTATAGCTCAGGACCCCTTAGCCCAAAACCCAGGTCCAAGAGTAGAACTAAAATGTTTCAAAGAAATTAGCTTAGAAGAATCAAAGAAGGCTATTCTAGCAATCAAATCAGGGTCCCCTTTCTATCCCTGCCCGCCTAAGATCCTTCACGCATTAATCGAGATTGTTAACCCGGTCATAAATCAAATTATAAATTCTACAAAACAGCAAAAATTCCTGACCCTTGGAAAACAGCCGCGTTCAAACCCCTCCAAAAAAAGAAATTATCAGACCCACCACAATTTCCAACCTAAGACCCATCTCCCTTCTCCCATGTCTGAGTAAAATAGCGGAGAAAATGGTGAACACACAGTTAAACGAGTTTCTAGAAAACTCCAATTGCCTTCACCCCAAGCAATCAGGCTTCAGAGCAGGGCATTCAACAGAGTCAGCACTGCTCCACACCACAGACTAAAATGGGCGCTAGATCAAGGCAAAGAAGCGGTGCTGATTCTGTTGGATCTCTCCGCGGCCTTTGATACGGTCTCCCATAACATCTTGATAAACAGACTAAAAAAAATAGGAATAAACGATAAAGCCCATGAATGGCTAACCGCATTTCTTAGAAACAGGAACCAGGTCGTCACTTTGGGTAGGTTTAAATCAACAGGAAAACAACTGTCCTCAGGGGTCCCACAGGGCTCCTCTTGAAGTCCGACCCTTTTTAACCAATACATGTCCCCATTGCTTACACTGATTGACTCTTTTGACATCGAAGCAATCAGTTACGCAGACGACACCCAATTGATTCTCACTCTGGATAAAAATTCTACCGCAGCAGAAGAAAAATTTCATCACTGCCTCACCTCGGTCATGAAATGGATGGACTCAAACCATCTCAGGTGCAACAGCTCCAAGACAGAGATTATGCTGTTTGGGAAAGCCAACAACTTTAAGCCCATCCTGTGGTGGCCCAGCAATTCAGATCCCCCGCCCGCCACAGTAGATACGGCCAAAAACGTAGGTTTTAAATTTGACCCCACGCTCTCTTTTCACAAACAGGCACTCACAGTCGCAGGTACTTGTTTCCAAATCATAAGAATGCTAAGGAAATTCTTTGATCTGCTTCCCCTGCACGCTAGAAAAACTGTTGCAGTTGCCCTGATTTTATCCCACCTTGACTATGGCAATGGTCTATATGGAGGAACGAAAAAAATGGTGATAAAACGACTACAAGTGTTCCAAAATGCCGCCGCTAGGCTGGTACTGGGACTCCCCAAACGGTCATCCTCGACCGATGCCCTAAAAACCCTCCACTGGCTACCTATTCATAAAAGGATCCTGTTTAAGATCCTTACCATCACTTACATAGCCACTATTGGAAGTGGGCCATACTAGCTGAGAAAACATCTTAGACCCTACAAAACAAAATGAACCCTGCGCTCTTCCAATGAGAATTTACTCACCAATCCCCACTTTAAAATGAAAACACGAGGAGGAAAAACCCTGGCCACACTGGGATCAAAAGCTTGGAATTACCTGCCCTCCCAACTAAGGCACACCAACAACGAACCCATGTTCAGAAAGCTACTAAAAACTTGGATCTTTAGCACCACAGATCAGGAAATCTTAGCACTAATCTGACCCTTTTTTCGGGCATCCTCTTTTCTGCACCTCCTCCCTCCCTGCTTTTTCTTTGGTCTTTGTCCTATAGCGCCAAGATGCTCCTTGGAGTGAACGTTGCGCTCTATAAAAATCTATTTCATTCATTCATTCATTCATATGCAGCAAGTGGCAGTCCCTAGCACCGCATCTCCATCATGAAGCATAAATTTAGAGGCCAGCCGAGTGCAGTTTTTGGGGAGTTCCATGCCAGCTGTGTAACACTTTGAAATAGTAGAATTTCAGCTGGGCATCTTGCAAGAGAGTGCCATGCGAATTTAGGAGATTCTTCCAGTCAGCGTTAGTGTAGTCTCTTGTCAGCAATGTTTGCCATTTACGCTACTGAAGGAAGTGGCCCGATTAGGGTCACCTGGGTCACTCACGACCACCTCTCAGTATTCCATACCAAATGAAGAGTTTGTCAGACAGTAGAGTATACAAACCAATATCTGTTTATTCAGGTACACTCAGAGTCGAGCCCAGTTGCTCAGGAGTGCTGCAGAGAGACTGACATCAGCAAGCATAGAGATACATTATGTACATTTCAGAATCCTAGCAGATGCAGCTAAACAATTAAGTACAGAGGATAGGTTTTGTTTCTAAGGCCAAGCACACACAATCTGCTACTCAAGGTGCTCTGCCCGTTCCCGCCACTTGACAAGTGGGAGATGGCCTCTTTCTAGTGGGAAAGTGCAGTGTTTTCATTAGTGAAGCAAAACTTAACATCATGGAATTGAAACTCAGCAGAGGCCTTTTCTCAGAAATGACGAAGAATTCGTTTTGATTATGTCTCAAAATCGTGTCCATATAAAAAATTTCACTGCAAATACTAACATACATAGAACAATGCACAAATATGAATTTTTCTATTCTGATAGACCCTCCTTTTAGCATGAGCTAAACATTTTCTAGTAAAGCAAAGAGCATATAAAGCAATAAAACAGAAACTCATAGATAAACTTCTTAAGAGCACTCCATATTGTCAACATCTGGAAGAGAGACCGTAAGTAAGGAATAAGTCTTGGAAATGCACTCATCTATCCGTACAAGGTCAATGATCTCATTTTGAAGCATGATTGAGCATTGGTGTCATGAATCGATATTTTCCTCTTAGGAGTGAGAAGAGTGGTGCAATAGGCATAACAGAAGGGAAGGCATTGAACAAGGACACAGCAACAGACCAAGATCAACAATGAAATGAATCACCTTTTCAAGGATCCAACCCAGCTACCAAAAAGAGACCAAATCCAGTTCCCACTTTCCATTCCTTTAACATTTTCCAAGATGTCTAAAATGTGTTGGGTAATATTCTTTTTCAAATTTGTGATCCCAACAACACACTGGTCTCCTACTACCGTGCACACACCACCACTCTTAGCTTGGATGAAATCGACTGTATGTCTAGTCTACTCAGAATATATTCATATACTTTCCAATTTGGTGGTGATGTCACGCAAAGCTGCTATTGTGCAGTTAGACAATATTTGGAGCTTATATCCTAAATATTCTCTAGTTTTCTCACCCCTGGCCATAGCAGTACCATCAAATGTAATCATGAAGGAAAAAATGTATCCAAAAGTATTACTGTTACAATAATTATTGACTTCAAGATCTGTCACTCCTTCACATAATTCTGTGGTCAATGTCATCTTAACCCATCTTACTATAGGGATTGCATGTTTGCAAGGTACACCCAACAGCAGTACTATCCCAAGTGCCACATCATCCGTACCATTAGGAATATTAGAATATGTTCCATTATACAAAAAAAAAGCCCGGGTGTGCATAAATCGGTCTATCACAATCCACTGCACAATACCTAGAATTCCTCCCAAAGGTACTGGGGTCCTTTGTGTTTACAAAAGAGTACGTGCCCTTACGCAATGCTATCCCTGAACAATTGACATACAATATAGTCTCAGCTTCTATGCGAACTGTCAATTCCTTTTACTAGTAACCCACCAGAGTTACATTCTGTTTTTCCATATAGAAGTTGTTGCAATAATTGTTCTTGTCACACCCCTGATAAACCATGCCTCGTGGCTTCCTATGGTATAGACAAGAACCTGGGTAGCCAAATCCAAATACTCCTTGCACTTCTGCGAAGTCAAGGGGCCGAGTATAGGTATAATTGACAATTGACAATGGATGTGCTGTCCATAGACTAGTCGAACACAAGGACTCGTGACAGATTCAGTGGGGTAACAAGCAGTCCCTTCTCCAAAGAATCTCTTGTGTTTATCTAGAAACACATTGCTTGGGGCCATCCTTTTCTTTCAGACTTGAGGAACAACCTTATCTTTATTATGTAAAGATACACTTGATCACTTTCCAAAATCCATGATACCACACATAATATGATTAACAGCAAAATCACAAGGGCAACACATGTTAACTTTTGCTTCTGGGTCCACACTGCATTGTGCTGGGAATCACTGGCTGCTCTTCCTCAGCAATCATTCTACCAAAGGGATGCATAACTAATGATCAAATATGGGCAAAATACAAGGAAATATGCAAGTTCCCAGTGTTCCTCACAGCCTCACTGGTACATGCTCCTATTGTCCATCAATATGTTGGTGCTTTTCAGCACTGGCGGTGGAGCTTGCTCTTCCTTAAGCTTGTATCCCATATTGACCAGGAAAATATACCCCCAAGGGATTCTTCGATCTATCCTGTCCAATGCTCAAACAGTGCACAAAACTCTCATCACCTTAAAATAACTCCATTTGTACTAAAGCAAAGTACACCCTAACTTACACAGTCCATCCCTCATTAATCTGTCTCCTCCTTTAGTATACCTTCCCTCACCTGAGGGCGCAAATTGTACCTGGTGGCTCCAGGCACAGAATGGTCAACAAACAGTCTCCTGGATAGCTCGTATTTCAGGAGGGACCGCCGAATTCAATATGTCATCATTTTCCTTGTCCGTTTGTGTCCAGGTCAATTTGGCATCTCTAAAGGGGACAAACTGAGGCACCGTCTCGTACTCAGAGTCCCCAATCCCATCCCTCACCCACTGGTCGTAGGGCAGGGGCAAAGGAATCCGGCAGCAATGAGTCACATGAATCCAGTTCTTATGGCCAGCGACCTTGACCGCACGTTGCCAAAAGGACTTGATCTGGCCCCTTCCACCGCAACGCCTAATTCTTCTTCCGCTGGAAGTTCTTGATGAGAATAAAAAGGCTGAATGTTGTGGCCGGGCCCCTCTGGTGTGGCTGACAGGGTATCCATGACCTATTGGTGAATAGAATGCAAATTTTCTGTTGACTGGCCTAGATAATCAAGTAACAGTATGTATTCAATATTAGAAAACCGCTGAGGTCACAGGATGCCCCAGACATTTGCCGGGCACCCAAACACGACCTCATACCATGAGAATCCTGTTCTAGAATGTGTTGTTGTTCTTGTTGACAAAAGATCTAATGGTAAAGCATCTGGCCACTTTACCCTTGTCGTCTCCTGAATTTTCGTCAGTTTAAGCTTGAGAGTACCATTGTACTTCTCAACTAAATCTGCTGACTGTGGATGATTGGCAGCAGGGAACTTTTGCTTTATGTGTAAACCATCACAAATCAATTAAATCACTTTTGCATTAAAATTACTTCCGTTATCACTCCAAATGGATCGGGGCAAGTCGAAACGAGGAAAGAACTCTTTCAAGAGAACCTATGCAATAGTAATGGCTGTATTGTCTTTAGTGGGATAAGCCTCAACCCATTTACTAAATGCACAGACAACCTCCAAACCATACTTCAAATTATTGCATCTCTCTAGTTCAATATAGTCCATTTGAAGAACTTTCAAGTGGGCGGTGCAAAATTACAAGGAGGTGTAGGCGTAGGCTTTCCAGGATTGTGCATCATGCACACCCTACAGTACTTCACTAAATGTGCAGCTGTCCTAGGGATATTGCTATTCTGCCATACGGATCACTGAAACAATATCGATGACACTAATATAGAACTACCTAAATGTTGAGTAAAAAATATAGAATACAAAAATATCGACTTCCTATCTCCAAACAGGTAAGTACAAAAATATCGAATCAAAAATATAGTTGTAAAAAATATAGTCAAAATATCGATTTTTTTTTAATGCTTTAAAGTAATTAAAAATGAATGAAATAATACATATATTTAACTTAAACATACTTAAAATACTTAAATAACATTAAAATTAATAAAAGAATTAATATAAGTAAAAAAAACATACACATTGATTTATTATTACATATAAATATGAACGTAATATTAATAGAAACTATTTTTACCGTAGCATAGCGGAAAGAGTAACATTTACTATTACCACTCCAGTGAGTGCAACAGTAGAGAAAGTGTTGGATAGCGTAGGGGTAAAAATGACTATTCCCACTCCAGAGGGCAACAGTAGGGAAAGCGTTGGATAGCGTAGGGGTAAAAATTACTATTCCCACTCCAGAGAAGGCAACAGTAGGGAAAGCGTTGGATAGCGTAGGGGTAAAAATTACTATTCCCACTCCAGAGAAAATTAATTACCAATTTACAATTAAATAATTAGCAAATGAAAAATAATTAACAATTAATTAAAACTAAAAACCAATAAATAAATTTAATTAATAACAATTAAATTACTTCCCACCCTATTCCCCCATAAAACCACAATCCTGCTACTGTAAATACATTAATACAATTAACATAATTATCAATTAATCAATTAATAAAAAATAATTACCAATTATAATTTGATTAATTACCAATTAAAAATTAATTAACAATTTATTCAGGATAAATACCAATAAATACATTAAAACATGTAATCAATTATAATTAAATTACTTCCCACCCTATTCCCCTATAAACCCACATCCCGCTACAGAAAAAAAAACAATTAACATAATTATCAATTAATCAATTAATAAAAATTAATTACCAATTATAATTTAATTAATTACCAATTAAAAATTAACTAACAATTAATTCAAGATAAATACCAATAAATAAATTAAAACATTTAATCAATTATAATTAAAATACTTCCCACCCTATTCCGCTATAAATCCACAACCCGCTACAGAATTAAATTACGCAAAAATTAAATACCATAAAATTCATTACTTAAAATAAATTATAAAATAAATATTCACTTTTCACACATATACTAACATAATAAACACTTAAATTTGAATCGATATATTTTACATCTATATTAAATACTTCTATATTTATGTAAATTGATATTAACTTACTTACCTCAAATTCGATATTTTTTTTGTCTATATTCTGTCCATTCGATATTCTGTCAATTCTATATTTTTAACTCAATATTATCGATAATATGGCTGTACAACATGCCATACAGGGTCCAACAACTTGCAAATACCCTTAGCACTAACATGGCAGGGCCATAGGTAATTGTAACCACAGGGCATCAGGCAACATCCATCTCTGCTTCCCTGACTTATCACTCCAACATCGCTCATCATTCAATTGTGCTGTCCTTTCCTGCCACACCGCTAATTCTTCTACTGTGGTTTCACTTTGTATCTCTTTTACATTCTCAAGGGTGTCCTTGTACATGACAACCACAGGCACCCACCTCTGCGGACCTGTTACAAACATTATTTTCATGTTTGTTAAGGCCGTTTTCTTAGCTGCCTGACCTGCGAAAGCATTTCCCCTACCTACATCATAAGTGACCTTCCGGTGGGCGCTACACTTCACCATGGTCAATTTCTTGGGAAGTGTCAAAGCAGACAAAAGCCTCAATATGAGGTGTCCATGCTGGATTTTTGTACCATGCGAAGTAAGAAACCCAAAGGCATATTGGCTGTCTGTATAGATATTGACAACCAACCCCTCACTCACTTCACAAATGCAAATAAGGGCAGCAAGCTCAGCAGCTTGAGCCTCTGATGTCGCTACTACTGTATGCAAGGTGGTAAGAATAGAGGCCGTAGTTGTAGTGCCATCTGGTAATTTGAAGCAAGAACCACTTGCGGGTCAGATAAGGGAACATCAGTCAAGTCTGCCTGTCCTTTCGTCTCTTCTTTCATCAGGAAGATCCAGTCATGTTTGTCGACTTCATCACTTTTGGAAGGGAGCAACATGGCTGGATTCAGAGTAGCACATCTCTTGATTGTGATATGTTTAGCCAACAATGTCAATTCATAGCCAGCAAGATGTGTACTGGTGAGGTACTGTGTCTTTGTCTTATTCAGAAGTGTATCCACAGCATGAGGTATCATGACTATGAGGTCAATATCCAGTACAAATCCAGCCGATTGTCTGACCAAAGTGGCCCCGGCCGCGACCGCTCTTGCACACCTTGGGATGGCTCTCACACCTGGATCAAGTACAGCAGAGAAATAGGCACTCTCCCATTGCTTAAATTTCGGTGTTAGCACAGAAAGTGCACAACCAGCTATCTCATGCACCTACAACACAAATGGTTTGCTGTAATTAGGGGTACCAAGTACTGGAGCCAAACAAAGTGCTTTTTTAAATTGCTCAAAAGACTGCTGACATAAGGGCCATGCTGCTATACAGGTATCAGAACTGGTGCTTCGCACTGTCCCTGCCTGTCCTAGTTATAAGACATTCCTGTCACCTCATCCATATCATAATGGTCATGATAATACTGTCAATCATGAGTGTCATGAAAGTAATTATTATTGGAATGAGCTTGTGACATCACAGCACTCTAAGCCCTATTGGTCCCTTGAACTCGTCCCCGAGGACCTCGCCCTCCAGGAACTGCCACCTTCTGCAGGAGCACAAGACACTAGCTATGCCAATGACCCTCTACCTTACAAGACGCACACTGATTTGGCCCCACAGGTATCGGGGTGGGCTGTCTACTAGTGCGAGGAAGCTGTCTGTCAAGACCACCACGTCCTCTACCATTCCCTCTAAACGCTTGCTGCAACAGCACTTTCATCCTTAAGTCCTTATTGTTCTTATCTATTTTTTATTGTTCTTCTTGATCACGATGCTCATAATATCGAGCCATATTTAAATTAACAGAGGGGTAAGAGGTGGTCCAAGTTCTCTCAGATGCCTTCAAATGAGTCGCAATTTCAGGAAGTAGGTTTTTAAACAAACCTTTCAACAAACAATCAAACACCTCCCTCAATAGACAGATCCTGCCCACTATAATCCAGAAACGTAGCTTCAAACTAAGTAAAGAAATCAGACACACTTTCATCCTTCTTGTGTCGACAAGCCCTCAGCTTGTCCCAACTTACTTTTTTCTGTGGGATAAGAGAATGCATGTATGTAATAATGCTGCCTGGCAAAGCAAGTATCTCGGCTCTAGGTTTATCACCCAGCTTCCTTTCCTGATCCCATCCCTTAATCACATCCCATGTACCGCCCAGTTCTGCAACATGGTCTTGAGTATGAACCAGTCTCCAAATATCAACTGGAACGAGGAGACCAAAGAACAGCTTAATGTCTGCAAGAGTCATTACAGTAGAAGAGGCAAATAAGTCAGTTCTTTATAATAAGCAGAAGAATGTTTTCGAGGGTCGGGCAAACGAGCTGTTCTTGGAAAAGGGCCACTACATCCCGTTTGATGATAATACCATGCTGGTCTGTCAATTCTGGTATTTCTGAATGATATATAGAATGAACTTCTCACATTGGAAACTGAGACAAAAGAGTAGGACTCTTCGCATGCAACCTGCCCCTATAGGCAACCAAAGTGGTAATGTTCCCAAAAACTTGGCCTTGGTCCAAGCCACTGGCATACACACAACCTCTGATATAGAATAAACTTTGTGGCACGTCGTCCCCAAAATGTTGCTGCCAAAGGCCAATCAATCTAGAGGACATTTGTTTAAGAGCAAGCTGCTGTATAAAAGGCTCACAATTTTTCATCACAGCCCAAACATCCTCCACATTGTAAATGGGATTACGAACCCACTGCGCAGCCTGATTACCTACTAACTTCTTCTCCTCATCCCCCATCACAGACTGTACAAAAGGGCCCATGCGCTCATAAAATGTTGTCAGATCTCTGTCCTCAAATCCATGTATTGGTGTCTCAGCACCCAATAATGCTGGAAAAGGAACAATCAAATATGGAGAAAGCAACAGAAGCATCGGGGAGGATAGTCTCAGGCTGGTGAGCCGGGGGAGAGAGAGAGCTGGAGACAGGGATGCCAAAACAATAGGTATGCTGGGTGTGGAGGAGGAGGAGCCAAAGCCACAGCCGTCAAGTCGACAGCAGTAGATACAGGGACAGAGGGAACAGCTTTAACAGGCAGCTGTGATGGCATAGGGACATTGGAATATATCCTTTGTGGGACATATGGGGGGGTACGGGTGTCTAACAATTCTTCCACAAAAGTATCAGTTTCCTCCTGAGCCAAATGTGATTTATCAACATGCAATCGAAATCTCCTATCTTCACATTCAACTCCTTTCTCCTGTTGTTCACTATCATATGCTACAGCTTTCTGAGTCAGTGTCTGCCTCTTCCCTTCCCATGCCTCTTTCTCCTTCTTCAGACATCTCTGCCTAGCTGCTTCCTGCCACGCGCTGAGAGAATCAAACATAGACGCTCTACTTTGTCTCTTATGTAAAAATAACAATTCATAGACAGAATGCAGAACAATGTCATACATTCACCCCAGGACAGAGATTTGGACCTAAGTCCATCGTTTTTTTGCTCACCATGCCATTCCTGTTTGAACCCAGCCATATGCAAATCAGTCCTGACCCTGTACCCAATGGGAACATTCAAGCCTGAACAGCCAGGCCAGGTCCTCCTGTAGTGCTGACGCAAAGCAATAGCCAGAAAGGCAGAGTGGGAAGTGAGTATTACAGAAGGTGCATAATTGGCCCCTGGTTTCCCGCTCATGTAGTCCTTTCTAGAGGTCAGGCTAGTCTGCAGGGGCGGGAGGGCATCATTCTAGACAACCCGCGAGGAATCCTGCCAGCCAGAGATGATAGAGGGTGCAGGAAACTCCAGCCATGAAGGGTAAGCCCTCAGGGGACTGTCAGCAGTGTCCGGTGCTCCTAGATGCGGTATGGTGAGGTACTGAGGCGAGATTCCCTTGTAGGCCTGCCTCGAATGTGCAAAATCTGTGGGGTATGCACATTGGCCAAGAAGGGACCGACTGCCCAGATCAATACTATGTGGAAGTACACAATTCTTGCTAGGGATGCTGTGCAAGAACAGGCTTTGCAAGGGCACTCATCATGGCATACTGATGCAGCAGGTCAGCAAGCTATGTTAATTATGGGCAGCTGCAGACGAGGTGCAGCAGTCAAGGAGTCAATACTTCATCTCAAGGGGGGACAGCAGGGCTCACTGTTCCAGCAGCTGGTGGGGGCTCTCTTTGCACAATTCCGGCTCCAATGATGGCCACTTCAACTAAGCTTGGTTAGGTGGGATCCCCCTTTAGAGTCCTAGGGCTCTGGAACTTGTTACAGAACAGCCATTTTTCTCTATGGCTGGCTCCACCTTTCCACTTTACACATTTTAAATTTTCAACATTTCAGGAGCCAAGTCACAAACTGTATTTTGTACTGCATTAGTAGCACTATAATAGTACTAAGTACTACAAAATGCTATTCACACAACTGAGTGCAAAACCTCCACCAGTCCTATCTTTTATATGGGGAGATCTTCATTCATGTAAGTTTACTACTTTACTTAGAGGAACCTAGAGGAGTGGCTGGAAAAGGGGGCATGCTTGCTACTAAATGGAAGGGTTTAAGGGAGGAGTAAGGAAGGGTTTAGGTAGCGACATGTACCCACTTACAAAAGAGTAACCCCATTAAAGGTACTAGAGCCAAAAAGAGACTTAAAACGTAGGAGATTACTTCAGCTCAGAGCTGGGCTAAATTCAGCATCACACTTGGTCAACCACTGGTGCTGCAACATTGAACATAATGGATGTAGGGTATAAAAAACAAACCCCTTAGGAAATAAGGTTACATTTATTTAGATAGTTTGAAAATATGAATACATATTATTAATGTTAAAAATCTAAAACATTAAATATATGTAATATTTATTTATAAAATAAGGTAATAACCGACCTTTAATTAATTCCAAAACCAGTTTAATTTAAATTAATTGTATGTATTTATTTTAACTGTAGAAGAAAACACTATAAACTGAATGTTGAATTAAATCTTTAATTTATACATATTAAACCAAACACAAAATATTATTCCAAAGTTTAGATTAAAAAAATGAGATCCCATATGAAAGACAAAAATGCATAAATAAATATTAAAACTAATGTGTGGAATCATTTAAAAATATTTTTATTATAATTTACTAAGAAATATTGTTCCAAATCATTTTAAAGTAAAAAAGGTACTACATTTTTCAAAATGAACTTATAAATATGAACCTTTTTAGATTTGTTAACATTAAGGGGCTTATTAGGATGTTGGTCGGTCGGAAAGCCTCAGAGTTTAAGCGGGATAGTCATTCCAGCTGGCTTCTGATGGGCTCAAAGAGCCTGTCAGCCTGTTGGAAACAACCACATAATCTGCTACGTACAGCGTTTCTGCCATAGGGATCATGATGTCAGATTACAACAGGCTTTCCATGTCGGGCTTTCCGACATGTTAAGCTTGTCAGAAAGTGACTTAGGGTCCCTATCCCTCAGTGGTTTCTGTTTGGGGGCCTGAGGTAAATCCCTGCACAATGTGGCAGGCACCGTGAGGTAACTGCTACACGGTGCAGGGATTTACACGAGCTCCCATTTCTCTATGGAAGCTTGTGCTGCTGGAGGAAACCACCCACAGCACAAGCTCCCACAGAGAAATAGGAGTTTGTGACTGCACCATGTGCAGTCGCACTAATATACAGTGTTTGGAACCGCCGACCTATGGTCTGTCGGTTCCCACACTAAAACAGTGTCGGGCAGACTCAAGTCTGCCCTACTTTGTAATTAGGGTCCTAAATTGTATTCATTTATATTTTTAACTATTTAAAAACATTCATTTAAATATCAAAAAATGTCCTAAGTAGTTTTATTTTAAGTTCCTACTTCCATTATTTTATGGAGAATGATGTTGCAGTATGAGTGGTTGTCCGGTGTGGTGGAAGAATAACTAATGTTTGCTTTTTGGTAGCAGTAACTTACACTTGTAAATGTGGTACAACAGTAAATCTACACTTATGAGTAACTTTTTTTTCCACCATATTTCTTTATTTGTTTTGATATTAATAGTACAAAAGCTCAGTTGGAATGGAGTAAACAAAGTTACACGTATTAGAAGTTTTAATTGTATATGCACAATGCATAGCTAATTTTCTAAATTCCGGCATTGAGGAGTCAGCAATAGAACAGAAGAAATCTATAATCAACTCCACAACAAGTAACCTGTAAGTTAATCGAGCCCAGGAAAGTCATTAAAGGAACATGTAGTGCACCGTCCAAACTGTTCAGATAAGTCTGTCCTCGCTGGTTATTCTTCTTATTGATTGAAAAGAAAAAGTAGAAAACAAAAAGGGAGGGGTGGGAACCAAGACTGGGAGGGAGGAGGAAATGGGGTGTCTTGAAGTCTTGTGGTGGCGCAGAAGTCAGTCAACCATAGGGTATAACTTTCACTGATCTTTTATTCTGAATCTAAGCAGTGTGCCGTCCTCATCCTATTGTAGTTTTAGTATAATTGTTGTGTCTGCTGGCCCAGTGTATTGCTTCATGTCATGGCCACCCATTCAGGGTGGGTTGTTGCCTGATTTGGCTTCCATTTGTGCTAGAAAGCTGACATAATGTTTATATCAGGATCCAGAGCCTGCAGTCTCACTAGACCAGACAATGCATCTACATCTGCTTTCGCCAATCTGCGTAGAACTCTGATCCAGTTCCTCAGGTCCAGGGTCCAATGCCCCCTTCCAGGTCATCGCTATGCATCGCTTGGCCAGTACCATTGCTAGGGCAATACATCTGCTGACATGTTTAATTTTCTTGTGCTTTGCTATTCCTAGCAAACATTTTTCCATCTCTCTCGTAATCATTCTCCCTGTCAAGTCTGATAAACATCCCAGCACTTTTACTCAAAATTTCTCCATAATCAGGCAGGATCACACCATGTGTATGAAATCTGCCTCTCTAGTTGAGCATTTGGGGCAGCTCAAGGATGCCCCCGGATACATCCATCCAGTGCACCTAGGTGTTAGGTATGCGTGCTGTAATTAATTACATTGTGTATACCTAAATCTTGAGTTCTTAGATACAAGCTTCACACTTCTATGACTTCATCCCCAATCACCAAATGACAGTTCCTGGGTCAGTCGTTCCTCCCACCATTCCTTTAAAATCTCTAGATGTGTTCCTTCGTCTTGCAACAGGGCAGTGTAAAGGCATGTGTTTGCATGTCTAGCCACTCTTTGACATTCAAGAGTAGTGAGGAGTCCTGGATCTTAAGTTCCAGGTTCTAAGTGGCCATCTACAGGTGCTTTAAAGCTTGTATAGTATACATTGCCCTGGTCCCAGTGTGTAGACATCTCGTAAGGCCTCAAAAGTTCTCAGGTTCTCTTCTGTGAATAAATAGTTCCACACTAGTACACCTGCTTTGCTCCATGGTTGTGTGTCATTAATTGTAGCCTATCTGGGGCTTTTCCAGCATGGACCACAGCAGCAATTCAGGTGCATTGGGGAGATGAGATGCCTTAGTAAGTACATAAGTAAAACAACATCATTTGGCCACCCTCAATAGGGTGTGATCTCACCAGACCCCTCTGTCTATGGAGTGAAACCATTTTAAAATGGGCTGCCCTCTCAGGTGTCCCCCTCACATGCAAGTCTCCATGTCATTCAGCATTGCCACCCCTCTTGGGTTCCATTAAAACTGCACTACCCGAGTTGTGGAGCTCATAGTTGGACGCAATAAGTCCACACTGCTAAAGCGTTGCATATAGTTTTTAAAGTGCCATTTGACAGCTGCCCTCATGCCAGATAAGGGAGGTGAGCATGTAGTGCAAATCTCTGAAAAACAGTTTCTTCAAAATCACCAGTAATGCCCAATTACCATGAATAGATACAATTTGTCCCAGTTTACTCTCAGCCCCAAAGCTCCATTAAAATCCTGTAACTGCCATTTCAAATGGCCCCTTCACAGAAATAAATTAGAGTTGTATCTGCAATTAAGAAAACAACGTGCCAGTCCATCCAAACGAGTATCTCCCAGTCGTGGAGTCATGGCCATACACCATCAGAAGGCAGGGTACGGTCTCCATCGATAACGCAAACATAATAGGAGAAAGAGGACACCACTGTCTGGTGTCTCACCTTATGTTAAGTGCTTATGATATTGTTTTGCCAATGTGTACCCTCACTTGTAGGTCAGTGTATAGGAGCTGTACCTAGTGGCAGACCCTTGGGACCAATCCTAGTTGCCATAGGACCTCCATTAAGTACAGCCATCCCAATGTGGCAACACATATTCTAGATGTCAAGGGGAGGTGGTCCAGTTGTCAGCCTGTCCATGCCTTGACCAATCCATGACTCAGAATAAGCAGCAGAGTTTGAGGAACTTTATCTGACCCGCGATAAAGCCATTTTGGTCCTGGTGTACTTTGTTCTGGGTGATGGCTAGGAAGCAGTTATTTAGTATCTGCCCAGTATTTTGTAATCTAGAATTAGAAGTAAAAGGGGTAGTATGACTGCACCAGTAAGAGGTCCCCACCCTTCCTCAGTGATGCTGGAAGCCTTCCCACTTTCCTTGCCTCCACATACATGTTTTGTAATTTAGGAGTCAGGTCTGGTGTGTACGTAGCATAACACTCTACTGGAAACCCTACCAGACCCAGAGTCCTAAACCTAGCCATTTGTGTTATGGTTATTTGGAAATCTTGAATTGTTATCAACTACTCCAGTTCCTCCCTTTGTATCCCATGGGGGAGTGTCACCTTATTCAGCAAAGCCTGCACCTCATAATCATTACTTGCTAGGGAAGAGGCATAGAGCATCACATCTAAAAAATGAAATACCTCTTTGACCCCTGCCTTCATGTGGACTATACCACCCTCCCAGGTGCGGATTGCTCCTTTTGGCATGCTAGGATTATTTGAGCACCAAGACCAACAGACACTCTTATGCCACTCTGCATGCAGTTGCCAAACACAGGTCCAGTAGTATAGGTGACTTAGTCTGCCCTGCAGTGCTCAATACTTCACTTTTTGCTTCATCAATTGTTGCGTAGCTTGAGCATTGTAGAGAGCAGAAATCTCAAGTACACGTAATCTGTCTTCTATCTTGTGGAGGTCTCTATGTAGAATATTTTGCACCCAGTACGTGGGTTGATGCACAGACCTACCAGCACCATCTTAAAAGCAACCTACTCGACAACAGCATCTGCCTCAGTGCCCTCGTTTTTCTCAAAATATCTCATTAAGAACTCACGGGTGCAATCACCATGTAGTCATACTCGGCCTCAAGGGAAAGTCGATTAAAATCAGCAGTGTCAATATTCTGCATCCATCACCTTCTTTACCATCATTGTGTTGCAGTTGAATATGTCTCTGCACCTATGCAGGGCATGTAGCCCAGATTAGAACAAGTAGTCCAGACTCCCAGGATATAGAGAGTCTAGCACCTACCTGTCTTGTGTCCATTGCTGTAGGCATTTTGTCGCTGTTATGGATTGCACCTCACCTGTGGAAGAGAGGGTAGATCAGTCAAACAGTACATGTACCACACAATTGAAGTTGCTGCCCCATATGCAAGGTGCCTGTAAGTTGACTAGGAGAGTCAGACAGAGAGTGTACAGAAAGGTAGGTAGGCCCACATTGGGAGCGTAAATAACCACCAGTGAGAGGGGGAGTCCATCTATTTATTTATTTATTTATTTAATGCAATTTTATATAGCGCAAACTTTACCCGAAGGTGTCAGAGCGCTTTACCTAAGAACCAGTTGCAAATCATAAGGACGAAGGATTACAGGCGTTACATAAAAAGATACAAACAGAAAAAATTGCAAATGTACAAGATGTAAAGTCACACAAAGAAAAGACATAAACAGAAAGAAACATTGCAAATGTACAAATAGTAAAGTCACTCAAGGAAGAGATACGAATGTATATACTCCAAGAGTCTCATAGGAATGGTAGAGAGTACAAAGGTCTACTGCATATACTAGTGATTAGAGTTATCTCTATATACATAGGGAAGGGATACGAATGGATATACTCTAAGAGGCACATAGGAATGGTAGAGAGTACAAAGGTCTACTGCATATACTAGTGATTAGAGTTATCTCTATATACATAGGGAAGGGATACGAATGGATATACTCTAAGAGTCACATAGGAATGGAAGAGAGTACAAAGGTCTACTGCATATAATAGTGATTAGAGTTATCTCTATAGACATAGGGAAGGGATACGAATGGATATACTCTAAGAGTCACATAGGAATGGTAGAGAGTACAAAGGTCTACTGCATATACTAGTGATTAGAGTTATCTCTATATACATAGGGAAGGGATACGAATGGATATACTCTAAGAGTCACATAGGAATGGTAGAGAGTACAAAGGTCTACTGCATATAATAGTGATTAGAGTTATCTCTATAGACATAGGGAAGGGATACGAATGGATATACTCTAAGAGTCACATAGGAATGGTAGAGAGTACAAAGGTCTACTGCATATACTAGTGATTAGAGTTATCTCTATACACATAGGGAAGAGATACGAATGGATAAACTCTAAAGGTCACATAGGAATGGTAGAGAGTACAAAGGTCTACTGCATATACTAGTGATTAGAGTTATCTCTATATACTGAAAAGCAGAGTTCCATTAAGTGGGGTCGGAGGGTGGGAATGATACTGGGGTATGGAAAAAAGGCAAATCAGAAACATTTAAGGATCGTCAAGGGGGAAATGAGGGAGGAGGATAAAGGCCGATGGAATGGACAAGATGGTGGGCCAGGGTTAGGAGAAAGAAGCGGCTGAGAGCAGCAGCAAAATGCCGACCATAGAGGAGCAGAGGAGAGCGGGGCAGCCACAGGAGCAAGGAGGGAAAGGGATTGGGGGACCACCAAAGCCAAAATGAGTCAATTAGATGGGCAAACGCTGAGGGTCCACTGAGCAGCAGAGTCGCAGAGGATGTTCAAAGGCACAGTGTCTGGGTCGCAAGGCAGCAGTGCCCCTCAGGCTGCACGCAGCACGCCAAATGTCTGTGGAAGTCCGCGAGGGTGCCAGCAGCAAAGAAAAGCCCAGGGGCATCAAGCTGTAGTGTCGAGATTCTCCCCGAAACTGCACCCCTGTACCTGGCAATACGGAAAGGCAACAGCAGCGGAGTGGCTGTAAGATTAAGCATCCTCATATCGCCTCTTGGTTATTTGGTATTCCTATGCTGAGGGTGAGATGGCTGGAAGTGAAAGTAGCAGAAGGGAGAACGCTGCAATGCAGGGCCCACCAGTTAATGCAAAGGTTCAGCAGTGCGCAGATCGATCTGGCAGAGACAGTGGTACCGGTGGTCTGTAGTCGCTGCCATCTTGGAACCAGGCAGGCCACGAGTTAGCACCATATGTTGAGTTCCGCAGAGGAGAACAGGGGTACGCGCTGTTACTCGCGCTGGTGCCCCTGGATCTGACTATACACCACGAGATTCCAGGAGTTCGCCAGGCGAACAGCGGGAGTCAGCAGCCCAATGTCGCAATGCTGCCATCTTTGGGTCAGGCAACGGACGGCATGGTGTCCCTGCCAGGTAAGCCTCTCACCAAAGAGCAGGGAGCTCTTCTCTACACCCGCGCTGGAAACCGGCTCACCTTGGGTGCGAGAGTCGGCGAGGAGAGACCCAGGTCCCAGGAGCGCCGTCCTCACCAGATCCAATGCTCGGGGTCAATCGGCAGCCGCCATTTTAGCGCGCGGCCCCGAGAGGAAAATCGAGGCGCCAGTCATGCTGAAGGTACTCACGGAGGAGAGAACTGACCCTTCTCTTCGCTCCCTGTTGCCTAGAGACGTGTTTTCTGGTCCCAGCTCTTGTTTTCTGAGGCTGGATCCTGGCGTGAAATCCAGTGAAGTTTCTCGACTGAGAGTCCCCTCGTCTACTCCCTCCCTTCCCTCATGACAGGCTCTTCTTTCCTCTCATTTACATTGAGCCGAAAATCCGCTACAAAGCCACGAACCAAGCAGCCGAAGCCTCCATCACACAGCCCTGCCCGGGGGGAGCCCGGCGAGGCCGGCGGCTGTGACCTGCATGGCGCACTTCGAGGGGCCGTGCAGGTCTCCGTGCCTCGGGGCTGCCTGAGATGCCTCTCAGACCCCTTTAAGACCCACATACGAGCCCTCTGCATTAATCCTTTTGGAGTTGGGAGTAAATGGGAGTGCAGATGCCACTCAGATAAGCACTCCTCATGAATAGCTTGAATGAGTGGTACCCATGAGCAGTCCGTGCCATAGTTTCTAAAGATTGGATAACTCTGCCGCAATTTAGTAACATTTAATTGTGGCTAGCCATGCCCCTCACATTCCACGTTAGGACAGTGTGCTGTTGAGAGACAGTGCTATCAATCTCTACCATAACTCTCAATGTGCAGTTGAAAACAATCCTGCAGTTGCTCCACACCCCCACCCTATATCCTCACCAGCTCTCCCAGAACATTCAGAAAAACAGACAATCCTGTCTCAAATATAAAAAACGCTAACTTCCAGTCCCAGGAAGGAGCTATGGAACTCACCCACCCTTCTGTGTGCACGTATGAACTGTGCAGATATACGTGCTTCTCAGTAGGAGAGATAGGGTGTCCATGCCTGTGGGTATGCTGACTTGGCCCCCTTCTGGTAGCATCCCTTTTTATCATAGGTAAGCTTCATTTCCTACACAGAGCCCTGTATGCTCAGGAGGAATGTCAACTCAACAACATGTTTATCTTACCTGACCCCGATTAAGCAGCGACCCCATGAAGAGTGCGGGGGAGAGAGGAATGTCAACTCAACAACATGTTTATCCTACCTGACCCCGATTAAGCAGCGACCCCATGAAGAGTGTGGGGGAGAGATGGACTTCTCAAGGCATCACACCTCTATTATATAATTTGCTCAGAGGTCATAGGCGTTAGGTATGGGTCATTTCTAAGAGTCACCACTGCATCATCAATATCTCAGTGTCCGCTTCAAAGTGGGGGGTCCCACTTGTGAGCTATGCTTCTGTTCTAGTGCCTCCACAACTCTGGCACCTTCCCTTGCAGCCTGTTCCATAGCCTGCTTACTTCAGGATCTCCTGAAGGATTTGTGTTTGTGTCTCCTGCCAATCGTCATCCATTTCAGCCTGATCCCCCAACCTCAACCCATTTGTCTCCAGCCACACACAAGCATCTGAAGGGAGAGTGAAGTATCTGGTAACCTAAGCGTCTATGACTCGGACACTAGCTGGGAACATTATTGAGTAGTGAAAATTTAGTACACTGAGCTGTCTTTTGACCTCCATGCACCATTCCCGGCTTCTCTGGCCTCTGTTGTGTAATCTGGGAAAATGTCTACAGCACAGTTCTCAACAGCCCGGGGTCATTTGCTTTATGAGGTTTGCAAAATGTGGTCTCCGCCTCGGTAACTAAGCCACAATGCCACCCCTGTTCGGGGTGGCCCGGGAGAGTAGGATGACTCAGGACCCTGTTTAGATGTTCAATGGGAAAAAAACATGGATTGTTTGCTGGCCAGTACTGTCTGTGACAGCCAGTCTTCTAAGTAGAGGTCCATACTGGTCCCCTCCACCCTATTCCGAATGAGATATATATATCAAGTAGTGCATCTTCCTTAATATCCACGGAAAACAGTGATGGAGAACCTGGTACTTCAACTGGCATGGAACAACAGCCTTTTTTAGGGGACATGCGCCTCGTTTTGCAACAGAGACAATGGGAGCAGAACCAAACCTCTCGCCCCCAACAAAGGGGAAGGGGGAGAGGGCGCAGATGGTCCCCAAAAAACAGAAAAGGAGAGGAAAAAGGAGCAAAAAGCAACGAAAGTGCAAAAGTGGGAACGGAAACGCGCAGCATGCGCCAGAGGAAGAACCAATAAAAGATGAACTCCAGGTGGTTAAGCTATCCAGAGGAGCGATTTCAGAGACAGAAGAAGGATTACTCAAAAAGGGAATAAACTTCTGTCCCACGAGAAAAATGGATCTGGCTCAAGTTCGGATAGATTTTTACCTATATATCAGGAAGATAAAACTAGCAAAACACTTTGCGGAAAAAGAAAAACAAGAAAAAGCAAAAAAGACACAAAAGGTGGACGGTGGGCCATCATTAACAGTAAAAGACACGGAAGCTCTCATGACCTTGGTGAATCTGGACACGGAGGGAGATCAAGAGATTACCCTGGAAGCAGCATGCAAACAAGAAGGAGCTGGTAAAAAAACAAAATCGAAATTTTACCCCCAACTAGTTCCAGGAAATAAAATCGACCTATTCCAGGAAGCAGTAACCCAAGATCTGTACAAATTGAAAAACATGAATTATAAAGACAATCTAACAAAAAACGAGAGGGAGGCACTTTTGGAACTAGCTACAAATGATCAAATAGAAATCAAAACGGCCAACAAAGGCGGGAACATCGTGATATTGGAAAAAACGGCATATATCACAGAAGCACATCGCCAATTAAGGGACACTAAATATTATGACAAACTAAAAAGAAATCCAACAAATGAGATAAAAGATATGGTGGATGCGAAACTGTCAGAATGGACAAAGAAAGGCCTGATTGATGAGGAAGAGAGGAAATATCTTACGGTAGCACACCCAGTAACAGCTACCATATACCTCCTCCCGAAATTGCATAAGAACCAAAAGATGCCCCCATGGCGCCCGATTCTGTCTGCGAAGGGTTCTCTCCTAGAACCGATTGCCAATTACATTGACCATTTCTGAATCCGTTTGTGATGTGCCTAGATTCCTACATACAGGATACAAGCAATCTATTGAGAAAACTAGAAAATACTCCCTGGCAAGAGTCATATCAATTGGTATCGATGGATGTCATATCTCTTTATACCAACATAGGGAATGACATGGGCCTCAAAGCATGCAATTCCTTCTTGAATGAAAGAAAAATAGAATTTGGAAACCATACCCAAATGTTATTGGAAATGATCACCATATGTCTGACGAAAAATGTGTTCTTGTTCGGGGACGAGGTATATTGTCAAAACAATGGAACAGCGATGGGATTTTCCTTCAGTCCCAGCTACGCCTGTCTAGCGATGGGGTGGTGGGAGAAAGAGGTGGCGTGGAACAACAGTAATGAAGAATCGCTAAACAAAGTCATCAGTTGGATAAGGTATATCGATGACTTACTAATCATTTGGGATGGGAGTAAAGAAGAATTTCTGGAATACTTTGAAATCATGAACAACAGCATACCTAATCTAAAATTTAGTTGTGAAATAAGCAATGATCGAATTGTATTTCTGGATACAGAGATCTATATAAGAGAAAACCAAATACACACTACTCTACATCGCAAATGCACTGCCACTAATGCCACTCTAGAAGCGACGAGCTTCCACCAACAGTCCCTGATCACAAGCATCCCCTGCGGGGAGTTCTTGAGAATTCGCCGAATCTGCAGTGAAAATGAAGAATGGCTTAAACATAGTGCTGCCACCACAGACAGGTTCAAACGGCGAAGATACAATGCTGGCGTAATCAAAAAAAGCTGGGAGAAAACGAATGAAAAAGCGAGAGAAGATTGCCTAGTAAAAAACCAGAAGGAACCCAAAAATGAATCAGAACCAATACGAATGATAATGGATTTTTCAAATGAAAGCAAGGAAATTGCAAACATTATGGAACGTAATTGGAAAATTTTACAACTGGATGAAACAGTTAAAAGCTTTGTGGGGCACCATCCAACAATTACGTATAGAAGGGCAAAGAACCTGAAAGATCACTTAATTCACAGCCACTTAAGGAAATCTACAAAGACAAAAAAGGACATATGGTTGAAATCAACAGGATTTGTCAAATGTTATGCATATTAGGCGTGCCAAATAGCAAAGCCCACAAAGAAAGTGCAAATGGCAAATAAAAAAACATGGGAGATCAGAGAACTCATTACCTGCAAAACAACACACATAGTATACGTAGTGGAATGTCCGTGCCCTCTGAAGTATGTGGGCAGCACTGTGTGTGAATTAAAAAAACGAATACTGGAGCACGTTCGAGCTACCATCCATCAAGACAGGGCAAATGCGGTAGCCAAGCACATGGAAGAATACCACCAAAGTGATTGGAACCAACTGAAATTCTTTGGAATTGAAAGTGTCCCCAAAAAAGAACGAGGGGGGACAGAGAAAGACTTTTAAGACAGAAGGAGTCACGCCACATCCTAAACCTAAGAACCCTGAGCCCACACAGGCTAAATCAGTCGGAAGAGTTGTATATCCATCTATAATGACTTCGCTTTCAGAAACAGATTTGTCAATATTTATGTTTAATTATCTAACATACTTTTTACTAGTATGATAATAGATATAAACTTTAAATTATACGTGAAAAGAGTAGAGTGTTTGCTGGTAGGTATTAGTGGTGAACCATGACCCAAATAAGTATAGATACAGTTTGCCCACTGGAGGGTATGTATAATGTTGAAAATAACTGATTAATGATGTCAACAACGTATAGCAAAGTAATCCCACTAGAGGGAACCAATTTGGAAGAATTCTGTAATTTGCCAGCACACATACGCATTAATGAATACAAAATGTATGGTAACAAGCATAATAATAAGCAAAAGAAATTAAAAGAATTGTATAAGCAATGTAAAAACTACATCTCCCAGAAAGCATAGAGGCGCTGGCAAACCCCAAACAGGAAATGATGTGGAATGTGATTTAGTATAACAAGGAGGGGGAGCCAAGTGGTCGGTTGATCGTGAGCAAGGTATCTGGAATACCGAAACGCGTAGATCGTTACAGCTGCCTTTGTTAAACTCTTAGAGAATGTAAGAAAAATAAAAGAAAAATTGCAAAAACGACCTGTGGAGTGCGACCCGATTGGTTCTTCCAGCTGGAGGAATGGTGTGGGAATTGTGAGCAGCGTGGTTCAGCTGCATGGCGCTGCACCCAATTCGAGCGCCGCATTAACGGCGAATGGAACCAGAGTGGAGGAAATATATATATATATATATATATATATATATATATATATATATATATATATATATATATATATATATATATTCACTGAAAAAACCATATGTTATAGACCATATATAGTTAGGAATTAGCATTTACAAAACCTTATTTTACTCACACAAAACCATTGAAATTCCATATATAGTTAGTTGTACTAACTATATATCGCGCACCCGCAATCCACTGCTGATCATGTCACATATTACATCATTCATGACATGGTCAGTGACATCACTGATGACATCACTGATGACATCTCAAATGACATCACTGATGACATCACTGATGACATCTCAAATGACATCACTGATGACATCACTGATGACTACATCCAGTGACTGTATAATTCTGTAAAGTTAAAATATGTCTTACATATTGAAGAATGAGTGGATGTATAAGTGTCTTGATGAAGGATTAAGTAGGGGCATGACTGACTGTATGAGTGATTGATTAAATGTGTCTCACTGAGTGAATGGGTTAGTGAGTAAACTGTCTTAATTTGTGCATCATTATGTCTGTTGTTCTGTAAACTGCTGCATGTGTTGATCAGTAGCTATATGATTAACTATATGGGTTATTGATTGGTTGCCCAAGCATTTGTATGGGAGACTGAGTGTGTGTGTGGGTGGCTGGGAGGTGTATGACTCTCTGCATAGATGTGTGAGCAGTTGATTGACTAGATGTGTGGGTTCAAAAGTGCATGTGGAAACAGCTGTATGGGCGGTTGACTGTGTGCATGAGTGTATTGGTGAGTGAATGGATATCTCAGTGCTACATGTCAAAGTAAGTACATATGTAAAATACAGTACATGTGAGAGTTGACATATATAAATAACTGTGCATAAGAGCCAGTGAATGTGTGAGTGGCTGTATGGATCATTGTGAACTTGTATCCAGGATTGTATAAGTGAGTAAATATGTTTTAGTATATGTTTGAATAAGTAAGGTGTGTATAACTGTATAGTTGAGGAAATGGAGGTGTGATTGATTCTTTGCATGACTGACTAAGTGTCTGAGTAACTCCATGGATGAGTGACAGTCTATGAGTGTCTGTTTACACTGAGTGTATCTAAGGTTATATTAGAGTCTGAAGAGGTTCATCGTATTATCACATGAATGATGTCATCAGTGATGTGATCAGTAATGTCAAATGAGATGTCATCAGTGATGTCATCAGTGATGTCATTTGAGATGTCATCAGTGATGTCATTTGAGATGTCATAAGTGATGTCATCAGTGATGTCATTTGAGATGTCATCAGTGATGTCATCAGTGATGTCATTTGAGATGTCATCAGTGATGTCATCAGTGATGTCACTGACCATGTCATGAATGATGTAATATGTGACATGATCAGCAGTGGATTGCGGGTGCGCGATATATAGTTAGTACAACTAACTATATATGGAATTTCAATGGTTTTGTGTGAGTAAAATAAGGTTTTGTAAATGCTAATTCCTAATTATATATGGTCTATAACCTATGTTTTTTTCAGTGAATTTTCAAGGTTTTGTAAATGCTAATTCCTAACTATATATGGTCTATAACCTATGGTTTTTTCAGTGAATTTCATTGGTTTTTTAAAAGCTAATATCTGTAGCTGTAAAATGTATTCTTCTTTAAATCCAAAAATATATTTTATATGTTTATTAATAAAAAAAATGTAAATATTTTTTTTGTTCGCTCCCGGTTCGCGAACCGGGAAGCTTCCCGTTAGCTCATCTTGATGCCGCGACCCAGTCCGCGAACCGGTAAACGTTCCGTTTGCGCAACTGCCGCGTTAGAAATCAACATCGTGACGCGTCGCGGAAGCGCGACATATCGCGTTGCCGCGTAATGCGTCTTATGACGCGCCGCGTTAGCGCACCCGGAAGTGCTCCGGAGCGCGAACCGAGGCGCGAAGCGCAGCGAACCGGAAGCGATCTGGGGCGCGTTCCGCAGCGCGTAACTTAAGCGTAAGAGGTCATGTGACTTGTTAATAAAACTTTTCATTGGTTCATTTCACTTTTGGTTTCATAATGATGTAAGGCTAGGTCAGGTGACCTAAAAATAACACTTTTCATTGGTTTAGAACTATTGTTTTTCCCAAATGTTGAAAACCCCTCCTTCTTTCCTCACTCTGACTTTCATCTTTGTGAGAGGAAGACCTTTTTTGAGAGTTGAGCAATGGCTTCATTAGTTGCTTCAGCTGGTGCACCCCCACCACCACCTCCACCTCCTCATGGGAAGAGAGGACCACCTTCCCAGTTCATCAGCATCACAGAGGAGGAAGAGGATGAACTAGAGGAAGAGGAGACAGAAGGACCACAGTTCTTACAAGAGGTGCCCCGGGTTTCCCATCGGAAAGCCAGTTTTATTTGGCAGTTTTTTTCACTCCCTCGAGGGCAGAAGAAAGTAAATGCTAGGTATGTCACCTGCCTCATTTGTAAAGACCGGTTATCTAGAGGCACTGATAAAAAATATAGCTTCGGTAACTATACAATGCATCGTCACATGAACAGGTGGCATCCATTGAACTACAGCCAGGCAGAGATACGTGACATGCAGGATAACCCAACAACAACTCCTGTGGCCAGGTCAACATCACATATATCGTTGACAGGAGCAGAGGCACGGGAAACCGTGCCAAACATTCAGGAGAACTTTGCTCATATCAAATTTACCTGTATGTATTGCGGTGCATTGTTGTCATGTGGTAACATGAGCATTACGTTAATCAACCTAGCTTATGTAAATCACAATTGCCCTAACCGCCCCAGACAGTAATTTTTTTTTTTGCTCCTGTTGAGCCCTTTTCAATGCCTGTTTTTTGTTGTTTCCCCTCCATCAAAAACAAAAAAAAAACATAAAACTGTTCAAAAAATACAAAAAAAACAAAAAATGTTCAAAAAAAAAAATATATAAAACAACAAAAACATTTAAAAAAAAGTTATTTTCAGAACTACCTCCCCTTTCAAAAAAAAATTGCTAGAATGTTTAGCACTCTGGCAAGCTCTATTTCTTTTAGTTCGCTTCCCCGTCGCTTCCCGGTTCGCGAACCGGGAGCGAACCAAAATTTTCTTTTTTTTTTTTTAAAAAGAAGAGTAAGTATAAGGGAAGTAAACAGAGAGTAATGTTAAAAGAAAGACAGCTATAGGGAGTAAACCAGAGATACTCTTTAATAGATCTATTTACCGAAGAAAAGATGGAAGAGGGTATAATTGTGAAAAACAAAATAGATAAGGAAGTGAAAGAAAAAAAAGAGAGTAGAACAATAACAAAGAAGAGTTTCTTGGAGAATGTGAGTGAATGTTCAAAATCAGATTAAAACATGTGGAATAACAGAGAGAAAAAACAGAAAACAGAAAAGAAAAAATAACAGAAAAAGATTAATTGAAACAGCAAAGAAATGTAAATAACATAGAGCCATATCATCAACATAGGCAATAAAAGTTTTGCAGCTTTTATCGGCAGAAATGTGTCGCTAAAGCCGCTTTTGCGGCGGAAAACTGCCGCTAAAACCACTTTTGCAACAGTTTTCTGCCAATAAAAACAGCAATAATTTTATTGGCTGTGTTCATAATATGCCCCTTAGTGTGCTTCAACTACACAGAAAAAGCATAATGAACAAGTAGTGAAAGAGTGATCAGTCAAAGACACTAAGAGTAATAGAGACGGAGTGAGTGAACAAGAGTGAGGAACTATGAGAAGAGAGGGACTGAGAAAAGGAGTGGAAGGAGTAGAGTAAGTAGGTAATAGAGAAAGGAATGAGGGAAGTAGCAAAGGCAGGAAACTGAGGGTTATATAAATGAAGCTGTCGAACTACTAGTAGGTGAATGTGATAGAAATGTAACGAAAAGAGTACAAAACATTTACCTTATAATTGTCGTTAACTTACTCACTTTTTGTTTTTATACTTTCAATCTGTGAAAGAGAGAACAAACATTTGAAAAATATTAAAACATGTATTTAAAAATTAGAAAAGACAAGGGAAAATATTGAAGGACAAACAGTTTTTCAACAACTTTGACACTTACAGAAGCTTCTGCTTCTCCGGGCCCCCTACACAGTCCTAAAGATATACATTTTAAACTAACAGTATCTTGATGCAGATGAAGTGAGGCCTATCTTAAAAGATGGTGCATCTTTTGCACTGCTGTTGTCTCACAAAAGTGTCGCAAGACACTAACATTTTAAATGATTGTTTCAGGATGCCAATAAGATGTGTCCTATCCATAGGTTTGTTTGAGGTGAGGCCTACTCAGGGTTCCAAATGAAATTTCGAGTTGTTGAAGAGAACAGAGGACAAAATACATGTGAAGGCCTACCAATGAAGTAAGTCATGTCCACTTTACTCTTGAACAAAGGCCAGACCTCTTCTCTGTCCGTGGACAGACCTAAACTTCATCTGCACAATGTCATTCGTAAACTTAGGAAACACAGGTGATGTAATTGAAAAATGTGGAGTTTCTTTTCCTCATTTCACAATCACATCACCTGTGTTGCCTTTGGTTAGGTATCTCATAGTGCAGATGGAGTCTAGCATATCAAAGAGTACATAGAAGTTGAGCAGTACAACAATTTTGACATTTACAGAAGACTTAGCTTCTTATCTTGTTGGAGATGAAATGAGGCCTGTCTTGCAACATGGTGCATCTTTTGCATCACTGCTGCATCAGTTTCATGTGGCACGGGTTTTTTACAGCATGACACATCTGCCTAGATGCATCAATTTGTAATTTTGTCGCCTCATAGCAAATCTTTTGCACCGCCGCTGCATCACAAAAGGGACGCACAGTGGCGCAAAAGAGGCATACACCTATCATAAATCTGTCCCTAACATTTGAAATGATTGATTCAGGATGACGATAAGGTGTGGCCTCTCCAGAGGTTTGTTTAAGGTGAGGCCTACTCAGGATTGCATATCAAATTTATGCTTGTTGAAGAATACAGAGGAGATAATACATGTGAAGGCCTACCAATGAAGTAAGTCATGTCCACTTCACTCTTGAACAAAGGCCAGACCTCTTCTGTGTCCGTGGACAGACCTAAACTTCATCTGCACAATGTCATTCGTAAACTTAGGAAACACAGGTGATGTAATTGAAAAATGTGGAGTTTCTTTTCCTCATTTCACAATCACATCACCTGTGTTGCCTAGGCTTAGGTATCTCATAGTGCAGATGTAGTGCAGCATATTAAACAGTACCCAGAAGTGCAGCACTGCATGCAACAACTTTGACACTTACAAAAGCTTCAGCTTCTGCATGCCCCCTACACAGTGCTAATTATATACATTTTAAACTGATGGTATCTTGCTGGAGATGAACTGAAACCTATCTTGCAACATGGTGCATCTTTTACACAAAAGTGACCCACAATGGAGCAAAAGAGGCGCACGGCCACCATAAATCTGACCCTAACATTTTAAATGATTGTTTCAAGATGCCAATAAGGTGTAACCTATCCACAGATTTGTTTCAGCTAAGTCCTACTCAGGGTTGCAGATGGAATTTAGGTTTGTTGAAGAATACAGAGGAGATAATACATGTGGAGGCCTACCAACGACGTGAGTCATGTCCACTGCACTCTTGAACAAATGTCAGACCTCCTCTGTCTCCAGGAACAGGCCTAAACCTCATCTACACAATGTGATGTGTAATGTTAGGAAACACAGGTAATATAATTGAAAAACGCGCATTTTTTTTTGCTCATTCCACAATCATATCACCTGTGTTTCCTTTGCTTAGGTATCTCATTGTGGAAATGTAATCTATCATATGAAAGACTACGTAGAATATGAGCACTGTATGCAACAACTTTGACACTTACAGAAGCCTCTCCTTCTCCATGCCTCCTACACAGTTCTAAATGTACATCATAAATGCAAACAGTACAGAATTAATTATACATGTTAAATGGTTTATTTTTGCTGTTCTCAGAATGTATCAAATTTCACTAAAAACAGTGACTTGAAGGTATTCATCATATAACAGCGGGGAAAAAAAACCACAATCAAAATGATTGTGTTTAAAAAACCCATACAACATAACAAATCAGAATTCCGAACTCCTTAAAGTTAACTTACTTTCCATGACGTCGAAGGATGTCCTATGAACAGCTTACACTCTGTTGTGCTGTTATTACTTTCAGACCGCCACTTTCTGAAAGAAAACCTCCATCGTTTTGAAAAACATGTTACGTACAATAAATGACTTCTTGCTCTCTACCACACGTTTCCACAAGGCCAAATTATGTCAGAGCCATTTATAACTCTTAGAATTCTTGTAAGCCAATCCCGTCATGTTGTATTTCCGCAACTTTCACAATTAAAATGTTGAAGATCATTTTCACAATCCTGGACAAGTAAGATCTTCCCCTTCTTGCTCAGTCATGTTCTACATTTCCTATGACACTGATACTGCTTACTATGAAGCAGACTTACACTATCTCTATGACTACTACAATTATTTATTTCTCTACATCACTTTTAATCACAAAGCAATATAAAACAGTAGACAGCATTGCAGACTTACATTCCCTCTACTCCATGTTTTGATTGGCTGCTTCAATTTGCTTATAAAAAGAAACAGTTTTTCTGAATTCATTCAAAGTGCAATTATTTCTCCATGACGTCCAGTGTTATGGTAAGAAGTTATGTCTCTGTACTACACTTATCCTCAAGGCCAAATCGTGTAGGAGCCATTAGAACTTCTTGAAATTCCTCAGAGCACATCCCGAGATTCTTTCCCTAAAATTTTGGTTTTAAAAACACCAGGTAAGAGTTTTTAAGGTCATACGGCAATTTTTTTTTGAAAATTAAAACAGAATCATTGCAGAATGACCAGCCATTTCTAGACTTTAAATAAGCTGTGTAATGTCCTGATGTTATTGAAGGACCGTCATGATATATAATTGCTGCAGTTACAAAAGTCCTTCCTGATATTGACAACTGTGAAGCCACAACATTTTTAATTAAAGTTGTCAATTTTGTTCCATCAGGCCTACATCGTTGGAACA
The DNA here is from genome assembly GCF_964261635.1 of Lissotriton helveticus. NCBI lineage: Eukaryota > Metazoa > Chordata > Amphibia > Caudata > Salamandridae > Lissotriton > Lissotriton helveticus. The sequence goes on along the minus strand of NC_136065.1, from coordinate 1,460,373,148 downwards.
TTAAAATAACATACTGGCCATATGTTCGTATAAATAATGTGGACATCATTTCAGATTTACATTGGCTACACTCCATGTTGTGATCAGCTGCTTTTACTAGTTTATTAAAAGAGACTGATTTACTGTCTGGCAAAGTTAAATATATAAATCTTTCTGAGTCTACACTAGTAGTACTTGATACCCTACAGTTCTCACAGTCATGCTGCCATTGATAAGAAAGCCCAAACAGGTGATCTACATCTACACCTTCAGCATGCAATACATCAAGCATATACATTAAAAACTCCTGACAATCTTGCTGAATATTTTGAGAGAATTGTGTTTGGCCTGAACATCTGTCTAACAGATTTCGAATTTCAGACACACTTTCTATTTTTGTTCTATCAGTGCTACATTTCTCTAACAAGAATTTAACAAACTGCAAAATCTTTGATCAGAATTGACCACAATCTCTTCTTTTACATTTTCTAGAGAAAACAAAACATTAACCACTACATTAGCATAGCAGTTGACACCAGAACTGTTTTCAAATTGAAAACCAACAACATCTTCAACAGAATCCTTTTTGTTTCTGCTTATAATTTCAGGTTCATCGACTTTTCGTCTTTTTGCTACAACCTCCCCAGTATTGGTCACATTTCTTCGTTTCCGGCCTACCACACGTTTCTCAAACAAAGGATATTGAGGCAAATGTGGCGCATACTCTCTTCTTAACCTATTGTATTCCTTAACACAATCTAGATCCGCACAAATGTTTGTGACATCACACTCAATCAAGTACAATCCCGATAAAGTTCTAACTCATGACAATGCCACATATGCCATACCCTCCTTGAACACAGAACTGCCAATATTCACCAATGCACTGTCTACACTTAAACCTTGCGATTTATGGATTGTCACCGCATATGCCAAGCAAACAGGAAACTGGTTACGGCGAACATATAAGTCTTTTACAAGCAAAAATCTAGCAGAACAACGACCAATTAGCTGTACTTCCTCAATGCCATCAAATTTAATTTTTAAAAATTCAATTCCATCTCTATTTCTGTATTTTACAAAATCAACAACATTACCCATTGATCCATTTACCAGACCTCTTTCAACATGTAAATTCCTTCTTAAAATTATACGGCAGTTCAAGCACACATTCAGAGTCTTTTCAAAACCTGCAGTTTTAGATATAGTCTTCTCTAATGAATCCAATTTTGTTTTCAAATTCTCAGACAAAATAATTGTTGATCCCATATGCTCTACTCTGTCAATAGCTTCCAGTTTCACAATCTCTTGCTTTTCTAAAAACAACATTTTGTTGTTGAATTTGGCACATTCTGCAAGAGTTGGCATCAAACATATTCCAGATTTCTTCTCAGTAATTTTCTGAAAAATATTCTCAGGCACAACATCTTGTTCTGGATATAAATTTGACAGTAATCGTGCATGTAAAGCTTCTTTCCCATGCTCGGTCACTTTTCCAATTCTAACATCTTGTAGAATAGTCTTGTAAACTTCATCCTTCGCCTGACGCATATTTTCATGCAGTTCAGCATAATTGAAGTTTAACCATATATTGACGTTGCCAATGCTCCCTAGGCACTTCCTGGTATCTTCATGCGTGAGCATTTTGAACACAGGTTGCCCTTTCACTGGTGTCAGCTGCAGAAGATCTCCGAAAACAATGATGTGTTTGCCACCAAATAACACATCATACTCTGTTTTGAGAACTTCTTGCATTCTCAAATGCACAAAGGCAAGCATGACATTGGAAACCATGCTTACTTCGTCAATGATAAGAAGTTTCATTTTCCTCAAGATTCTTGAAACTTCACAACAAGCATCTCCAGATAGCTTGTGATATTGTAATTTGTTGTCATGCTCCACTGGCAGCATCAGTAAACGATGTAAAGTAATCCCTTTAATGTTATGTGCTGCCAGTCCAGTTGGAGCGGTGACAACACAAGACAGCGATGACTCTGTCCTTTCCTGCAAATAACATGAAATTGCTTTAATAAGGAAACTTTTTCCAGTTCCCGCTTCTCCACTCACGTACAGTCGGACAGGCTTCAACGACGTACATGAGCACTCTTTCTTCTCATGACTTCATCCATGATCAATTTGCATGGTAACTTCGTCATATATTTTCCTCTGCTCAACGTTGAGTTGTCTTTCCAACTCTTCTAAGTTAACCGCATCCTCCTGAGCATGTGCCATGGCTCTTTCCACTTCATTCATAGCAGTGGCAGCTTCATTTTCGATAACAGGTCCTCCTAGTGGATTCTGACTCAATGAAGCAGAACTCTGACTGTCCTGAGAACTGTCTCTGGCAATCTCGGCTGCAATCGTTACTTCCTGCTCAATTTCCGCATTCAACATTTCTACATATTTGGGAAAAGCAGGACATTCTATGGTCTCCTTGGCAGCATTGAAAGAGTCTTCGTAACAGAGGAAATCTCCAAGCAGTTCCTCTTCTGCACGCCAAGGCTTGAAAAGTTGCAAAAGTGCTAAATAGAAAAACTCCTTTTTTTCAGGAGATTCGCCACTCAATTTCCGATGGTTTACCAAGTGGCATTTTCTTTGCTTGACCAGACATCCCTCACTTCCTATTACAGCATACACTCCTTTCTCAGTATCTTCTTTGATGTTCCTCTTGAATATGTAATTTTGAAGAACCTCATACAGACAAACATTCTCGAGGTGACTGCTTCGATTTGGATAATATGTATCCAACATGTTGGTCTTCAAAATGTCGGTACTGTTTGGCTCCTTTTCCGCCAAATACTCAATTTCCCGCACAGGTTTCAGAACTCGATTACGCGTTGCAGCAAGACCAAGACTCGCCCAAACGATACTCCTGGACTTGGCATAGAGACTTGCTGAAGACAACCGGTCAGAACATTCGTAAGCTCAGATTTCTCGATGCGACAACATCTTCAGACTGAAACTGTACAACTTCTTACTGAGGCTCTTTTCATGGGAAATGTCCTCCCACATATCCTTCAATTCTGTCTTCTCTTTTTTGGTGATGTAAGATGTCACATACCGAGCCACAGCCATACAGTTATCAGCCACAAACTGTATATCCATGTTAGCATTCCACATGGACAAAATCACCGGGTTGTAGTCGTTGATGTACTTGGACTCTTCGTTCCTCTTCAAATTGTATGTGTTTTTAGGTGATTTCTTCATCACATTATGTCGCAGCGAAGACATCAAACTGTTTACTCTTCCTTTAGAAATCACCGGTCGTGGAAAGCCGAAACGACATTTGGTGTAGAACTTGTCCTTGTTTCGGAATTTACGACGACAGTACTTTCCACATCGATGGCTTTGGAAACGTAGAACTTTTTTCTCTTAGACTTTTCTTCTCCTTTGCGTTTGGAACAGCACACGTAGAATACTGTTGTATGAAACTCATCACTGAGTCTTCTGGATCCGTTCCAAATTTAGGTGCATCCTTGATCCACAGCAGCATATGTATATGAGGAGCACCTCTTGCTTGGTACTCCTTTCTCCAGAAGAAATCCAACACCTCTCCAAGAGGTGGATTCTTCTTATTCATGATGAAAGACATCATAGCTTCAAATCTATGATTGAAGTACCTGCATACATTGACTGGATCCAAAGAGCACAGTTCTCCGGGTGTCTTGAATTCGATGTTTTCGATGTTTCCATTTGCCTCTCGTAGAAATTCAAGTAAGTCTTCCCAGCCATACTCGGCACAGCTCAGAGTGAGGAACCATGTGGGAGTTCCTAAGTTCCTCAGCATACATTTTAAATCACCATGACGACGGTACCAGTAGTCATTAGTACCACGCTGACACGCCATGAGATTAATCAGGTGAGAATCCAAAATACTGTCTTGGACATTGACTTTATCCATAAAGTCACTTGCCGAGATGTTTTGCATGTGTATACCACTTTTCAAGATGTGGTTCACTGCATATGACAGTCCAGACAGATCGCTTTCAAACAGGAGATGAAACAAATAGGGAATGCATTGTCGAAACCTAGCATCTCCTGCATACAATCGCAAAGTCCGGTATTCAGAAGCAGGAATTTGATGAGGTCGCTCATCATATCTTCCTCCCTGACCTGTTGGAAAAAGCTGTGGGAAACACCGAGCTTCCAAACTTCCTCCCAAACACTAATGGGACTCCCTTTGGCTTGTTTCATTTGAAACAACTCAATAGCATTCCCCATGACTTCCTTGGAATGCAAAGGATGAACACTATAATGTTCATATATTTCTTCACTAGTACAGGGTTCTACTTTCTCAATTTGACCAGCACACAAATCGCTATCCTCTTCCTCACTTACTTCCTCTTCTGCAACATATACATTCTTATAGTATTTATTATTTTTTTTCAAATACAATGTTGCCTTTTTAACTTTCCTAACATCCACTAAATCTTGCCATATTTTCTTATTCTTTGTCGGAACCCCATTAACTAAGATAACCAGAGGTTCCTCTTCCACTTTTTCTACTCCAATTGTGTTAATGTTTTTCTTCAAATCTAGAGGCAAATAAACAACTCTTTCCTTTAATCCTCTCTGTAAATCTGATGGAGGCAATTTCCCTGTCTTTGGCTCCATTCTTACAATAGCCTGAAAGGGATGGATACTTTGAATCAAAATAGATTCATAAGTATTTAAATCCTTCAATTCAGAAGGAATCTCAACCAATTCCAGATTATTATGAACTGCTCTAGCAGGCATCTGGTTTTGATTTAATTTGTTACAACAATAAGTACACACACGTTGATCCAATCCCAAATCAAAACAATGTTCTACCATCAAGTATGTTGTGAAATCCTTCCATTCACTATTATTTTCCCTTTCACTTTTTGCATATAAATCCACTAACTTAGACTGATTCTTATAATAAGTGCGTCGACAACACACACAAGTGAAATTTGGCCTCTCACTTGATTTCACCTCAAACGTCGCAATTTCCCTCTGGAAATTATCTGTACTGGAAACCTGTACACTATCTTCCACATTACCCTCTTCTTCTTGGTCAATTTCAACATTCTCCTCTTTACTTCCAAAGTAACAAAACTCAATTTCTTCACATATATTCTTCACATCTATTTCAGAACCATGCAAAAGAGCAGCGCATAATTGTTTAAGCATAATTGCTGGACTCTTAGCATAATACAACATTCTAACTAATTTCCTCACTTTATTATGATGCACTGCTAGCATCCTGAAATGATGAAAAACACTCTGGCATACTCTCCTGGAAAGACAAGCCAGTGAATGACCATGCAAACCTGTCACTTCTCTCACTCTGCAAGGATCTAATTCTTGCAACAACTTCATTTTCTGCTTCAAACTTTTCTTATTAAATGACCGTACAAAATCACAAAGCAAATTGATGGAATCCTGTCGCACACTGCAAATACTATTACACTTCCAGGTGTACACAGGACCCTTAGGACGTCTTCCTAAAACCTCATTACCTAACACCTCTTCTATCTCTGTTGTCACAAGTTTTTCTTTTTCAACTGGACAACCATCTTTCATTTCATAAGCTCGACCACTGGTGTCAACTGCATGCACCAAATCATTATCCTGGAAATAACTCTCCTCATTAAAAAATGCCTCACAGCTTGAACTATGCATCCATTCTCCAGAAAAAACTTCACAAAAATTACTACGATTAACTATTCTCTTCCATCTACTATTTCTTTTGAAATCATAAATTGCCTTGTTTAGCTTCCTAATTCTATTGATTATCAAAATAAATAACTTACGTTTAATTTCAAATGCCTGATCAATAACTTTCTCAACTATTTTTTTTCTCTTATAAAAAACCACTTTCTGTTGACCTTTCTTAATATTTTTTAACAAATTGCCAATTATCCTGTTGCGGAACATTCGTTTACGAATGTCCCTAAACTGTTGTTTCCTTCTACTATCATGCACAGAGTTATCTCTTGCTCTAGCAGTAACATTTTTCATTGGCCTTTCCTTTCCGTTTGAATTGCTTCTCTTTTTCTGGACTGAAACATTTTCTGTAGTAATATTTTTTTTACTACAGATATTTTTTATGAATGTTTTTGTACTCTTACCCGGTGCTTTCTTGGTGACTTGACAAATCTTTTTGTTAGAGGACTGCTGCTTTTTTCATTGACCTGCTGTCTTTGACGTTTTGCAGCCTTTCTCAGTCTTTCTTTGGTTGGCATGCTGAAATCTTGAAATGATCTGCAGTTGAATCTGTGGTAAAATATAATAAAAAATGTTATTAACCACTATTACCCAACAGTAAATCAATAACAGTCATCAAAAACTTAACACACTACTTGACATTTTTACATAGAAGATTTTTTAGTGCTTGGCAAATTTAGAATACAGAAATAGCAGAAAAGAAATGGAATTTATATTCATTTTACCTGTGCTGTTTTATATGTGAATCTGATCTAATTTTATGAGCATATTTTAATATTTTATTGAAGACACTACACATAACCTGTTTTTGAAGGTGTCTTTATTTTTAAATGGAACGGTTTACATTTTTACTTTTCATTTATTATAAATTTTTAAAATAAATGTTTATAGTTCCATAGGCTCAAGCACGTCAGCTTCCCATCCTATGTCATACAATTCTGACAAATCTGCATCCTCATCACGTTCTTCTTCATCCTCAGGATTTAAATCATCCAAGGGATCAACATCCACTGATGTTTCAATTACGAGTTCAATGATGAGGTCGAAATCAACTCATTGCTGATTGTCGCTCATGTTGATGTTGTCTTTATCTTTAAAGAATGACAACAACAATGAGATGTTGCAGAGTAAGAGACAAATCTCAGAGATTATAGTAGTAAAATTCTTTAACAAGAGTAACATTTTGCAGCTATTATTTAGCCATGTCCAGCGATGCTGAGGAGGTGAAGCCTATGTCCAATTTTTCAGTGAACAGGACTCATCTCTTCTTAACCTTGGATAAGCCTCACCGACTCTGTGTCCCCTGCACATACTTAAATGTAAAGGGGCAGATTTATGTTAACTGGCACATCCCCAGGAATGCACCAGTTAACGTGCACCGCTGCTCTGCCACCCATGGTGTGCCGCATTTACAATCAGATAGGACAAAGCTGCGTCAAAACCCTGCGCCTGCTTGAAGCAGGCATAGGTCTTGACGCAGCATTGTGGAGATGGGGCACCCCTGAGCCTTGCTGGAGCTGCATCGCACTTGCGATACAACTCCAGCAATGCGCCACCTTTACGGCACAGATGCGTCACGCATCTGTGCCGTTTTTGCCCCATGGTGCGCCGCATTGTAAATGCAGCACACCATGGGTGGCGGAACAGCGGCGCAGGATGACTGGCACATCCCTGGTGATGCGCCAGTCATCATAAATCTATCCCTAAGCTTCTTATCTTGTTAGAGATGAACCGCCATATGTATCATCAAACTATTTTGCATTTCCTAAATAGCGAATTTTAAGGAATAAATAGCGATTCTTTACCATTCCTAATTTGCGATGAGCAAATTGATAATTGCAAATTACCCATTCATTTCCATGGGCCAGGAGGCCCATAGGAATGAAGGTGCAATTTGCGATTAGCAATTAGCTCATCGCAAATTAGGAATTTTTCCAAGGGTGCAGGGGTGTCTCAAGAACACCCTGCTGCACCCCTGAAAAAGAAATTTGGGGGCATATGGCGCACATACATGCCCTAAGGGCATGTATGGGCGTCATATGGCACCTTTTGTTTTTTGGAAAAAAAGCTTTTTGAAAAGAATTTGCAAATTACCACCAACTACAAGTTGGTGGTAATTTGCAAATCCTTAATGGCATTTTTTGCATATTTTTTGTTTGATACATTGCATTTAAGGAATCGCAAAATTTGCAAATCCTTAAGTGCAATCGCAAAATAAGGAATAGCAAATTTTGCTATTCCTTATTTTGCATCAAACTTGTTTGATACATACCATTTGTCTAATTAGCATTCGCAAAGGCCGAAATTCGCAGAATTTCTGCCTTTGCGAATGCTAATTAGCTTGATACATATGGCCCCAAGTGAGGCCTGTCTTGCAACATGGTGCATCTTTTGCATCACTGCTGCATCGGTTTCATGTGGCACGGTTTATTTACAGCATGACACATTTGCCTAAATGCATCAATTTGTAATTTTGTCGCCTCATAGCAAATCTTTTGCACCGCCGCTGCATCACAAAAGTGACGCACAGTGGCGCAAAAGAGGCATACACCTATCATAAATCTGTCCCTAGCATTTTAAATGATTAATTCAGGATGACGATAAGGTGTGGCCTATCCAGAAGTTTGTTTAAGGTGAGGCCTACTCAGGGTTGCAGATCAAAGTTACGCTTGTTGAAGAATACAGAGGAGATAATACATGTAAAGGCCTACCAATGAAGTAAGTGATGTCCACCTCATTGCGCCAGTCATCATAAATCTATCCCTAAGCTTCTTATCTTGTTAGAGATGAACCGCCATATGTATCATCAAACTATTTTGCATTTCCTAAATAGCGAATTTTAAGGAATAAATACCGATTCTTTACCATTCCTAATTTGCGATGAGCAAATTGCTAATTGCAAATTACCCATTCATTTCCATGGGCCAGGAGGACCATAGGAATGAAGGTGCAATTTGCGATTAGCAATTAGCTCATCGCAAATTAGGAATTTTTCCAAGGGTGCAGGGGTGTCTCAAGAACACCCTGCTGCACCCCTGAAAAAGAAATTTGGGGGCATATGGCGCACATACATGCCCTAAGGGCATGTATGGGCGTCATATGGCACCTTTTGTTTTTTGGAAAAAAAGCTTTTTGAAAAGAATTTGCAAATTACCACCAACTAGAAGTTGGTGGTAATTTGCAAATCCTTAATGGCATTTTTTGCATATTTTTTGTTTGATACATTGCATTTAAGGAACAGCAAAATTTGCAAATCCTTAAGTGCAATCGCAAAATAAGGAATAGCAAATTTTGCTATTCCTTATTTTGCATCAAACTTGTTTGATACATACCATTTGTCTAATTAGCATTCGCAAAGGTCGAAATTCGCAGAATTTCTGCCTTTGCGAATGCTAATTAGCTTGATACATATGGCCCCAAGTGAGGCCTGTCTTGCAACATGGTGCATCTTTTGCATCACTGCTGCATCGGTTTCATGTGGCACGGTTTATTTACAGCATGACACATCTGCCTAAATGCATCAATTTGTAATTTTGTCGCCTCATAGCAAATCTTTTGCACCGCCGCTGCATCACAAAAGTGACGCACAGTGGCGCAAAAGAGGCATACACCTATCATAAATCTGTCCCTAGCATTTTAAATGATTAATTCAGGATGATGATAAGGTGTGGCCTATCCAGAGGTTTGTTTAACGTGAGGCCTACTCAGGGTTGCAGATCAAAGTTACGCTTGTTGAAGAATACAGAGAAGATAATACATGTAAAGGCCTACCAATGAAGTAAGTGATGTCCACCTCATTGCGCCAGTCATCATAAATCTATCCCTAAGCTTCTTATCTTGTTAGAGATGAACCGCCATATGTATCATCAAACTATTTTGCATTTCCTAAATAGCAAATTTTAAGGAATAAATAGCGATTCTTTACCATTCCTAATTTGCGATGAGCAAATTGCTAATTGCAAATTACCCATTCATTTCCATGGGCCAGGAGGCCCATAGGAATGAAGGTGCAATTTGCGATTTGCAATTAGCTCATCGCAAATTAGGAATTTTTCCAAGGGTGCAGGGGTGTCTCAAGAACACCCTGCTGCACTCCTGAAAAAGAAATTTGGGGGCATATGGCGCACATAAATTTTAAAAACATTCCTTTACCTCAAAAACGATTTTCAAGTCATAATTTGAAAACACTGCCCACGGGGAAATGACTTAAAATGTCCTTAAGACACATGAAAGTGTTTTTTTAAAGCCTTTGCAACTTTTTTGGGTCACTTTTAACATGGCTATGTAACTCAAACAATCAAAATCTAAATTTACCATGCACAGGTGGGAGCATATTTACAAGGAATTCGCTCCACGGGGAAAGGTCTTTTAATTTAATATGGGAAAAATAACATCAGAGACACTGAAATGCCTTATAAAGAAGCATACACCATTATGTCCTTGTCATAAATTTTAAAACCATTCCTTTTCCCCAAAAACGATTTTCAAGTCATAATTTGAAAACACTGCACATGGGGAAATGACTTAAAATGTCCTTAAGACACATGAAAGCGTTTTTTGATTGCCTTTGCAGCATGTTTGGGTCACTTTTAACATGGCTATGTAACGCAAACATTCAAAATCTAAATTTGCCATGCACAGGTGGGAGCATATTTACAAGCAATTTGCTCCACAGGGAAAGGTCTTACATTAAAATGGGAAAAATAACATCAGCGACACTCAAATGCCTTATAAAGAAGCATACACCATTATGTCCTTGTCATAAATTTTAAAACCATTCCTTTTCCTCAAAAACGATTTTCAAGTCATAATTTGAAAAACTCCACAGCTCCTATGCAATAAAACACCCTGTCAGTACTAATACTTCACATTTTCTCCAATTACAATTTCTCAAAGAAACAAAATCTATTTGTAAAACACTTGAGACAAAGCAACATTTGAAAAACACAACTTTCTTCATAATTTTCTCCTTAAAGCACACTATTCTCTATCTAAATTAAATCAATCTTTTCTCACCTTAGCAAATACTTTATGAGTTTCAAAACAGTCTCAGAAACACACCAATTTGTCTTCAGCAGAGCAAAAGGTATGCACTCCAGAGTCTGCAGCTATCAAAAGCACAGAAATGCTGTAATTCTTCACACATATCTCTCATGTCACCCAATCAAAACTCTTCCCTCACTTTTTTCAAATCAAAACCCTTCCCCCCTCTGCCCTCTCTGCCTTTTTTGCATAGCAACCACCTCTTGGAAGACCTCTGTTGTTTGCAAGTTCACACAACAATGTTTCAATTGAACTCTGAACTCTCAGTGCACCTGCATATCCAGTGCAATCTTTCATTTAATGATTTTTTCTTGACCACTCAAAATACATCTTTCAAAGAACTCATCCATGCACCCTAACTTTCTGTTTTCAGCAATCAAAATCCACCAATCACTGTTACTGCTTCATTAACACAGAAACTCCACAGTTTTTTCATTTTAAACTCTTATTTTTTCAACTGCCATTTCATTGCCACACTTCATCTGACTGCAGCAGAACCTTCTCTCACCATGTTTTCTGTCTGGATTGTTGGACATAGTTACATCTATTGGGCTCAGAGGTATGCTGAGAACAGAAATTTACCTAACCTCAATTTACAAGATGTGGAAATTAAGTGGTTTGGCCACAGAGGATTAAAATGTCACCAATTGATACCATTGGTGAAAACCTTTATGCATTTGCCAAAACCTGACCTGTTAATTGTGCACTGTGGAGGTAATGATTTGGGCACTTTGACTGGGGTAGGTCTGGAAATGCTTTTAAAGGACACCTTTGAGCAATTGATGGCACTTTTTCCTCAAACTGCCTTGGTATATTCAAATATATGCCAAAGACAGAAATTGAGGTGGTCAAACCAATTTTGTCCACAAATTGAGAAGTCGAGGAAGCATGTAAACAAATCTGTTTCAGCTTACATGAGAGACCATGGAATGGGCTCCATGTACAACAATAACTTGCGTTACTACATGCAAGATATCTACAGAGGAGATGGAGTTCACTTCTCAGATGAGGGCAACAGAATTTTCATTCTGAATTTAAGACTGTGCATTGGTACCTACTTATAAGTACCTAAATGTACCATAAACCCAAAAGCTCTTCTCAGAGCTACCCTACATCTGATCACTCACAATTATTATTTTTCTCTAACTTTTTTCACTAATTTTCAACAAAGTACGCTCCCCGGGGCGCTACCCGGTACGCGAACCGGAAGCTAACCTCGCGAAATTTTTTTAAAAAATGTTTTTTTTCGCACATATAAGCCTCCTCAGCCATCCTCAGAAAACCTAGGGGGTCAAAATACGTCTACCGTGTCCCCTTCTACCCATTCTGAACATTATGTGCCCTCCATCTTGTATCTTAATTCGACCGAAACACAAAATGGTGGACTCCCGTAACGCTTAAGGTTCGCGTACCGGGGCGCTCGCCAGTTCGCGTACCGGGGCGCTCCCCGGGAAGCGCTCCATTAAAAAAGGTGGGAAAGTAATTTACAGAAGAAACCCTTGAGACACTTTCACCAAATATAGATTTCCTCATACTACATACCAATCCCTACCATTTTCACAAATTTGGTTGAAATTCCATTTAGCCATTTAGCCTGTAGACCTCTCTAAATACCCTGAGGTAAATTACTTCACAAAACACATCTGAAGTGTTGGAATTGACAACCAATTAAAATGTTACTTTCATTTTCTATTTTTTTTTTACCTGACATTTGATTGGTTATGTACCTGAATATATATAAAGGAAGAGAAGGAAACACAGCCATTTTGACTACTACTTCCTGGTGTACATTTCAATTGGATTTTCACTAATCACTTCAACTTCTTTGTAAAGGTAAGTTGTTATTTTAAAAACTGAAGTATATTGTGCACTATAAGTTAATATGGTAAACTTTTTCTGATAGTTATATACTATCCCTCTGTAGTAGTTATAGATTTAGATAGACTTCTCTGTTATAGTTATGGATGGAGTTAGGTTTCTCTTGTATAATTATGAAATTACTTACGTTAAATCACATACACTTTTTTATATTCCTACTTCCACTCTGATACTATACACTGCCCAAAGATAAATTCACTGATAAAAACTGCCTATCTAAAATTAATCCCAACAGTGCCCTATCTCTACTAATATATAATTTTTTTATCCAAATTTCAGGCAAAATGGAAGGCGAACACAAAGTTTCATTTCAAATTGTCCTGCAAGAGAGCAGCCAAGAAATAATTGATCCAAATTATATAGAATTTATGGATGAAACTTGGGACCAAGAACTACTGCAATGTGTGCAAGCAGTAGATGAACTCCTTCAAAATGAGGACATTTTACACCCTTAGAGATTACAAACTATGTTCAATGAAAATAATGACATTTCAGACAGTGAAATGTTAGAAAGTTTATTAAATTTTGAAACACAATCACAATAATAAATAATTGCTTAAAAAATAAAGAAATTAAAAAATAATCAACAAAACCAACAATCAATTAACATACAGTATTTGAAAAGTCTATCATTCTTTTTTCCTTATAGTACGCTCCCCAGAACGCTTCCCGGTTCGCGAACCGGGCGCTCCCCACGCAAAAAAAAAAAAATATTTTTTTTTTTGCCCTGCGGGGCCCTTTTAAAGCCTCCACATCAAACCTAGGGGGTCAGGGAGGATCTACTATGCCCCCTTATGGTCATTTCCCCCTTTGTTTTGGCCTCCTCTTGTCTCTCGATCCTACCGAGAGACAAGATGGCGGCCGCTCCGGTCTGTTTAGAATGTTGACAGACACCGGAGAGCCAATCAGCTTCGCCACGCGAAGTTCCGTTACGCGTGAGGTACGCGAACCGGAGCGCTGCCCAGAGCGCGCTTACAGATATATATCTTTTTTTGAACGTTAATTTCTCAAAATCCACTGGAGCACATATATTGAGACCTAGCAAAGGCACATCGGGCTAACAGTCCCTACAATTTTGCCAAGTTTCGTGCAAATCCATTCAGCCGTTCGGCCTAAAAGTGAGGCCAACCGCCCTATGGAAATTAACATGGGAAAAACACGTTTTGGGACCCCCCTTTTTTCTCGGCCACCCCTTGACAAACCCCCCCCAAATTTCCAGGGGATGCTCAGAAACAAAATGTTCCATTTTCCTGAAAATTTCAGCCAAATCCGTCCAGAAACGCCAAAGTTATTAGACATAGAATTTTCAAAAATCCCATAGGGAAAAAATCCTAACTATATATACCTACTGGCGACCGCCAGTAGGTAATATATATATATATATATATATATATATATATATATATATATATATTACCTACTGGCGGTCGCCAGTAGGTAGTTATAGTTAGGATTGATTTCCATAGGGAAGTTGTAACATTCTATTTGGAATAACTTTGGCGCCGGTGGAGGAATCTGCCTGAAATTTTCAGCAACTTTGCTTCGCGGCGCTCCGGTCCTTCCCTGAAAGTTTGGGGGGGATTCGTCAAGCGGGGGTCGAGATAAAAGGGGGTCCCAAAACGTGTTTTCCCCATGTTAATTTCCATAGGGCGGTCGGTCGCACTTTTAGCTCGAACGGCTGAATGGATTTTCACCAAACTTGGCAAAATTGTAGGGACTGGTAGCCCGATGTGCCGTTGCTATGTCTCAAGATATGTGCTCCAGAGGATTTTGAGTAATTTAGGTTAAAAAAATTTATATATCTATAGCCGCGCCCCGGTACGCGCACCGGGGAGCGCTCCGGGCGCGCCACGCGACTTGCGCACGGAAAGCTGATTGGCTCTCGGGTGTCTGTAAACATTCGAAACAGTCCGGAGCGGCCGCCATCTTGTGTCTCGGTAGGATCGAGACACAAGAGGTGGTAAAAACAAAGGGGGAAATAATCAAAAGGGGCAGGGTAGACCCCCCCTGACCCCCTATGTTTGATGTGGGGGCCATAAAAGGGTCCCTCGGGTAAAAAAAAACAAAAAACATTTTTTCGGTTTTCTAGGGGGGAGCGCCCGGTACGCGCACCGGGGAGAGTACCGGGGAGCGTACTTTGGTGAAAAATAGTGAAAATAATAGTGTAAAATAATCATTTTGAGTGATTACAGGTAGGGTAGCTCTGAAAAGAGCTTTTGGGTTCTGTGGCTGTTTTAGGTACCTACAAATACGTCCCACACACACCCACACGCACACAACCCCACTCCCCCACAGCCACACACTCCCCACACACACCTCTCACAGGCACACCTCCACCCACACCCAAACACCCCACACCCCCACACCGACACCTTACACATCCACACCCACACCCACATCCCACACACCCACACTCACACACACACCTCACCCCCCAAAACACACACACACGCACACACAGTTACCTCACAGACACACCCCACACATCCCACACACACACCTCCCCCCACACACACACACATACCTCACAGACACATCCACACATCCCACACATATACACACATCCTACACACATACCCCCCACACCCACACACACCCCACACACCTCACACACCCACACCCCCACCTACACCCAAACACCCCACACACCCACACCCACACACACACCCACATCCCCACCCACACCCACATACCCCACACACCTACACACACCTATACACCTCATCCTCCCCAGACACACACACACACATACACACCTCACAGACACACCCCATACATCCCCCACACACACCTCCTCCCCCACACATGGGGAAAACTCAGTGAAACAGTAAAATGATAATTGAAAGTGCTTAGAGGTAGGGTAGCTCTGAATAGAGTTGTTGTGTCGTGTGGGTGATTTAAGTACCAACATGTAGGTACCAATGCAGAGTCTTAAATTCAATGTAGACTGTCTCATCTGTAGGTAATTCGCATGTTGTTACAGAAGTTATTGTGGTATATGGAATCCATACTATAGTCTGTCAGGAAAGCAGAAACAACATGGAGGCAGGAGATGAAAAAGAGATATCAAATACACATTGGAGATAATAAAGTGGGAGAAAGGAAGTAACTATGAGCAAAATTACTATGTATCACCAAAAAAATTGCACAGTATACTATAAGTCTCACATTATATTATATTCATTTTGGTACTATTTCATTGATTACATATAAAAAAGAATAATGTCTGGAACAATTTTTAATTATTTAATATAAATGTATTGCTCTGATTTTTCAAAATTTAATAAGACTTCCAACATTATGTCGTCGGGAATGTCCTCATTTGGATTACATGATTCCATTTCTTCCACATATTTCAGAAACTCTTCATCAAGAGACTGATCCAAAAAATCTGAATTGTTATTCTCTTCCTCGGGGTTGTCCTGAAGATCAAGTTCAAATGAAATATTACATTTATTTTGATCTCCTTCCATTATGTTGCTGTAAATTGCATAACAAATAAATATATCAGTAGAGATAGGGGACTATTGGGTTTAAGTTCAGACAGGTAGTTTTGATTTTTTAACAGTGAAGTTATCTTTGGGCAGTGTATGGTATCAGGCTGGAAGTAGAAATATAAAAAAGTGTATATCATAAAGTCTAAGTAAATTGATAATTATACAAGACAAGCCTAACTCCATCCATATCTATAACAGAGAAGCCTATCTCAATCTATAACTATTATAGAGGGATAGTATATAACTATCAGAAAATGTTTTCCAAATTAACTTAAAGTCCACAACATACTTCAGTTTTCAAAATAACATCTTACCTTTGAAAAAGAAGTTTAAGTTCTCAGTGAAAATCCTTTTGAAATGTACTTCAGGAAGTAGTAGTCAAAATGGCTGTGTTTCCCTCTCTTTCTTTATATATATTCATGTACATAACCAATCAAATGTCATGAAATAATAGTAGAAAATTAAAGTAACATTTTAATTGGTTGTAAATTCTAACACTTCAGATGTGTTTTTGTCAAGTAATTCACCTCAGGATATTTAGAGAGGGCTACAGGTGAAAGGGCTCAATGGAATTCCACCAAATTTGGGAAAATGGTAGGGACTGGTATGTAGTATGGCCTATTCTATATTTGGTGAAAGTGTCTCCAGTGGTTTTTATGTAAATTACCTTTTAACATTTTTGGGAGCGCTTCCCGGTGCGCGCCCCGGTACGCGTACCGGCAGCGCTACGGGAGTCCTCCATCTTGTGTTTCGGAAGAATTGAGACACAAGATGGAGGACAAACAACGTTGGGAATGGGTATAAGGGGCCATGGTAGGCACTCCCTGACCCTCTAGGTTTTCTGAGGGGGTCTTAGGAGGCCCATATAGGCGAGAAAAAAAAAAAATTCGCAGGGGAAAGCGCCCGGTACGCGCACCGGGAAGCATACCGGGGAGCGTACCGGGGAGCGTACCGGGGAGCGTACTTTGGTAAAAAATAGTGAAAAAAAGTTATAAAAAGATAATCATTTGGAGTGATCAGAGGTAGGGTAGCTCTGAAAAGAGCTTTTGGGTTCTGTGGCTGATTTAGGTACCTGCAAGTAGGTACCAATGCACAGTCTTAAATTCAGGAGGAATATTCTATTCCCCTCATCTGAAAAGTGCACACCATCTCCTCTGTAGATATCTTGCATGTTGTAACGCAAGTTGTTGTTGTATATTGAACCCATTCCATAGTCGCTCATGTAAGCAGAAACAGATTTATTCACATGTTTCCTTGCTTTCTCAATCTGTGGACAAAATTGGTTTGACCACCTCCATTTCTGCCTTTGGCATATATTGGAATATACCAAGGCAGTTTGTGGAAAAAATGTCATCAATTGCCCAAAGGTGTCCTTTAAAACCATTTCCAGACGTAACCCAGTCAAAGTGCCTAAGTCATTTCCACCACAGTGCAGAATTATGAGGTTAGGGTGTGGCAAATGCAAAAAGGTTTTCACCAATGGTATTAATTGGTGACATCTCAATCATCTCTGGCCAATCCATTTAATGTTCACATTTGGTAAATCAAGGTTGTGAACATTTCTGGTAGCTGCATACCTTTGAGCCCAGTGGATATAGCTATGTCCAATAATCCAGACAGAATACATGGTAGAGGAGGTTCTGGTGCAGTCAGATGAAGTGTAGGAATAAAATGGCAGTTGGAACAGTAGGAGTTTGCAAAAAAAACCTGTGGAGTTTCAGTGCTCTTGAATCACAAGCAATGATTGGTAGATTGAGATAGTTGAAAACTGTAAGTTAGGGTGCATGGTTGTGTTCTTTGTAAGAAGTAATTTGAATGGTTAAAAAAGTCATTTAAAGAAATATTGCATTAGATAAGCTGGTGTATTCGCAGGTCAAACATCCTTGCTGAGGTGATTTGCAACATTGTAGAATAAACTTTTAAACCTGAGAGCTCAGTGAGGAGGGAGTTGCTATGGTAACAGGTAGAAAGGGCTGAGGGGGGAAGGGTGTTGGTTTGAAAATACAAAGGGAAGAGTTTTGATTGGTTACCATGAGCAATATGTGTGTAGAAATAGAGGTTTTCTGTGCCATTAATGGTTGCAGTGCCTGGAGAACATACCTTTTGCTCTGCTAAAGAAATATTGGTGTGTGTATCTGACACTGTTCTGAATCTCCTAGAGCATTTGTAAAGGTGAGTTATGATTTATTTAGATAGAGAGTTCAGATTAAGAAACACATAGGACCTGTGTTGTGTTCCTAAAATGGTAATTGAAAAACGATTTTAGTGCAAATCAATGGGTTTCAGTAGTGAAAATGAATGCTTGTATATAGGATCTGTGCAGTGTTTCTAAAATGTTAATTGAAAAATGATTTTAGTGCAAAACAATGGGTTTTTATAGTGAAAATAAATGCTTGTAAATAGGATCTGTGCTCTGTTTATAAAATATTAAATAAAAAACGATTTTAGGGTAAATTAATGGCTTTCAGTAGTGAAAATGAAGGCTTGTACATAGGATCTGTGTTCTGTTCCTAAAATGGTAATTGAAAAACGATTTTAGTGCAAATCAATGGGTTTGTGCATAATTATATACAAATATTTGAATCTTTTACAAACATGTTACCTGTTTTACATCAGATTGGGAAGCAGACTGAGTTTCTTTGCTGTTGGTTTGTTTCATTTTTTGGGTAATGCTTGGTAGGAATGTTTGCAAGAGATAGGAAATGTATTTTGTAAAATAGTGAGTTTCCAGTAATGAAATGGAATGCTTGTACTCCAGCAATGCATCCTTTCACATGGGAAAGCTGCATGTGAAAGCGTTTGCCTCAGTCGTACGCTTGCTGTAAGGCAGGCGCAAGATTTTGACGTAACAGTGTCCTAAAAGTGATGCATTGAAATCACATAGATTTTACTGTGTCACTATTATGAGGCTTTTTGCGGGGGAATGCCCCCTCTGTGTACATTACACCTGACCGAAGTATAATGTGGCGCAGAGGTTTAAAAAGTGACGCATCTACCTACATGCGTCACTTTTTAAATATGGCGCAAAAAGGTACATGTTTTATGCCGCCGATGCGTCACAAAAAGTGACGCATCAGTAGTGCAAAACTGACGCAGGGCCTCATAAATGAGGTTCATTTTTTTTTGCACACTACTCCAGTTTAGTCCTGTCCACTGCACTCTTGGACACAAGCCTCACCTTTTGTGCTCCCCTGGACAGTCTTCATCTCATCTGCACTCCTGCTTAGGTGTCAGAATCCTATCACATGGGGAAAGCTCCATGTGAAAACGTTTGCCTCAGTCTTATCCCTGCTGTGAGGCAGGTGCAAGATTTTGACGTAACAGTGTCCTAAAAGTGACGCAGTGAAATCTCATAGATTTCACTGCGTTACTATTACGAGGCTTTTTGCGGAGAAATGACCCCTCTGTGTACATTACACTTGACAGAGGTATAATGTGGCGCAGAGGTTTCAAAAATGACGCATCTACCTACATGCGTCACTTTTTAAATATGGTGCAACAAGGAACATGTTTTATGCCGCCAATGCATCACAAAAAGTGACGCATCAGTAGCGCAAAACTGACGCAGGGCTTTATAAATGAGGCTCATCTTTTTCTGGCACACTACTCCAGTTTAGTCCTGTCCACTGCACTCTTGGACACAAGCCTCACCTTTTGTGCTCCCCTGGACAGTCTTCATCTCATCTGCACTCCTGCTTAGGTGTGAGAATCCTATCACATGGGGAAAGCCCCATGTGAAAGCGTTTGCCTCAGTCTTATCCCTGCTGTGAGGCAGGTGCAAGATTTTGACGTAACAGTGTCCTAAAAGTGACGCAGTGAAATCTCATAGATTTCACTGTGTCATTATTACGAGGCTTTTTGCGGAGACATGACCCCTCTGTGTACATTACACTTGACAGAGGTATAATGTGGCGCAGAGGTTTAAAAAATTAAGCATCTACCTACATGCGTCACTTTTTAAATATGGCACAAGAAGGCACATGTTTTATGCCGCCAATGCGTCACAAAAAGTGACGCATCAGTAGCGCAAAACTGACGCAGGGCTTTATAAATGAGGCTCATCTTTTTCTTGCACACTACTCCAGTTTAGTCCTGTCCACTGCACTCTTGGACACAAGCGTCACGTTTTGTGCTCCCCTGGACAGGCTTCATCACATGAGTATTCCTGCTTAGGCCTTATAATTTATTTTTAGAATAACATTTGAAAAACAAAGAAAAGGTCATATGTATAAGCTTTTCATTACACTACTAAACTATTTTTGCTGCGAATTAATGAGTTTTACATTTTTGAGAAAGTTTAAATAGTAGGACCTGCACTGTGTTTCTAAAATGTTATTGAAAAATCGATTTTGGGACTAATCAATGAATACTACATTTTTGAAAAAGAATAAATAGTATGTGCATGATTACATAAAAAAATTTGACCTTTTCACAATTATGTCACCTGTGTTACCTGAGATTAGGAAGTAGATTGTGCAGATGAGGTGAGACATGTCCAGAGGGACAGAGGAGGTGAGGTTTATGATCAAGACTGTAGTGGGAGAGAGGCCTTTCCCGGGAAGCATAGGTGGTGAAGCCTGTGTATAAGAGTGCAGTGGACTAGACTTCATGGAGTCTATCCCCTACTGGACTCTTAGACAAAGGTCTCATCTTCTTTGTACATGTGGACAGAGCTGTCTTCCACTATACTCTTCAATACAGGCCTCACCTTTTGTGCACCCCTGGAGAATCCTCACCTGATCTGTAACCCTGAATAGATTGTTTGCTTTTTGTCATTGCTTTGTTGTTTGGTAATAGTGGTCTATAATGTGCTATTTTTTTCATAAACACAGATTGAAATCAAGATTTCAAGAGTAAGCAAACATGCCCTCAAGGGAAAGGAGAAGAAAACAACATAACCGCCAAAAAACAAAAACAGCAACGGAATTACAGCACTCTTCCACAACAAATACTTCAAAAAACAGGAACCAAGCTCCTGGTAAGACAACTAAGTCTTTTATACGGAACATATGTACTTAAAAAAAAATTGTTGGACAGCATGTAGAAAAAGAGAATGAGAGAGTAAATTTGAAAAGGAAGGAGAGAACCTCAAAGAATCCTGCAACTGGAGCAGGAGAGAATAATATGTATAGGAATAGAAGGCAGAATCAGTTTATAGACATTCGTAAACGAATGTTTCGCAATAGGGTGGTTTTAAAATTGTTAAAAAACATTAGGAAAGGTAAACAGAGAGCTGCTTTTTATAAGAAAAAGAAAAGTGTAGAGAAGATTGTTGATCAGGCTTTTGAAGTTAAGAAAAAATTATTTATTTTAATAATCAATAGAATTAGGACACTTAACAAGACAATTGATGTTTTCAAATCAAACAGTAGATGGAAAAGAGTAATTAATCGGACTAATTTTTGTAAAGTTTTTTAAGGAGAATGGATGCACAGTTCAAGTTGTGAGCCATTTTTTAATGAGGAGAGTTACTTCCAGGAGAATGATTTAGTGCATGCAGTTGACACCAGTGGTCGAGCGTATGAAGTGAAAGACGGTTGTCCGATTGAAAAAGAGAAACTTGTGCCTAGAGAACCAGAAGAGGTGTTAACTGATGAAGTTTTAGGGAGACGTACTAAGGGTCCAGTGTACACTTGGAAGTGTAGTCGTATTTGTAGTGTGCGACAGGAATCAATTGATTTGTTTTGTAATTTCTTACGTACATATAGTAACAAAAGTCTAAAGCAGAAAGTGAAGTTGTTGCAAGACTTAGATCCTTGCAGAGTGAGAGAAAGCACAGATTTGCAAGGGCATTCACTGGCTTGTCTTTCTAGAAAAGTCTGTCAGCGTGTTTTTCATCATTTTAGGATGTTAGCAGTGCATCATACCAAAATGAGGAAATTAGTGAGGATGTATGACGTTACAACGCATACTTTTACATCGCATGCCTTTACAATGCGGTTTTTACATCGCATACCATTACAACGCATAATGCTTTTAGGCGCTGGATAGTGATTTATTTAATTTACTATTCCAACTCCAGTCCCCGTGGATAGTAGGGAAGGTGTTGGATAGTATATTAAATACATTCCCTATCCTAGAGCGCCCCCCAGCACTATGCGTTGTAATGGTTTGCGTTGTAAAAGTTGCGTCGTAATGGTAGTGCGTTGTAAAAGTTTCGTTGTAATGGATGTTTCCCACTGAATTAGATGTGAAGAAGATTTGTGAAGAAATTGAGATTTGTCATTTTGGTGAAAAAGAGGATAGTGTAGAAATTGACACAGCAATTCAAGGTAATGTGGAAGACAATGTACAGATTTCAAGTACAGAAAAGTTTGAGCAGAAAATTACCAGGTTTAAGGTGAAATCAAGTGAAAGGCCGAATTTTACTTGTGTGTGTTGTCGACGAAGTCATTATAAGCATCAAACTAGATTAGTTGATTTATACGTAAAAAGTGAAAAGATGAATAGTTATGAGTGGAAGGATTTTGCAACTTATTTGTGGGTGGAGAATTGTTTTGATTTGAGTTCTGATCAGCGTATTTGTAAATATTGTTATGATAAATTAAATCAAAACAGAATGCCTGCTAGAGCTGTTTATAATAATCTGGAGTTGGTAGACATTCCCCGTGAATTGATGGATTTAAATACATATGAGTCTATTTTGATTCAATGTGTCCACCCTTTTCAGGCAATTGTTCGCATGGAGCCTAAGATAGGGAAATTGCCTCCTACACATTTGCAGAGAGGATTAAAGGGAAGAGTTGTTTATTTGCCTCTTGATTTAAAAAAAAATATTGATACAATTGGTATAGAAAAAGTAGAAGAGGAACCTTTAGTTATTCTAGTTAATGGGGTTCCGACAAAGAGTAAGAAAATCTGGCAAGATTTAGTGGATGTTAGGAAAGTCAAAAAGGCAATGTTGTATTTAGTCAAAAACAATGAGTATTACAAAGATATATGTGTTGCAGCAGAGGAAACAGCTGCAGATGAAGACAGTGATTGTTCAGGCGGACAAATTGAAAAAGTTGATGTGTCTAGAAGTGAAGAAATATATGAACATTATACTGTTCATCCTTTGCATTCCAAAGAAGTAATGGGGAATGCAATTGAATTGTTTCAAATGAAAGCAGCAAAAGGAAGTCCCATTAGTGTATGGGAAGAAAGTTTGGAAGCTCGTTGTTTTCCACAGCGATTTCCAACGGGTCGAGGTGGACGATATGACGATCGTCCACTTCAAATTCCTGCATCTGAATATCGAACTGTAAGATTATATGCTGAAGATCCAAGGTTTCGTCAATGCATTCCCTATTTGTTTCATCCACTGTATGAAAGTGACTTGTCTGGGCTTTCTTATGCAGTAAACCATATACTGAAAAGTGGAGCACATCTGCAAAGTGTTTCGGCGAGGGACTTTATGGAGAAAGTGAATCTGCAAGATAATATTTTGGAATCTCATCTAATCAATCTCATGGCATGTCAGCGTGGTACAAATGAGTATTGGTACCGTCGTCATGGGGAATTGAAATGTATGCTAAGAAACTTAGGAACTCCTACATGGTTCCTCACTCTTAGCTGTGCCGAGTATGTATGGGACGACTTACTTCAATTTCTACGAGAGGCAAATGCAAATATACAAAATATAGAATTCAAAACACCTGGAGAACTGTGTTCTTTGGATCCAGTGAATGTATGCAGATATTTCAATCATAGATTTGAAGCTACGATGTCTTTTATTACCAACAAAAAAATCCTCCCCTTGGAGAGGTTTTGGATTTCTTTTGGAGAAAGGAGTATCAAGCAAGAGGTGCTCCTCACATACATATGTTGTTGTGGATTAAAGATGCACCCAAATTTGGAACAGATTCGGATGAAACAGTGATGAGTTTCATTGAAGAGTATTCAACATGTGCTTTTCCGAAAACTACAAAGGAAAACAGTTTAAGGCAACAAGTTTTACGCTTTCAATCCCATCGTTGTGGAAAGTACTGTCGTCGAAAATTCAGAAACAAGGACAAGTTCTACACAAAATGTTGTTTCAGCTTTCCATGACCAGTGATTTCTAAAGGAAGAGTAAATAATTTGATGTCTTCTCTGCGACATACTGTGACGAGGAAATCAGCAAAAAATACATACAATTTAAAAAGAAACGAAGAGTCCAAGTACATCAACGACTACAACCCAGTGATTTTGTCCATGTGGAATGCTAACATGGATATTCAGTTCGTTGCTGACAACTCTATTGCTGTGGCTCGATATGTGACGTCTTACATCACAAAAAAAGAAAAGACAGAACTGAAGGAAATGTGGGAGGACATTTCATATGAAAAGAGTCTAAGAAAGAAATTATACAGTTACAGTCTGAAGATGTTGTCGCATCGAGAAATTGGAGCATATGAATGTTCAGATCGATTGTCGTCAGCAAGTCTCTATGCCAAATCTAGAACCATCATTTGGGTGAGTCTAGGTCTTGCTGCAACATGAAACCGAGTTTTGAAATCTGTACAAGAAATAGAGTATTTGGCGGAGAAGGAACCAGAAAGTACAGATATTTTGAAAACAAACATGTTGGATACATACTATCCAAATAGAAGTAGTCGTCTTGAGAACAGTTGTTTGTATGAAGTTCTGCAAAACTATATTTATAAGAGAACCATCAGAGAAGATATTAACAATTGAATATATGCTATCATTGGGTGTGAAGGATGTCTAGTGAGACAGAAAAAAGGCCATTTGATTAATCATCGAAAATTGAGTTGCGAAAATCCAGAGAAAAGGGAATTTTACTATTTAGCTCTTTTGCAACTCTTTAAGCCATGGCGTACAGAAGAGGAACTACTTGGAGATTTTCTGTGTTACGAAGACTCTTTTAATGCAATCAAGGATACCATAGAATGCCCTGTTTTTCCAAATTATCTGCAAATATTGAACGAAGAAATAGAGCAAGAAGCCACAATTGCTGCAGAGATTGCTAGAGACAGTTCTCAAGACAGTCAGAGTTCTGCTTCATTGAGTCAGGATCCACTTGGAGGACCAAATATACAAAATGAAGCTGTCACTGCCATGGATGAGGTGGAAAGAGCTATGGAACAAGCTCAAGATGATGTAGTTAACTTAGAAGATTTGGTGAAACAACTAAACCTTGAGCAGAAACAGATATATGACGAAGTCACAGAACAGGTTGAACATGGATTCAGTCATGAGAAAAAAGAGTGCTCATGTACATCATTTAAGCCTGTCCAACTGTACGTGAGTGGAGAAGCAGGAACTGGAAAAAGTTTTCTGATTAAAGCAATTGCAACTTATCTGCAGAAAAGGACTGAATCACCGCTGTCTTGTGTTGTTACCACTCCAACTGGGCTGGCTGCACATAACATTAAAGGGATTACTTTACATCGTTTACTGATGCTGCCAGTGGAGCATGATAACAAATTGCAATATCACAAGCTATCTGGAGATGCGTGTCCGAAGTTTCGAGAGTCCTGAAGAAAATGAAACTTCTTATCATTGATGAAGTAAGCATGGTGTCAAATATAATGCTTGCTTTTGTGCATTTGAGAATGCAAGAAATTCTTAGAACAGACTATGATGTCTTATTTGGAGGAAAACACATTATTGTTTTTGGAGATCTACTGCAGTTGACTCCAGTGAAAGGACAACCTGTGTTCAAAATGCTCACGCATGAAGATACCAGGAAGTGCCTAGGAAGCATTGGAAACGTTAATATATGGTTAAACTTCAAATATGCAGAACTGCCTCAAAATATGCGGCAGGCAAAGGATGAGGATTATAAAAATATTTTACAAGATGTAAGAATCGGAAAAGTAAGTCAGCAAGGGAAAGAAGCTTTACATGGACGATTAATTTCAAATTTGTACCCAAATGAAAACATTCTTCCAGAGAATATTTTTAAGAAAATTAACGAGAAGAAATCTGGCATATGTTTGATGCCAACTCTGAGAAAATGTTCCATGTTCAACAACAAAATGTTAAAGTTAGAAAATGAAGAGATAGTGAAACTGGAAGCTACAGATAAAATAGAGCATATGGGAGCAACAATTATTTTGTCTGAAAATTTGAAATCAAAATTGGATTCATTAGAGAAGACTATATCTAAAACTGCTGGTTTTGAAAAGACTCTGAATGTGTGTTTAAATTGTCGTATCATTTTGAGAAGGAATTTAAATGTTGAAAGAGGTTTGGTAAATGGAGCAATGGGTCATGTTGTTGGTTTTGTGAATTACAAAAATAGAGATGGAATTGAAATTTTAAAAATTAAATTTGATGGCATTGATGAAATAGAACAAATTTGTCGTTGTTCAGCTAGATTTTTGCTCGTGAAAGACTTATAAGTTCGCCGAAAACAGTTTCCTATTTGTTTGGCATATGCGGTGACAATTCATAAGTCTCAAGGTTTAAGTGTAGATAGCGCTTTGGTGAACATTGGAAGTTCTTCAAGGGTTCAAAGATCTTTATTCGGAATAAAACATCCATAAAAGTGCATAACAAATACAATGGCAATGAATACAAAAGTAAGCAACCAAATTTTAGTCTATCCAACTCTACAACAATACAAGTACATGTTAAAAGAAGACAATATGTCTCATTTAAAAAAATTGATCATTAAAAAATAGCGACAACTATGTAATGTGAGACCAAGACAAACAATGAACTCAAGACAGATATATGTACAAATCACAAACGTTCAAATTGTTAGGCGATACAAAGTGCAATGTGCAAATTTTATCAGTCAATGTGCAAAGTAGCTCGCGAGCAAACGGCAGCTTTGAGGAAACAACTCACTCTAAATATTATTTCATCTGATCCTAACATTAATAAATTCCTCTACGCTATCTTAAAATCCAACAGGTCATGTTTCCGACAATATGGCATTAGATAATGGGCAGTAAACAGTTTATAAAAAACACAGAAGAACAAAAAGTGCATTAGACTTTGTTTCTTAATCGGGTTACACGGACAACTTAAGGTTTCCAAATGTTTATTATAACCCAAAGGGAAGTTTAACAGATTACGATGCTCCCGTCCCGAAAACGAAACAGTAAACTCCTGTTCCGTCTACCTAGATTTAAACATAGGTATTTCTGGGGCGGGGCAGGGTAACAGGCAGGAGGCTCCAAATGGCCCATATACTTTACAACTGTACACTTTTTGAAATCTTTCCTTTCACGCTCTTCTCTATAAATATTATACAGAGCCCTTTGAATCAGAATCTTGTGTGAGCGGTCTATGAGATGGAGTGATGTAAACAAGTGTCCATGCCCTACACTTATTAAACATTCATTCACGGCTTTCAACCATGGTATACAGTGTGCCCTGTCACATTTTAAACAATATAAAATTATGTCACGTGTCAAAGATGCTGCAGGGTTCAGCCATATCTTTAGCCAAAAAAGGGCCGGTCTTGATTTAACAAAGTCCTCTATAAAAGGGATATTTAATTCACTGTGGCATATATAGTTTGAGGCACAAATGACTCCTCCCAGCACCTTCCGACAGAATCTGTTTTCTTCTGTCTGGATGTGGGGACAATTTGTATGTCCCCATACCTCTGCGCCATAGGTACCTGTTGGAATGCATTGAGTTTGATAGATCTTTATTAAAGACATGATCACATCAGCATTGTTCCTCGCATAGGAGACATGTGGTTGCCAAGAACCAGTGTTTGAAAACAACATCCCCAAGTATGGGAAAGTACAGGTACTTTTTAAGACGTTTTCCCCTGACATAATCTCAATAATTTTATACTTTTTTGGACCACAGGACATAATAAGTGATTTTTTTTTAATTTGTGGTTAAACCTAAATCAGCCATAAAAGTAACAAAACCTGAAATTAAGATACGCAGTGCCTTTGGGGTGCGGCCCATTAGGACCGCATCGTCCGCGTAAAGAAGAGTAGGTATGGGAATGCCATTTACATACGGTACATCTTTTGTTAAGGTACTCAGAGAACTACTCAGCTCATTAATGTATAAGATAAAAAGCAGAGGGGCCAGAACACAACCCTGTCTGACCCCCCTGCCGATTAAAATATCACTGGAAACTTTGCCCGTGTGATTAATGCGCACGCGGGCTTTTAGGTCGCTATGGAGGTAAGATAAAAAGTAAACTAAATAATCATCTAAACCATTATTAAGTAAGACGGACCATAAACGGGAGCGATTTACAAAATCGAAAGCAGAACTCAAATCCATGAAACCAAAGTATAAGGGGGATTTTTTTTAGCAATTGTGTATTTAGCCATTATTAAATTCAAATTCAGGCATTGTTCTACTGTACCCACATTGCTTCGGAAGCCTAGCTGGCTTGGGTGTAAAATGGTACTTTCCTCTGCCCAGATTCTAATTCTTTTAAAAATAACCCTACCTAAAACTTTCAGAGTGTTATCGATTAATGATATCGGGCGATAACACCCAGGGTCCAGCCTGTCGCCTTTTTTAAAAATGGGTACGATGGTACTGCTGGACCATGTTTCAGGGATAGATTCATGAGTTTAATTATTAAAAACATTACACAGCAACGGCGCCCAAAAGTCAATTTCACTTTTTAGTTGGTCAATAGAAAGGCCGTCAGGGCCAGGGGCTTTATTACCCGCACTTTCTGCGATGGCATCCTCTACCTCAAGCAATGTAATGTTCAAAGGTGTTGGGGGGGGAACAGTTTCTGCGGGGTTGCCAGATACAGCATAGATCTTCGAAAAATGGTCAACCCACATAGGCCCTGTGATATTGCAATTAATTGATGTTATGTTTGAACCGAGAGATCTTAGGTTCTTAACCTCCCTCCAAAACCCTGGGGTATCCTTTAGGGCAGCCATACGGGTTAGCGATTCCCAATGATCTTTAACTAATTCATTGGATCTGGTACGTAAGTTGGATTTATACCTTGTTCTCAAGAGTCTTACCCGGGAAATATCCCGCGGTTTGGCCATGAGAGCAGCCCTTAAGTCCTGGTTTGCTTTGGAACAAGAGGTATCAAACCATCTTGGAGCTTCCTCAATGTTCCGAGATGCTGGTTTAGAAATCTCACTTTTTATTGCGGAGCAGAGGTCACAAAATGATTTAATCATATTGCCCCCTTGGATGTCAGTGGCAAGACAGTCCGAGATTAATGCTGGATATTTCTTAATCACATTGGCCAATACACCCTTGTTGTCTACCCCCCTCCAGACAACCCTTAATCTATCAGTCGAGGCTTCCAGATTTGTTGCCCCGATTACGCTATATGGTGTTTTTCCCCCTAATGATTTCAAGTAAATCACAATAGGGTAGTGATCACTATATACATTACACACTACCTCTGCCTTTAGTAAAACATCCGCAAGGGAGGGAGAGACAAATATATAATCAATTGTTGTCGCACTCCAGTGGCCGATGTAAGTGGGGACCGGGGCAGTACTTGTGCAAGTACCGGCAAACTCCATAGCGTTTACTAGTTCTCTGGTTGCAAGGAGGTTAGATAGTTCTACACCACTCTTACAAGGAGGATTTCTTAAATGAATGTGTGCGT
Source organism: Lissotriton helveticus (assembly GCF_964261635.1). Taxonomy (NCBI): domain Eukaryota; kingdom Metazoa; phylum Chordata; class Amphibia; order Caudata; family Salamandridae; genus Lissotriton; species Lissotriton helveticus. Next base: position 1,460,343,553 of record NC_136065.1, on the reverse strand, counting down.
TAAAGTCCCCTCCTATGCAAATACCATCAAATTTTCCATATTTTTGTCCGTCCACTATTTCATCAATAAAATTAAACAAGTTTAAAAAGTTACTATTAGGGTGGGATATAAAATCATTGTTGTAGAAGTTGATCAGACACAGTTTTACCTTTCTTGCATATATCAATGCCATAAAACTTGGATCATTAATTAGTAATGCTTCTGTTTTTACATCTGCAGTTATCTTTACCCAGATCGATAATCCCCCACTAGGATGGCCTATGGGAGGGGCCGGTACAATCCTATTGTGACAACTATACCCTTCAAGTAGCAAATGGGTTGTGCACCAGGTTTCCTGAAACATTAAAACATCATAATGGTTTACCCAATCTTTCCAGGCTTTGATTGTCATTTTAGCCTTCAGCCCAGCAATGTTCCAGCTTATAATAGACAAGTCCTCATCGGGCAATGGGCGAACTTCCTGGGCAGAGACCTGGGTAATGGCTAATGGTTTGTCTGATGAATCACATTGTACATTGGATGGCAGGGGAAGATCAGATGGTATCAAAAACCCCACAGGCTCTACTCTCTGCGAAGGTTCGAAGTCGGACACCGCTGCAGCTGCAGCTGAATCTTCCTGGTTGGCTGACAGTCAATCCATAGTGCCCTGGTCAAATAGTGCCGAAAATCTATTATATAACGGAAACAGGGGGGGTGGTTGCAGCATTCTATGTGGGGGTCTGTAAAAATAACTCAGAGGTAAGGGGGTCACCACGGTGGCTGGGCCGTGCTGGTTATAATTCTTATTTAATAGGAATTTTACTATGCCTGGGTTCCTGAAGTTAATTGTAATACAGTCTCCGTTGATGTTTTTAAACAGAGGTCCAACCCAGGTCACCCGGCGTGCAGAAAGAATTTCGTTAGATATGTCGTAGCCGACCCCCTTATGTTTAGTTAACCAGTCAATGCATTTGTTATGTAACTGGACCCAGGATTCTCCTTGACCCTCCCTAAGCGGTGGTATACCAGCCAGAACCAGGACGTAAGGGCAAGCCTCAGGAGGGAGATGTAAAGCAGGACCTTGATGTTTTATCGGCCTGTTCTCCTCCGGTTGTCCCCTGTCCCGGCCAAGGTTGGGTAATACCTTCTGCTTAGCTGTGCTTCTAGGAGGATTACTCTTCTGGGTATTATTGATGGAGTTTTTGGTACAAGGTAGACCTGACGATGGCAAAGGGATGGATGGCAGAATTGAGGCTGGATGGTTTTGCCTTTTATTGACTTCCTTCGGCGGTAAGGTAGGTATGGAGGGGGTACTAGTATTAGGTACCCCTTTAACTATAGATGGATTACAGTTTATGATGGGACCTCCGCTAGATAGGGCGCTAGTGATGATCTCTAAGTCTTTTGACAGACGTTCGCCTCTAATTTGGTCTAGGCGGGCCATACCTTTCCTCTTTGCTTGTTCATTTTTCACAAGGGTTTCAAGTCTATCTAGTCTCTTAAAAATAAAATTAAATTGTTTGATCATTTGATCTTCCAATTGCTTAAAAATTGTATCTGCGATGGTCTGTATAAGATTTCCATTTGATTTAGATCGGAAAGTACTTCCGTTAGGGAAGTCAGTCTGTGTACAGATTGAGGTTTATATCCTCATTCGGTATAACGATACCAGAATGTTCCCCAGAATCAGAACATACTGTTTGAACCCCTAATCGTTGTTTCTTCCCCCTAGTCCACATACTCTGTGGAGTTGGCTGATTGTTACTCCTTGGGGGCTGCTTCCTCTTATTTATTGTTGTCTTTGCAGATCCCCTTTTGCGTTTTGCACCGGCGATCTTTGTGCTCACGGTTGTAGGGGGTGGCACGGGGTCAAGATGGGTATTGTGGGTATGTCAGGGGTGCTTCCCTCTTGTGGTGAATCAGATGAACTAATCGCAAGGATCGGTTTCACCACGATAATTTCTGGGAGCAGAGGCATAGTGTGTTTAGGGCTAATTATAATAGTGGGTTGGTTAGTATTGAAGGAGCCTAATGACAACCTCCTCTCTGTCTCAGCGATCTCGTTAAAAGCATTATGCAGTAGACTCTCAAAGGAGAGTTGGGAGGATACAGGATCCACGGTGGCCTGTATGTGTGTACTTGTAGAGGTGGTTTTATTGTGTTTCCCCATATTTAGGTACAACAGACTCACCTTTAGATAAACGTTAGATGGGTGGCCTGCCCGACCACTGTTGACCTCTGAGGGCCTCAGAGGGCCCGCCCTTTGCCCGGGGTTAGCCCACGCCCAGCCCGTGCACGTCCCGCGACGTGGGAGGTGATGCCCCTTTTTGAGCGCCTCCTGGCGCGCTCAGCCTCAACGCGACTTCCGGTCCTGTCGCGGAGGCTTCTGGGGGCTGTAGTCTCTAACTCCCCCGCTCGGCGGCAGCACAGATGGACAGAGGCTGCGGCGGGGGGAGGAGACCGGCGATGGTGAGGCAGCGTTCAGCGTTCTGGGCAGACGGCGTTGACGGTGGTGAGGCAAAGCCCCGGGCAGCAGCACCGGCACCGGCAGCCGGCAACCAAGTAAGGGACTCCTGTGGCTGGAAGTTCTGTGTTTAAAGAGGGTATGGCATATGTGGCATTATCACGAGTCAGAACTTTATCAGGATTGTACTTGATTGAGTGTGATGAAACAAAGATTTGTGCAGATCTACATTGTGTTAAAGAATACAATAGGTTAAGCAGAGAGTATGCTCCACATTTGCCTCAATATCCTCTGATTGAAAAACGTGTGGTAGGCCGAAAAAGAAGAAATGAGAGTAATTGCAGTGAGGTAGTAGCAAAAAGACAAAAAGTAGACGAAACTGTAATTGTAAGCAGAAGGAAAAAGGATTCTGTTGAAGATGTTGTTGGATTTCAGTTTGAAAACAGGTCTGGTGTCAACTGCTATGCTAATGTAGTGGTTAATGTCTTCAAAATATTCAAGAACAGATTGTTGAAAATCGGGATCAAAGATTCTGTTGTTTGTTGAATTCCGTGTTTGAGAAATGTACCAGTGATAGAGCAAAAATAGAAAGTGTTTCAGGAATTCGAAATCTTCTAGACATATGTACTGGTCAAAATCAATTTTCACAAAATATTCAGCAGGATTGTCAGGAATTTTTAATGTATATGTTTGATGTATTGGAAGATGAAGGTGTAGATATAAAAAATCTTTTTAGCCTTTCTTATCAATGGCAGCATGACTGCGACAACTGTACTTTATCAAGTACTACTAGAATAGACACTGAAAGATTTATATATTTGACTTTACCAGACTGCAAATCAGTGCCTTTTAATAATCTAGTTAAAGCAGCGGATCACAATATGGTGTGTCCCCAATGTAAGTCTACAATGCTGTCCACATTATTTCTACAAAATTATGGTCAGTATTTCATTTTAATGTTCCAACGATGTAGACCTGAAGGAACTAAATTGACAACTTCTATTAAAAATTTCGTGGCTTCACAGTTATCGATATCAGGAAGAACCTTTGCAACTGCAGCTATTATTTTTCATGAAGGTCCTTCTACAACATCAGGGCATTACACATGCTATTTAAAAAGTTGTAAAGGTTGGACCCAATGTAACGACACTCATTTGACTTTCAAACAACGTTTGCCTTTTGGCTTAAAAAATTCATACCTAGTGTTTTTACAACCAAAATGTAGGTAAAGGTAATTGGCCTATGAAGACGGGAGCAGTTAATAAAGGTTATTTTGCTGTTTAAAAATATATTCTGAGTAAAAGTGATCCAGGTAATATATAAAATTGACTTGTCATATAGGTACTGTAAGTGGATCTCATAGTAAGTGATATTAGTATTATAGAAAATGATGAACATGAGTGAGTCAGAGATGGTTTTACAAATAGTTAAATATTGTGAAAATGTTGTAGAGCCTTTCTTTCAGAACATCGGAAAAAAGGTAATTTCAGAGTTTCTTGGAATTAATTTGAAAATATACTCATACATCTGACACTATTTGGCCAAAAGGAAAGGTACAGGAATGAGTAAAGAGTCATGACTGAGAAAAGGACCTCTGTGATATACTATTTGGCTTCAAGGAAAAGTAAGTCAATCAAAGATTAGTGTTCATTTGTTATTTGTCAGTATCTAAGGTTTTTTTTAAAACACAATCTTTTATATTGTTTTTTTGTTTCCGCTGTCATATGATGAGTGATTTGAACTCACTGTTTTAAGTGAAATTCAATATATTCTGAGAACAGCAAAAATAAACTATGTAATATGTTGTACAAGTTATTCTATACTTTGGATTGTGTAAATTAAATTGTATTCCCATTCTCTGACACTCAGTTTCCTTTTTCCATCCTCTTTCAGCTCTTTTTACTCACTTAAAATGTCTTTCTCTCACTCTCTGTAAACCCCGTTCCTTTACTCCACTTCTTTGACAAGCCCTCATTCTCATTTCAACTGTCTGCATCCCCTCTCTCCCTTGCATAAGTTTTCAGCTTTCAGTCTCTCTGCTTTACTTCCCTTTTCCGTATTTTCCTCCTTTGCTCTTTTAGTAATTCCTGTTTACTCACTCAGCAGTATTATCGCACTCTATCACTATAAATCACCCACTCTCCCTCGCTTATCTTTGTTTGCTCCTTACTTTTGACCTTTTCTCTCTATTTTTTGTTCACTACTTCTATGTCCTCATTGCCTCACTCTCCTTGTGTTATGTTCACTTGTGTTTATCTTTTCCGTCTCAGTCATTATCTTTTTACTTACTACTGTTTCCTGATTTAGTTTTGCTAAGTCTCATTGTTTTAGTATCTTTCTTACCTTCAGTTCATTTCTCTGTTCTTCTCTTCCTCTCTGTTAGTGAATCTATATGCCTTACTTTTAGTAATTTGCTCTCATTCTATTTCTTTTTTTCTCTTTTTATCCTTCTACCTTACTTTATTTCCCTTTCTGTGTCCTTCACTCTTACTTTATTTCTAGATACACTGTTATGATTTTTAACCTCTTCATTTGTATATTTTAATTTAAAATACACATTTTACTAATTATTACTTATTTTTTCTTCTCTCTTTCACAGATACAAAGTGCAGTAAAAAATAATTAAAATTACATTTATTATATGGTAAGTATGACTAAAAAAATGTACTTTGTCATCACCCTTTGCTTTAAGCTTACTAATATTTTCTCAACCAACCTCACTCCTGTGTCTTTATTCTGCTTACCACACTTATTCTTATTCTCCATGTTTACTCCAATTTCCCTATTTCCCCTCTCATATTCAACTTCTTTCAATCCCTATTCTTTACTTCACTTACCCTCTGTTCCCTTCCTTTGCTTCTTCACTCATTTTGTTTTTCTTAATTATTTATCTTACTCCTACACACACACCTCATCCCCCTCTCAACACATACACACACCTCTAACATACACCCCACACACACACCACACACACACCTCATACACACAAAAAATCCCCCCACACACACTCTTCACATACACACACACATTCCATACCCACACATACATCGCACACATATACACCCCACACCCATACACTCCTCACACATACTTCACACACCCTCACCTCCACCCACACCAAAACACCCCACACCCACAGACACATCTTACACACCCAGACCCCGACCTACAGCCACTGACTCCCTATAAGTCACACACCCTGCATTACTTATCTTTCTTTGCTGTTTCACTCAAATCCATTCAGGTACTGTTTTCTTTACTCTCTTTGTCCTTTCTCTTTTTCACTCCCCATGTCTTATCCTAATTCAATTTTTCACCCTCTTTCACCCCTCTTTACTTACACTAACTGGTCTTTTCTTACCCTCACTTACCATTCTTCATTTATCCCGGTTACGCCACTACCCTTCATTCTCAATTTTTTACTGTCCTTTCTTTTTCTTTCAACACCCACTCACATTCTCCCACTATCTCTACTTTAGTCTTCTTCCTCTCTCTTTTCCCTTCTTTCGCTCCTTTAGTCATTTTACTTTTCTCACTTTCACCCTATTACACCTTCTCTGTTTTTACTATGTAATAAACAATCCCTTTGTGTTCATCCTGTAGCTCTCTTTCTCTTAACATTACTCTCTTTGTGTTCTTCCCTCATGGTAACTCCTTCATTAATTTTTTTTTCTATTTTTTTGGGGGGCGCGCCCCGGTACGCGTACTCTAAGAAAAAAAAATTGACAGTGATTCATTAAAAATGTAGGTTTATTTTTATAAATGAAAGGTAGTTCTAAAAAGAACTGTTTTTTTTTCGTCTTTTTGTTGTTTTATATTTTTTTTATGTTTTTTGAACATTTTGTACTTTTTTTGGCTTTTCAAAACAGTTTTATATTTTTTTGTATTTTTTATGGGGAGAAGCAAAAAACAGGGAATTGTAAATGGCTCAACAGGAGCAAAAAACAAGAAACGGAAAAAATTACTGTTTTTTGGGGCATTTGTGATTGTCACCAGCAAGGACGACGAGCTTCATGCTCTGTTCACCATAGGCGATGAGCTTGCCACATGCAATACATGTGATTCTAAAATCTGCAAATCGTGGCTGAATACAAGGCATCGTCTCCGTTGTATCTGGTCCCGATGGAGTGGGTTGCTTTCTTTTGGAGCTGGTCCTTGAACACTGGGGGAGGTGACTGGCCAGTTCCCTGATCTCTGCACGAAAATAGTTGTTAGGATGCTTCCGGGTCATATGTCGAATCATGGTATTATTACCAAATGAATATTTTTTGTCTGGATTGCCCCTTGAGAGTTGTTCGCCACAGATTAGGCGAGTTACCTTGGCCGCATTCACTTTTTTCTTACCCTCTGGGAGTGAAAAAAACTCCCATACAATGTGTTCTTTTGGCTTGTATGGGGTATTTTGTTCAGGGAGCCATCTTCTCCTCTCCTCCTCCTCCTCTTCCTCCTCCTCCTCTTCTTCACCACCAATGTATTGTTGTGGTGGTCCTCTTGGTGATGGTGGTGGTGGCGGTGCAGATGCTCCAGCTGTTGCTGCTACAGTAGCCATTTCAAAGTACAAAAGAATTGTCTCTATAGATGAAACAGGTCCTCCTCAGTCAAAGGACAAAGTCAGAATAAGGAAGAAAGGTGGGGTTTTTCATCATTTGGAAAAAAAACCTGTCCTGAACCAATCAGAAGTGTTATTTTAAGGTCACAAGACCTAGGCTTTACTCATTTGGGAAAAACAACTGTCCTGAACCAATCAGAAGTGTTATTTTCAGATCACAAGACTCATTTGGAAACCAAAACTGTTCTGCACCAATAGAAAGTGTTATTTTCTGGTCACATGACCCGATGCGCTTACGCTATGCGCCCCGGGGCGCCCGTAGTCGCGCTCCAGGGAGCGCCCCGGGGCGCACGGCGTAAGCGCGTCGAGACATTCCGCGATCGTATGTGCACGCGTGCTTCCAGGTGCGCTTACGCTGTGCGTCATATGACGCATCACGCGTCTACGCGATACGTCACGATGTTGTTTTCGTTCGCGAGAATAGCGCTAACGGGACGCTCCCCGGTACGCACCCCCAGGGCGCGCCGCGTTAGTATGCGCACGCGTGCTTCCGGGTGCGCTTACACTGTGCGTCATATGACGCATCACGCGTCTACGCGATACGTCACGATGTTGTTTTCGTTCGCGAGAATAGCGCTTACGGGAAATTGAAAAAAAAATTGACATAATTATACAATATAAAATTTGTTTTAAAATGTATTATTTTTTATACCTATAAAGATTTGCTATTAAAAAACCATTGAAATTCACTGAAAAAACCATATGTTTCACACCAGTTATAGTTAGGAATTAGCATTTAAAAAACCTATTAAATTCACTGAAAAAACCATAAGTTTTACACCAGTTATAGTTAGCTGGAAGTTTTACTCGCATAAAACCATTGAAATTCCCACGTTATAGTTAGTTGGACTCACTATAACTTGCGCGTGCAATGCACTGCTGATGACGTCACATATTACATCACTCATGACATGGTCAGTGACATCACTCATGACATCACTGATGACACCATCCAGTGAATGTTTTTTTTTTTTTTAAATAAATATGTGTTATACATGTATATGTAAAAATTGATGGAAGAATACATGTTTAAATAAGTGTTTACATGGATGTTTAAAAAAAAAAAAATGATTGGTTAACTGTTTTATTAAGTGTATCTTAGTGAATACATATATTAGAGAGTAATGTTTAAATATTTAAATATATGTATTAGTGTTTCACTTTGTGTATAAGTGGCTGCATGGGTTGGTGAGTAGCTACATGTGGATGTATATGGGTTATTAGATGTTTTTTTAGTATCAGTTTGTTGAATTGCTGGTCTGTTCACAGAGGAGCCAGGTACCCACAGCCTGCCAAAACTGCTGTGCCTTCAGGGGGTGCAATCTCGGACAAACCCTGGGAGCCCCAGGGAGTGATGTCACTGACCATGTCATGGCATCCAGGACAGCATCCAGGAGGCCACGGGGGTGGCCAGGCCCACCAGGGGAGGGAGCTAGAATATTTAGTGCGTGTGGAAACTACCAGTGACTACATTCTTTACGAAGCCCTTAGCCCATGATGAAGTGCATTCCGCACGAAACGCGTCGGGCTGGACTGATTTGCTTGCGCAGCAGTTTACTTTGTACCCCCACCACTTTCAGCATTAAAATGAGAAGGTAGTATTTCACGTCGTGTGTGGGCCCTTTCTTCCAGGCAAACTTTTGTTGGGAATTGTAGGCGGCACCGCCTGAGCCGCGAAAGGAGCTCAGTAGCACCTGCGTGCTGTCCTGCTGCAGCGCCACTCGACGTTGGAGCATGAGGCCAGGACGTGCCAATGCTGAATCTGCACGAGCGTGGGTGTGCAGGTGAACTGTCAGACGCTACCCACTTGGAGTTTACTCATTTCATTGTGAATGAAGTACGGTGCCTCATCAGAGGAAGATCCACAGCACTACAGCATCCAGGAGGCCACGGGGGTGGCCACGCCCACCAGGGCGGGGAGCTAGAATATTTAGTGCGTGTGGAAACTACCAGTGACTACATTCTTTACGAAGCCCTTAGCCCATGATGAAGTGCATTCCGTACGAAACGCGTCGGGCTGGACTGTTTGCTTGCGCAGCAGTTTACTTTGTACCCCCACCACTTTCAGCATTAAAATGAGAAGGCAGTATTTCACGTCGTGTGTGGGCCCTTTCTTCCAGGCAAACTTTTGTTGGGATATATATATATATATATATATATATATATATATATATATATATATATATCACCAATTACCGCTCCGGCGCATGTATCCACCAACGGAGAAAGACACGGACTCCAAAATCAGCATACACTGCTGGATGCAGTGACTTTATTTAATTATAAATGGTGCGAGATATCGGGCAGGATGACGCATTTCGGCTAACGTGTAGCCTTGCTCACATAACCTCGCTGCACCACAACTCCCAAAATGCTTCATGGTTAAACAGATCGGGCCGGTGTAATGGGGGAGAGTCCATGAGATGAAGGAAACTGAAGGCGGGGAACAATAGCAGCGTGGCGCAATGTTCTTGTGTGTCAGTCCTGTGATGCCAAAGTCGCTCCTTGGGCCCCCTCGAACCATCACAGCCCCTTCGATTAAGGGAACTAAATGAACAGGGGCATAATGCCACGAAGAGAGGTAGATTACCTCAACTGCTCCGGTCGTCCCAAGGGGAGAGGCGGGTTCCGGATGAATCCATACCTGGAAGAGCGTTGTGGCCGTAGAGTAAGCCAGCGTTTATCCGGACCCAAAGCGTGACAGGGGCTTCTGCACTGCGCAGCTGGCTAGCGCAGAAAAATATGCACGAAAGTTCCTCCACACGTGAAAGAAAGCAGAAGCCCAGAGGGGAACTGGCTGGAGAGACTTTATTAAAACAGAACAGTCTGGTGGCTGCGAATGCATTTCGGCGCATTGCCTTCCTCAGCGCCCAACACCTGACAGGAATGCCCCGGTAAGTACCCCTGCTGCTTAGGTAGATAACATTCATTCGCTCCTCCCCCTAGCTGTGCTGCTCACCTGTTGTAGTGCATTTCGTCATCCTTGCACCACAACTCCCAAAATGCTTCATGGTTAAACAGATCGGGCCGGTGTAATGGGGGAGAGTCCATGAGATGAAGGAAACTGGAGGCGGGGAACAATAGCAGCGGGCGCAATGTTCTTGTGTGTCAGTCCTGTGATGCCAAAGTCGCTCCTTGGGCCCCTCGAACCATCACAGCCCCTTCGATTAAGGCGACCAAATGAACAGGGGCATAATGCCACGAAGAGAGGTAGATTACCTCAACTGCTCCGGTCGTCCCAAGGGGAGAGGCGGGTTCCGGATGAATCCATACCTGGATGAGCGTTGTGGCCGTAGAGCAAGCCAGCGTTTATCCGGACCCAAAGCGTACATATATAGATATATATATATATACATATATTACCTACTGGCGGTCGCCAGTAGGTATATATAGTTAGGATTTTTTCTCTATGGGATTTTTGAAAATTCTATGTCAAATAACTTTGGCGCTTGTGGACGGAATTGGCTGAAATTTTCAGGAAAATGGCACATTTTGTTTCTGAGCAGCCCCTGAAAATTGGGGGGGGTTCGTCCAGGGGGGGTCGAGAAAAAAGGGGGGTCCCAAAACGTGTTTTTAACATTGAGTTTTCCATAGGGCGGTTGGCCTCACTTTTAGCCCGAACGGCTGAATGGATTTGCACGAAACTTGGCAAAATTGTAGGGACTGGTAGCCCGATGTGCCTTTTGTAGGTCTCAATATATGTGCTACAGTGGATTTTGAGAAATTAACGTTTAAAAAAAGATATATATCTGTAACAGCGGACCGGGCAGCGCTCCAGTACGCGTACTTTTCGCGCAACGGAGCTTTGTGAAGCCAAGCTGATTGGTTCTCCGGCGTCTGTAAACATTCCAAACAGTCCGTAGCGGCCGCCATCTTGTCTCTCGGTAGGATCGAGAGACAAGAGGAGGCCAAAGCGAAGGGGCAAATGACCATAAGGGGGCATAGTAGATCCTCGCTGACCCCCTAGGTTTGATGTGGAGGTTTTAAAAGGGCCCGCGGGGCAAAAAAAAAATAATAATAATAATCGAACGGCTGAATGGATTTGCACGAAACTTGGTAAAATATTAGGGACTGGTAGCCCGATGTGCCTTTGCTAGGTCTCAATATGTGTGCTCCAGTGGATTTTGAGAAATTAACGTTCAAAAAAAGATATATATCTGTAACAGCGCTCCGCTTCGCGTAACGGAGTTTTGCGAAGCTGATTGGTCATTCTGTCACTGGGCTATAGTTGGGCTACATCTGGCTGATATTTGGGCTACATTTGTTTTTTTTGTCTCTGGCGGCCATCTTTGGGCTACATTGGGCTACATTGGGCTTCATTGGGCTTCATTGGGCTACATTGGGCTACATTTGGGCTCCAACATATATATAGGCCAATGTAGCCCAATATATATTTTTCAAAGTTAATTTTCGTAAAAACCACTGGAGCATATATCTTGAGACATAGCAAAGGCACATCGGGCTACCAGTCCCTACAATTTTGCCAAGTTTCGTGGAAATCCATTCAGCCGTTCGAGCTAAAAGTGAGGCCAACCGCCCTATGGAAATGAAGGAAATGAATGGGTAATTTGTAATTAGCAAATAGCTCATCGCAAACTAGGAATGGTAAAGAATCGCTATTTATTCCTTAAAGTTCGCTATTTAGGAAATGCAAAAAACTTTGATGATACATATGGCGGTTCATCTCTAACAAGATAAGAAGCATAGGGATAGATTTATGATGACTGGCGCATCACCAGGGATGTGTTAGTCATTCTGTGCCGCTGTTCCGTCACCTATGGTGTGCTGCATTTACAATGCGGCGCATCATGGGGCAAAAAGAGCACAGATGCGTGATGTATCTGTGCCGTAAAGGTGGCGCATTGCTGGAGTTGTATCGCAAGTGTGATGAAGCTCCAGCAAGGGTCGGGGGTGCCCCTGTCGCAGGGTTTCTGTTCTCACACAGAACTGTGGACAGAGGATTGGAACCTCGGCGAATTAGGGTGCCCCAAAACTCACCTTAGTAATCAAAAACCCCTTAGCAAGCTAGGTACAGTGTCACATTGGATATAACAAACTCTCAATGTTTAGACAATCCAGAATATGAACTTATAGTACCTCAGGATACGTGGAACTCATGAACAGTCGGTCGTTATATATTTCTTAGAAACCAGAACATGGAGTTAAGAAGAACACGTGTGTATTTGAAATGTTTATTTACTAATGCCGTCTTCTCAGGCGTAGTATCTTAGATAATACAAGTACACATATTATCAGTAGCAAAATTACCAGCATAGTTACTAGTACATAAAAAGCGAATGGTGACAGTATGTTAACATGCTGTAAATGAATAAGAGTTAGCAACACTTATAAGCAGCCACGGGCCGCGGAGGGAGTTACGGTGGGGCAGGGAGGCGGGGAGGGGGAGGGGCAGGGTGGAGAGGGCTCCACCCTGCCCCTCCCCCTCCCCGCCTCCCTGCCCCACCGTAACTCCCTCCACGGCCCGCGGCTGCTTATATCTCACCCTCCCTAATACACATATTATATTATTTGCTAAGAAGGTCTGTTTGTGTTGGTTTAGGGCGTGCCCATACTTTAGTGTCTTAGATTTGAAGGAATCACATCAGCATACACCAGCTCTCTCTTCATGTGAACCGCATCAAGTGTTGTGTATGTGTGTTCGGCAAAGCAATATAAAACCCGCCTCATGCCCAGAATTGGCAGAAGCTGCACTTATGTTATGAGTATGAAGTCGTGGAGATCAGACCTCATAACAATTCTGTATCGTGTTGTTCTTGAAACTTCAGCAGTCGCTGTACAGATATAGTTTAACAAGCAAAGCAGATAGTAGAGCAATAACATATTATTCTCATGTAAACCACGATGAACTACTAGGTTGAAAGCTAAAGCAACAACTAAGTGTTGTGTGCAGAAGTTGCAAAAAAGGAAAAATGGCGTTTAAACCGGTAATGAGCCCATGCTAACTTAACACGGTGTAAAGATATCCAGGACCTAGATGACACCTCCCCATGATCCGGAAACGAACTGAATAAGATAATAGAAGTGCCATCTCATGAGAGCAGATTGCAACTTTATATGTGGACGGTCCGCAAGGTAAAACATTAAAAACTAGGAAAATTTAATGCTAAAGAAAAATAAAACAGCCAAGTACTTTATCGAGTCTTAAGCCAATAGGCAAGCTAAATGATAAAAACTTGACAAATAAGTCAATGAATTGTCAATGAAATGCTAGTACTCAGCATATCAAACATGAAAAAGGTCTATGACATAACTGTGTATGCAAAATAAGCTGCAACAGCCTCCAATAGGAAGTCACCGTCTTCATCCGAAAAGAGTTCAGCCATCCAATTTAAAAGCGGAAAAGAACATACGTGCTCTCCCAGCACCGGATCCTCTATCACCATCAGAGGACAGCTCGGTGGGTTTTCAAGAAAGCTCTGTTCCAAGAAAGACTGTGTTGCCGCCAGTAAATTCCAGGGACCAATTAGTCCATGCATCAATGCCACAGCCATAATCCTTTCGCCAGGACAAACCAACTCGTGAGTAATGATAGGAGTCATCAGCTGATTAAAGTCGACGTCAGGAGAAACCGGTCCGCAGAGACACAAATCAATGGCCCAATCGAAATCATAGGTCAGGCAGTGAAATACAGGCTGGACACAGGTGAAGTAGGAGAATCGAAAAGATAATCCATATGCCGTGCTTAATATCGCCAACGGCATTGTGCCATAATATTCTAGCATGCGATTGCGGAACAGTGTCAGCAGCTGCAGGGCGGGAGCTTGCACAGGAGGGACATCCATATTTAAAAATGTAAAAAAGCACAAGAGCGTCCGCTGGTAATGCAAGTAAAAATGGGAATCCACGAAGCACAGTGGAAAAAAATAGAATGAAAGAAAGCAGGGATGACTCCAAAGATTTTCTCAAATGAAGTCACGAGACCACTGGTAACAACTTTAAAAAAGTGCGCCAGGCCCTTTGTGGAGGACGCGTTAAAGATAGTCCGAACCATCTTGCTGAAATGGAAAGGCGAATCTGTATTGAAAAGGGTCTGCACCTCTGTACGGGTGTTCGCTATGTGAAGCACGAAAGTTTCACGGGCCGAACTCAAGGCCACCTCTCTCTGAGACAAAAGAGCTCTTATTCTTGCCATGCCGTTGAAATCTGCTCCCAAGGTTGGTATTTGTGGCCAGATTGAAAACTCCCTATGTTCATGTGTGGGAGGAAATAGAACATTTCTGCAGCAAATAACCCGTTCACTTACTGTTACGATAAAAGGAATACTTTTAATTAACGCAGAACAATCTTCATTATTGAGCATCAAATAACTACCATTTTCCAACAACTTGAACGTGGGGATGATAGCAGGAACTGGCGTGCCTTGCAACACGCAAGCCATATTTGGTCGGTGTTTGTTGCATGAACCGTGTAACTGTATGTGCCTACACATTAGTGAATGATCTGGCGTCTCAGTGCATTCCTCTCCATTCAGATAAACTTCTTGATCATCTTTGAAACATCTGTATGTGTATGGAAGCGACCAGACCTCATGAAGAAAAGCACTACCTAAAGGTTCATAACGACATATTGGTATATATTTCATACAATTTGAAAACTTATATAAAGCAAAAGGCAGCGTTATTAAACCATGGATAAGGCACGTTGCCAAAAAACCCGCAATCCTCTGCTGATGATGTCACTGAGCATGTCATGAATGATGTAATATGTGACATCATCAGCAGTGGATTACGGGTAATAGTATCTCTAGTTTACTCCCCTATAGCTGTCTTTCTTTTAACATAAGTGTCTGTTTCCTTCCCTTATACTTACTGTTCTTTTTAAAAAAAAAAAAAATTTGGTTCACTTCCGGTTCGCGTACCGGCGAGCGAACTGGGAAGCGAACTACGAGAAAGAGGTTGCCACAGTTCCAAATATTGTACCAATTTTTTAATAACGGGGAGGTAGTTCTGAAAAGAACTTTTTTTTTATTGTTTTTGTTGTTTTATATTTTTTTTATTATTTTTCTGAACATTTTTTTACTTTTTTTTAATTTTTCTGAACAGTTTTATATTTTTTGGGGTTTTTCTTGCAGGGGGCAATGAAAACGATTCATTGTAAAGGGCTCAACAGGAGCAACAAAACAAAAAAAAAGTATTTATTATTTGGGGCGTTTCGTACAAACTTGCATATGATAGTCAATAGCTCTGTTGATCAGAGTGATGCTTCTTTCTCCGTAGCAAATGAATCCATTGCAATGTACGCAGACGTGTTTTACTTCATGAAATCTCGTTTGAATAATTGGCACCATCTCCCTGCCCTCTGGTCCCGTTACTTCCGGTACAACAGATCTTCTGGCCATAATAGGGAGATTATCTAGGTCGTTACGAAACTGTGCAGCACTGTAGTTGTTAGGATGCCACCTAGTCATATGGCGATGCATTGTGTAGTTTCCGAAACTGTATTTTTTGTCAGTCCCTCTGGACAGTCTATCTTGACATATAAGGCAAGTTACGTATCTTGCATTTACTTTTTTCTGACCTTTGGGAATTTTAAAAAATTGCCAAATGAAGTTTTCTTTCCGGTGAGACGTCCTGGGCTCCTCAGGCAAAAAGTGCCTCTCTTCGTGCTCGTCGTCCTGTTCCTCTTCTTCCTCTTCTTGCTGAATTATAACTTGAGCAGGTGGTCCACTCTTCCTTGGATGTGGTGGAGGTGGTGGGGAAGCACCAGCTGAAGCTACTAAAGAAGCCATTGCTCACTGGTAACAAAGGGTCTTTCTCTCACAATGATGAAAGTCAGAGTGAGGAAAGAAGGAGGGATTTTCATCATTTGGGAAAAACAATAGTTCTCAACCAATGAAAAGTGTTCATTTTAGATTATATGACCTAGTCTTACATCATTAGGAAACCAAAAGTTAAATGAACCAATGAAAAGTGTTATTACCAAGTCACATGACCTGCTGTGTTTACGTTAAGCGCTTTGCAGGGCCTCCCGGTCTGCTTCCAGAAACCTGTGCTTTGCGACTCGGTAAGCGTACCAGTTCGCTAACGTAGCACGTCATATGACGTATCACGCGACAACGCGAAACGTCATGCGGGCGGGAGGCGTCACGATGTTGTTTTCTAACGCGGCAGTTGCGGTAAAGAAACGTTTACCGGCTCGCGGTCTATTTCGCGGCATCAAGGTCAGCTAACGGGAAGCTTCCCGATTCGCGAAGCGGGAACGAAGAAAAAAAAATATTTAAAAAAAAATTATTAATAAACATATAAAATATATTTTTGGATTTAAAGAAGAATACATTTTACAGCTACAGATATTAGCTGTTAAAAAACCAATGAAATTCACTGAAAAAACCATAGGTTATAGACCATATATAGTTAGGAATTAGCATTTACAAAACCTTGAAAATTCACTGAAAAAACCATAGGTTATAGACCATATATAGTTAGGAATTAGCATTTAGAAAACCTTATTTTACTCACACAAAACCATTGAAATTCCATATATAGTTAGTTGCACTAACTATATATCGCGCACCCGCAATCCACTGCTGATGATGTCACATATTACATCATTCATGACATGGTCAGTGACATCACTGATGACATCACTGATGACATCTCAAATGACATCACTGATGACATCACTGATGACATCTCAAATGACATCACTGATGACATCATGACACACCAATACCAGTTACTACATACGCACTCACTGATTCCTACGTCTACACACACATTCACTCATTCACCCATACAATCACTCATACATACAGTCACTCATTATTACAACACTATCATATGCACTCATACACCTATGCAGACAGTCACACACTGCCACTCATCCATGGAGTTACTCACACACCAAGTCAGTCCTGTAAAGAATCAATCACACTTCCATTTCTTCATCTATACAGTTAAACACAGAACACCATACTTCAGTGACATCACTGATGACATCACTAATGACATCTGAAATGACATCACTGATGACATCTCAAATGACATCACTGATGACATCATGACACACCAATACCAGTTACTACATACGCACTCACTGATTCGTACGTCTACACACACATTCACTCATTCACCCATACAATTACTCATACATACAGTCAGTTATTATTAGAACACTATCATATGCACTCATACACCTAGTCAGTCCTGTGAAGAATCAATCACACTTCGATTTCCTCATCTATAGTTAAACACAGAACACCATACTTTTCACACATATACTAACACATACTTACTCTCTTATACAATCACTGATACAAGTACACATTGATATGCACAGCGTCACACACCTCCCAGCCAGCCACACACACACTCAGTCTTCCATCCATCCAGTCATTCTTCAATATGTAAAACGTATTTAAACTTTACAAAAACACACAGACACTAGATGATGTCATCAGTGATGTCATCAGTGATGTCACTGACCATGTCATGAATGATGTAATATGTGACATCATCAGCAGTGGATTGCGGGTGCGCGATATATAGTTAGTGCAACTAACTATATATGGAATTTCAATGGTTTTGTGTGAGTAAAATAAGGTTTTCTAAATGCTAATTCCTAACTATATATGGTCTATAACCTATGGTTTTTTCAGTGAATATATATATATATATATTACCTACTGGCGGTCGCCAGTAGGTATATATAGTTAGGATTTTTTCTCTATGGGATTTTTGAAAATTCTATGTCTAATAACTTTGGCGTTTGTGGACGGAATTGGCTGAAATTTTCAGGAAAATGGCACATTTTGTTTCTGAGCAGCCCTTGAAAATTTGGGGGGGGTTCGTCAAGGGGGGGCCGAGAAAAAAGGGGGGTCCCAAAACGTGTTTTTAACATTGAGTTTTCCATAGGGCGGTTGGCCTCACTTTTAGCCCGAACGGCTGAATGGATTTGCACGAAACTTGGCAAAATTGTAGGGACTGGTAGCCCGATGTGCCTTTTGTAGGTTTCAATATATGTGCTCCAGTGGATTTTGAGAAATTAACGTTTAAAAAAAGATATATATCTGTAACAGCGGACCGGGCAGCGGCCCAGGGCGCGTACTTTTCGCGCAACGGAGCTTTGTGAAGCGAAGCTGATTGGTTCTCTGGCGTCTGTCAACATTCCAAACAGTCCGTAGCGGCCGCCATCTTGTCTCTCGGTAGGATCGAGAGACAAGAGGAGGCCAAAGCGAAGGGGCAAATGACCATAAGGGGGCATAGTAGATCCTCGCTGACCCCCTAGGTTTGATGTGGAGGTTTTAAAAGGGCCCCGCCGGGCAAAAAAAATAAATAATAATAATAATCGAACGGCTGAATGGATTTGCACGAAACTTGGTAAAATATTAGGGACTGGTAGCCCGATGTGCCTTTGCTAGGTCTCAATATATGTGCTCCAGTGGATTTTGAGAAATTAACGTTCAAAAAAAGATATATATCTGTAACAGCGCTCCGCTTCGCGTACTTTTCGCGTTACGGAGCTTTGCGAAGCTGATTGGTTCTCCGGCGTCTGTCAACATTCCAAACAGTCCGTAGCGGCCGCCATCTTGTCTCTCGGTAGGATTGAGAGACAAGAGGAGGTCAAAGCGAAGGGGGAAATGACCATAAGGGGGCATAGTAGATCCTTCCTGACCTCTTAGGTTTGATGTACCATTTTGCCAAGTTTGGTGTAATTCCGTTCAGCCATTCAGGCTGTAGACGTATGTAAATGTCCTATGGAAAATTGCATGGGGAAAACACATTTGAAAGTGTTGAAATTTAGAACCAATTAAAATGTTACTTTGGTTTGTATTTGTGTGTGATGAAAGTTAATTGGTTATGTATATATGTCAAATGAGAGGAAACCACAGCCATTTTGTGATACTACTGTCTGAGGTACATTTGTGAGGAATTTTTGGTGGTGAATTTCTGGTGTTTGATTTACACAGTACTAACACTTTTCCTACTTTTAAAAAGGTGAGTTGTTAATTTGTAAGGGGAACTATGTTGTACACTTGAAGATAATTTGAAAAATGTTTCTGTTATTTATTTGCAGTCCTTCTGTTATACTAAATACTTGATAACGTTAGTTTTATATTATGTATTACTAAAAACGATAAATGAAAGTGATTATTTTTTTCTGCAATTTACAGCAAGCAATTTCAAAATAAAATGGCTCACAATGAAGAGACCGTGGCAATTTCTTTTGAATTGTCCACTACATTGATTGAAATTGAGAGCACCAATAATGAAATATTGTCACAAGGAGGACATGACTTGTATGATTCCATTAGATTGATTGAAATGGACAGCACCAAGAATGAAATATTGTCACAAGGAGATGACTTGAATGATTCCACTACATTGATTGAAATTGAGAGCACCAATAATGAAATATTGTCACAAGGAGGAGATGGCTTGTATGATTCCATTAGATTGATTGAAATGGACAGCACCAATAATGAAATATTGTCACAAGGAGGAGATGACTTGAATGATTCCACTACATTGATTGAAATTGAGAGCACCAATAATGAAATATTGTCACGAGGAGATGACTTGAATGATTCCACTACATTGATTGAAATGGACAGCACCAATAATGAAATATTGTCAGAAGGAGGAGATGACTTGAATGATTTTTTTGATCAATCTCTTGATGGCGAATTTATCGAGTGTTTGGAGACCATAGAGTTACAAGAATCATCATTGCAGACTTTTAATGAGGAGATTCCAGATGAGATGATTGAAGAGGAAATTACTGATGAGGACATGTTACTAGTTGTTTCAAATTTAGAAAATTCTGAAGAATAAATTTATATTTAGAAATCAAAAATTGTTTGAGACATTATTTATTTTTATTTTTAATTTATGAGGTTGTAGCGAAGTGATTGTAGTATAAAATGAGACTTATAGTATAGAGTGCAACATTTTTATGTTACATGGTAAGTTTACTCATATTTACTTCCCTTCTGCCACTATATTATCTCCAATGTGTATTTGACATGTCTTCTTCATCTCCGGCCTCCTTTCTCTCAGTGTGTGTCTCCGATGCATCTTATCGCTGGTATTTTGTGTAATTACAGAAGAGAGTAAAATAAAATAGTTCGGAACGTGAAAAGGGGGCAAAGTAGAGTACTCCTCACCCCCTAGGCCTTTTTAGGCGGTCCCAAAAGGATCAGTTTCTGCTTTCCTGAGAGATTATGGTATGAGTTCCATATACCACAATAACTTGCATTACAACATGCAAGATATCTATCTCCTATTACCAACTTTTGGAGATATTCGCGCTAAGCGCGAATATCTCCAAAAAGTAACACCTGCCCTGAGCAGTTCTTAGCCATGTTATCCAATGGGAGGTGGATAACATGGCTAAGAGCATTAGCTCGGTAATGTATGAATATCGCTGAGTTTTTAGCGATATTCATGCATTGCGGCCGTTTATTATCGCATTTGTGATAAACCTTGATAATAGCAAGGTTTATCTTCGGTAATTTCTGATGATGCTTAGCGGTAAAAAATTCGTTGGTAAGCATCGTTAGCGATAAATATCGCTTAACTTTGGTAATATGCCCCAACGTCTGTTAACGTTCGATTCGAAGGAAATGAGGAAGTGTTGAAAAACATTGTCTGCGCCATCTTGCCTTTTTTGAAATGCCACACTTTTGTCGTGCACGGCAGCCATTTTAGATGTCTTGACCAGACCCACTCTCTGCACGCTGTCGATTCGTAGCATGGCTCCTCACCCTCGCAAGCATCTTCCCCAGGCACTGGTCACCCCCGCTCTCTGTCTTATGCATGGGCAATAAACCTCCCCCCATCTGCGCTGCTCTTCCCTGAGAATCACACTGTGCCCGCCCGACACCTCCCTTTCGCCCTATTCACTACCGCACCCTCTGACACTCCTCTTCCTCTGTGTCCGATTGTCCAGGCTATCAGCTAGCCCTGCAGATGTAGTTTATGGCCCCAGCTGTAAAGAATAACCCCTCTTCAAAGGAGTTATAGTAGATCAAGGCCCACACCCGATGAGATCCGTCACACCACACGTGTTCCTACTATCTGAAAACTATCCTGTATTGTGATTGGGGAGGGGACAGAGCCTGAAGCGGAAGATTCCAGGAATGACTCTTTGTACATCAAAGTTTTTACAATTATGTGTCACATTAAAAATATATAGCACTCCAACAAAGTAGTAGGAATATAAAACTTTAATAACATATAAATATATACAACAAAACAAAAACAGTAAAAACATTTAAACAACGAAGAGACCGTGGCAATTTCTTTTGAATTATCCAATAGATTTATTGAAATTGACAGCACCAATAATGAAATATTGTTGTCAGTAGCGGTCTGTTGTGCGAATAGTTCCAAGGCAGCAGAACGCGCTGAAATCTAGATGGCACGAAAGTGATGTCTAGCAAGTTGCCGCCCAGCAAATAACGGCGTGGGGCGCCGCGGGGGTGAGTGAGTCCAGTAGGCACCACAGCTATTCTTAGCGGCATTGCAGAATTACTGCTGGGGACAATGCCTGTGCTGTAGCAGGGTCACAGCAGAAACAAAAAGGATTCTGTTGAAGATGTTGTTGGTTTTCAATTTGAAAACAGTTCTGGTGTCAACTGCTATGCTATTGTAGTGGTTAATGTTTTGTTTTCTCTAGAAAATGTAAAAGAGGGGGAGGCAGTCCAAAGTTCCGTTAAAAGGGCAAAGGAAAGGATCGGTGGTTTGAACTATCAGTCAAAAAGGGGAGGGGGTGCAACAATTTTTCCTACCGGGTCACACTGTGCTTTCACCGGAAGTGAGGTCTGCAGGATTCTAGTAATTCAAAGTGAGGCTGGCGCCGACGTCCCGCGGATACAGTTTCGTCACTCCACGGGTGATCATGGCAGTCATTCCCCATCGGGGGTCGGAGACTCCCGCGGCTCCTCTAGAATCTTCAAGGTCGTGGAGGACTACGGTGGTGGAGTCAACCAGTGACCGGGCCATTTCTTTATGCTGGGCCCGCTCTTGCCAGGTCGACCGCCATTTTGAGAGTTCGGTAGCTACTGGCGATCGCGGGGTCAAATGAGCGGACGGGCTCCACCCTGCCGGGCGAGACGTTGCAGCATAGCCACAGTGGAAGAACCCTTTTCCGGGCGCCTGGAGCGCTGAGGGTGCAGCTGGGAAGCCTCCACCTGGGGAGGCGGGAGAGGCCTGTTCGCACCGTCTCTCCCTGCCAGTGCATCCCACGGCGTCTCGCTTGAGATTTGTTATGGCCGGACCAGGCGATGAGGACGAGGGGGGGGGGGTCGGAGGCATGTGCAAGACATCCCCCCCCCAGTGTTGTCGCAGCCATTTTTCAAGAAAGAAGAAGTGTCCCGTCCGTCTTCGGGCCGGGCTTCCGGTAGATGTCGGCCGGACGCCCCTGGCTCTGGCCCCATTAACGGGTTTCTTGGTTTATTGGCTGCAGCCGGATCCCGTCGGCCTCGGCCCCCCGACCGTTGGTGGCCGGACCGGAAGAGCATGTGGCGGGACTACCTGCAACTCTCAAGGGCCACCGCGGCCGGACTGGGAGAGAGAGGGGAGGGTCGAGGAGACATTCCCCCCCCCCGCAACTGTTCAGCGTTGTAGAGGCAATCCCCTGGCCGGGTCCCGCTGGTCTCGGCCTCTCCTCCGGCTACACCCTACGTTAGGATCTCCTGGCCGAGGCGTGGCAGCAGGACCTGCTTTATATGGGCTGCTCCCGGCTGGGCGTAGCCGGAACCCTGCCCCACCTTGGAAGTTTCCAGAGTGGGGGCGGATGTTCTACTGACTTGCATTTTCCCTAGTCTATCGATTTTTTGGGCGTGGCAGGCGGTGGGACAGCGAGGGGTGATTTGGTTTCTCTTACTGTTTTTCTGGTCTCTCACCACTGGCATATTTCTAACGTTTTCTTGTTTCTAGGACATTAATAGGTTTTATCATTACGTTATGTTATCGTTTCTTTGTTCGTTGTTTAATAAAAGTTCATGTTCATCAGTGGCCTACTGATTTTCGATTTCCTATTCTTTTCTTTCCAGGTTGTTTCATGCTAAAGTTTCTGTTAACAGGATACAGTGATCACTTCGTTATTATTGCATATGTCTTTTTCACTAGGGGTGCTCTCTGGTCGGGCCAGATGACGTATGTCTAGTAAATGGTCCGGGTGAAACAGGTGCATCAATCAGTGGGGAGTAGATAGGCATGACAGATTACAACGGGGGAGAAAGGTCCGCATTATGTACCCTTTCACTACTTGCAAAGATTTTCCTACGTTTATTTGCAAACAGGGAATACCTCCAAAAAGAACTAATTCCCAAACAGGCAATGTTCGGACAATCAATCAATCAATGAGGAATGAAATAGGTACGACGTGTTAAAGGCTTGCGTTACCTACCCTTCACTATCTGCAAAGGGAGAGAGAATATTCCTATTCTTCCTCGTTTGCAGGCAGAGAAGATCCTTAAGAGAACCAACTTCGAACAATTCAATGCTCGATTCAAACAATCAACAAGGGGTACTGTGAACACAAATGAACGCCGCTTATGTACATACGCATTGCTATTTTCAACAGGTTGTTCCTAATGTTTCTATTTTAGCGAGGTCAAAAAGAGATCCCATTAGTGGCCTACTGATTTTGCTCGATTCCTTTTGTTTTTTTACACAGTTTTTCGCTATCTGCAAAGACTAAACAGAGTATTTTGACTCTGTGCTTGTTTGTAAATAGAGAATGAACCAAAGAGAACAATCAATCAAATGGAGAGAGAAGCAGGCACGACGGATTACAAAGGGGGCAAAGGGCTGCGTTAACTACCCTTCACTATCTGCAAAGAGAGAGTACTCCTAATAGAAATGAGGGGTGGGGGGTAGCATTCAAAGCAGATCAGTGTGCATAAACACGAAAATGTTTTTACTTACCACGTACTTGACATTCGACAGCTTATGATATTTGCTATTAAAAAACCATTGAAATTCACTGAAAAAACCATAGGTTATAGACCATATATAGTTAGGAATTAGCATTTACAAAACCTTGAAAATTCACTGAAAAAACCATAGGTTATAGACCATATATAGTTAGGAATTAGCATTTAAAAAAACTTATTTTACTCACACAAAACCATTGAAATTCCATATATAGTTAGTTGCACTAACTATATATCGCGCACCCGCAATCCACTGCTGATGATGTCACATATTACATCATTCATGACATGGTCAGTGACATCACTGATGACATCACTGATGACATCTCAAATGACATCACTGATGATATCTCATTTGACATCAATGGTCACATCAATGATGATATCATTAATGTGACAATACAATGCATCTCCTCACACTTTAATATAACCTCTGTTACACCCAGTGTTAAATACAGAGTATAATTTTTGAAACCATTGACACACCAATACTAGTTACTACATACGCACTCACTGATTCCTACGTCTACACACACATTCACTCATTCACCCATACAATCATTCATACATACAATCACTCATCTTTACAACACTATCATATGCACTCATACACCTATACAGACACTCACACTCTGCCACTCATCCATGGAGTTACTCACACACCTAGTCAGTCCTGTAAAGAATCAATCACAGTTCCATTTTCTAATCTATACAGTTAAACATAGAGTACCTTACATTTTAAAACATATACTAACACATACTTACTCTCTTATAGAATCACTGATACAAGTACACATTGATCTGCACAGAGTCACACACCTCCCAGCCAGCCATACACACACTCAGTCTCCCATACAAATACTTGTGCAACCAATCAATAACCCATATAGCTACTTATATAGCTACTGATCAACACATGCAGCAGCTTGCACAACAACAGACATGCTGATGCACACTTTCAGACAGTTTAGTCACTAACCCGTGCATTTAGTAAGACGCATTTAATCACTCACTCATACAGTCAATCACGCACCTACTAAAACCTTCATTCAGACACTTATACATCCACTCATTCTTCAATATGTAAAACATATTTAAACTTTACAGAAACACATAATCACTGGATGTTGTCATCAGTGATGTCATTTGAGATGTCATCAGTGATGTCATCAGTGATGTCATTTGAGATGTCATCAGTGATGTCATCAGTGATGTCACTGACCATGTCATGAATGATGTAATATGTGACATCATCAGCAGTGGATTGCGGGTGCGCGATATATAGTTAGTGCAACTAACTATATATGGAATTTCAATGGTTTTGTGTGAGTAAAATAAGGTTTTTTAAATGCTAATTCCTAACTATATATGGTCTATAACCTATGGTTTTTTCAGTGAATTTTCAAGGTTTTGTAAATGCTAATTCCTAACTATATATGGTCTATAACCTATGGTTTTTTCAGTGAATATATATATATATATGTATATATGTATATATATATATTCACTGAAAAAACCATAGGTTTTACACACGTTATAGTTAGGAAGTAGCATTTACAAAACCTATGAAATTCACAAAAAAAAACATAGGTTTTACACACGTTATAGTTAGGAAGTAGCATTTACAAAACCTATGAAATTCACTGAAAAAACCATAGGTTTGACACCAGTTATAGTTAGCTGGAAATTTTACTGATATAAAACCAATGAAATTCCACGTTATAGTTAGTTGGACTTACTATAACTTGCGCGTGTAATGCCAAATGACGTACGTGACCAGATACTGTCACCGCGTACACGTCCTGAGACGCGCATGTGAAGTCATGTGACTTGAAAACAACACTTCCAATTGGTTCTTAGTAGTTTCTATTCTGCAATTTACACGGAGCACTCCACCCACTTCCCTCACTATCTTTTGGACTCTCAAAAGAGAACAACGTTCAACATCTTTCGGAAAACTTTGCTGAAATGGCTGCCGTTCCGCATTCATCTTCCGAATCTGACGGAAATGAGCGACTACCTTTAAAAAGAAAAAAGGAATCTTTTATTTGGCAATTTTTCACTTATCCTGAAAAACAAAAGAAAGTGAATGCGCCAAAAGTTACCTGCACGATATGCAAATCGGTTCTCTCAAGAGGAAATCCAACAAAAAAATATTCCTTTTCCATACATACCATGGTGTGGCATGTCAAACAAGTGCACCCTGTGGAATTTGCACAGGCATTGACAAGAGCCCTGGCCACGCTATTACCATCAGAGGTGGCCAGCACATCTTCTGGTGGACGACCTGTATCTCCATCGAGTGCTGTGATGGACTTGAGACCATATCTTGCAAAGGTGCACATGAAATGCAACGAGTGTGGAGAAATTCTTCTGTACGGAGAGCAGAGCCTCATTCTTATTAAACTAAAAATTGAGAGTCATAAATGCCCCGAGAACAGATACATTTCTTCATTTCATTTTGATCCTGTGTCACACATGAAAATGTTGTTGCAAGTTTAAAAAATCAAAAACAACAGAACACTTGTTTAAAAAAAAAAAAAAGAAAAAAAAGTTCTTTTCAGAACTAACTCATTGTACCAAAAAGAGCTCCAGGAGCATATTATAAAGGGGGTTTATCTCCGCTGTTTTGGCTTTCGTTCGTGCGCAACCGTGTGCGCGCACCTGCCTATATATTTCGTGAAAACTTTGCAATTGCAACTTATTAAATTTCTTCATAGACCCATCAAAGAACTTATAGTACGTCAAAGAGACTAAACCTAGGCTTCTTTTTCATTATTATGAAAATTTTCATTAAATGGAGCCGAATGTCTTTTTAAACTTTCGTGCGTGACCGAATGTACACACCTTGGTATTTTAAAAAAAATAAATAAAAGGTTTTATACTTTAACAATTGTATGCTTGAATCGAGCTCAGAAGATATATTAAATCCGGATGTGTTTGGATTTACTCCTTTTCACGTTTTGAAACTTCGCTGAATTAGACCGCTACTTCCAAATGACGTACGTGACCAGATACTGTCACCGCGTACACGTCCTGAGACGCGCATGTGAAGTCATGTGACTTGAAAACAACACTTCCAATTGGTTCTTAGTAGTTTCTATTCTGCAATTTACACGGAGCACTCCACCCACTTCCCTCACTATCTTTTGGACTCTCAAAAGAGAACAACGTTCAACATCTTTCGGAAAACTTTGCTGAAATGGCTGCCGTTCCGCATTCATCTTCCGAATCTGAAGGAAATGAGCGACTACCTTTAAAAAGAAAAAAGGAATCTTTTATTTGGCAATTTTTCACTTATCCTGAAAAACAAAAGAAAGTGAATGCGACAAAAGTTACCTGCACGATATGCAAATCGGTTCTCTCAAGAGGAAATCCAACAAAAAAATATTCCTTTTCCATACATACCATGGTGCGGCATGTCAAACAAGTGCACCCTGTGGAATTTGCACAGGCATCGACAAGAGCCCTGGCCACGCTATTACCATCAGAGGTGGCCAGCACATCTTCTGGTGGACGACCTGTATCTCCATCGAGTGCTGTGATGGACTTGAGACCATATCTTGCAAAGGTGCACATGAAATGCAACGAGTGTGGAGAAATTCTTCTGTACGGAGAGCAGAGCCTCATTCTTATTAAACAAAAAATTGAGAGTCATAAATGCCCCGAGAAAAGATACATTTCTTCATTTCATTTTGATCCTGTGTCACACATGAAAATGTTGTTGCAAGTTTAAAAAATCAAAAACAACATAACACTTGTTTAAAAAAAAAAATTGGTTCTTAGTAGTTTCTATTCTGCAATTTACACGGAGCACTCCACCCACTTCCCTCACTATGTTTTCTACTCTCAAAAGAGAACAACGTTCAACATCTTTCGGAAGACTTTCTTTTCACGCGATAATGTGAAATACTGAGATTGTTACAGGATTTTCTATCAGATATGTGTTCCCATTGCTGTTGAAGCACTAACACCGTGGAAAATTCCACCGATAGCAGTGATATTTTTAACGCCGAGCACCGGCGATTTTTATCGCTTAGAAGCCTTCCTATTATGAAGGTTTATCTCCTAAGTCTCTGATTCTCAAACTGTGCAACGCGGCTCCCCTGTGTGCCGTAATGAGGTGCTAGGGGCGCCGCGCACACTCTAGTGTGACTAACCATCCATAAATTCCACGGACATCTCTACCCTGTTATCTGCAATTGTGAGCATCAAAAGGAGCTGCGCTACGCCCCTGTGAGAGGCCTCACTCCCACTGCTGCAACGGCTTGGCAGTCCTCCAGATGCACAGGAACAGCCCCTCCGATCCATTGAAGTTCTGTGTCGGTCTCAATACCACTTACGAAATGAAAATAAGCACTGAAGAATATTCAAGTATGTAGTACTCCTCCTGCTACAGCATACAGAATGCATTCTATTACCTATAAAAAAGTGAAACACCCACGCTACAATCATATAGAACACTTCCTCTAAAGAAGCCTGTGAATAACTTTAAAACATCAGGTTAACCTTTTTTTACTCTCTCATCATTGTTAAAGATAAGTATTTACAATACTATATTAAACAATGCCATGGTTGTTGCTTTTTAATTTTAAAAATCTTGCAATCTTTCACAAACCCAATACTCATGGCTTCTTTTTCGTGACAAAAATCTTGCAATATTACATACCTACATAGAATAACAGAAAAAACATAACACTACAAAGGCTGAACACTCTACTAAACGTGGATTTGTAACCTATGGGGCAGATTTATGTTAACTACTTCATACCCAGATATGCACCAGTTAATGTGCACCACAGTATGCTAGTGCTCCGTTACCCATGGTGTGCCACATTTGAAATGTGGCGCACCACGGTACAAAAACACCATACATGCGTAACACATCTGTGCTGAAAAAGTAATACATTGCTAGAGTTGCATCGCAAGTGTGATGCAGCTCCAGCAAGGCTCACCAATGCACTATATTCACAATGCTGCGTCAATACCTACGCCTGCTTCAAGCACATGCACAGTTTTGAAACAGCATGGGCCTGAAAGTCACTGAGTGAAATATCATGCATTACAGTCAGCCACTTTCAAGACACATTCCTTCAGAGGAACACTTACCGTTTATTAGAGGTAGATCGTCCGACTCCACCGGAGGACACCCCTAATAAAAAGGACATATATATAAAATGCGGACTAGCCGCTGTATCGTGCTAGCAAACTTTAACTTAAAAATCGTTAGAAAAAACAAAAGGAATCTAGCAAAATCAGCAGGCCACTGATGGGATCTCTTTTTGACCTCGCTAAAATAGAAACATTAGGAACAACCCCTCATGAGAAATATGAAACTAGTGAGAGGAACCGAGCTCGACGCCATGATGGCTGCAAGATAGCTCGGCTCCGCCGCCCACCCCGCCCAAAATAACGACAAACCCTATGCAAATATTATAAATATATACAACACACCAGCAAAGTAACCGGGTAAAACGTTTTATTAAATAACTATTTACATGGCAGCCTGCTGCAACATCGATCCAAATGCATAGCTGGCGGCCTAGGGGTGGAGCACCGTTGTGCAAATACCCCGGGGACGACACCATGCGCCAAGGCTCGTCCCCAGTACATCCAGAGGTGATGTCTGACAAGTTGTGTGGGGGGATGCCTTGCTGATGCCGCCACCCCCACCACCTTCTTGTTGCCTGATCCGGCCAGCTCAATCGATCGAGCATGAGACTCATGCACTCTGATCTCCTTGGCCTCAGTCAAGCATCAATAGTAAGATTTTCATAGGTGAGTGTAGGTTCATAGTTTTCCATCCACAGACTAAAAGCCTGGAGTGGGAGTGAAAAAACCATAACTAGGTAAGAAGGAAGGCAGAGACTGTAGGAAGGACTCTGGATATGCTTGGTCCCTGACATGCTTCGATGTCACTGCCTTGCACAAATGGCATAAGTCCTGGATGTTGGGTGCCATAGTTGAGGGTTTGACCTAAAGACACGTCCTGCGGTGCCCTGGTCCAACCATCACATATACCTGCGCCAGGTGCACTGGAAGGGAGAGGCGGCGCGAACGAGCCTCCCCCACCTCCCCAGGTGGAGGTTTCACAGCTACACCCCAGTGCTTCACTCGACAAGCTGAGTTGCGCCCGCTCCTGCGGCACATTGCCTCGCTCGGCCAGCTGAATTACGCCTGCTCTTGCTATTACAGCGTCTCACCCACCATCCGGCTGAATTGCACCCACTCTTGCTATACAGCGACAGGCGGCTGCCACGGAGCTCAGGAAATGGCGGTCGGCTCAACAGACTTGGGCCTGGCCTGCAAGGATGGCTCTGGGCAACCCTGGAACTCGGACGCTTGACTGCTAGGGCATGGGCCCCATTCCCAAAAACGTCCCCTCAGCCTTGAAGATTCTACAAGAGTCACCGGGGCCCCCGACTCCCGCAGAGTTCCGGTGGGGAGCGACTGCCATGATTGCTCGCGGAATGGCCACGACGTAGCCACAGGGTGCTCTCATGCTGACGCCAGCTTCAGTCTGAAACATCCAGAAACACTGTAGACTACCAATTCGATCAGTTCCGGTGGAGACCCAACGACGTATCGTGTTGTTGCATAATGCGTCATAGGACACGCCGCGTTAGCGCACCCAGAAATGCTCCGGTGCGCGAGGCGCGAAGCGCAGCTTCCCGGAAGCAATCCGGGGTGCGGCGCGGAGCGCGTAACGTAAGCATAACAGGTCATGTGACTTGTTAATAAAACTTTTCATTGGTTCATTTCACTTTTGGGTTCCTAATGATGTACGGCTAGGTCATGTGACCTAAAAATAACACTTTTCATTGGTTTAGAACTATTTTGTGTCCCAAATGATGAAAACCCCTCCTTGTTTCCTCTTGGCTCCTGCCCCCTCCCCAAGTCTCGCTCGGCCAGCTGAGTTTCGCCCACTCTTGCGGCCTACGACATGGATAGGCCGGGGCGTTATGGATCAGTATGGGCAAATATACACTTGGGGATTCACAAGCAACAACAAGCCTTTGTATTTGGGGCTCTAAATCAACAACAGTGACAGAGAACAGAACCGAACTAAGCACTCAGGGGCTACGTTTAAACGTAACATCATCTCCCCAGAGGTACATCATCTTACACAGACATGCACTCTGATCTCCTTGGCCTCAGTCAAGCATCAATAGTAAGATTTTCATAGGTGAGTGTAGGTTCATGTTTTCCATCCACAGACTAAAAGCCTGGAGTAGGAGTGAAAAAACCATAACTAGGTAAGAAGGAAGGCAGAAACAGAATCTTCCTCTGCAACATCAGGCTCTGCATCGCTACTTACTTATAAATGCAGAAAAACCTCAATTAACACAAGGGCTCTTTTCAGAGCCACCTTATATCAAAGCACTCAAACTTCTGATTTATCTCCATTTTCACACTCTTGTAAATAGGTGTGCGCGCCCGAGTGCGCGCACCCCGCAACTTTAAAAAAAAAAATATATATATATTTTTGCCTTTAGGGGCCTTACTGCACACCCTGAGAAAACCTACGCAGCAAAACAATCTCTACCTACTCCCCTTTCCATATTCCAACGCTTTGAAATGAACAATATATTTACTCGCAGTGACAAAATGGCGGTCAACACTTCCTGATTTCCTTCGAATCGAACGTTAACAGACGTCACGCAGCAAAAAAAAAAATCCGCTCGCGCGCAGCCGCTTGAGTGCGCGCACCCGTCCGCGCGTATAGATATATAATTGAATTTAACTTTAATTTTCTCAGCAACTACTGAACGGATTTACACCATTCCAAAAAAAGCGTAATCTGCGAGCCGGACTCTACAGTTTTGCCAAATTTCTTATAAATCCATTCAGCCGTTCGACCTGTAGCCGTGTCTAAACGTCCTATGGAAAATAACATGGAGAAAACACGTTTTGGGACCCCCCTTTTATCTCAGCCCCCACTTCACCAATCCCCCCCAAACTTTCAGGGAAGGAGCGCAGCGGACCGAGCCATCTTCTTTGAGAAATTCGCAAAGATTCATCCACCAGGGCCAAAGTTAATCCAAATAGAATGTTGAGGATTTCCTATGGAAACTAGGTCCTAACTATAACTACCTACTGGCGACCGCCAGTAGGTAATATATATATATATATATGTAAACAGCACACTGGGTCCTTCCGGGTACCTCCTCCCGTGGTCAGGTGGCGCGGTAAATCGGCAAACCCTCAGGCCGAGTAAATTTCCATCAAAATTTCAAGTTTGCAAATAAGCAAAACCGCGCACTCGAGGATATTCAGTCAGATAGTTTTATTCTCTGGATAACGCTACGCGTTTCGACACCCCCCCGGTGTCTTGATTACACGATGTGTAGTGCTGCTGGTTTTCTCATGTGAGTCGCCGTTCATGAACACTACAGCGGGGCTCACCTGAGTCGCGAGGTGAGCCCCGCTGTACTGGCTGTACATTAACCATCAGGCCACCTGTGTGGCCACGCCCACCTGGGCGGAGACATTTCTATTGAAAAGGGTGCTGGAGAACTGCCGTTTACATGCACCGAAAACCCATAGCCCATGAGGAAGTGCTCATGCACGAAACGCGTTGGGCAGAACTGGAATTAAGGCGAACCAACTTGGCAGGCTGTATGCGGTTTTTCCATTAAAGTTTGTGGCTAATGAATATACCTTTGTGGGCCCCTCACTGCAGGCAACTTTCGTGTTGGGATACAAGCGGCGCAGTCTGTCGCGAGGCGAGCCCCGCTGTACTGGCTGTACAGTCCTGCTGTCACGTCAATCTGCGTGGTAGCATTAGGAAGAGGTATGCCGAATGGATAAGCATCACGAGCATTTCAGAATTGTCAAGATGCCACTTGCAACCCACTGGGGAAACATTTTGAAAATTAGTGTTCATGAACGGCGACTCACATGAGAAAACCAGCAGCACTACATTAACCATCAGGCCACCTGTGTGGCCACGTCCACCTGGGCGGAGACATTTCTGTTGAAAAGGGTGCTGGAGAACTGCCGTTTACATGCACCGAAAAACCCGTAGCCCATGAGGAAGTGCTGATGCATGAAACGCGTTGGGCAGAACTGGAATCAAGGCGAACCAACTTGGCAGGCTGTATGCGGTTTTTTCATTAAAGTTTGTGGCTAATGAATATACCTTTGTGGGCCCCTCACTGCAGGCAACTTTCGTGTTGATATATATATATATATATATATATATATATATATATATATATATATATATATATATATATATATATATATATATATATATATATATATATATATATATTTATATATATATATATATATATATGTTGTTTCTTCAGGAGCAACCTTCGGCATCCTTTGCTTTTATTGTCAAATAGTCCATTCCTTTATGCACCACCTTGAGTTGTGTTTGCATTTCACGCACATTTTTGCTAGTGTGGATTAGTTTGTTTCCACTCACTCCAAGAGTTTTTTACAGTCCACTTGAAGAAGTGCCAGGCACAGGGCCACAGCATAAATTTTTCATTTTTGTGTGTTTTTAACATAAAGAATGGCTTGTAAAATGGCTTTGAAATCAACTGAGTTCTCCCTTACAGTTGCAGTAACCTCATTGGTGGTGGTCTGTCAAGAGCATATCTCCTACGGTGTGGAATCAGCATCCTCTTGCCTCCATCCCTGGGGCTCCCAGGGTTTGTCCGAGATTGCACCCCCTGAAGGCACAGCAGTGTTGGCAGGCTGTGGGTACCTGGCTCCTCTGTGAACAGACCAGCAATTCAACTATACAAGCTTCTGCCGGCCAGGACATGAGGGAGTGAGCAGACATGGAGTCTCATTACCACTTGTGCTGGCATTAATACAGCCTCCTCAGGCTCTGAATGATTATTCGGTATAGCAGTTCTGCATGCCCAGGTACAGATTTTGCACCCTGCAAGCTTTGTTACAGTCGTCGGCGGCTCATCATATAATTTTGGTTCTCTGGAATATGTTAAAATTGGTGTGGGCCCCCCTGCAGAACTCGATCTGGAAGTGTTCAATGGCTCACATTGTGGTCTCAATGGCACGGACCCAGTTCAGGCACCGCCGTGCCTTATGCTGGGGAGGCCTTCAGCAGTTAAAGCCCATGCAGGTGGTAAGTGATCAAGCAGGAGAAAATGCTCTCATGTGGAGTCTGCAGACTTCTGGGGGCTGTGTGTGCTGTCTAATTCACCAGCAGCTGCATGCCCCCTCTGATCAACATCAGTGGGTTAGCAGGTGGGAATGCCCCCCCACCTCGTCATGTATCCCCGTGTGAGGCAGGGAGGGGAAGCATCTCCCTTTTGTATACTGTGTCTAGGTGTGGACAGTGGTTCACTCAGCAGGTGGGAGCCCCTAAGACTCTGGATGTCTGGCCAAAAGCAGCTGGGTGAAAAAGCAGCTGGCCCCTCAAGCAGCCACACTGAGTTCCCGGGCCTCACTGCAGCTTGTACTACTTCTACATAGGCTAGGTGGGTTCCATGGCTGTTATCATACCTCCCTCCAGACGTCAGTAAGGTTGCTCTGCAGTAATTCCATCTTGAGTGGCTGCCATCGATATCCCCTCAAACAGGTGCACATGCCCTGTCAAGAGCGTTGCTGCAGGTTTGGCGGTCAATCTCTTTTTGTGCTCACTTCCTCCATACTCACAGTGGCACTCCTCGAATCAACTGGGCACTACACCCCCCCCTCTCCCTCGCTAGTGGGATCTCAAATGTGGAGTATTGCATCCAGAGGATGGTGAAGACAGATGAGTAGCCAAAAGTAGTGAAGTTGCCTAAAGGTATGAGAAATGACGTGTAAATTACTCCCACGTTTAAGTGGATTTTGTGAATATCCCAGAGTGAATTTAGATTTACAACTAAGGGGCTCATTAAGATGTCGGTCGGAAAGCAGCCAACCAACATACTTGCGTTAACCTCAGACCGCCTAATTCCAATGTAGGCGGAAGTAGTTTAAACAGGCCGGTCATTCCGGCTGGCTTCCGAGCTAGTCGGAAACTGCTACATAACCCTTATGTATGGTGTTTCCACCTTAAGGATTATGATGTCTGTTTTGGACAGGCTTTCCATGTCGGGCTTTCCGACATGGAAAACCTGTAAGAAAGTAGCTATGGGGGCCCCTAGCAGGACCCACATTCCTCAGTGGCCTCCTGGTCGGGGCCTAAGGGGCACCTATGGTGCCCTCATATAAATCCCGGCACCATGTGGCAGGCACCATAAGGTGCAGGGATTTACAGGAACTCCCATTTCTCTATGGGAGCTTGTGCTGCAGCCGGTGTTCGAACGCTGAACAAGCTCCCATTGGGCAAATGGAAGTTTGTGACCGCACATGTGCAGTCGCATTGTAATAGGGTATTCGGAACCGCTGACCTACTGTAGCTCGGTTCTCACACCGAAACTGTGTCAGGCAGACTCAAGTCCACCCGACATCGTAATTAGGGACTTAGTGTAGACATGCATGCCCATCCCCTCAGTTCAGCAGAGAAAGACTTCTTAAACTGAATTTATGAATGTAAAGTTACCTCCAGAAGCTGTTCATCAATAAGTGGAGAACTCTGCCAATGTGGGAAATCAATACAGAAAATCAACAAAATGTATTGCTTTAAAAAAAATAAACTAAAAGCGTTTTAACGAAAAATATAAACAAAACATATTTTAAATATTCTTAACCCAGAGCGAATAAAATAGAATGTTACAGCACATTAATTCATCAAAATACAAGTTTATTAAATAATGTATATAATAATTCATAATATTACATTTTATACAAAAATAAAAGTAATCCCACCCTCAAAAGCAATATGTTTTTTTATTAACATTTAGTCAATTGAATTGAGTTAAATAATTTATGTTTTTAAATAAGTTAACTATTAAATTATGAAATAAAACATATTTAATGATTCATTTTTAAGGTTTTTTTCACGTAAAATAGTGTATACATTTAATTTATAAGTTGTAGTTTCATTATTTCAACAGTATTTTCTATGTAAGCCTCCATTATTTTCGATAGCAGTACCTGTGACTGGTCATGTTTGGTGCTAGACTTACTCCAGTAGTGGGCTTGAGTACATTTAAACAATTCAATACAGTAAGTTCCAATGTGTATGTACTAATTTCTCAACATTAGGTTATTCCATTTGATCAACAAATAAAGGGTTAACATTTTTACACTGTCAAAATTTGGTTTACTTTAACTTTTATATATTACATATATTTTCTCCAGCTATGTATCCAAATTTACTGCAAAGTCAAGGCTGAACTATGGCAAACTAACTCAGGGGCTCATTATTATAATAAAGTGTTCTCCTAATTCACAAAATCTGCTTGTTTTCAATATCTGTTGACTATCAAAAGGTTGTAGTTAATTTATTTTGGAAACCAAGAAGTTGGAAAATCTTCAAGTAGCGTATCTCTAAGTAATACCATTTTTTTTTTAATTGTTCAGTTATATCCTATTTTTCAGCTAATTATTTAACCAGCTATTGGATGTAAACTAGATTTTCTAACATATTTTGAAAGATTAAAATTAAAATCTAAATATGCAATTCTTCATCCGTAAAGATTCCGTAGGCACAGGTCACTTGATTCTTCAAACTTGACAACAGGTAAAGGTTTTAAATAGATACATTGAAAATAGGATCAAACATGACACTTGCTATTCCTGAGGATAGAACACATGACTAGCTTTGAAACATAATAGATGACAAGACCAACACAAGACCAACACCTGAACGACTAGGCTGCTATACCAAACCTAACTAAAGTCAAAATACACATAACAAAGAACAGAAAAACCTTGCCATTTGACCTTGCTCCAGAGCAGAAATTAAAGAACCTGAAGCTAAAAAAGGGGGTAGAATGAAACAGAAACAGAAGACACATTTTACAGGTAGAGAGGAAGGAGGGAATCCAGATGATTATATGCCAGGTGCTTAGTACACATGAAGGAAGGAAAGAGGGGCCAGCACAAGAAGTGGCATAATTGGATTTTCATTCATTCATCTGCCCAAGAACTGACATCACTGGTTTCCGGTCAAAACTGTCTAAAAGAAATGACAAAGCAACAGAATTAATTTCCATCATTCATCTGCACAGGAAGTGGCATCACGGGATTTCCCACCATCATCTGCACAGGAGGTGACACCACTCTCCCTCCCCCTTCTCAGCACCTACTTAATGGCAGTTGTTTTGCGAACAGGCTGCGGATGTGAACAGTGGGCACACTGATTGTGAGCCAAAGGCAAGCATGTCTGTGCCTGGATGGTGCCCATTACCATGAACCCCGGTTCTCCTGCTGCTACTTTCCTTCAACCCTGAATGCCCTCAATCCTGGCCTCCATTCCCCATGCCACTGTTTCACCGCACCACAGACCGCCGAAGGAGCATTCTCCTGCGCTTACCAACATTCAACACTCACTGCACCCACCATACCCAACACCCCATACTCTCACCGATGCACAGACTCTGGCAATGACCAACACAATACTCAGTACTAATGTGCATGCTGCTCAATGCCCGCTCACTCACCGAACATGCCACAGAGATCTGGGACCTGCTGTATGACCTGCGCCATGACAATGCCCTAGACCTACTTTTCCTCACAGAAACGTGGCTGAACCCCATATCAGCACCTCGCAAGCTCCGAGGCGGGTTCACCATCATCCACAAGAACTTGGCCACGTCATCGTACAACTTTGAACACCTGTCATCCAAACTC
The DNA here is from genome assembly GCF_964261635.1 of Lissotriton helveticus. Lineage (NCBI taxonomy): Eukaryota > Metazoa > Chordata > Amphibia > Caudata > Salamandridae > Lissotriton > Lissotriton helveticus. The sequence continues at coordinate 1,460,305,891 of NC_136065.1, read as the reverse complement.
CAGAGTCACAGTGGACTTCACCCTAAGTGGTAATCTCATCGACAGAAAACCTGGACCACACACCAACTTCAACGACACATCATAGACTTCATTTTATCACTCACTCTTGACGCTAGCAGTCACATCCCACGTGGAGGCCTGAACTGCCACCTGGAAGTCCACCAACTCCAAAAATCCACTCAGTCTAGATTCAAACCCAACTGCTGCATGGAGCCTACTCCAATTGCTGCCACGGATGACATCTACATGACTCTGGACGGAGGAGACACAGTGGCCCTCTTCCTCCTGGACCTCTCTGTAGCATTTGGCACAATCTCCCACTGCATCCTAATCCAATACCAATATGACATGGGAATCATGTGCTCCAGTGGATCTGCCCCTTTTTGACTGTTGGGATCCAGTCAATTAGTCTGGCACCGTATGCCTCCGACATCTGTCACCTCATCTGTTTACTTTCTAGGTCTTTCGTAGCACGTGGAGTGCCAAAAAACTCTGCTCTGCAAAGCAGAGCAGAGTTTTTTCCTCACTAGCGCTTATAAACTTAACCTTGGCGAGCGCAAGAGAGGAAACAGTCCAATACTAGACCACCTCCCAGAGAGATTTTTCAATGTCAGAGGTCATGGATCATTGTGACAGACAGCATGAGAAACCATACGTTTGTGTTGAGGAAGCTGCCACTTAAGTAGAAAATCTACTCGAGCGGAAGAACAAAGTAGTGCCCTCTTGCACTGTGCATGGTGCCATTCGCACATATTACCAGTGCAGGACAAACACCTGGCTCCAAACATCAGCACAAATGGCGCAACCTAAGACACTCCACTGCTTGAGGAACTCCGTGTGGCCTGGTGGAATTTTTGGTCACTTCGCAGAGTTCTACATAGTGAAACTCTGTGAACTCCATCCAGGACTAGTGCTTTCCCAAAGATGTTCCCCTCTACCGATCCCTAATCAACTCGTAAATGATACCAGCATCATCTGCTCCCATGTCATCCATGTCTTCTACGCTGGCGAAACACAGCTCATTCTCTCTATCATGGAACTGATGACCAGAATGTAAGACGTTACAACGCATACTTTTACAACGCATGCCTTTACAACGCATTTTTTACAACGCAACATCCTTTACAGCGCATTCCATTACAACGCATGCTATTACAACGAATTTTCTAAAAACTACCTTTACAACGCATTCCATTACAACGCATACTACCTTTACAATGCATACCATTACAATGCATACCATTACATTGCATGTATGGTAAGTATTGGATAGTATAGGGGTAACATTTACTATTCTAACTCCAGGGGGTGCAACAGTAGGGTAAGTGTTGGATAGTGTAGGGGTAAAAATTACTATTCTAACTCCAGGGGGTGCAACAGTAGGGTAAGTGTTGGATAGTGTAGGGGTAAAAATTACTATTCTAACTCCAGGGGGTGCAATAGTAGGGTAAGTGTTGGATAGTGTAAGGGTACTATGCGTTGTAATGGTATGTGTTGTAATGATTGCATTGTAATGACATGCGTTGTAATTGTATGCGTTGTAGTGTCATGCGTTGTGATGGTTGCGTTGTAATGGCATGTGAAGTAAGGGATGTTGCGTTGTAATGACTGCATTGTGATGGTAGTGCGTTGTAAAAGTTGTGTTGTAAAGGTTGTTCCCCGATGACCAGTACCCAGATCAAGTTCCATGCCTACATGACTGAAACGGCCCACTGGATGAAGACAAACTGTCTGACACTGAACACCAACAAGATGGAAATCATTCTCTTCAGGAAGAGCACTTCACAGTGTGACTCCACCTGGTGGCGAACTAAGCTAAGACAGGTCACCCTCCACCACCCACGCAAAGGACCAATGGATCATCGATAGCAAACTCGATATGACCATCCAAGGCCCAGATCTCTGTACTGGGATGAATGTATGACATTGTTCTGCATTCTGTCCATCAATTGTTATTTTTGCACTTGTCACCCCAAGTGGGACGGTGATCCAGCGGGCTATAGAAAATATATCATAAACAACGCTACCCAACTTCATAACCTATAAACAAAATTCTATACTAAATATGGACCCATTTATGAACCTGATATATTTTGGGCCTACTGAATCAGGTGGTCAGAATAAATCTTTATACACATTATCTACAAACTATATACATATTTATACATTTGCCGAAAGAATATTGTCATTAGAATAAAACCCAACCATTTAAACGACCACCATAGGCGACGTGATCTAGCTAATAGTAACCTACACTTCTGAATAACCAAGACCAGCTTGTTTGTCAAAAGTAAGATTTTATTTACTAAATTATGGTATATAATTTGGAGGTTTTATAAATGAATTTTATTAGCAATAAAGCAAGCATGAACGTAAAGAATTAAGAGAAAATACAATTTAAGCAAATGAATCAAAAATCAAAGTGAATATTTAAAGTTTAGCATTTCTAAAACCTAAGTCCCTAAATAAGCAAAATAGATAGAAATTAAGGTAAAGTTCTTTGAGGATTCTTACGTGCTCCACGCAAAGTCCAGCAGCACATCACCCTCATCGGAAAGTCAGAAAGCAGCAGCCAGCCCAACCCTAAGGGCATGACTTTTTATACCTTTCTACGCTAACTAAACTAGCAAAGGAAAGTTTTCAGAAATCCTCGACGTCCCATTGGTTGAGAGTGACAAGTGACATGTCACCCAATTCTCAAAAAGTTCCATAAAATCATATTTCATAGAGACCATTGTTCCTTCCACGTGAAGCCAGAAGCTTCCTCATGTTGCAACAAATGTATTAAGTCATTCTCGCAGCGTCCATTGACTTTCATTATACTTCCGCGGATGCCAAGTTAAGGATTGACAAAATGTTCACTTTCGACCTTGGCCATGTCCGACAGAATGATGTCAGCTCATCAGTTTTTGCTTTGTGAATGCAGCTTCAATAAACGCTTTAATTCAGAATGGGCGTCTCGTGACTTTCTGCAGAATTAAATGTCAGCTCTTTTTCTGCGGTTCAAATGACTAGGCCCAAAAGCAGGCAACTTATGATTTCTAATATAAAACAAACACAAGAAAAGTATTAATGTAAGAAATAATGTAGATTCTGTATCCACCCCATGGTTTACTAATTAATTAACCCACCCGATTAATCAAATGTTACCTAGCCATTGCAAACAAATAAAGCAGCGTTTATATTTACCAGTCTCCGTTTTTTCATGAGACCCATATGCACCTAGAATAGTAGAAATGACATCACACAGACAAGGAAAAGCAAAACAAGCACATGCTTCTTTTAAGTTTGCAGCAATTAGTAATGACAAAAACGAAAACAATAAATTATTTTATTATTTTGCACGAACAAAAAGATGCAACATTTATGCACGTTTATGAGCACACATGTTAGTCCCCCCACGTGTAAAGTTTAATCTAAGTTGTATTAGCACAACATATCACAAATCATTAATATTATTATTCATGTTATGGAAATGTGACTTTGCGAGTTTAAACAAAATTTTGTTTTCTATCTCGCTCCATCAACTCCCTCATCTGGTGATTAACAAATCACCACACCAGCACTCAAAATTTTGGTAAATTAAATTTATAAGAAATCGATTCAAATTCATTTGTATCAGTAAACCTAAAAGTCTGTTTCTGCATAATCTTTGCAATTAACATGACGCTCTCTATGTAATTCCTGTAATTCGATCTCCCTTTCTTCTTCTTTTCTGAGTTTATAGATTCTTTTCTTTTCTTTCAACTGTTTCTTTCTTTTATGTAACAAACAACCTAATTTGGTCAAAATAAAAATGAATACTATTACAATCAAAGGTGCCAGAATCTTGCCAAGAATTGAACTTCCGATATTATGAAACCAGTTTTTAATTGCTTGAAACCTTTTTGAAAGTTTCCCTGTAAAATCTTCTTCTTCTAAAGGAATTATCTCTGAATGCATTTGTGTAATATTCTTAATATACATTTCAATATTTTTACTTTCGTCAGGTATATATGTACAGCAATGTTGAACATGTAAAATGCCACAGACTCCTCCCTCTTTTGCTAGGAGTATGTCTAAAGCAAGACGGTCTTGAATTACCATAGATCTAATTGCAATAACTTCAACATTCACTAATTGAAATCCATCAGCAGTGTCAGTTGATAATCTATCAACTATAGTGGACAATTTTCTGATTCTCCCTGCATTTAGGGTTATACCAACAAAAGGAATTACAGCTTGAAAAATATCTCCCAGAACTTCAGTAAAAGTTTCTCTTTTAGCTCTATTTACATAATTATGAATTTTAAATAATCCTTCTGAATCTCTGTCAACATGAAACACTTTAGGAAAAACAATTCCCACATAACAAGTTCCATACCAATGGTCTGGAAGGTTGTAGTAGGCTTTGTCACCACAAAGAAAATAAATCCCAGGAAAGATAGGATCCTTTCCACCTTTAAATCCCCAACCTCCCATAATCTGATAAGTATCTTCACAATTACTTGCACCTACAAAATAATTATCAAAAAGTGTGTTATCTCTTCTAATGCAAAGTTTTCCACTAACAGGTTTGTCTATGTGAATTGCAATATTTTCAAGCATTTTACCATTTAACTTCTCATCCTCTTTCTGCCAGAAAGCAGTTTTAGTCTGCTTGACTAATTCATTTCTCTTATAAATTGCTCTTCTCTCTTCAACCATATTCAAAAATTTCTTTCCTTCAGCACTTAATTTACATGTTAAATTATTCTTGTAAGCATACTCATATGTGAGTTCGTTAGTAACAAGGAAATATTCTCTCATTTGTTTTGCTTTCTTATGCTTATTTAAAGCATTATCAATCTTAACATTAGCAAAAATCTCATCATAATTTGAATAGTAATACTCTAAACGTCCAGTTTGATAAAATAAACTAGTTAATACACTACATGTTACAGCATAAGTGAGAGGAAGCATATTATATGTTACCCCCTCAGAAACAGAAGCAGGTAACTTAACACAGACATAACAGTCTTTTGCATCCATTACCTTGACATATTCACTCAAAAGCTTTGTGAATGTATTACTTGAAAAATCACCTATTGATTTATCTTGATGAATGTTAGGCTGATGATCAATAACTTTTGCAGATGCACTATGTTTAGTTTGGCTAACCAGAGCTTTGCTTGTTAAATTAACTTTGTGTAATTCTCTATTCATCTCTAAAGGGATAATCACAGCTAGAACCAACCAGAGCAGAACTAAAATGAGCAGACATACCAGAGTCATCTTACAGCATCTTTTAAAAACAGAACATTTTGAAGTGTTCTCCTTAACATAAGGCATTTTTGGTTAAATTTAGCCTCAGAAATAAAAATAAATTTTAAAATTTCTAAATTTATATTTACACCCCCCTTTTAAAATATATTTTTCTTTCTCTTAAAACCCTAAACAAGATTTCTTCGACCTTATGTCATACATAAGTTTCTTTTAACTAAAAACAGTTTTTCTTCGACCTTGTGTCAACTAACAAGATTTCTTCAGCCTTTTGCCAATTTAATATTTCTGTACTTCAATCATTGTCACTAATTTCTTGGATTTCGTTTTCTTCTTCACTACTATCATATATGTCAATAACAGGTGGAATTACTAAGTAAGTCCATTCAGGAGACTTGTATTTTTGATTTGGTCTTATTATCCTCTTCCCTTTTCTTGATATCACTTCAATTTTTCTTCCAACTCCAACTTCTTTTCCAGGACTCTTTTGACTACTGATTTCTTCAACTTGTTCTATTGGCTTTTTGATCAATCTGACTCTCAATCTTCCACCAGGCCAGTAGTCTGCTTTTCTCACGTACTTCTTCTTTGGTTCAGAATTATTTGATTCTGACTTCCAAGTCCTTTTCTTTCTCTTTTCACTTTCACTTTCCACGTCACTTTCTTCAGTTTCGTAGTCTGAAATTTCAATTGACTCAGGAACTTCTCTATTCGGCAATTTCACTCCTTCAGGAACTTCACTTTGTCTTCCATCACTGGTACTCGGTAATTCGTTCTCTTCCTCTTCTTCAATTACCTCTAACTTCCCAGATTTTGGATATTTGTTCCTTACTTCAGAGCTTGTTCTCTGCCTTTCGATACTCTCCTGGTCTGAAACTTCTTTTTGTTCAGCTTCTCTGTCTTCAATGGAGACAACCGAATCCTCAGTTATCTTTCCTTTTAACAGATTCTCTTCACCTTCAGAATCTATTTCAATGATTTCTAAGTCTTTTCTTGTTACATTTCCATTCACAGGCACAGTTTCCAGATGTCGACTTTCTTGTCGATCTTCAGAATCTGGAATTATTTCACCTTCTGTTTTGTCTTCTGCCTCAGAATCAGAATCATCTGTGGTGTCACTTTCAACATCAGAACTCTCAGGAGTTGGTACTGGAATAGTATGACTAGGATGAATCCAACGTTTCAATCCTCTGCACTTTACAGCATTAGTAGTGATCAAGATTATCTGCCTAGGTTTTTGCCATCTAGGAGCTAGACAATTCCTCCTCCGATGTACTTTCGTTCTGACCCAATCGCCAGGTCTCAGATCATGAGTCAAAACCTTTTCATTTGATTGTGCTTCAGTTCCCACCTGATTAGACACAGAAGTTACCATATCAGATAACCTTTTACAGTAATCCAAAATTGCACTGTCATTTATGCTCAACAGTTTACCTACAGGTACAAAAGCTTGCCTCATAACTCTTCCCATTAAAATTTCATGAGGACTCAAACCTGTCTTTTTATCTGGTGTACTTCTTATTGACATCAAAACAAGTGGAAGAGCATCTGTCCACTTAATTCCTGTTTCAAGACACATTTTTCCAATTCTGTTTTTGATTGTTCCATTTATTTGTTCAACTACACCTGATGCCTCTGGTCTGTATGCACAGTGTATTTTCTGCTCAATGCTCAAAGCTTCGCAAATTAATTTCATCAGTTTGTTATCAAAATGGCTTCCTCCATCACTCTCTATAGTGACTGGAAAACCGTACCTTGGGATGATTTCTCTTAGCATTAGTTTTGCTACTGTAATTGAATCACAATGTCGTGTAGGGAAAGCCTCTACCCATCTTGAGAATAAGCAAACAATTACAAGTACATATTTCAAACAATTGTGTAAGGGCATTTCAATGAAATCCATTTGTAACCTGGTAAAGGGACCACCTTCTCGACCAATTATTCCTGTCCCCACCACTGATTTTCTGTTTGGATTCATTTGTTGGCATGACAAACACCTTTGACAAAAAGATTCAGCAATAGTTCTAAACTTGGTATTGAACCATGTTTCTCTGAAAAGTCTGACCATAGAATCTCTTCCTAGATGTGCTGGACCATGATATAATCTGGCCATATCAGCAATCAAACAATTTGGTAAAACTACTCTGCCATCTTTGTAAACCCACACTCCATCTTCTTCACGTGGTCTACAATCTGATCTTAACCACAAGTCTTTTTCATCATCTTCTGCTTCGTTTTGTAAATCTCTAATCTCATGCCATGTCTCTACAACAGTTGTTAGCATTAATGAATTTGAATCAGTTTCTTTGCTCCTCTCACGATTGTAAGAATAATTTTTCCTTGCGCAGTACTTTGCTGTTTCATCTGCGAAGGCATTTCCCTTGGAAATATAATCAGTTCCTCTAGTGTGCGCTGCACATTTGACAATGGCAATTTCTTTTGGTAATTGTATTGCTTCAATTAATCTCCTAATGAAAACTGCATTTTTAATTGGTGATCCTGTTGATGTCATGTATCCTCTCTGTGACCAGAGTTGTCCATAATCATGCACAACTCCGTACCCATACTGACTATCAGTAATGATGGTAACTCTTATATCTTTTGATATTTCACATGCACGAATTAAAGCAATCAATTCAGCCACTTGTGCTGAACGAACTCCTTCAAGACATGATGCTTCTTCAACATCTACAACTGTACAAACTGAGTATGAAGCTTTCAAGACACCTCCTTCGGATCTTAAGCATGAGCCATCTACAAAGTAGACAAAATCCGATTCAGACAAAGGTCTGTCTTTGATGTCTTTTCTTGGTTTAGTGCAGAATTCCATGACATCTAAACATTCATGTTCAGTTTCAATGTCATCAACAATTTCAGAATCAGGCAGTAATGTAGAAGGATTCAGATTCAAACATCTTGAAATCGAAACATTATCTGCTCCCAGTATGATTTTCTCATACTTTGTCAATCTGCTACTTGTTAAATGTTGAGTCTTACCTCTTGTCAGTAATATTTCAACTGAATGAGGCACAAAAACTTTTACAGGAAATCCCATAATGATTCCTTCACTTTGTTCAAGGCTGATACTTGTAGCTGCAACTGCTTTTAAACAACCTGGTAATGCTTTTGCAATTGGATCAAGAACTGCAGAGAAGTATGCAATAGGTTTCTTTAAATTTCCATGTCTCTGAATTAACACAGATAATGCACATCCTTCTCTTTCACTGCAATACAGTTCAAAATCTTTCTCATAATTTGGCATGCCTAAAGCAGGAGCTTGGCATAAGCTCTTTTTCAGGTTTTCAAAAGATTCCATCTCAGCATCATTTAGAATAATTGGATCTTTTACATCTGATTTGGTCAGTCTTTGTAGTGGTTTTGCAATTACTGAAAATCCACTTATCCATTGTCGACAGTAACCTACCATTCCCAAGAACATTCTGACCTGTCTTTGTGTTCTTGGTGGTAACATTGCTTGAATCATTTTTATTCTCTCTATTGTTACTTGTCTTTTTCCCTTTGCAATTCTGTGACCAAGATATTTTACTTCTTGTTTGCAAAACTGTAGTTTTGCTGGGGACACTTTATGTCCTTCTTCTGCAAGGCGATTTAACAGAATTATTGTGTCTGTTACACAATTTTCTCTTGTCTTTGCTGCTATCAGCAAATCATCAATATACTGCACTAGCGTAGACCTACCTGGTAAATCTAGGTCTTCTAATGATCTTTTTAACAGTTCGTTAAAGATTGAAGGACTTTCTGTATAGCCCTGAGGGATTCTTGTCCATCCAAGGGTCTTACCTTGGAATCTGAAAGCAAATATTTCATAACTGTCTGGATGTAAGGGAACAGTAAAGAATGCATTGCAAAGGTCAATGACTGTATACCATTCAGCATCATGTGGAATCTGAAATAGAATTACTGCTGGATTTGGAACCACAGGACAACATGGAACGACAATTTGATTAACCTTTCTCAAATCCTGTACGATTCTAAATGTTCCATTAGACTTTTTAACTCCCATAATTGGTGAATTACAAGAGCTACTCTTCATTTCCTTTAATACACCTTGCTTGATTAATTTTTCAATTATAGGTGTAATACCTTCAATTGTTTCTGTTTTCATTTTATACTGTGGAGTGTTTGGAAATTCTATTCCTTGTTTCAATGTAATCTTTACTGGATCTACATTTTTCATCAGACCCATTTCATTTCCAGTAAAATCCCATATTTCAGATTTCACTGTTCCTTTGAGTTCTTCAGGTAGATCTTTTTCTTCAAATGTAGGAAACAATTTTGTTTCTTCTGCTTCTATCATCATCATTGTCATTCTGTATAAACCATCTTCCTCCATTGTTTGTAACTCAACTCCATCAGGAGAACAATATATTCTACAATTCATTTTACATAGGATGTCTCTGCCTAATAGATTTACTGGACTACTATTACAAACCACAAATCTGTGTTTATCCTTGTAGTTTCCAATTTCAACTGGTACTGGATCAGTTAAGTCAGTTTTAATTTGTTGATTACTTACTCCGACAACTTGGATGGTATCCCCTGAGAGAGGTAGGTTTTCAATTTCCACTGATCTAACAGTAGAACGGGTAGCACCAGTGTCCACTAGAAAAGTGATGTCTACATCATTAACTTTCCCGTTTACATAAGGACCAGACTGGTCAACCTCAAGAGTGGCTCCAACAACACACTCTTCCTCCTCTCTCGGGCACCGTCAGCAATAATCATCAGAATCGCTGTCTTGACTTTCTGTTAATAAGAATTGTTGTGAAGCATTTTGCATTTGAACCCTTTGCTGCTTTTGCTGTTTCTGTGGTTTTATTACCTGTTCACTTCCCTGAAATCCCACGTTTGGATTATATTTTTGAACTCCCCCACAATTCGGAAAAGGTGGTTGTGGTAATTGATCTTGACGATTATTCACCTGTTGTTGTTGCTGTTGCTGTAACTGTCGCTGAATATTAAATTCGTTTAACCCCTGTTGCATCTGTAGCTGTCGCTGCAGGTCAACACCATTCTGCATCTGTGGATTCAATAAGGGATTCTTTAAGTTTTTAGGAGGATGAGGACACTCGTCCCTCCAATGTCCAATTTCGCCACAATTAAAACAAGGTAATCTTTGCTTTAACTCCTCAATCTTTGGGCTAAATTTCTTTGGGAAATTATTACTTTTAAACTTTCCTTGTATCTGATTTGTATTTCCAGTTTGAACAAAATTAGTGTTCTTATTACCCATGCTGGCAATCTGTTGCTCAGCCACCTTTACCTGAGCCCACATGGCTTTCTCCTTCAGCTTCTTCTGTTTTACTTCTATTTCATCACTGCAATACTTTGCTTTTCTTAGAATATCATCTACAGATAGTGATTGCCATCCGACAATACTAGTTCTGATCATTTCTCCAATTTCAGGTTTTAATCCATAAACAAATCTATAGACAAAATGACTCATGTCTTTTTCATCTAACTTTTCATAACCACTGTATTGTTTAAAAATTAACAGTAACCTTTCATAAAAGGAATGAACTGATTCTTTTGTTTCCTGCTCTGTTCTTTCTATTTTAACCCAATCAACTTCTTTGGGTGGAATTTTGTTTTTCATCCAAACAATTACTTTTTCATAGAAGTCCATTACAATTGGATTTGGGGCACCTGTTTCTTTAATTCGCTCAGGTTCTACTTTTGGCCAACTAATCGATATTTTGCATTCTGTCCAAAGATCAGATGGAACAACAATGTCAAAAAATCCATCTAAATCAATCCACAGAACTTTTGACACTTTGATAAATCTATCAACTTGCCTGTACCACTCAACTGGTTTTTCCCTCAATTTTGGAAAATCATTTGTAAATAACAGAATATCTTGTCTCGACCACGGGATATGAACATATCCTCCACCTGCAACTTCTCTCATTGGAAATTGTTTTGACAATTTATCCAATCTTTCATCTTCCTTCTTTTTCGTCCATTTTACTCTCCATTTATTCAGTTCTCCTAGCTTTTTGATATAGACAATCAAATCTTTAATATGAACTATTCTTCCCATTGAGTTCAAACTCTCAATGTCACTTTCTGAAAAGTCTAATCTGTAATGTTTTGCAAAATTCTTTTGTTTACTCACATCGATTTCAAGTTCTGCTGCTAGATCCTCTAGTTGATCATATTTGTTTTTCGTTTTCCACTGAATGCTTTTGCAAATGAACAGTAGTTCATCATCTCGATAGTAATTTAAACTATCTGGACCAATTGTTCCAATTATTAATTCTTCGATATTCGCTTTTAATTTGGCCACGTCAAGTTTTGGTGTGGTTACCCTGACTTCAGGACTCCCTATATCTGATACAGCACCCATTGGTGTTTTTGGAGATAAATCCTCATTAAAGGTTAAATCAGGCATTCTCGATTTAGAAGTGTTTATTTCAGATAAATCTGAATAAAATCTTTCAGCAGCCTTTTGAATTTCTGTATTTAAAGGAATAGTTAATCCAGTTTTGTTTGTTTCTCTTTGCTCAAATACGGGTTGAACAGGACCAATCGTTACTGGAACTGTGACAGCTTCCATGCCTTTTGTCATTCTTTTTATTAATTCTTCCTTTGATCTTATATATTCATTATAATCAACATCTTCAACATTTCTTGTCTCTCTTGTATAATCTTTTGGAGGTTCCCTTGCTCTTGGAGTCATTGTAAAATGTCTACCTTCATTTCGAACATTCTCAAATTCTGATCTTCTAGGAGTTTCAGTGATTTCACAATTATTTGGATAAAGTTTAGGAGCTTCACTAATTGGAGGTGCACTCGGTGAAGTTTCAGTAGAAACCACCGGAGTAGACCATGATCTAGGAGGTCTCAAAGGCTGATTAGGCTGATTCTTTCTAGCAGTTGTATATATTTCTTCCATAACTGCATCCTCAGATTCACTTTCCATAGATTTCCCTGTAGGAGTACCCATTACCATTTCATGAATTAAATACAATCCTTCACTCATGTTTCCCTGTCTCCACATTCTCAATCTATCTTCATGAGTTTCTCTTTTCCAAGATGGATTTTTAGAAGGTCTTTTAATTCCACTAGCTTCTCTTTGTAACTGACACATCTCATCTTCCCACTCAACTAAAGCTTCAAATTGAGTTGGTCTCGGTTTAGGAACAAGAGCATTCATTTTCTCTCGTAAATTTCTTAAAACTCTTACATTAAATGAACCTTCATCAGGCCAAGTTAAAACACCGTCATTTTTAGTATAACGTTTCCAATTATCGAACCATAAGACAGTATGATATCCATATTCACCTTCCATATACGCTGCAGGTGTTTTATACTTATGAAGTAGTTTACCACCTCGCGTTTCGATTTTCTTATCAGGTGAAAATAAATTCTTGAATTTCTGAAATAATGTTGACTTTTTCTCAACATGTTTAAAATGATAACTCATTTTTAAAGTTAAATCTAATTCACAAAATCGTTCGTAAAATATTTCCGGGATGTTCCGCAAAACAACCAATCCGTGCGCGAAACACACCAACAAGCCAATGACAGTTGAGCTACGTCACTTTTCTGCTCAACCAATAAATTTGGAGTTTTTCCGAACTACCAATCAGCTCACAGGTCGTCAGAGACTCAAGAGCCAATCAGAAAATAGCTTGTGACGTAGGTCACCCAATCCCAGCGCGGCTCTGTGACGTACACAGCAGCTGCGGTTTCTCGTTTCTCACTCCTTGCGCTTACCCCTCCTTCACAAAATCTTTTCACAGCGCCATTTTAAGGACACTTTTCAGTGTAAATTAATTCTTAACAATGACTATAAAGACAACATCTGTTCGTTTCACTATTTAGGATAGTTTACATACATTCAAGTATCCACACTTCGGAATAGACGGCGCTATTCACACTAAGGATAATATTCAGTTGTCAGTAGAGTAACCTTACCCCACCCTTCTAACACGTATAATTATGAACTCGCTTTGCTCTGAACCCACCGCGAAGTGAAAGTTCTAAGAGTTCCACTTGAACATAAAATACAATTCAAACTCGCACTTTCATACGGAAAATTCCCTAATTTCAAACACACATGAAATCCGTACAGGACTCTCACCTGTTTATAGAAATCATGCACCGTTAGCAAAATAACGACGTTATCCGTACAGGGCTCTCACCTGTTTATAGATATGAAACATGTATCCGTACAGGACTCTAACCTGTTTATAGATAATCATGCACCGACGTTAATTTACCCTTCACTCAAGCTCGAATATAACTAATACTCTCATCACAGTGAGTTTTATGGAAGGCGCTTTGTCCCTATTCTCATGCTGCTTTAATTTCTTAGAAAACCCTCACTATACAAGATTCAGACCTAGTCCTAAAACTGTGCTGCTCGGCGACAACACTATGGTACACGGCGATACCTCTTGTGATACTCGGCGATATCACTACAAACAGAACAGATGGCTTGCGTGACTAATTTCTCGCCACACAATCTATACCGGTATAGCTTACAGATAGGCACGAAAAACGAACTTAACATGTGTTAAAACATCGATCCTATTTCCATACCATAACGCAACCCTTAGCAACCAACATATTACCTTGGTTACCTCTTAGCAACCATCAATTTCTGCTACCAGAGAATTGATCCAGCGGGCTATAGAAAATATATCATAAACAACGCTACCCAACTTCATAACCTATAAACAAAATTCTATACTAAATATGGACCCATTTATGAACCTGATATATTTTGGGCCTACTGAATCAGGTGGTCAGAATAAATCTTTATACACATTATCTACAAACTATATACATATTTATACATTTGCCGAAAGAATATTGTCATTAGAATAAAACCCAACCATTTAAACGACCACCATAGGCGACGTGATCTAGCTAATAGTAACCTACACTTCCTAATAACCAAGACCAGCTTGTTTGTCAAAAGTAAGATTTTATTTACTAAATTATGGTATATAATTTGGAGGTTTTATAAATGAATTTTATTAGCAATAAAGCAAGCATGAACGTAAAGAATTAAGAGAAAATACAATTTAAGCAAATGAATCAAAAATCAAAGTGAATATTTAAAGTTTAGCATTTCTAAAACCTAAGTCCCTAAATAAGCAAAATAGATAGAAATTAAGGTAAAGTTCTTTGAGGATTCTTACGTGCTCCACGCAAAGTCCAGCAGCACATCACCCTCATCGGAAAGTCAGAAAGCAGCAGCCAGCCCAACCCTAAGGGCATGACTTTTTATACCTTTCTACGCTAACTAAACTAGCAAAGGAAAGTTTTCAGAAATCCTCGACGTCCCATTGGTTGAGAGTGACAAGTGACATGTCACCCAATTCTCAAAAAGTTCCATAAAATCATATTTCATAGAGACCATTGTTCCTTCCACGTGAAGCCAGAAGCTTCCTCATGTTGCAACAAATGTATTAAGTCATTCTCGCAGCGTCCATTGACTTTCATTATACTTCCGCGGATGCCAAGTTAAGGATTGACAAAATGTTCACTTTCGACCTTGGCCATGTCCGACAGAATGATGTCAGCTCATCAGTTTTTGCTTTGTGAATGCAGCTTCAATAAACGCTTTAATTCAGAATGGGCGTCTCGTGACTTTCTGCAGAATTAAATGTCAGCTCTTTTTCTGCGGTTCAAAGGACTAGGCCCAAAAGCAGGCAACTTATGATTTCTAATATAAAACAAACACAAGAAAAGTATTAATGTAAGAAATAATGTAGATTCTGTATCCACCCCATGGTTTACTAATTAATTAACCCACCCGATTAATCAAATGTTACCTAGCCATTGCAAACAAATAAAGCAGCGTTTATATTTACCAGTCTCCGTTTTTTCATGAGACCCATATGCACCTAGAATAGTAGAAATGACATCACACAGACAAGGAAAAGCAAAACAAGCACATGCTTCTTTTAAGTTTGCAGCAATTAGTAATGACAAAAACGAAAACAATAAATTATTTTATTATTTTGCACGAACAAAAAGATGCAACATTTATGCACGTTTATGAGCACACATGTTAGTCCCCCCACGTGTAAAGTTTAATCTAAGTTGTATTAGCACAACATATCACAAATCATTAATATTATTATTCATGTTATGGAAATGTGACTTTGCGAGTTTAAACAAAATTTTGTTTTCTATCTCGCTCCATCAACGGGCATGCCCAGACGTGGGTCCCGTGCTCTACATGCCACTGTAGCCAAGTTATCCTGGATGAAACCCCGAAACCGGACCTTGGATGCTTGCCTCCAGTCCAGGGAGGACCTGGCCTGACAGATTGGCCTGGAATGCAGGGTTTGCATATGTCTGGATTCACACTGGAATGGCATGGTGAGCAAAACAACGTTGGATTTAGGACCAAATGTCTGTACTGGGGTGAATGTATGACATTGTTCTGCATTCTGTCCATCTATTGTTCTTTCTGCATCCAAGTCAATGCTCTCACCATCTCATGCTTCTCTATCCTGAAGATGAGAAAGATCTTTAAGTGACTCCCAATCAGCACCTGGAAAACATCAGACATGCCTTTGCCACAAGAAAGCTGGACTATGAGAACACTCTGTTTGGTAACAGGCGGGTGGTACTTATATAGGGTAGTGGTGCCCCTGTGGATAACTCACAAGCTGATAAGCTGTTATGCCTAATTTCGACAGCGATGCTGAAGAGTAGAGAGAACCGTGCTTCTCCCTATGATGTGGCTTCTGCCATCGAAACAACAAAAACACAGTCCCTAGCACACGCAAAATTTCAATTCACATGTAATTAAATGCCAGCTTTGATACTTAATTATCTTCTTGTATTGTTCTCTCTCTTTCTTTTTCATTACTTTTGTTGTACAGATCGAGAATATACAGAAGAAATGGATGACGGACTGTGTCTGTGTCCCAAGACAGGATTATTGATATTTATCCCCGTATTTGAGATGGTGCTGGGTGCTGGCACATTGACTGATAGGCCCTCTTAATAACCTCACAGTACTCGCTAGGCAGCTGTTCCGGGACAGACCGCTAACAATTTACGAACAATGAGGATCCACGGAGTGCATTAACCTTGGTTGATGACTGGCTGAAATAGCTGTGACGACTCTACAAACAATATATGGATAAGATTGGCAATTGATACAACCTTCGGGATGGAATTATCACTGAAATCGAAGTCTTTATAAACATAAGATAGAGCCTTGAAGGAGTCATGGGACAGTGTGCCCAACAAGTAAGAAAACACGTGTTGGCTAAGGAATCAGTACAACAAAAACAAAAGAAAAAGAAAAAGAGAGAACAATACAATAAGATAATTGAGAGTCGACACTGGTGTTTAATTACATGTGAAGGGAAATTATGCGTGAGCTGGGGACTGCGATTTTTATGAGAACACTCTGTTGGGATAAACAAAAACTCACCCAGAGGCTGCAGACTATTCAGAACTTGGTGTCCAGAATCACTCTCAACCTCCCATGCTGTTCTCGCATCACACCACACCTGAAGGAGCTCCACTGGCTCCTCATACACAAATAAGCACAATTCACACTCCTCACCCACACTTTCAAGTTACTACATAACAATGGCCAGCATACCTCAAAAATTGCATCTGCTTCCACAAACCTTCCAGAAACCTCTGCTTATCTGGACTCTTTCTAGCACACATTCCAAGCATACTGAAACCAGACATAGCAGTCGAGCCTTCTCCTACATGCTCCTAATGCGTGGAATGACCTGCTGATGCAGATAAGAGCCTCTTCTTCACTTCTAGAATTCCACAAGAAGCTGAAGACCTGGCTTTTTTAGTAGTCCCACTATGCCCTAGTTTTGGCCAGACTCACAGCTGTTCAGAGCTAGAACACTGTCCCGGGTAATAGTGTGCTCAACCAATCTGCATAACATATCAAACAAGGCTATTTTGATTTGTGCGGGTTTGACCCTGAATGGAGGATCATGAGGAAAGCTAAGCCACAGACTTGGAGTCTGAGGTCTTTTGCCTCTGATGTCCTGGAGTCCGTGCTACTAAAGCTCTGCATACTGGGCCAAGTACAAACCTTTAAGCACTTGACTCTCAGTAGTAGTGAGGTGAGCAGTCAAAGGCTTTTTGGTGGAGGTATTAGTGCGGGGGTTCAACAGGCTCCAGACTCAACAGTCAACAAACATTCCAATAACTGACTATCAAGCCAAGTAATTTTCTTTGTAAAAAAAGAATCCTTACTGTAATACAAAGTAAAATAAACATTAAAATGGAATATTGCAGACTACACAAAACTATCAGGTACTAAGAGTCTCTGGCACAGGATTATTCCCTCTTGGTGATGATTTGGCCCTCTGCCCTTAATCTAAAGGCCTTTGGCACAAGTGCTGCCCTTCCCCCCTTGGTCAGGTAGGTATTAACAGAACTCAGTCTCTTTATGTTTATCTCACCCATATTGAAGGCTTACTCTAAGCATTGCATCAGTCTTCTGCTCCTCAGTTCTGGCTTTCCTGCGGTCAGGAAAACACAAGTCGGCTTCAGGAATGTGGTTCAGCTACGCCTCTTCTAGTGCAAATGTGAACCACAGCAGGGTCCAGAGACGGGGTGTTTCTTCTCAGTCAGAAGCCCTCTTCTGGTATTTACTTGTCAAAAGTGCTTGGTCCTAGCTGTTGCACCAGGGCCTCCTTTTGGACTGGGATGAGTAGATCGAGTCAGCAGCTAGATACTCCCTGGTGAATGTTGTGAACCTGTCCACTTCTAAGAGCAGGTACTGGGATGGAAGGTGAGATGTTTGAAGTTGTTGCAACAGCAGTGCTTGTGTTCTGATCGGGAGCACTTTCAGTCAGTGCCCCAATAGCCACACAGCCACTCAGAAACACGCAGATAAATCAGCCTCGAGGCTGCAGCTCTTTTCGCACTGCAAAGTATGCACAGGCACATGGTTGGCAAGTGCCACAGGGCTAGCCACAATGCAAGTCCATTCAGGCACACTTAGGGCAAATAACATAGGTTTACAGAGCGGCTTCTTCAGTGATACAGCCTGGTCTGGCACATGGTATAGCAAGTGTGACAGCTGCCACAGCACAGTTTCTAGAGACGCAGACATCTGGAACACACAGTGGAGCAAGTGCTATGCCTGCAATAGCAAATTCTGTAGCAGCCCGTTTGGTGAGTGCCACAAATTGGTAGTTGTCTTTTCCTCAGTGGTGCAGACTTCTCTAGCAAAATTCTACAGAGCTTCAAATCCTACACTATGGCAAAGGCTGGTCCTGAGAATAAATCACACAAGTCATGCTTCCAAGAGTCTTTCCCAGACAAATCCAGAGCACTGAGATTACTGCTTTTGCCCGCACCAGTAACCTATTCCTCCGGTTTGCTCCTCGCCCTTCAGGCTGCCTTCCCCAGGTGTTCCAAAATAAGGAACAGTTCTTCTTATTGGTCAGAGTCCACATGGTCTCCTATTATCTCTGGGTAGCTGTCTGTCACAGAGACACCATCTCTGGTTGCTGTGTAGTTTTCTGGTCTCTCTGTGGAACACCCCCTCATTGGTTGAAAAGATCTTATAATTGAAACCAAAGTGGTTCAACTGCTCCCACTCTTATACAGATACAGTAGACCGGAATGTGTATTCTCTGTCTGCACATGCTGAACTGGCTTGGGTCAGTTATTTATTTATTATTTATTTATGAAGCTTATAAAGCGTGCGGCTACCCCCGACGGGACTAAAGAGCAACACGGATGTCTAGTACGGCTAGAGGTTGGAAAACAGCCAGGTTTTTAAGTTGCGCCGGAACAAGGATTCATATTTAGTCAGCCGCAGACATAATGGTAAGTTATTCCAGAGTTTGGCGGTGACAACAGCAAATGCTCTGCCCCCCATTCTGGAACGGCGGAAGAGGGGAGAGAGAAGAAGACGGAGGTGATTGGATCTGAGAGCTCGGGCAGACTGAACAGGCTTTAGACTACATCTGAGATACGCCGACCCCTGGCCATTTAGAGCCCTGAAAGGCAGGATCAAGGCTTTAAACTGGATGCGATAGGGCACAGGCAACCAGTAAAGTTTCATCAGATGAGGGGTTATTGAGTGGCGGTAAGGGATGTTGCATATCAGCCTTGCTGCGGAATTCTGCACAATCTGCAACCGATTAATCAGATAGGATGGAGCTCCCACATTAAGGCTATTCGAATAATCCAGGTGAGAAGTAATAAGGGCATGGATGACAGTCCTACGTGAATCCAGAGGGAGGAAAGGGAGAATTTTGCTAATCATGCGAAGTTTGCCAAAACATGCGGAGGTGACCTTGTTGATTTGAGTCTTACATAACAGTCCATTGTTGTATTGGAAACCCAGATTTCAGGCTGATTTTACGGGTACCGGGGGAGGGTTGTGGGTTATTCTTTACTTTGTCCTTCTAAGACTGTTTCCCAGTCTCATCCTTTGTTACTAATCTAACACAGAGTTCAATGTCCAAAGTAGCAATGTACACTGTTTCCCTGCAAGGAAATCTCTTGTTAACATACCTAGGCTACACCTACAGCAAAGAAAGTAGCAGCAATGAACATACCCATTGGAAATGCATCAAATACTACTCAAATGGTTGCTATGAGAGGGCAATGATTGTAGATTTCAAAGGAGACAGCACCACTGAGCATAAATCATCCACCAAATATGACAGAAATAGGGGTCATAAATATAGACCTCAAGGTTGCTGCCACAATCTCTAGTGCTCCAAGTGGATCAATGCTTAAAGAGTACACCCACAAAATCCCAACCCACTGCATAGCACAACCACCAACTGTGCCTAATTTAAAAAAACATAGCTAGAAACAGTTGGTCTGAGAAAATAACAAAGCCGGCCCCTAAAATATTTGCAGATATAGATATCACTGGCAACCTACTACTTACCCATACAGTAGAGAATTTCCTACTATATGATTACCAAAATATTGATAAATCAATTGTAATATTTGCAACAGAACAAAGGCGACTAACACTTAACAAAGCCCCATATGGCTAATGGATGGCACCTTTAATGTATGTCCACCACTTATATACCATTCATAGACAACTACATGACAATAATCTACTATTACTGTTCACATTACTACCCAATAAACTTATTTGGAAATGTTTGATGAAATAAACAGTTATGAAATAAAGGAAAAATATACCGACTATGCACACACTAAAATAATCATAGATTTAGACTTTACTATTATATACAAAATATCAAAAGTGTATCCAAGCAAACACATACAAAGGTGCTATTTCCATTATAACAGAGCCATATGGCACCACCTAAAAAAATCCAACTTAAGTATGAAATGGAAGCCGATGCCATGCCAGGTTCAATATTACCTACTGGAAGATATATCAAATCACCCCACACAAAGAACCCAAACCAAACAATGCAGCAGAAGGGTAGATAAACTCATTTCAAGCCTCAATTGACGGACACCATCCAACCATATCAGTTGATTGAAACACTACAAAGGACCACAGCTACCAAAACCTAAGAATCCAAGAAACACCAGCAGACGTCATAAAACCAAGAGTAACCAAACAAATACTACACATGTGTGAAATTCTTTGAAAAATGGCAAACCTATACAAGAATTACCACTACTAGATTTATAGCATATACACTATGGTAAAACAAATAAAGTATGCCAGCAAAAGAACAGATAATATTTTTGGTTGAGTGAATAACATACAGTTTACTCAACCTAAAAAAAGCATGCACATGATAAATGTAAATAAGTAAAACACATCATAATGCAAATACAATTCAACAAAATATTATAAATAAAAAATATATAAATGTAAAACATTTCAGCCCACAAATAAAAATAATTTTAAATAATGCTGACAATTCACTAGCATCAGTATTAGTAGGGAACCTTGATAATCCATCACTTCAACATAACTTGGCAAAGGGAAATCTAAAAATATGCAAATATCAATCCAAAATAAATTTGTAAAAATAAGTGCATTAAAATGTACTTTACTGCAGTTGTAAAAATGGCTAAAACTCCAGAGAATTCAAACATAAAATGGTAAAAACTCCAGAGAATTCAAACATAAAATGTTAAAAAGGAAAAAAATAAGTGGTGGTAAAAATATTTGAAAAAGAGATATAAGACAGTTCTCTATAAGCAAAATCAAAAAATATCATCCAAAATAAACGTTTTCAAAGGAAAGCATCTTCTCTCCTGGAAAAAGTGCATAGAAATACAGCCCAGGAAACAAAACCTCAAATACTGTTAAATAAGGCAATAGGCACCATACACATAAACAACATTTACAAAGCACATAAACATACCATTATCTATATTCTGTCATAATAACTTTCAAAACCATATAAACCTAGCAACTAACCTACCACCTGTCAAAACAACAGTTACTAAACATAACACAGAAATCTAAAACTTATAAACACTTTGAAAACAACCTACATTAACATAAACACTTTTACTTTTTTTTAGAAAAAGAAAGAAACATGTTTTTTCCAAACAAAATATACAAAATATGTGTGAACTTTTAATGAAAATATGAATGTTATATGTAGCATAATAATGAGAATGTAAACGTGTACAAAGAACTACAAAAATGAATGTACATGTGATTGTTGAAACATTTGATACAATTATGACCAAATAAAAAAAACTAGAAATGTATCAATATATAAATGTTATAAAACCATGACTTAAAAATTTAAATGTTATTTAATTGTAATTACACTGCATGTATTTTTGTTCATTTATATGTAAAAACAAATATGATTGTGTAAACAGATTAAGAAACATCTATAAGAAAAAAACTGTGCTTTGAGAAATAAATAAAAGCTGAAAACAACAAAATATTGTTATTTTTGCTATAAATGTAATGAAATGTAATACAATTATATAAAATTTACAGAGAGGCTTATTACGATCTCGATCGGAAACACCCCAACCTAAGGTCGGAGGTTTTCTGACCGAGATCGCCGGTTTCAATTCTGACAGCTTTATACCAATATAGACAGTCGGAATTGAAACAGGTCAGTAAATTCTAGCTGATTCCATCGGGCTCAAGGAGCCTATCGGCCATTCGGACGCCGGCGCGTAATCTCAATGGATGGCGTTTCCGCAGTTGGGATTATAATGCTCGGTTTCCAACAGGCCTTCCATGCCAGGCTTTCTGACATGGAAGGCCTGTTGGAAAATAGTTTGGGGGCCTCTAGCGGGCCCGTTTCTCTTGGCGCCCTCTGGTTGTGGAGCCCCCCTGTTGAGCCCTGCACAGTGTGGCAGGCACCCTGAGGGGCCTGCCAGGTGGTGCAGGGATGAACACATCCTCCCATTTCCATATGGGAGCTTGTGCTATTGCCGGTGTGCAGCCTTAGCACAAGCTCCCATACGGAAATGTGAGTATGCTACTGTACCATGAACAGTCTCATCGTAATTAGGCGGTCAGGAACGCCGACCGGAGTTCGGTTTGTCACAATTTCATGATGATGCGTCAACTCCGACCGATATATTCGGGCCCTTTGTATTTATTTCATTATTTTAGATAATGCTACAATAGTATGTTTGTAAATAGAAAAACAATGTGAGTAAATATACAACACATAAAATAGTAAAACACTGTCAACCACATACACAACCCCAAAACAAACCACATATACAATTAAGCTAAACATCCATAAGACATTCCACTACTATGACAACAGTGAAAAAGGTCCAAACTAAGAAATATAACTCAAAACAAGGATTTACCAATTTACAAGTTATATATTCCCACTCCAACTAATGCTACATTAGGGAATTACGGTTTAAATAAAGCCTACCAGCAGACAGTCTTCCAGATTTAGAACTTACTCCATAAGTAGAAGTGTTTTCTACACTAAACAAAGTCAATCAGGCCCTCTAATCGACAAGTCGCCACTTAAAACTAAGATTACTGCCAAAGCAGCAATCTAGAAAAACGGGTATCTTCAACTAAACTGAACTGTCTCTTGTAGGCTGACAACTCAAACTTTGTCATTTCACTGCTACCCTGGATAACTGTGGGAGAAATGCTTAATTTCCATATGCCTCGATTATTTAACTGTAAAGTTCGGTGCTTATAAATGATACTTTTGTTATAGGAATTATATAATTTACAAAAATCTATGCTCTTTAAGTACTTCCGTAACCAACCTGTTTGCTTTACAACCGGTACACTGCATAGGATGGATGGAGCTATTTGATTATATTTGGCTGGTCCCAGAGAACAAGCAGCATGTGCATCATTATGAAAAAATAACTTACATCTCCTTTTGATTAATGAAATACCTCTGTGTGACTATAGCTATTAATTAGGAATGCACCTGGTCAATGATCTGTGAATCTTTATCATCCGATCCTAAATTCAATGACAGAATAAGAAAATATGCGAAGCAGATGTATTTTATGGATCAGTGATGCTAAAACACAATTTACAAGTATGACCTTCATTAAGAAATTTACACATGTATGCACGGTACAGAAACTTAAAGTGACAATGCAAAAGAGAAGGCCTTCTTTGCTAGGCAGTGTCGCCGCTGTATGCCTGGCAGCATTTGTGTAGGTCACATTAAACTGTTACTGGCGTCCTCAGTAGAACACTATTCACATGAGAATCGACAGCGCTGCTCTGCATACAGTGGCATCATTAAAAAAAACTATTCACATCTATGCATGTAATTTTGTGGATTTTAAGACCTTTGAAGAGTCTTCTCCATCAGCAAACAGACATCATGAGTGGACGTTTGGTTTTTGTTCGAAATGTTAAAAGGCTTGATTTTCACACAGAAAAACCTTGTTCCGATATGACTAGAAGGCCTACACTTAACATTTCACCACACCAGCACAGAGAGCGCAATATGACAAAGAGAGGAATAGGAAGCCAATAGAATCAAACACAATCATCAGAAAGCAATTACACAACTAAACAGATAAACAGATGATTCGGACCAAGCCTTTTTCTCTTCCATTTCATGATTGATTGACACTCAGAATACAGATCCAGTACAGATGGAGAAGAAAAAAAAAAATCATTGATGAAACAACAACATATTGTAATCACGCATGTGGTTGAAAACTATCAGTAACTCTTCAGTCTGCTCCACGCACCCTCGGTTGTATGACATTACAACAAAAGCAATTATTAGGGATGCCCTTTGCCAAGTATGGTAAGTATATTTACGTTTGCATTTTAAAGTAATAAAAAAAAATGACATTCACCAGTTATAATTGTCCCTAGAAACTCTGGGGCATATTAGCAAGAAGTTCATTAAAATTACCGCCGTTTAAGCGGCAGGAAACTGCCTCTAAAACGGCGATAATGGGCTTGCTAACATGCGTTATAGAATTCCAATAAAAGCCCAGGTTAGATGTCCTGCACATCTAACCTGGGCTTCTATTGGAATTCTATAATGCATTTTAGTAAGCCCATTATCGCCGTTTTAGCGGCAGTTTCCTGCTGCTAAAACGGCGATAATTTTAACGAGCTTCTTGCTAATATGCCCCTATAATTGGTTGCCTAAAGTAACTACAACTGCCACCCCCACCATTCACAATTTCGTCATTAATGATGTAATTTCAGTGATGTTATCAATGATGTTCCAGAACATAACATGATTTGTGTAATATTTTTGATATGTAGGGTAATTAACAATGCATGGCGAGAGCATGAGTTATATTTACCTTAGAGCCCCAGTTATAGTTACTTGACATAACTTAAACAGGTGAATTTCATTATTTCTTTTACTTTAAATCGTTGTGTTGTCATTGCATTTTTCGACTAACTAAAAGGTCACTTACCTTTGTTTTTTTCAGTGAATTTTTAGGGTTTTATATAACATAAAGTAATAATATATCACCATATTTAAAGTCAACACCACTCCGCACACGGCCACTGGTTTGGCTGCAACACCTGACACCTGCCCCTTCCCAGAGCCAACATTGGCCCAGGGAACCCCATGGCCCAACTTAATTTAAAGTAGTGTTGGCACAACTCATAAAATTCCATGTACTATAAACATGCAGAATTACCTGTGAATTCTGCTAGATTGTGCAGACTTGCACAAAAAGAGTAATTGTGCATTTAGCGCTATGAAATGGTACGCTATTACTTAGCACTAAATGCTTACTAATGTCCAGAAAGGATTCATTTAGCAGGAAGAAATAACACTAAATATAAGGCAATTGAGAATCTGTGTCAGTCTGGAATAGAACCCTTTCTGTGTATTTATTCAAGAAGAGTCCAAACTTGTGATTAAAATGTCTAATCAACTAGAGTACATTCTATTGGTTGATTAGTTAGTGCTCATTCCAAAATCTATTTTAGAATTAGAGAATCATTTTAAAATTACTGTTTTATTGTTTGGTGAGCTGTGTTAAAGCTCAGGGTGGCTATTTTCGTTTTTTAATCTTTACTCATTGCACTTGCACTTTGGCAGCCATTTTGGGTCAGCGTTCTTGGGGCTGGACCCTTGCTCAGTGCTAGTTAAGGCCCAAATGACGTGACCGCTCAGTGGTAAACAAAGTGATTATGAGCACATACCAGGCTCGAAGGGCACATTGCAAAATCTATTTTAGAATTTGAGAGGAAGTGGTGGAGAACATGGCGGCCGGATAGGTTGGGACCTCCTGATTTCTATAGGCAGTCTACGATTCGAAATGCAGGAATGACGTGCTAAATCAAAGATTAACTGACGGGATTTCTTCTCCCTTTGTCTCCCGAAGTCAATGATGCTCGCGTTGGAACTCGCGCAAGAACTCACTGTCCACAACTTCTTGGTTAGCAAGAAAGGCTACGTTATTAAGACAGGTGCAAATAAAATTCTGATCAAACATCTTTTAATTCATTATTTAATAAACCAAAAATTCCTTCAGCTTATCTTAGCATCCTTACTAAAGAGGAAACCCCCGCCAAGTTAACCCAAACAAACCCAGAAGCAACTGACTCTTGTTGATACCCCCTTCCTTTCCTTTAACTGTCCTTTGAGGATGGACCAACCCGCTCCAGGCTGCCCACCCCCTCATAAAAACCTGCCTACCAACTGAAAGAAATTGAACCTAAACCTGTCTTAGCGTGGCAAGCCTAAAACATCTTTGGCAGTACCTAAAGCACCTAAAACCTAAAGGGACCTGGAAAAGAGAAAAAGAGGGAAGGGTGGGTGGGTGGGGCAAAAAAACTACTCTACCCACCTCCCACCGGCACAGTTCCCTTCCCACCCTTTCCGCCTCTATTTATGCCCTCCGCCCCGCGCTACCACTCACTAATTGCCACCTGTACCCCGTGGACAGCCCTCGCGCGAACCTACCCAGGGAGAGACCGGCTCGCGCACGGCTCTCCCTGGGTCCCCCCTCGCGCAAGAACTCACTATCCACAACTTCTTGGTTAGCAAGAAAGGCCACTTTATTAAGACAGGTGCAAATAAAATTCTGATCAAACATCTTTCAATTCATTTTTTAATAAACCAAAAATGTCTTCAGCTTATCTTAGCATCCTTACTAAAGAGGAAACCCCCACCAAGTTAACCCAAACAAACCAAGAAGCAACTGACACTTGTTGATACCCCCTTCCTTTCCTTTAACTGCCCTTTGAGGATGGACCAACCCGCTCCAGGCTGCCCACCCCCCATAAAAACCCACCAACCAGGAAAACGGAATAGAGTTTTCCTGCCCCACCAATAAAGAAGTCAAGCCCATCCCTTAGAGCACCACAGATGAACATCCAATATCTTAGCAATCAAATCCTGCAACTCCAGTAAATAGAAAGACTGTCCCATCTGAGAAAGGTGGACCCCATTCTCACGGAAAAGGTGCCGTTCAGTAAGCTGTAAATGAGTGTGAGCTAAA
Organism: Lissotriton helveticus; assembly: GCF_964261635.1. Taxonomy (NCBI): domain Eukaryota; kingdom Metazoa; phylum Chordata; class Amphibia; order Caudata; family Salamandridae; genus Lissotriton; species Lissotriton helveticus. The sequence goes on along the minus strand of NC_136065.1, from coordinate 1,460,278,798 downwards.
ATGTGTACACCGATCCCCGTACAAAAAATTCTCATAGCTCTATTCAGTTTCTTCCTTGTTTTTTCCATAGCTGCTTGATTTCGTGCTCCTCTCCATTGCAGCTGCGGTACAAATTCTGTCCAAATCACCATGGTGCTAACCCAGGTGTCCTTGATGACCGCCAGATCCATCTTCATCAGTTTTATCAAAGTCAGGCCAGATAAAGATACCAGCTCGTTCTCACCAATGTGGAGTACCAGCAGATCTGGCGGGCCCCCCCTCCCACGCAGAGTGCAGACAACAAAGGAAACAATCCCCCCAACGCATTCCCCCTTTACCATGCCAGAAAACCTCATGTATAACACTGTTGAGTCCAAGCGATCTCCCACAAATCTGCTGCTCCGCATAAACCGCAGCCCATTTAACGAAGGAGTGTCCCACAATCCAAATCGTCCTTTTACCTTTGACAATCCTGTGCAATGGACCTAGGCATAAAAACAGGTATTAAAAAGAAACAAAAAAAATTGACTACTTCCTCTAATACATTTAGCAGCATTTCGACCTCCATCTCCCAATCCTGCGGATTTGTGACCGGTCCCACCCCAACCTGGCAGCCTCAGTCGCCACCCCAATATGGAAGGAATGCGTTCCAAAGTGCAAAGGATTCTTTCCCAAAGTCAACAACACCTTCCTTAAAACAGCCAACAACTGGGCAATAGAAATTGGACTCCTGTCAGCATGACATAATAAAACACCAGTCTCAGGGAAAACAAGGGGAACCCTACTCACATAGGAACCAGGGCATTTAATTAAATCAGAAAACAATGGTTCCTGTGGTATGGTACTGTATAATATAAAATCTGTATATAGCTTAATAGCAATTTTTAAAAGAACAGAGGGTTGGCAAGGGATGTCAAAAAGAAATGCAAAAACAATTTGATAGATTTCATATCATCAATGTTATTATATTTCAAAACATTGGTTGCATGATTGTACAATTATATACAATTTGTCACATAGTATTGTGAAAACAGAAGAAGAATGCACAGTGTCCCCAGTGTACGTGTGAAACCAAAAACAGCAGGACAAATAACACAAAATAAATGTGAGCACAGTGGTTTATCATGGGATGACTAAAAGGAAGGAAAATGACCTATGCATTGATACACAAAATAATATTTAGTGTCTATCCCCAGTCGTAGGCACTAATATTATGGTTCAATTCCTTATAGCGTCGACGGCGTTTCGACCCTTAGGGATGTGGGTCTCATCAGGACAGGGGATTGGGGGACATCTGGATAATTACTTGTTCTCACCCATGCGTGGTGAATAAATAAAACTGACTTACAGGTAGCCCAGCCGGGTACACTGTAGTGGTCAGGCAATCATGAAATCATGTATATATAGTCACAAATGATATTGTGGCAATTTGAAGATGACGTGAATAATATCCACAGGACGATGCCTGATAGCGTGGATGATGGCGCTTAGTAGCGTCAGTCAGGACCTCACAGTCAGAATAAAACACCAGGCGTGAAGCAAGAAGAGTCCCTGAAAACCTCCCATTCCCGAACCGGACAACAGAAATCCAAACCACTCCTCCCCAAGAAAACCCATTTGCCCCTTCCCAACGGATCCGTCTTAGAAGCCTTCAGCCAAAGTCTCAACCTATCGCCCTCGACAAAGATCTCATTACTAGACATGCCGGCCCTGTTCCTCAAACCCAAGAGCTCTGAAGCCCGGCATGCCCCAAAAAATAACCATAAAAAGCACAACCTAAATTTCGCACACTCAAAAGCGTTGTAGCAGCAAGAGGGCAACTGAATCAACATCTTCTGAAGCAAATCAACAGTCACTGGCTGCCGCAACCGCTTAGAACCAGCCTGTTGCCTACGCAATCCCTTCAGAACCTTTTTCACTAAAACCCCCCCCACAGGATCCCTCCTCCACCGTAATTGCCCATAAAAAGAAATGCCAGCCATTGAACCAGAGATAGTGGTATGGGAAAGACCCTTATCAATCAGGTACAAAACAAAACTCAACAAATACTGTTCCCCAGACAACCCCCCATGAACAGGAAACTCATTACCATAGCTCAAGAATTCCTGCCATGCTTGCAGTTAACGCCGTCTCGTAGAATCAGTCACCGAATTCTCAGCCAGCTGGACAATCCTCAATCCCTCCATGCCCATACGTACTGTGGGATCTGAGTATGGTTGAGCTCTGCCCCAGGAGCCAGTCTGCGGAATTCCGTCCACTGAAAAAGAGACAAAGCGTCTGCTTTACAATTATTAACTCCTGAAATATGTCTCGCTTTGAAAACAATATTCAGCTGTAGACACCTCAACATGAAAGCACGCAGCAACTTCAGCACACGCAAATCCTTTGCTTTTTGCCTGTTAATTAAATCAACCACCGCCAAGTTATCCACATGGAATAACCCAGTTCTGCTCCGAAATTCCTCACCCCAGACATACAGGGCCACCAGCAATGGGAACAACTCCAAAAAAGCAATACTGCGGCCCTGACGCTGCCAGTACAAAGGCCAACTTGCAGCACACCAGCGCCCCTCCCAGAATATGCCAAAACCTTTGGCAACGGAAGCATCCGTGTAAATCTGTACCTGCCAAATCGTATCTTTGTCCGCAAAAAACAAAGACACGCCATTGAAATCCTTGAGAAAAATCAACCATATGGACAGATCCGCCCTGACAGCTGCAGAAATGCGTACTCGATGATGTGGGAGATGGGCCCCAGACAAAGACATACCCAGCCTCCTACAAAATGTCCTGCCAACTGGAACCACTCTACATGCAAAATTCAGGTATCCTCACAATTTCTGCACCTTTCTGAGCTCCAACTTACGCTCTTCCACAACTGATAACAAAAAGGCAGAAATTTCCTGAACCTTGTCCGCTGGCAATCTCGCTACCATGGCCAGAGTGTCAATTTCAATCCCCAAAAACTTCAAGGTGGTGCATGAACCCTCTGTTTTGTCAGGAGCCAAAGACACACCAAGTTCCTGATTCATAGCCTGAAAAGTCTGCAATGCCAACTGACACTGCCCGGTATTTTGTACACCAATGAACAAGAAATCATCCAAATAGTGACAAACCAGCCCATGTCCACTGATGTAAGTAAAACACCACTGTAGAAAGGTGCCAAAGGTTTCAAATAAAGCACAGGACACCGAACACCCCATGGGCAAAACCTTGTCCACATAGAACTCCCCTTGAAAGTGCATCCCCAGCAGACCAAAATCAGAAGGATGAATGGGCAAAAGACGGAATGCCGACTGGATGTCACTTTTTGCCAATTGTGCCCCCTGTCCCGCAGATCTTACCAACTGTAAAGCATCATCCACCGAAGCTTAAGACACACTAGAATATTCAGGCGCGATAAAATCATTAATAGAAGATCCGTCGGGCCAAGACAAGTGATGGATCAAGCGGAACTCACCAGCTTTCTTTTTAGGCACCACCACAGAGGAGAAACAATCAAATCAGGCATCAGACAATGTGCAAAAGGACCAGCAAGCCTGCCTGCCTCAACTTCAGCCCTCAACTTCTTCTGCACAACCTGAGGAAATTCTTTGGCAGACTTCAAGTTTTCGGACCACCTGCCCTGATGTGGGCCACGATACCCGATCTTGAAACCCACCTGAAAGCCCCAAAACAAACGTTTTGCCGCATCAGTGTCTGGATAGTCCGCCAACCATTGTTCCAAAACCTCCACCCTAAAGGGTGTAGGAGCCCTTTGGGACAAAATGAGAAGACTGGCCTCTGCCACCGTGTCCCCTCCCTTGATCTCCAAACCGCTGTCTTCGGAAACAGTGCGTGAGAGGGTGCCTGCCCCCGTATTGCGAGCACTCATGCTTATATTTACAATACTGTTGGTGCAAAATCCTTTGTTATAATGCCAACAGACCCCAGATGCTGCTGCCTGCCCCCTGTCCACGACCACCACCCCAAACTGGGCGGGACAACATTGAAAGGGCCGATATGTCACAGGTAACCCACTAGCAGTATGTGTAGTAGCCGGCAGCTGGGAAGAAGCCATCCATTGTAACCATAACTCGGAGTCCACGTCCCCCCAAGAACGCTCAGGAAAAAGACTCATTCTAGCACGGAATTCTTCATCATAAGAGAGCCATGCATAGCCCCCAAAATAACAGTGCCCCTTCCTGATAATGTCCATATACTTGAACATCGCCACCGCTCTATCCTGATGCTGTTCACAATAAACACTGGCATATATAAGAAAGGCAGAGGTTCAATTCTCAATCGTTTTCAGGACCCTAGGACGCCGAGCTAACTCCCACTCCTCCTCCTTGGACCCCTCGTAGCCTGAATAACCCGATGGGGCAGTTTAAAAACGTCAACAAAATCATGTTGCCAAATTCTAGACTTAGGGGTCCATTATGATATCGGGCGGATTGCCTCCGCCAGGCTGGCGGTAGACACCGCCAGCCTGGCAGGGGAAATCCACCCGATATCATCACCAGATTTCCCCCCCGCCATATTAGGATGGCGGGGGGACCAGGGCGGACGGAAAGACCGTCCGCCGTTTTTACGCCCCGGTCGCCTTGCGGCCGGGGCGGAAAAGGAATAATATGGTGGCGGTGTCTAACAGACACCGCCAGACATATTATGATGTCTGGTTTTCAGTGCCTTTCTGCGGCGGCGATGCCGCCACGGAAAGGCATGCGGTCTTCACTCTGGGGGCCCCCTGAGTGAAGTACAGGTGGGGTGTGCACATGGGGGTACCTGTGCTACCCCCCTTCATTGTCATTTACAAAGCGGCAGGCACCGTGTGGTGCCTGCCGCTTTGAAAATGACAATGTGAAAGTGCATTTTCAACATTGTGGCGGGCGGTGCAGAGAGCACCGCCCACCACAATGCTGAAAATACAGGATGTGCCCGCCACTGTGGCGGGCACATCCTAATAGCACCCCTGGGACCCCCGCCCTTATGGTGGGTGGTCCCGATTTACAATGGGATGGGATGACGGGCGGGCAAAGTCCGCCCGTCATCCTAATGAGACCCTTAGTCTTTCTCGACAAATGGGAACCTAAGGGTATGCCATTCCCCACGTAAGGCAATTTCTTATGTATGTTCTTATCCTCTTCCACCTGCTCCTTGGATGTAGAATCCCCCCTGTAGTCCCCTGGCCAACTGAATCAATGTCCCCACCAACTTTCGCCCCTTCAGTAGCATGCCGCACAGGCAGCGTTCTTTCAGCAACTTCCTCCACAATCATCTCATTCCCAATGCCAATAGCCCTGGTATGCTTAGTAGGAATACCCTCCCCCTGTTGCCAAACAGACCACCAACCTGTCTTACCTTTTGGCAGCTGTGACGTTCTTTGTTGAAAGACCACAGGGTCCTCCTGCCAAGCTTTGATGGACGAGGAAACCCTCACTTTTGCTTGGTCCGCACTTGACTCCTGCAAAATACTAAACACACCGGATTGCCCAAAAACACCCCTCTGGTCTTGTATTGCACCATTTCCAAAATCCCCATCATGTAATTCACCCTCCTTCAGGTCATCATCATCAATATCCAATGTTATGCCATCACCATGTTCAACATAATCCCCACTGCCACCTGGCATCTTCCCATCACCAACTCCACCATCATAAAATTGCCATTGAATATCATTATTGTCCACTCCGGCGCCCGTTGCATAAAAGATATCGCTCAAGATACCTTTCCTGTGCACCCCCCAGACTGAACCGCAGCGTGTTCAACCCGCAACTTCCTCTTGCCAGCCACCCTGGGAAGCCGGGACCATCTGCTGAGCCACCGCCCCACCACCCCTCCCCTGGGGGCCCGGCACCAGTACACGCCGCGATGTCAGCGTAGGTCCTCTGTTACCCGCACCCACAACCATGCCCGGTTGACCTGTAGTTTGTAATGTCTTGTGGGAAAGGGGCAGCTGCAAAGCATCCCCAGGAGCAACTTTCCCATTTTCCAAAATCGCTGTGCCACCACAGGCTGTTCCTTCCGACGTGGCCTCAACTACATGCACCCCACGTCCACCAGAAAGGGGCTGCTCCACAGCCCCAGCCACTGCAGCCATTCTGGGCACATCAGGGCCTTCCGGACTGTGAGCCAAAGGGGCAAGACTCACCATATAAAGCCGCCCTGCAATCTGTAGAAATTGGGCCTGGTCCTGCACCTGCGCAACATCCTTCAGGGCCGCTGAGGCTTGTAGAATCCCCCTCCGTGAAGCAACAGACCTACCCAGCACTCCGGCACTCAGAGTCCTCTTACCCCTCCCACCAGAAACAGCACCAAGTGATGAACTGCCCAGGGCCCCGCCCCTTGACCTCGCAGCCCACCCCCAAGACCACCCCCGCCTTCCACCGGCCGTCCCAGACACACACTCGGCTCCCAAAGGAAACTTACGTGACTTCGCCAGGCCGCCTGGAAACACAGGGAGGTCCACCGATGCACTGGACACGTCCTCCACTGGCATGGCCGCGTCGCCATCGTCCTCGTCTGCCTGCAGGGCCAAGCAGGCAGACACCGCCTTCGCTACGCCTCCGTCCGCCTTCCTGGTTGGGCGTGCTAGCCCCACCCACTCCTCCCCAGTAACACCTGGCAGTAGAAGGTCTTCCCTGCCCGCAGCCCTTATGACCTGGAGAGCCTGCTGAACTTCCGACGACGCCTCCATGTCTCCCCCAGACCCGGTAAGCAAAGCAGCTATTAAATTATCCTGGCAAAACAAACTACTCTACCTGCCTCCCGCCAGCACAGTTCCCTTCCCGCCCTTTCCGCCTCTATTTATGCCCTCCGCCCCACGCTACCACTCACTAATTGCCACCTGTACCCCGTGGCCAGCCCTCACGCAAACCTACCCAGGGAGAGACCGGCTCGTGCACGGCTCTCCCTGGGTTCCCCCTTTTTCACAGATGTAAATGTGGCGGAGACGTTTTGTGACCCGAGGCGTTTTTTTTCTTTTTCCTCTCCTTCGACCCGCTCTCAAGAACCTGCGACCTGTGCTCAGGCGTTAATGTCCGGTGTACCAGTTGTCCCGGGGTGCTCCAAAGGTAGAATCCCGACATCCGGGGGTGGTTTGGTGTGGCCTCAAGTGGGCCTGATTCTGAGAACAACCGGAAAGGCAGCAGCCAGGGTTCCCTTCCGGGGAACAGTATCTCTCAGCCCCAACAACTCGAAAGCCAGCCACAAAGAGAGCAAAACAGTGGCGCCTACAGCAAAAACAGAGAATAGGAGTCGGTGAACACCGCAAACACGACAAACTGGTCAGAGAGCCCTAATACAGGCAAATAGGGTGAGTGAGGCGGCTAAGGGGGAGGCCAAGGAAAATCTCAGACCTTAGATGGTAAAAAGAAAAGTAAGGGGCAGAAGAAGTGTAGCCGTACTGATACCCCTATTAATCAGCTACGGGAGGCTTCTAGAAACAGACGTTTAAGATACTGCCTGAGAAGTAGGAATCTACCAGATAACATAATAGAAGGTGTAGAATGCCTGCAGAGCTTAACTATTCCAGTGAATCAGAGTGGAATAGAAAGGAAAAATAAAGTGGTTTCTTTTCCACAAATCCTGGAGACTATTACAACATCAGCTCTGGTGAGGGCTCTACCCACTAAAGTAAAAATTACTCCCTCACTTTGATCCTATTTTAAAGTTAAACAATCTATTTCAAAAGAGGAGACACTGCATAGGGCTGAACACACTAAATTGGACAAAAAGTAGCAATGGCAGATGACGACCCCACAACAGGCATCCCGCTTAGTGCTAATAGATTTGAGGGGCTTGAATTTGACAAAAAGGCGGGGGAAGATGCTCATATCAGCACGATCAGCCAGCTAGTGCCTGGGGTGGGAGAAGAGCACCATGTATTAACTTCTAAAGGGGTAGAAGGAGTTAAAAGCACAGACATTATATTTGAGATATTGATCTCTAAGATGAGAACAAATTTTGCCACTTCCGAGAAAATCAGTTCCGAATATAGGGGGTGTGTCAATCAATCAATCAGGAGTTTGTTAAAGCGCGACTACTCACCCGTAAGGGTCTCAAGGCGCTAGGGGTGGGGGGGGAGGGGGGTGCAGGTTCCATTCCATCAAGGAGGGGGTCTGTCGAAGAGCCAGGTTTTGAGGTTTCTTGCGAAGATGGGGAGCGATGTTGTCTGTCTGAGGTGGAGCGGAAGGGCGTTCCATGCTTTGGCCGCGAGGAAGGAGAAGGAGCGGCCTCCCGATCTGGTCTTTCTGGTGCGGGGGACCACGGCGTAGGAAAGCTGGGCTGATCGTAGAGTCCTTTGGGGTGCGTGGAATTTGAGTCGGCTGTTCAGGTATGCTGGTCCGGTGCCGTGGAGGGCCTTGTGTGCGTGGGTGAGCATCTTAAAGGTGATTCTCGCCTCGACGGGGAGCCAGTGGAGTGTGCGCAGGTGCTGGGAGATGTGGCAGTGTTTTGGCAGGTTGAGGACCAGTCTTGCGGCGGCGTTCTGGATGTTCTGTAGCTTGCGGATGAGGTTTTTGTTTATTCCGGCGTAGAGTGCGTTGCCGTAGTCGAGTCTGCTGGTGACCAGGGCGTGAGTGACTGTCTTTCGGTGTTCGAGGGGGATCCACTTGAAGGTCTTACGAAGGAGGCGGAGGGTGTGGAAGCAGGAAGATGAGACAGAGTTGATCTGGCGGTCCATTTTGAGCTCGGAGTCCAGGATGATTCCCAGGTTGCGTGCGTGGTCTGTGGGGGTTGGCGGGCTTCCGAGGGCGGTGGGCCACCAGGTGTCGCTCCAGGCATCGGGGTTTGGGCCCATGATGAGTACTTCTGTTTTGTTGGTGTTTAGTTGTAGGCAGCTGTTTTTCATCCATATGGCGACGGCTTCCAGGCCTTCTCGAAAGTTGTGTCTGGCGGTGTTGGGCTCGTTGGATAGGGAGAGGATGAGCTGGGTGTCGTCTGCATATGACACGATGTTGAGTCCGTAGGTTCTGATGATGGGGGCAAGTGGAGCCATGTAGACGTTGAAGAGCGTCGGGCTGAGGGAGGAGCCCTGGGGGACTCCGCAGGTGATAGGTGTGGGGTCCGAGAGGAAAGGGGGGAGTCTGACCCGCTGCGTCCTGCCGGAGAGGAAGGAGCAGATCCAGTCGAGGGCCTTGTCCTGGATTCCTGATTCATAGAGTCTGCGTATTAGGGTGCGGTGGGAGACTGTGTCGAACGCCGCTGATAGGTCGAGGAGGATGAGGGCTACTGTTTCTCCTTTGTCCAGTTAGGTGCGGATGTCGTCTGTTGCGGCGAGGAGGGCGGTTTCCGTACTGTGGTTTTTTCTGAAGCCGGATTGGGAGGAGTCGAGGATGTTGTGTTCTTCAATGAATGTGGCGAGTTGGCTGTTGATGGCTTTCTCGATGACTTTCGCTGGGAACGGGAGCAGGGAGATGGGTCTGTAGTTTTTGAGGTCGGTGGGGTCCGCTGAGGGTTTCTTTAGGAGGGGGTTGACCTCGGCGTGTTTCCAGTCGTCGGGGAACGAGGCGGTCGCCAGGGAGCGGTTGATGTTTTGGCGGAGCATGGGTGCGATGGTGTTGGCGGCTCTGTTGAAGATGTGGTGGGGGCAGGGTTCCATGGGGGCCCCTGAGTGGATTGACTTCATTGTCTTCAGTGTGTCTTCGGTGGTGAGGGCTGTCCAGTCATCAATCGCTGGTTTCCGGGTGTCGGGGGTGGTTGGTGAGGGTTCAGTGTGTTGGTTGTCTTCGTCGAAGTTGTCGTAGATGCTCTTGATTTTGTGGTGGAAAAAGATGCTGAGTTTGTTGCAGAGTGTGAGGTCCTAGAGACCAGGAGACCAAGATCAATACAATTATGGAGAGAATTACACAGTGGAGGCCTCAGTGGAAGAGTTGGGAAGAAGTGTAGAGGCTAACAAAGAGGAAATAAGAGTCCTGCAGGCAAACGGGAAAGAGTTAAGAGGGAAAATGGAGACATTGGAAAATCATTGGAAAATCATTCAAGACGAAACAACCTGAGACTCTTAAATGTCCCGGAAAGTCTAGAAGGGGAAGACATAAAAACTTTTGTGGTGGTGGACCTATTGAAAGAATTCTTCCCCTGGAGTGAGACTAAGGCTCTTTATGATGACATCCAAAGGATATATAGAGATCCGTTTGGGAAAAGTAGGAACAGAAAAAGCCTGAGGAAGATTCTAATCAATTTTAGTACTTATACACTTAAGGAAAGAATACTGGGTGAGGCAATTGGAGCAGGATCCTATAAAAAAACGATTGGTCTTTTCGAATAAGATCAGACATATCGAAGGCAACCCAGGACTGTCAATGGGAGCTTATATATATATGCAGGAGTTAAAGTCTTTGGGCGCTTCAGTACAAATGAGATTTCTGGCATCGCTTAGGGTAATGTGGAACAATCAGATGCTTAATTTGAGGGAGACAAAGGAGATAGAGTCTTTAATAAGTAGGATTAAAGCACAAAAACATAAAATATAAAATGCCTATAGAGTAAGGGTTCTCTAATCAGCTGGACCGACTCACCAAATGGAAAATGGGAGGGTTCTCCTTGGTTGGGCAAGGAAGGGAAGAGGGGGTAAATAACTAACGTAAAACAAAGTGCACTAAGGGTGTGGGAGCATACAGGGAAAAAACAAAAAAAGTTTAGTCCGATTTGCGCAAGACATGAGAAAATATATCATAAAGCATGGGAGTTAACATTCTAACTTGGAATGTGAATGGTCTGCAGGTCAGAGCTAGAAGGAAAAGAATTTTAGAATACCTAATATATATAAAGTGCGATATAATAATACTTCAAGAGACCCATCTTCTAAATGCAGAATGGGATGACATTCTTAAAAAAGCATAGTTGGGTAGAATCTTACATATGCACTGATCAGGCAGTTTGTATTAAGGGGGTAATTATTATTTTTAAAAGATCAGCAAAAGCGACTATAGAGTCATCTAACATAGATACAAATGGGAGGTGGGCCATAGTAAATGTACGAATGAAAGGTAAGACAGTGGCAATAGCAGGATATTATGGTCCTAATGTAGATGACCCTTCGGCAATGCAGGTCTTATATTTACACCTTTTAGATGCCCCAGGTCAAATTATTTTGGGGGGCAATTTTAATATACTAATTGATCCCAAGAAAAATAGGTACCCACCAAGTAGAACCTCTATGTTACCCAAAATGAGGAGTTGGTTGAAGTTATATCAAGAGGATCTTGGTCTGGCTGATATATGCTGAAACACACAAGATGATGGACGGAATGTAGCACAATGGCAAAACATTCACCCCCAGTCACAGATCTGGGTGAGCACGGGACCCACGTCTGGGCATACCCATCCCACGTAGGGTGAAAAGCAAAACACACAAGATGATGGACGGAATGTTGCACAATGGCAAAACATTCACCCAGATGTGGGTCCCGTGCTCACAAGGCCACTGGAGTAAAGCTATCCTGGCTGAAGACGGCTGATAACCAGAAACCGGTCCTAGAATGCTTGATTCCAGTCCAAGGAAGACATGGCTTGGCAGTTCGGGCTGGACTGTACCCATGAGGCACAGGGTCAAGACTGATTTGCATATGGCCATGTCTGAACTGGGGTGGCTTGGTGAGCAAAATAACAATGGATTAAACCCAGATCTGTGACTGGGGGTGAATGTTTTGCCATTGTGCAACATTCCGTCCATCATCTTGTGTATTTTGCTGTTCACCCTATGTGGGAAGGGTATGCCCAGACGTGGGTCCCGTGCTCACTACGCCACTGGAGTCAAGCTATCCTGGCTGAAGATGGCTGATAGCCAGAAACCGGCCCTAAGATGCTTGATTCCGGTCCAGGGAAGACATGGCTTGGCAGTTCGGGCTGGACTGTTCCCATGAGGCACAGGGTCAAGACTGATTTGCATATGGCTATGTCTGAACTGGGGTGGCTGGGTGAGAAAAATAACGATGGATGAAACCCAGATCTGTGACTGGGGGTGAATGTTTTGCCATTGTGCAACATTCCGTCCATCATCTTCTGTATTTTGATATATGGCAAGACAAGAAATGTTCACCTTTAAAAATAAAAAATTAGGCCACTTTCAAGGATTGATTATTTTTTAATTGATACGTCACTAGGTGCAAATGTAAGGAAAGTGGAACACCTCCCAGCTAATTTTTCAGACCATTCAGCAGTGAGGATGGAGATGGAGTTACAAGGTCTGCAGACTCAATCTAGGTGGACACTAGGTAGGACCTTGCTTATCGGCCCCCAGATTATAGAGGACCTGAGAAGGGATACTAAATCTTTCTTCTTGTCAAACTTGGATGAGACCTCCCGTCAGGTTAGATGGGATGCACATAAAGCGGTAATCAGGGGGAACCGGATTAGTTTAGCCGCCCATCGAAATAAATCATGTAAGAAGGAAATTGAGAGCCTAGAGGGGAAAATACAGTTGTTAGAGAGGACAACATGGAAAGAAAACTTGACAGATAAAAAGGAAGAACCTACGGAGGAACAAAACGAGAAAAAAGAGAGCTCTCCAATATTTTAGATATTAGAATTTTAAAAAATGGGAGGCAAGTAACCTTGCGCATTAGCAATACGGGGAAGGATCTAGCAAATTGTTAGCATGGAAAGCTAAGACGGAACAAAGTCGAAATAAGATCACGTGTATCCATGAGGAAGATAGGGTACATCCCATCATAGAGGAGACAGACATTAGAAATGCCTTTCATAGTTTCTTTAAGGATCTATATTCAGAGAATACACAAGCTAGCGAAGATCTTATAGAGGACTACCTTAAATTATGGACCAAACAGACCCTGTCAGAAGAGAATAGAAAAGAGCTAAATGCCGAGATAACGGAAGGAGAATTCACAAAGGCGATAAAACGTCTAAAAAAAGCAAAGGCGGCAGGTCCTGACGCCTTGCAAACACGAAATATACAAAGCATTGAAGGAGGAACTGGTGCCTGAACTCACTATTCTATTCAACGATATATTTCTAAGGGTCCAGGAACCTCCAAAATCTTGGGATGAGGCAACTATATGTATTATATTAAAGCCTGGGAAGAATCCCAAGCGATGAGAGTCATTAGACCTATATCAATGCTAAACAGTGACTATAAGATCTTCACTCAAGTGTTGGCAACAAGACCCGGAAAGAGGTCAGGGAATCTAATCCATGAGGATCAAAAAGGCTTCATAAGAGGTAGGCAGATTCATGAGCTCACACATGAGTGTATAGGGGCAATAGACTTGGCAGTGGAAAAAAAGCTCCCTCTGTCGATATTTACCATTGATGCCGCCAAGGCATTCGACAAGGTCAGCTGGGGCTTTCTACTCAAAACACTAGATACTTTTAATTTGGGGAGTAACTTTGTAAGAGCAGTAAGATCACTATACAAATCCCCATTGTCTTGTTTGTTAGTTAATGGGCCCCTTACAGATAAGATAAGCATTGGCAGGGGTACTAGGCAGGGATGTCCTCTCTCACCTCTGCTATTTAATTTATATATAGAGCCCTAAGCCAATGCCCTAAGGCCAAACCCCCACACATCCCCTTTTAGCTTTGGGAATTGGGTGAAGAAGATCGCACTTTATTCGGATGATTTAATGGTATTTACAAATTACCTGACCATTTCTCTCCCAAGAATAATAGAGATAATGGAACATTTTGGCAAAGTCTCTGGTCATCAAATAAACCAACAGAAGACCGAGGTTATGGGCTGGAATACTCAATATAATGATCCTCTGGTAAAACAACAAATCGGATATCTGGGCATTCAGATAGTGGGAAAGGTGAAGAAGATCGCACAAGTCAATCGTAATAAAGTTCAAACAGAGTGAAAAAAAGTTCTTATTGCATGGAGGAGCCTCCCTCTCTCATTTTTGGGTCACTCCAACTTAGTCAAGATGATGATACTACCTGAATTAACATACGTTTTCAACACGATACCCCTGGAATTAAAAAAGGAATGGATTAATAGAATGTAGGGAGATATCAGTAGTTTCATCTGGGCTTCGAAAGGGGTTAGAATTTCCTGGAGGAAACTAAGGATGAAGAAAGAACAGGGTGGTATAGCCAGCCCAGACCTGCTCCAATATTATAGGGCTTTGCACTTTAAAAACTTCAGAGTGTTATTTAAGGATTATCGTTTTGTTCCCCAATATATCCAAGCTATGACAGGCCCAGAAGGAAGTCATTTTCTGTACAAATTTGGCCACACAAAAATCTTTAAAAAAGTAAAATGAAAGGTTTTGGACTCAGCTGTGAGGATGTGGTCCAGTTAAGGCGTCAATGGAAGATTCTCTATTGTAGTCAACATGCTCCAATCTGGGACTCGCCAGGAACGACGGAATGTATAAAGGACGTATTATCTGTTCCTTTGAGAGAGGAAGGAATAGTGGAGTGGGGACAGATCTTAACAGGGGCGACAATTGTGGACTGGGACGTTTTATCTGTACTGACCAAAGGAACCTTGTCCAAGTATACATTTTATCAACTAACTAGCAGGGCAAAATCTTTGAATGAGAAAGGTGAAGGGAATCCAAAGTTGGAGTTTAAGATCCAGGGGGAATCTTTTAAGAAAGAAGTAGCACATTGGTATTGGACGCTTAACTCTGAAGGACAGGAGGATTTCACCCTACCCATTGAGATCTGGGGGAAGGTGCTGCCATCGCTGGATGTATCATCATAATGACAAGTATCTGCGGTTACTTGTTGTTACGTCATTAAATCTGCACCACTCAGAAAAAAAGATCTATTATTCACCCTGCATGGAACATATTGGACACCAAAGAAGATGTCTAAATTGAGAAGTGGAGGTGTGAGACGGTGTCCGAAATATGACAAGGAATGACAGGATGACATTCATATGTTTTTGCAGTGCCCCGATTACAGAGCTTCTGGGAAGCAGAGGGTAAGATTCTCTCGGAAGTACTACACCAAGAAATACAGGTAAGCATTTTATTAGTTATGTTTGGAGTGGATGTAGCTACGGAAGACAGGGTAGGTTCTAATTTATTTAAAAAACAAAGACATTTGCTATTTCTATTAGTATTGTTGGCCAGGTGGGAGATTTGTACTAAAGGGGTCAGTCCAGTAGTGCCTACCAAGGAAGAATGGTTGAATTCAGTGCTTAGGATAAATACACTTGATAGGGCTGGTGCACATAACAAGAGATTACAGTTTTGGAATATGTGGGAACAGTATTGGACAGATACTGGGTGATAACTTAAGATCGATGGAAGTCCAATGATTAAGTGCTGATGCAATAAAGAGATGGTAGAGGGCGGTACAGTTCGAGACACCCAGTAAGAAAGGAGTAGGCAAGGCGCATTGGGGATGCCTGGTGACCAATAGAACACTCTCATCCGTGAAGCTAAACTAAGCCGGGTGTGCTGAGAAAGTTCAGAGGGCAGTACAGTACAAAGGCTCCCCTAACATGAAAATCTTGCTTTGAATATACTCCATCCAGTTATTGCTTAATGAGGACTAAAAATAAAATCTATTTTAGAATTTGAGAATCATTTTAAAATTAACCTTGCTCAGGGCTACTTAAGGCCCAGATGACGCAGCCGCACAGCGGGTGCGCCTACGGCAAGCTTGTCTGCTCCTGTCTGCGTCCAGCCGGAGCCAGGGGCCACAACCCTTGCCCTTGTCTACAAATGATTACTAATATAACTCAGACTATTAAATGTAGCCACTAGGGTAAACTGTGTTCATTCCATTTCTCCTGACAGTTTGGTTCCTGGCTGCTCGCACTGCTACTTAAGGCATTTGCCGCTCCCCCAACATTTCGCACCCCCCCCGAAGACTTTTAAAATGTTTTTGATGAACTGTAGATCGCTGCCTAAGCTTACAATGGATATTTTCATTATGCTGAAGAAGGAAAGTCCAGAGGTCTTGTTTCTTACAGTAACCTGGCTTAACTCAGGATCGGACCTTGACATCGCTCAAGCCCTCCCTCCTGACTAACTAATAAAGATAGTAGGCAGGACTGCAGGTAAAGGTGGCGGAGTGGCCATCATTTATAAAAGTCACCTTAGCTGCAGCACATATGGTGGTCCTTTACCAGAATTTGAGAATCTTCAATTTATGATAGGATTTACCCCCACGCTCTCCCTATCAGGTATCCTGATCTATAGTCCCCCCGGTTCAATGGGGAATTTTGTAAATCCCTGCGTGAGATGGTTACTAATCTTGCCAGTATCCCTGCTAATTTTACATTATTGGGTTATTTCAATTTCCATTTCGATGACCCTTCACATGTGGCCACTGCAGAGATCACTAAGGATCTTGCTGCATACCAGCTTAGACAGAAGGTCACGAAAGGGACCCACTCATAGGGACACCCTTTAGACCTTATATTCTCCAATCTGGAGGAATTAACTGGGAAGGAACCTATCCTAATACCTTGGTCAGATAATCTTCTGATACCTTTTTCCTGGACCCCAACCTGCTCTTTCCCTTCAACTAGGCCAATACAAATCATGTCTCGTCCCTAGCCTAAACTTTCCTTGGAAAAATGGGTGCCTGAACTAGAAAACTCCAAGCCGCTCCCTGAGACCAATTGTCGCAAATAATAGATTTAACAACTGGATCAAGAGCACCTTAGATCTGGTCCTCCTGAAGAAATGAACCAGATGAAACTAGGGTCTAATAGGATGGCATGGTATTCTCCCAAGCTCCGGGAATTAAAACAGAATTGTAAGAAACCTGAAAGAGCTTGGGAAAAGGACTTTTCTTTAATCAAGAAATCAGAATACAGGGAGGCGATAAGAGCTTACAAGGTTGAAATTAAATTGGCCCAGGCCTCGTATTACGAGGAAAGAAATTTTTTTAGCAACCAATTCTCCCTGCAAAAAAATTACTCAAAGCCCCCTTACCCCCGGATATACCTGAAGCCTCTGGCCGCCGCTGCAATGAACTTGCAGACTACTTTTACAATAAAATTCAAACTATTCACTCATCATTTTTCTCAGTAGATAGTTACAGCTAGTCCCCCTCTGAAGAGGCTGGTCCACGTAGTAGGGAACATTCCTTGGAGGCATTTGTCATGATGGACCATAAGTCAGTTCATACCATCTCGACTCTCATGAAGAGCGGGTCACCTAGAGACCCAGCTCCACCTAATATACTGAAGCAAGTGCCTGATACAGTCTTCCTGATCATCTTGGAAGTGATTAATGCTTCTATTTCTACTGGAGTTGTCCCACCTTTGTGGAAAAGAGCAATGGTGAAGTCTCTTTGAAAAAAAAACAAATCTGGACCTGGATTCCTTGGGCAACTATCGTCCCATCTTGCTCCTCCCAGGTGTCAGTAAAATGGCAGAGAAATATGTCAACTCGGCGATCTCAAACTTTCTGGAATCCCACAAACTTTTCCATCCCTCTCAAACTGGCTTTTGCCCATGTCAGGGAACATAAACTGCCTTGCTAGCTGTTGTCGAAGAGTCTAAAAAGATTCTCGATGCCAGAAGTTCCACAGCTGTGATCCTCTTAGACATTACCCTTTTGGGGTTCACATAGTGACTTACCCTGATGATACCGAACTGGTTGTAGCACTGAACCATTCCGATAATGCTCTTATTGGCCTATGTCCCTGTTTAGAAGAAGTAGCCAAGTGGACGAACCACTCATACTTAAAATTGAATGGTGACAAGACCAAGTTGATGCTCCTTGGCAATCCCTCTCTCTACAAAGCGGAGGTAATGTTGCCAGCCTGTATGGGACCAGCCCCTGCCCCCAAGACCCAGATAAGGAGTCTGGGCATCAATAACGTACTCACAAGGAACTACAAGGACTACGCTACCGTTATTAACAACATTATGGCAACGCTTTGAACCTACGTGTACCTCCTAAGCTGAGTTTACATGAGGGACTACTTGAATAACGGAACAGAACTGAAAGTCCTGCTGATTGCAAGCGGAGGCGCTACCACGCTGCTTATTGTATTTTTTAAATTGTCACTAACCTCTTTTAAAGTTATGCAGGTGTGGAATTGATTTTGTTCTTTGGGGTGTGCTGGCTGCTGGGGCTGATCGTGTTTGCGGGCTCCCAGCGGCAGCTGGCGCCATCTTAGGTTGGGTTCACTTCACTATCCCAGCCCTGCCACTCCCCCGCCGCTCCGCCCCTATTTAAACGGGCTGTATGAGGCAGCGCAGCGGACGAGCGCAGCGGGCTCGACGAAGGCGCGCCGGAGTTGCGCCTGAGTTAAGCCCGTCTGCGCCCGTCCGCGGCCGGCCGGGGTTAGGGGCACAAGATGCTGCCCGTCCAACCATGTACTCACCTTCTCTGCTTTGCTCGTATTGGGCCCCCGGTACCATTGACCCTTTAATAGCTACTCACCTGATGCATCTTGGTTTGTTTACCTCCCCTCCCCAACTACCCCCTGGGATTGTATCTCATTCAGCCTCGTCGCTCAATACGCCCCTCCTTGCCCCCCTATCACCTTCAGTCCCCCCTGTTCCGGTATTTAGCACCTCTGCCACACTCCTAAACACCAGGTCTGCGGTCACTCATCAGTACGAACTTTTTGATTACATCGACTCCCATGAACCAGATCTCTTATTCCTGACAGAGACCTGGTTCAAGGCTGACTCCCTGCCCAATGTGCTAGCTGCTTTACCATCTACTTACTCCGCCATTCGGGCGGATCGCTCAGAAGGCAGGCGGGGCGGAGGAGTGGCCCTAATAGCTCGTACTGACTTTAGTTTTCAGATTCTTCCTTCCCCTCCTATCCCTGATGTAGACTACCTTCTAGCCCGTTCGATTTCTCACCAGGCACCCCTTACTTTTGTTCTAATTTACCGTCCTCCTCAATCTACTCCCTCTTTTCTCCCAAGCATCCAGACCCTCTTGGCTACCCTGGTGATTAACAACTCATCAGTATTAGTCCTGGGGGACCTTAATTTTTGGCCCAATGACCCTGCCGAGAGCCCCCAATCCAAGGAGTTCACCAACCTCATGATCAGCTTAAACTTTTCATCGCTTGTTCACAGTTCTACTCATACACATGGCCACACGTTAGACCAAATCTGGGCATTAAATGTCCCGTCCACATCCCCCATAATAGCCCCTTGTTCCTGGTCAGATCATTCCATCATCACCTTTTCCCTTGCTTTAGCCCCTATGGCTAAACCTCAGCTCCCCAAGAACACTTGGGTTAGGAAATGGGGCAAAACCGACATGCCTTCTCTCTGCTCGATCTTGGACAAAACCAGCCCTGACCTTTCTGGCCTTGCAGCTACTTCCCAGCTGGCCGCTATCAACAACTGGCCGACTCTGGCAGGTGACGAATTTGCTCCCCTAAGGCGGCTTACAGTCAAGCGGGCCCATGCAGCCAATCGCTGGTTTACTCCAGATCTAAAAGAAAAGAAACTAGCTGCACGGAGGGCCGAGCGAGCCTGGAGAAGAACTTATAGCCCCGAGCAAAAGACAGTCTATCTGTCCGTTTTACAAGTCTACAAAAAGGGCATCCTCGAGGCCAAAACTGAGTTTTATACGAGCAGGATAATGGCAGCAGAATCTCATTCGAAGGAAATCTTCTCTACTGTCCACGAACTGGCATCATCCAGCAGAGCTACGGCCACCATCCCCCCTTCCCAGTCCCTCTGCGACTCGCTCAACGAGTTTTTTATTGATAAAGTTGCTAAAATTAAACTTAACATTCCCCTGCCTTCCTCTACATTTGTCAATCCCTCCCCACCCCCCACGGCCCCTAAATTGACCACCTTTCCGCTGTTAACCAATGATACACTTCCCCCGCTGCTTTGTCGGGTTAATTCAGGTTCCCCCCTGGATTTCGCCCCAGCCCATATCCTTAGGGAAATCTATTTAGCTTGCCCCATCCCGCCCCTGACCCTTCTTAATGACTCGCTTATACACGGCACTGTCCCCAGCTCACATAAATCAGCGGTTGTCGTTCCAATTATAAAAAAACCTGACGCCGACTCATCTTCCCCCTCCAACTACCGCCCCATTTCCCTTCTGCCCTACCTAGCAAAAGTCCTCGAGACTCATGTCACGACCATTTTGAGCACTCATGTAGAGACAAATCACTGCCTCTCTCCCTGTCAAGCTGGCATTCGACCCCTGCACTCTACGGAGAAGGTGGTGATTTCAGTAAGGGACAAGCTACGTGAAGGTATTGACATCAACCTTCCGCAAGCCCTGATACTCCTGGATCTGTCTGCCGCTTTTGACACGGTGGACCACTCCATCCTCCTCAGCCGTGTCAGGGCGGCGGGCATAGAGGGCTTGGCCTTCTCGTGGCTTGAGTCCTTCCTAGCCGGGAGAGCTCAAGCGGTCCATTTGGCTGGCTTCACCGCGGCCTCCCGCAAGGTAGAGTGCGGGGTCCCCCAGGGCTCGTCACTTTCCCCTCTTCTGTTTAATTTATACATTTACCCCCTTATTTTTATGTTACAGCAGCTGGAGGTCACGGTGTTTAATTACGCCGATGACCTCCAGCTAATCTTTAACCTTTCCCATTCACCTTCATCCGCCCAGAATGTTCAGTCAATCATGACGTTCATTCAGGACTGGATGAACTGCAACCACCTCAAACTCAACCCGGACAAGACCGAGTTGGTCTTGACCGGAGGTGGTTGCAGTCCGTGGTCCCACTCCTTCTGGCCCCCGTCACTAGGTGTCCCTCCACTCCCTGTACCTAAAGTTAGAACCCTTGGGATTCTCCTAAATTCACAACTTTCTGTTCATTCACAAATTGGTTCAGTGGTCTCCTCTTGTTTTTTTTCCCTTAGAATAATTAGGAAAGTTTCTCGTTTCTTTTCCCCCTCTGCTTTAAAAATTATTGTGCTGGCCATGGTACTATCTCGCATCGATTATGGCAACATAATCTACAATGGGGCCCCTGCCTATGCGATCCACCGCCTGCACTTGGTACAGAACGAGGCCGCCCGCCTGATTCACGGCCTACCTAAATACCATCGGGCCAGTCCACTGCTCAAAGCACTACACTGGCTGCCGGTGAGAGAGCGCGCCCTTTTCAAACTTGGCTGCCTCACTTTCCAGGCCAGGTCAGGTACTGCCCCTGAATTCATATGCTCTGCTATCATGCCTTACCTTCCAGGTAGATAGCTTCGCTCCTCTCATATGGCCCTTCTAGCTACTCCTCGTTTTAAAAAACAGAGGGCGGGTGGAGCGAAGTTCGCTGTCCTTGCTCCAGTTTTCTGGAATTCTCTTCCTGTTGCCCTCCGCACATCGCCTTCCTACCTACAGTTCCGGAAGGATCTCAAAACCCTCCTATTTGCGCAAGCTTACCTTGTCTAAACCTCTCCCTGCTGCTGTCGCCCACTGCATCACATATAGCGCCATGAAACCGCTGGGTAAAAGTGCGCTGAATAAATGTTTTTAAATTCAAATTCAAATTCAAAGAGGACAATACAAAACAAGGTAAAATACTTTCTACATGTTAAAACATGTTTTTAATCTATCTGGCACCAAGACCCCACCAGTGACCCCCGAAATCGGTCGTCCTAAGAACAAACGGTGCCAGATCAAGCTCAAGGTCAATAGTCACTGTAAAAGTACGAGTATTGTGTGATGAGAGATTTTGACCTTTACAGTAACGTTTCAGACTAGATACGTGAAGCTACGAGCCATTATCAGCTGTGAACCCTTTGTTTAAAGACAATTCAATCAACACACAAGAGTTATTTCAGCTGCCTGTTGTGGAAATACCAGCATTCCTGATGTGTTTGACACTCCAGAGCAGTTCACGTGACTGAGTGTTTTATTGTACTAAAAGACATCAGCAGTTACACGTGTTACCCAGGTCTGCTGCTTGTGAGCTGAACAACTGTTGTTTTCCCTGCGGACACATCGGTGCCTGCTGTGTTGTTGACCCTTTGGAGAGTGAACGGAGCGCAGTGTGGGCCATTCACTCAATGTTTGTTTATTTGGCAGCAGGCAATGCGGAACAAAGAGTGATCAAAGGACTGATGTTTATTTTTGGGCATGCTGATTTTCCTTTGCTTTTGGGGAGACGATTGATTTTTGAGGAGACGACTTGCGGAGAGAGAACGGCGGCAAGCAACGCGCAGCATCCCGATTTTCATTGCACAGTTTGTGTGGAGAACTGTTGGGGGAGTGATGTGTTGCGAGAGGATTGGCACTCCATGTACATTTTTGGGAGGATGTTTGCGGCGCATTATTTGACTCGGAGCAAAGTACTGCCCTTCGCTGAAACGTTAGACATTTGGCAGTTGCCCTCCATTTTGAAAACTTTGATATTCAGGCGCGTGTTGCACGTGTCGCGTGCACCTTTACCTGCGTGTTTGTGTCATGCAGTTTATTCATGGAAGTCTCTATGAGGTTGGAGTTCTTGCGAGGCTTGAAGGTACTGTGTGTTTACAATCATTATTCCATGTCGCTGCGTGTTCCTCGGCATATTTGTGGTATTTTGTTCAGGGGCAAAGATCGAGCTCCGGTGTTTGAAATAAAAGGAAGGCGCATAAGAGAACATAATGGCCAGTGAGGCCAAGACTGGTATAAAGAGCAAGCAGTTCATACTTTGGAAAATGCTGGAATAAGATGATCTTAAGAACTTAAAGCCAGTCTTTCACTTAACATGTTTTTTCTTCCGATGTTTGATAATAATTAAGCCTTTTGTTGTTTGTGAAACATGACAAGATTATCAGATCACCATTGTGGTTGTGTATGGGATGACACAATTTTTTTTCTGTCACTCATTATTTCGTGTTCTGCATGAAATGGCTGTAAGATGTAGTTGCATCACTTGTTGGTTGTAGTACATGAGATGGCTATTAGCTTCTAAGTCACTCATTATTTTAATAGTTGTGCATGATATGCCTGTCATGTGTTAAGTCACACATGTTTTCTACTGTTCATGAGATGACTGAGAAGTTGTTTAAGTCACTCATTGCTTGTACGGTGTATGGGAGAGGTTTGTCTTTTTGATTGAGAAAGGGAGATGGTGGTGGTGAATGTAATTTGTGGGTTGAAGTGAGTGAATGTTAAGTTGCTGATGTTACCTGATTTCATGTTAATTTCTGAAGTTGCGTGATTTGACTTGTTCTCCGCAATTTTATTCCTATTTATTGTTCTTCTATTAAAGAACGGAGATGTGTTGTACTTATTCCTGCTGCTCAACCTAGAATGTTTGGTGTGAGAGCTTGTTAGAATGTTGAGTGTGTAAGACTATCAGTTGAATGAAAGGCTGAGCGGCAGGAGGCTGCTCCTGGTGGGGTTTTCCTATCATCTTATTAACTTACCATCTCACTTGAATAAAGTACTCACAAGGAACTAAAGGACTACTCTACTGTTATTTACAATAGCTTACCTTTGACTTAGGCACTGATTTGGACTTTGCATGATCACTCTCAGTCCATCATGGTGGCAAATGTTATCTCTTACTGCCACCATGGCCGAACTACCACCCACCAAATTAAGAGCTCACATTCAGTTCTGCAGTGATCTCTGTAACTTCACATGAGCCGCCGCCATGGCAGTTCTTGTGAAGGCACAAAAAGCCTGTCATGTTTCTGACAGCTGCGCACTACACTTTGTTGTTTTTTCAAGGTAGAAACTCCCTAAGCGGCAGAAGAAAAAAGATATCAGATCATCCGCTCTAAATACAGACGATGGTCTGGTGCACTCCACTGGCCACTGGAGTAAGTTTCTGACTGCAGAGCAAGTGGGGTCACTCCCATGAGAAACTGACAGTTCATTTGGCACGTAACTGAGTGGGCAGATCGAAGATTTGGTGGACAGGATATTTTATTTTATTTGTAATAGGGCACCCTGTCTACCACAGTCTAAATTAGGCCTTTGGTCTCTAAAGGAAATCAAACTTTCCCAAGGGGTCAACACTGTGGCCAGGAATGGTCCTTTAAAGATGGATATGTCATCATTAACACCCCACTAAAGCTCTTGCTGTTGAGACAAGAGGCTCGGACTGGGACTGTGCTGTATTTGGTAGACTCTGAAATTGCTTCATCGGTCAGATAGATTTGTTGTCTCACCTCCTACGCCGAAAGGCTGGAAGTTTCAACAGGTAGGATCCCCAAGCCCTGCAATGTGATCAGCAGGTAATACTACCATGTCTTTTCAGGGCACCAAGAATGGCTATTCTATTCTGAGCTGAGGTTGTTAACTCTTCCAGCCAATGGTGTGTATCCCTGCTCTGGAGGTGTAATGAGAGGCATAACTAGGTTTACGCCAATTCTGGCTCAGGCTGCAGGCTGCCTTAATTATGTTTTTCTAAAGCTACTTATCCAATTAAAGTATCAAAAAACTATTTCACAATTAACACGGATTAAGAAAATTAAATAGGAAATATTTTGAATAATTTCAATAGCATTTTCCCATATGGAGATATACAATTACATCTGTAATCCTCCTCTGGCATGTCTTATAGAAAAGTTAGCTGAATCTACGCAATGAAATAGCTACATAACAAAATAAAAAGATTGTCACAGTGGAGGAGATGTATCATGCCATAGAATATTATCAAAGGAATCCCTAATTTATTTGGAGGGAGGTACATTTTCAGGAAAACTAAAATATAATACATATTTGGGGGGATGTGGACAAAGGGAGAGGCTTTCAACTCACAAAAAAGGTATTTCTTGCTTATGTATTACAGTTAGAAAAGTCATGGCCTGACCTTGCAACACAAATAGGGAAGAGAAAAACAGAATACTAACATTCATGCATGATACAGCATACCACAGTAATAATGTAACCTTGTGAGCCTATACGATAGACTACAATCAGAGAGTGCATAAAGATACATCAGACATTACATAACTTAGGGCCAGATGTAGGAGCCAAAATACCGGTCGGTAACGGCTGAATTCGGCCGTTACCGACCGGTATTTGGGTTTTCAGATGTAGGGGCATATATTTTACAGAATCGGTAAATTTACCGATTCGGTACATTTACCGAATCTGTAAAATACCGAATCGGTATTTTTACCAATTCGGTATATCCAAATGTAGGTGGCACTCCTGAGAGTGCCACAGGCCTTACAGATTCGGTATTTTACCACCCAATCCAATTGGGTGGTAAAATACCGAATCCAGGTGTGCATGCACATGTGTGCATGCACACCTGTGCCATGTGACGCACAGACATGCCCTTAGGGCATGTCTGTGTGCCACATGGCTCACATGCCCGTCTTTGGGGTGCTAGAGGGTGTCAAAGTGACACCCCCTGCACCCTTGCTAAAATCGGTATTTACCGATTCTGTAATTACAGAATCGGTATTTCCCATTGATTCCTATGGGCTTCAAAGCCCATAGGAATCAATGGGAAATACCGAATCTGTAATTACAGAATCGGTAAATACCGAATCTTAATGATTCGGTATTTACAGAATCTGTAATACCTACATCTCCCCTCTTCATATTTACCGGCTCTTAAATACCGAATCGGTAAAATTCGGTATTAAAGAGTCGGTAAATATGAATTACCTATATCGGGCCCATAGGGCCTAATTTAGAGTTTTGTGGAACAATTGCTCCATTTCAAATGTGACAGATATCCTGTCCTCCTTATTATAGGTGGTACAGAATATAATGCACTTGTAATAAGGCAGACATGATATCTGTAATGTTTTGAACAGAGTAACCTGTTTGTCAAACTCTAAATAAGGACCATATACCTCAAATGTATGTAGGTTTACAATACAATAATCACACATAAAATGGCACAAACACTAAGATAATGTAGGATGTCCTGCACAGAACAATCATGATCAACATTGTAATTTGCAGTGTACCAAACTCCTGTAATTAAACAAAGTTAGCCTAGAACATTTAAAAAGAAAAATCGGACATTATATAAAATTATATTCAACTTAAAAGACACCAAATGAATGAGAGCAAGCATTACATTAGTCAAGGATCAATGGGCACCTACAAAACAACAGCTTAATATCTCCCACACAGAACGTTTGTTCAATGTAGATTAGTACCTCAGCTCAAATAATCAATCATAATAAATTATAACTGGTAATCGGTACCATTGACAACAGAGTGATGTAATTGTACATTACATTAGTTAAAAATCAATTGGCAATTACACTGAGACAACGTAGTATGTTCAGCATGCCACAATCACAAAGAGTAGGTTTACAGATGGACACATGCAATCAATTATAATAGATGTGGGTGGGTGGAGCCAGGCATCTATTAGAGAGTAATGGTATGATGTGCCAAACATCATAATTATTTGAGAATGCAGTGTACCATGCTCTAATAATTTATCTGTGTTAAGCACTGAATCCAGCATATGTTGCATTTGGCGTAGCATAATTCAACAAAAGGGGTGCTGAACTGTTCCTGAAAGAAGGGGAAGGTTAGGTAAAGCTGGCGTGACCGGAGGTGTAAGTATTACACCTTTGGGCATCCATTTTGTTGGATGTATTTGCCTCACACACCCAGAAGGGTGTCATGCTTCATCATCGGCGGTTGCTCCTCGTCGGGGGGGGGCGGTGCAATCCCCGACAGGCTCACCTCAAAGAGGGGCACTTTGGCGGAGATCTTTTGTATCCAACTGCCCTGTGATGAAGTGCGGGTGTGTGGGCAGGATAGCAGGTAAGCCTGGTGTGGTGATTAAAATGCAGCAAGGGGTGCCGGAAACTACTTTATTCTGGAGGTCCCCCTACTACAATTAAAACCGTGAAAAAAGGTCGCTCGGTGTCACCTCGTTAGGTAGAGTGACCCTAGACGAGCCTTGAAGAACAAATGGTCAACATGTTTCTCGCAATTGGGTAAATCACCTGCGATTCATCAGGACCTTATAGGAGTGAAAAAAATATAATAAAAGAAGAACTCAACAACATGCCAGTATCATGTATGTGGTGTAGGTGTATTTTACCTCTGTGGAAAGTCCTATGCCTAAACAACGAGAAAGAGAGGAGATAAACATTAATAGTACATTTCTCATTAACAGCAAGGAGGGTCAGCGCCAGAGTGTGAACATAGTGTGGCATGCTGGTGGTGGTGTTGGGGAATAAACACAACCTGTACATGCCGAGTGGTTTCAGCGTGCAGTATGAAACACACACACACTAACACTATGTTGGTGGGGAAGATAACAAACAGTGATTTTAAAACAGTGATTAAAACAGCAAACTAATCAGATAACACCATTGGGTCACAGAGTGGCAGGTCGAACCATGATTATGTAAATAACACCATCTAGAGCTCAAGGTGGTATGTCAAAAAGGTGTAGAAGTAAACAGGCGGCTGACTCACCTAATGGTCAGGGTCTAAGAGCCACATGAGTGGTCGGCGGGACAGTACATCGGGGTTAAGCCTTCAGATGTAGCTACAGGGCGAATGCATTGCAAAAAGGGTTTAGGAACAGACACAGATGACTGGGAATAACCGAGTCTCAAAGGGAGTCCCATCTTACCTTAATCAGCCCGTGACCGTGTGGAAACACCTACCCATCTCCGCCGAGCTCGGATAGATGGGTAGGTACGGCGGTGTTTGTTATTTATTGTAACCGGCATCATGAAGTACTAGCCGTTTCCGCCCTTCCGTGAAGGTCACGTGACGTGGGTAGTAACTATGGCGGCCATGATGTAATGGTCAAAAAGAACGTCGTGGCTCACAAGAAAAGTGGAAGTCGAGCGGGAAGCGGGCTTATATTGGATCGGTTACTAAAACCATGTTGAATTATGTTTTCACCCGTAATGTATGTTCAATCATACGCTGTAGTGGCAATTTAGTTTTGGAACCGAGGAGGTCACGTGGTGTATTGAGTGACAGGGTCGGCCATGATGTGAGGGGCAGACGGTATTAGTGAACCAGGACTGGCGCTGACCCTCCTTGCTGTTAATGAGAAATGTACTATTAATGTTTATCTCCTCTCTTTCTCGTTGTTTAGGCATAGGACTTTCCACAGAGGTAAAATACACCTACACCACATACATGATACTGGCATGTTGTTGAGTTCTTCTTTTATTATATTTTTTTCACTCCTATAAGGTCCTGATGAATCGCAGGTGATTTACCCAATTGCGAGAAACATGTTGACCATTTGTTCTTCAAGGCTCGTCTAGGGTCACTCTACCTAACGAGGTGACACCGATCGACCTTTTTTCACGGTTTTAATTGTAGTAGGGGGACCTCCAGAATAAAGTAGTTTCCGGCACCCCTTGCTGCATTTTAATCACCACACCAGGCTTACCTGCTATCCTGCCCACACACCCGCACTTCATCACAGGGCAGTTGGATACAAAAGAACTCCGCCAAAGTGCCCCTCTTTGAGGTGAGCCCGTCGGGGATTGCACCGCCCCCCCGACGAGGAGCAACCGCCGATGATGAAGCATGACACCCTTCTGGGTGTGTGAGGCAAATACATCCAACAAAATGGATGCCCAAAGGTGTAATACTTACACCTCCGGTCACGCCAGCTTTACCTAACCTTCCCCTTCTTTCAGGAACAGTTCAGCACCCCTTTTGTTGAATTATGCTACGCCAAATGCAACATATGCTGGATTCAGTGCTTAACACAGATAAATTATTAGAGCATGGTACACTGCATTCTCAAATAATTATGATGTTTGGCACATCATACCATTACTCTCTAATAGATGCCTGGCTCCACCCACCCACATCTATTATAATTGATTGCATGTGTCCATCTGTAAACCTACTCTTTGTGATTGTGGCATGCTGAACATACTACGTTGTCTCAGTGTAATTGCCACAAGGGTAGTGGCCCATGACAGGGGGTAGATGCCAAAGGGTTTGTTGAGTCGCTTTCGCAGTTTTCTTTGGCCTGGTGCTGATCAGGATATCCTTCAGGTTCTGTGATCTCTTGAAAGCAAACCTAGGTTGTTCCAGATCCAGATCACCTGTATTAAGAATTCCCCAATGGCGTTTGATGGTATTTTTGATTTTGTTGGACAGGGGGGTAAAGGTGGTGACACAAGTGATCGGTTGGTTCTCGACCGGTGTACTCTCCTGTCTCTCTAGTAGAGCTTCTCGGTTACTATTCCGAGCCCGTTTCCTAGCTTTGGAGACATCGCTTTTTGGATAACCTCTGTCAAGGAGGTTCCTAGAAAGGATTGTGGATTCCTTCTTATAATCGGACACTTCGCTGCAATTGCGTCGTGTCCGAAGAAATTGTCCGAATGGTAGGTTTGAGCGTAAGGCCTTGGGGTGATGACTCTTATAATGGAGTAGACTATTGCGGTCTGTAGGTTTTCTGTACATAGTGGTTTTAAGGGACCCCCCTTCCAGTTTGATAGTGAGGTCAAGAAAGGCAATTTCCCTCGGTGAAGAGGACATGGTGAAATGCAAGAATTACCTGTACTAGATACGGGCACTTGCTGTAACTGGACCTTCCACTTTCATAAGTGGTAATTAGTGTCCGTTGATCTATTGATCACTCTCCCCTTTTTTGATAAATACTTTTGCATGGTGCAAACCGTGGGAGTCTCATTCTGGTGGGTTAGTTTTGACATATCCCCCATTCTAGCGACCCTATACCTATTAGGTGTGTTGCTCACCACTCATACCCCCAATTGGGTTTTGAGTCTCTTCCCTTCGTTCTTTCCTTCACATTCATTTTAAGGACCCTCCTTCCACCCGGAGCACGGTCCTTGACCTTTCCGCAATGGAGGGGCAGGGCCTGAGCTTTGGCGAAGAGGAGGCAGCAGTAATCATGAGTACACCATCACTCTTTGGCATTGACGTAGAGCCGGCCTCAGTGAGCAATACAGCCGAGTGGCAATCATTGTCAGATCTTAAACGAGAGTGGATAAGAATAACATTACATGGGACCATGATGGCGGAATACTTTAAAGCCAAAATTGCTCCTAATGGCTTGATCGTAAAAAAATTTCCTAGAATTTATTTGGGAAGATGGACAATTTAAGATCGAATGGTCGCAGATCTCGTGGAAGTGCACCCATGACCTCCTGATTCTAATCGTAAACACGGCAAAACGATTAGCGGATGCTCTGATGGTCCGCATTCAAGCAGCTGAGGCTGCACTTAAGACTGCGGTTCTCAACCCGGGTTTTAAAACTAAATTGGCTGAGTTAAACAAAGAGATGGCGGAACATAAAGAGTATCTCATGAATCAAAAAGTAGCAAAACTGCAAAAAGATATCAAGAGATTCTCTAAAGAAAAAGTCTACCCTTATTTGAAGGATGACTATGTCCCCCCTGGAACAAGCTATAACTCGGACTCGAGCGCAACCTCTTCACGAAAAGGGTCGAATAGTGGCTCTGACAGTAGTGATAACAATGGCCTCCCACAGATGCCACTAAGGGCCAAAAGGGGAAGAGGTCGTGGACAACATAACTTTCAAAATTTCCCGTACCAAGGGCAACAAATGGGCCCCCCCTTCTGGCAGTTCCCACAATTCCCCAATTTT
The DNA here is from genome assembly GCF_964261635.1 of Lissotriton helveticus. NCBI lineage: Eukaryota > Metazoa > Chordata > Amphibia > Caudata > Salamandridae > Lissotriton > Lissotriton helveticus. The sequence continues at coordinate 1,460,248,477 of NC_136065.1, read as the reverse complement.
CAACCATCTTTGGCTCCACAATATCCGCCGTTCTATGCCCCTCAAAACCCTACACACCCCCCTTTTTTAGGCAGAGGTTGGGGCAGAGGGCGAGGGCGAAAAAGAGGGCACACGCAAGAAAAGAAAGTACAATGGGAGGATGCACGCCCCCAAGGGATGGACACGAGGACCTCGACCCGCTCAGGACCAAAATGAGTCTAGTGGTCAACTTGTCAGACCGTGTCCTTGTTGAGAAAGAGGAACATGCCCTCCAAAAAGGGTTAGGCTTCGTCCCCACCCCGAGGACCGACCTATTCCAACAAACTAGGGAAATTAAATCGTTTTTCAGGAAAATAAGACTTAAGGCCTTCTTTGAAGGCAAACCCTGTGAACCAACTGAAGATTCTGGTTTACATAACCCTTCAACCTTTACACCTCACAATGGGATGGTCCCAAACGAAGTCTTGACTTTTGAACAAGCAGTCCTTAAAGAGATAAACCAACTGGACAGACAGACACATTTTTCTAACATCTCCAGTAACGAAATGATGGTCTTGAAATCACTGGCAGAAGACCCCCTCATTACCATTAAACAGGCGGACAAGGGCGGGGCCACAGTTCTGATGAACACTGCGGATTATGATCTGGAATGTACCAGACAACTCAATGATCGCAGATACTACACACCCATTCCCGGTGACCCAACCAGACGCTTACAGACCATAATAACAGGTTTGGTGGTGAGTGCAGAGAGTGAGGAATGGATCACTAAAAAAGAGGCAGAGTTTTTGACGAAAAAGGACCCTCGGGTACCATATTTCTACATACTGCCGAAGATCCACAAAGGGACCAGACCAGTACCAGGGAGACCTATCGTGTCGGGGATCAATTCCGTCCTGGAGCCACTCTCACAATTTTGTGACCATTTTTTACAACCACTTGTGAAATGCATCCCCTCCTATATCCAAGACACAACAGATGTCTTACGCATTTTGAACTCCATCCAGGATACAATACAAATTGATCTTTTGATTACTCTAGATGTGGAGGCCCTCTACACAAATATCCCTCAGAGGGCCACCCTAGAGGTAATAGAGGAAAGACTGGGCCTAGAAACCTGGAACTCAAACACGCCGCAAACCTTCATCATGGAGTGCGCCACCCTAGCACTCACCGAGAATTATTTCGAGTACAAGGGACAATACTACCACCAGACCCAGGGGACATCTATGGGCAGCACCTTCGCCCCTTCGGTGGCTTGTCTCTATATGGCAGAGTTCAAAGATAAACATATACACCACCAGTCTAACCCTTTTCGAGATAACATCAAAATATGGAGACGCTTCATAGATGATATCCTAATACTCTGGACAGGCCCCTTGACAGCCCATGAGGATTTCTTTGAATGGGTGAATACACTGAACCCTTTCTTGCATTTCACCATGTCCTCTTCACCGAGGGAAATTGCCTTTCTTGACCTCACTATCAAACTGGAAGGGGGGTCCCTTAAAACCACTATGTACAGAAAACCTACAGACCGCAATAGTCTACTCCATTATAAGAGTCATCACCCCAAGGCCTTACGCTCAAACCTACCATTCGGACAATTTCTTCGGATACGACGCAATTGCAGCGAAGTGTCCGATTATAAGAAGGAATCCACAATCCTTTCTAGGAACCTCCTTGACAGAGGTTATCCAAAAAGCGATGTCTCCAAAGCTAGGAAACGGGCTCGGAATAGTAACCGAGAAGCTCTACTAGAGAGACAGGAGAGTACACCGGTCGAGAACCAACCGATCACTTGTGTCACCACCTTTACGCCCCTGTCCAACAAAATCAAAAATACCATCAAACGCCATTGGGGAATTCTTAATACAGGTGATCTGGATCTGGAACAACCTAGGTTTGCTTTCAAGAGATCACAGAACCTGAAGGATATCCTGATCAGCACCAGGCCAAAGAAAACTGTGAAAGCGACTCAACAAACCCTTTGGCATCTACCCCCTGTCATGGGCCACTACCCTTGTGGCTCCTGTGGTGTCTGTAGGTATACCCTAACACTGAAAACCATCAAACTCTCTGAGACTTTCAATTGGGAACTCAGGCATCACACTAATTGCAACACGACACATTGCATTTACCTGTTGATTTGCCCATGCAATCTGCAGTATATTGGGATGACCACCCGCCCAATAAAAACCCGCATTATTGAACATCGCAGCAATTTCCGCTGTAAGAAAACCCATACAAAAATGTGCAAACACTATGTGGAATCAAACCACAACGCAGATTCTTTGAAATGGGTCATTCTGGAATCTAGTCCCAACTGCCCTAAAAATGCACTCTTCAGGAAGGAGCAGAGATGGGTCCATCGACTATCCTCTGATAGCCGTGGACTCAATGAAGACATCCCTTGGCACTCACTGTAAGCCAACCACCGGCTACTTCTCGACACTTGCTATGGCTTCTTTAAGTTTTATTGGGCACGTATTAAAGACTATGACCAAACTAGACAAACTAAATTTGTCTTGTGAAGCAATCCATGTTCCTTTACTAGACCCTCGGACCCCCACATCTTGGCTGACATTGCTAATTAATATAACACATAACCAGGAAGGGGTTAACTTGTTATACCGTATTAGTCGCAATGTCGTGTCTATATTACTAGACCTTATTGGGTTGTGATACAGTCCTGGTTCACTAATACCGTCTGCCCCTCACATCATGGCCGACCAGGTCACTCAATACACCACGTGACCTCCTCGGTTAAAAAACTATACAGTCCTGGTTCACTAATACCGTCTGCCCCTCACATCATGGCCGACCCTGTCACTCAATACACCACGTGACCTCCTCGGTTCCAAAACTAAATTGCCACTACAGCGTATGATTGAACATACATTACGGGTGAAAACATAATTCAACATGGTTTTAGTAACCGATCCAATATAAGCCCGCTTCCCGCTCGACTTCCACTTTTCTTGTGAGCCACGACGTTCTTTTTGACCATTACATCATGGCCGCCATAGTTCCTACCCACGTCGCGCGACCTTCACGGAAGGGCGGAAACGGCTAGGACTTCATGATGCCGGTTACAATAAATAACAAACACCGCCGTACCTACCCATCTATCCGAGCTCGGCAGAGATGGGTAGGTGTTTCCACACGGTCACGGGCTGATTAAGGTAAGATGGGACTCCCTTTGAGACTCGGTTATTCCCAGTCATCTGTGTCTGTTCCTAAACCCTTTTTGCAATGCATTCGCCCTGTAGCTACATCTGAAGGCTTAACCCCGATGTACTGTCCCGCCGACCACTCATGTGGCTCTTAGACCCTGACCATTAGGTGAGTCAGCCGCCTGTTTACTTCTACACCTTTTTGACAAACCACCTTGAGCTGTAGATGGTGTTATTTACATAATCATGGTTCGACCTGCCACTCTGTGACCCAATGGTGTTATCTGATTAGTTTGCTGTTTTAATCACTGTTTTAAAATCACTGTTTGTTATCTTCCCCACCAACATAGTGTTAGTGTGTGTGTGTTTCATACTGCACGCTGAAACCACTCGGCATGTACAGGTTGTGTTTATTCCCCAACACCACCACCAGCATGCCACACTATGTTCACACTCTGGCGCTGACCCTCCTTGCTGTTAATGAGAAATGTACTATTAATCTTTATCTCCTCTCTTTCTCGTTGTTTAGGCATAGGACTTTCCACAGAGGTAAAATACACCTACACCACATACATGATACTGGCATGTTGTTGAGTTCTTCTTTTATTATATTTTTTTCACTCCTATAAGGTCCTGATGAATCGCAGGTGATTTACCCAATTGCGAGAAACATGTTGACCATTTGTTCTTCAAGGCTCGTCTAGGGTCACTCTACCTTACGAGGTGACACCGAGCGACCTTTTTTCACGGTTTTAATTGTAGTAGGGGGACCTCCAGAATAAAGTAGTTTCCGGCACCCCTTGCTGCATTTTAATCACCACACCAGGCTTACCTGCTATCCTGCCCACACACCCGCACTTCATCACAGGGCAGTTGGATACAAAAGATCTCCGCCAAAGTGCCCCTCTTTGAGGTGAGCCCGTCGGGGATTGCACCGCCCCCCCGACGAGGAGCAACCGCCGATGATGAAGCATGACACCCTTCTGGGTGTGTGAGGCAAATACATCCAACAAAATGGATGCCCAAAGGTGTAATACTTACACCTCCGGTCACGCCAGCTTTACCTAACCTTCCCCTTCTTTCAGGAACAGTTCAGCACCCCTTTTGTTGAATTACCTGTACTAGATACGGGCACTTGCTGTAACTGGACCTTCCACTTTCATAAGTGGTAATTAGTGTCCGTTGATCTATTGATCACTCTCCCCTTTTTTGATAAATATTTGGCGTAGCATATCATGATTCAATTCCAAATTATACGTATCACCGGCAGCAAATACATGCTGAATTGGGAAAACATTACACAAAGAAGAATCCTAAGATGATACTTTCTGAGCTAGCTATCCAGTAATCAATTTATGACAAAGTGAGGAGAGTGCAGGGTTCCAGTAGGGATTTTCAATCTACAAAGGATTATAACGCAATTAACAGCAGTTACCAAAAAAAAAAAAGAATGAAAGGGAACTAAATGACCCTTTACATTGTATGTCACATCAGTGGCAGTCAGGTCAAGGCTAAAGAGGCCAATTGAACATACAAAATGGAGCCTATTTAAAAAGGTAAACTTACACATGAGCACCTGAACGTGGAAATGTACTCTTACACTTATAAGTAACTTTACTACTATTGGCTATTCTCCGTTTATGATGGTAAAGTTGCTCAAAAGGGTAGACTTGAGGCGGGGCCAAGCAAGATGGCCACCTAGAAATGTTCCTCGAAGACTCCCGCCGCCCCCCCATAAAATCCTACGGCATCCTGAGGCTTATGTCATATTGAATCCCCCAAACATGCTGCAGCCCCCCTCAGAGTGTGCCCTGATACTCTTGGTGGCAGGATCAGCTTGGTGGTCCCCTGTATGTGGTTGTTGGAGGATGAGCTGCTGGCCTGGGCCTCGGCTGTCCTTGCTGGTGACGCACTGGTGCTTGCGACAGGAGGCACCTCTGCCTGATTGACTCGCCTGAGTTGGGGGGTACCTGGGACCCCCTGCACAGCTGCTGCAGATGGGTTTGTGCCACGGGGGAGGCGAGAGTGACCTCTGGGGCCTCGGTGCTGTAGCATGGCCCTATACCCCTGCATGGCATACATGCATCCTACCTCGGAATTGCAGGGTAGACAAGCTGGGCTCTCGGCACTGCAGCTTGCCTTTGAACCACCTGAGGGGCAAGACGGGCTTCAAGGTTTGAGCCACCCGGACTATTGAACAGATTGAAATGCCGCATTCTCCTGCTTCGAGGGTTGCCTGCCCCACCCCTCTCATTTACCTTTGAAAGGCTCTACCTCACTGCCCTGGATTATTGCTAGGGGATACTGCTGGGGCCTGGGAGACTTTGCTGCAGGGTGGGGGCTGCTTCTGGCTTGGATCTGTGCCCCTATCTCAACCTGGAAGTTCTCATAAGGCTTCATCACAACGTTCCACGGAGGCTACCTTAAAGTACTGAGTGCCACATGACTCCCCCTGTGTGGAATAGAGAGACCCGAGGGACACAGCAGCCACAGCCACTCCATATTACCTCCCACCCACTAGAGTCCTGGTGTGAGGATCATTGGTGTTCTATGTTCGGTGGGTGAGTTGGGACACCACTTATCGGGCGGCCTGCCTTCTTCACCCAGCTTCAAGTTTGAGGGGGCGAGCCTTCGAGACTCATTTGCCCCAATGGCCCGGAGTGCACTGATTTAATGACATTGGGGCTCCTCTCGGGCACCTCCTGCCATTCCTGTGTGAGAGTGCCTTTGGAGAGTGAAAGTGGCATCTACTGGGAGCTGGGAGTTACTGAGGCTTCTGCACATCCCAATATTGCAAAAGATAAACCTGCCAAGCAGGTACAGACTACCATAATGGACAGTTACACTCGTCCTGTGCCTCTGAGGGGGACAGCGGACCCCAACTGGACATGATTTGTCCACGGAATAGAGCTCCCCAACGATGATGGACATCATGGCTAGGATCACAAGTGTGAAGGAGGTAATACTGATGAAATTGATACGTGGCCATTAAGGTAGACCTGCTGACTCGGTGTGTCCTGCTGACTCCAAGAACATGACGGAGCGGGAGGGCGAGGCTGAGGGACAAGTTGTGGTACTCGATCGATAGGTGGTAACCCTACAAAAAACAGTGGCGGGTCTCCAGACCGGTGGAGCCCGCAAGGAAGACTGGATTGAGGATGTTGAAGGATGTTCCAAGAGGAATAATCTGCACTTTTCTACATTTCCCAGAATGGACGGAGGGCCAGTCTGCATAGCTGTTCCTGGAGGAGTGGATCACTACTGTTTTAAAGCCTAAGACGATCTCTGCATTTTTCACAATCGAACTTGCCCAATGGGCGTTGACACCTGAGCCTAAACCAGGGGTGCCCCTGTGCTCTCTTGCCAGACTCTTTAATTACAGAGACTGAGATGCAATATTGCAACATATTTGTGTGCATGGGGCATCGCAACATGAGGGATACAACATTATGATCTAGTTTAAAGGACCTTGATCTCTGGTAATGCTTAATGTTCCAGGAGAGGCTTAAGGGACTAGTAAGCAGCACAGTGCTGAGCAGACTGGACTACTGTAACTCCCTATATCTAGGAGCCCCCCAGTACATCTTTCAGGGGCTGCAAAGAGTCCAGTCTGCAGCGGCAAAACTGGTACTGGGGTTGCGACGTGACTCTTCTTCCCCCTCCGCACTGAGGCAGCTCTATTGGCTACCAATCAGGGAAAGGGTTCTTTTTAAGTCACTTTGCCAGGTGTTTAGGGCCTTGCATGAAATGGTCCCAGTCCCTCCTGTTATCTCCCTCAGAGACAGCTCCTGTCCTCGGGTACCGGCTTGCTGGCAGTCAGGAAATTTAAACACTCCCGGATGGGGGGGGGGGGCTTTCAGTGTGGTAGGGGCACAGTTATGGAACAAGTTACCACAAATGATCAGACAGAGTGTCTCATTAATCGAATTTAGGAAAAGTCTGAAAACCTGGCTATTCCCAAAACTCTGATCTTTGCTCCATTCTCTCTCTTCACCAGCCAGCTGACCAAGTGTTTGATATCTAAATCGCCAGGATACCTGTAGGGTGGCAGTAGCGCTATATAAGCATAGATACAATACAATACAATAAGGTGCAACACAACGGAAAGGAGTACTTCTTTGATACACTGGAGGCTGCTAATGACTGGCTTGACATGCTGGGGGGATATAAACTGATAAACCCTCAAGCCGCAGGTGGGATAAACCTACCAATAAGCAACAAAGCACAAGATCGAGATGGAACTCTGCTGGTCCAGAGACATGGAATAGGGCCAGGCAAACTGGAAGGATCGCGGACCACTTGGATGGTACTCTTGAGGGCTCTAATTGTGTGCTGGATACCAGTGAGTCCTTCCACCATCAACGGGGAGACCAGACCAGCCCCTGTGATAACACATTCTTGGGGCTATGAGAGCTCTGGAAAGACATCACTGCCCTGGTGATGGGGATGGCACCCTGAACTACGAGCTTGCTGTGTGTGCTGGGGGCTCCACTGGGGACTGTCTTATGTGCTGTTCCGAAGAGACTGGAGACTCCTGAATTTCTCTGAACTGAGGCTACCTAATGCATTCAGGACAGTAATGTATAATCTTGGTTTCAGTTAATATATACAGTGTAATACATACAGGGTGTGAAATTGTTCTATACATGTTGCTTTTTGATGAGGGATTCAATCTACGTTTTTTTGATGATCATTTGCAATGTTATTGACTGACAGCGAAGGCAGCTAGTGGACTCTGTGATGGCCAGCGGGAAGGGATCGAGGGCTGCCGTCCAGCGGGTGCAGCTTAAGTGTTTACGGCCTTGCTGCACCAGCAACATGCTGGGCTCTCAGCGAAATGCAATTATGGATGCTGAGGTTTCAGCCTCCATGGGTTGGGAGGGGCGGTGGGCTCTGAGTTTTAACCTTGATACAATGGGCTTAAGTTGTTTGAACACCCTGGCTGTGGGTGGTGGGAATGGGTTCTCTTTTCTCTGTTGGTTGGTTACACTGGGGTGGAAAAGTTTGCTCTATCTTGCATGGTTATAATGCTGAGTGGTTGAATGGTCTGGATGCAGAGAGTGGCAGGACGAATTTGGATCGAGGGGGTGTGTTTCCCGCCACACATAGTACATGATAGATCAGAACTGAAAATTCTTAACTTGGAATGGGAGGCGACTTAGACAGCCTGTTAAGAGGAGGGGGGTGTACACTTATTTGAAAAGGTATGGAATTTCAGTAGCATTCCTCTAAGAAATGCGTACTTGTGGGGACTGTATTGGGCAGCCGCGCAAACAATGGAGAGGAAAGATATATGCAACCTCCTACTCTAGTTATGCCAGAGGTGCATTAGTTTGGGTCAGATCCTGGGATCCTTTTTTCGGCCATTGGTGCGGTGGTAGGCCATTGTTTCCAGTTTGCTGGATGCCAGAGTGCTGTGCCTGATAAACATTTATGCCACTAAAATAGATGATGCAAATTTCCATGGAGACTGATGATGGCTTTTGCTGATCAAGTTGGCCCGGAATTGATAGTTGTTGGGGACTTCAATTGTGTGTTAAATGGTGAGCTTGATCGTGATCCCCTACAGTAGATATGAAGCCAGTATTGACTGGGGCACTGCGCAAGATTATGCTGGGGCTTAGTCACCATGACAGTTGGAAAGAGCTCAATCCACAGCTTTGTACCTTCTCCTGTTACACACCAGCAACTGGGACGCTTTGCTGAGGATGTAATTTCTCTCTTTTGTCTGGTGCACTATATATATGTTATCAATCCCCACTGCTGTTCTCTTAGAGGACTAGTAGGAGAGCTCCGAGTAGCCCTCATTGGAAGATTATGGATCATTACTTTGAGGAAAACTGGGAGAGTGCCAGCACTCTAGCCATGGAGTGGGATGCTATGAAGGTGTTTCTGAGAGCGGAATGTATGAAGGTGATGTATAGTGTGTGAAAATAGAGCTCACATGCAAATTGAATGTGTAGGAAAAAAGACTGGGGGTGCTAAAAGAGGGACTAGCTTTGAACTCTCACAAGCTAGGGGAATGGAAGGATGCTAAGAGGGAAATGTTGGAAATGTAGTACATGCTAAATACATTTGTGCACTCTAGTTAGAGGCAGCAGCTAGATACAGAAGGTGACAAGTATGGTAGGATGTTGGCCATGCTATCCGTACTGAAACCCAGAAGACTCCTGTGGAGGTGGTGGGGAGGTGAGATCCCAGCAAGGCATTACAGAAGTTTTTGCAGAACGTCTGCAGAGTGTTGGTATGCAACTGAGCAATGCCACTCAAGCGAAAATCACAGAGTACTTGGCAGGTCTAAGGATGGCTTGCCGAATGGAAGAAGGCAGAACAGAACTAGACGTGCCCCTCAGTAAGGAATCAATAGTGCTGGCGCTCCACACATTCAAAACCTCTGATCCAGCGCGGCTCCCAACAAAACCTCCAAACCATCACCATACTTCCTAGGAGCTATTCACTCTTTACTCATCAGTGGGGCCCCTAACACTGCGAGTCATTCATACATACAAAATCACCCTGCTCCCAGGATGGCTGGCAGCTCCTTAGTACTGAAAATTAACTGTTGGTGATCTATTGCGAAAATATTTCAGGGTAACACAGCATGCCGCCTACAACCACTTTGGGCTGGCCGCGTTTATATGTACTTATCAGTATATCATCTCGAGCTGTGAAAAGTTAGGCTATGCAGTTACAGTTCAATGTATTCGGGCCCAAGCAGGCGTATGTAAGGTAGTGTATACTCTTATAAATAATACTAACCCAACCAAACTGGAACAACAAAACCAAATCAGCTTAGGTCGCTGCAGTATGAGTTAACATAATCGGATGTAATGTCCTACTTCCCAGACAGGGGTATCCATCCAATTCATACATTTCATCCGAACAGTTTCTAATTCTACAGCAGTTGGTACAGATAACTGACCAAAGTGCGATCTAGTGGAGGGGAGCTAAACCCGTGAGGACATCAGGCTTATAGATACCTCGAATTGTCACCCGTGAAACATAGGTGAGGCCAAGGGGGGGGAGGTGGGAAAGGGGTGAGGGGTAGGGGGAGAGGTGAAGGGGGGGAGGGGGCGACCCACATCTGTGGTGTAACTACTGGGGGCTGCCAGTTAAAGTTTACATAGGCCGGTTTTCCTGCCCTATTCGTCTGTAGCAAGTCCCACCCCCTCTGGAGGACGGGAGGCCGTCCTGGCTCGGGCCCATTGGAGAAACGGTTCCCAGATATCTTGGGGCCGAGACGCAGCAGGCATCAGCTCCCAGTATATGCCTAACTGAGTATGTCTGTATGTAACATCTGTTAACCAAGAGCTGAATGTAGGTAGCCTCATATATCCCCACCTAATAGCTATCTGTCGCCTGGCGTACAGCAGTAATAAAGCATGTAGTTTCCTACTCTGGGGAATAGTATCCGCCACCCTACCCAACAGACCCAAGTGTGGGGGCGGGTTATCTGCCCTGCATACTATTTGGTTCACTGCCTTGAATATTTCTTGCCAGTATCCGGTGAGACTAGGGCAGCTCCAGGCCATATGTAAAAAGGTAGCATTGTCACTTCCGCATCTCCAACATCTAGCGTCGTCGCGCAAGTGCATGCGATAAAGGCTAATCAGAGTACGATAGTACCGATGCAGAAATTTGAAATGTATAAGACGCAACTTATAATTGGGGGAAAGCTCCAGAAGCTGTTTACAGCAAAAATCCCACTGGTCTTCGGTTATAGGAGGGTCGAGCTCCTCATTCCATAGTATCATAGATTTAGGTCTCACAATCGGAGCTTGTTCTTGCATCTTTGTGTACAGTCTTGTCACCAGTTTCTTTGGGGAGGCACGGGCCAGTATATTCTGAAGGGCATTTAACGTAGGGGGGGCGTCTGGGAATCCCTCCCAGAGGGACTTACGTGCCGCTTTTAATTGATGGTAAGCAAAGACCTCCCTAAATGGGATTTCCGTCCCCTCCACCTCCGCCTGCGGGCTTCGGAACTCTCTGTCTGGATATAGATCAGCGACGGTATGTATATGGGTGCCACCCAGTATCATCTGTCCTCCACCGCTCTCCAAGCAGGCCAACATCGGGTTGTTTTTCAAGGGAATGGCAGGCGCGTAAAGGAGTGTGAGTCGTGCTCATTTCTGTAACTCGCGCCACGCCCAACGCAAAGTATTGGCGGAGTCGACATCCACTGTGGGGCGAGGGCTCCTCTGATAAAGAGCCACCGCTATGGGTATAGGTGCCAGTGTAACTTTTTCGACCGCCACATGTGGTTGGAATGGTGTGGGATATGTCCAGAAATGCAGAAATTGAGCCTGTGCGCATAATGCATATAAATGCATATCAGGAGCGCCCAGCCCGCCCTGGCGCAATGGCAGGGTCAGCAAAGCCCAAGAAACTCGAACCTGCCTGCCCGCCCATACCAGAGTAAGCAAGTGGGATCGAAGGCACTGAAAAAAGTGATTGGTCAGCGGAATTGGAATATTCGCAAATAAATAAAGACATTTTGGCAGGATCACCATTTTGGCTAAGGCCACCTTCCCTGCGATGGACAGAGGCAGTTTAGACCATATCGCCACCTTACTTTCCAGTCAATCCACCGTGTGACCAAAGTTCGAATTCCAGATGTCCTGGAGATTACGGCTAAGCCAAATCCCCAGGTGCTTGACCTCGTCAGCCGACCAACGCAGAGGAAACTCCAATCGCACCTCAGGGGTACCGTCCGTCAAGGGGAAAATCACATATTGGGCCGAATTGATTGTTATACCCGACAACCCGCCGAATTTTACAAATTCTCTCAGCAAGGGATCTAAGTTAGCTGAGGGGTCCAGGACGTATAGGGTGACATCATCCGCATATATGGATATCAACAAGCTGCGGGAACTAAACCCAATCCCCCTAGCTGTGTGATGTTGCCTTATTCTCGCCGCGAGTGGTTCCATCGCAATAGCGTAAAGAAGGGGAGAAAGGGGGCAACCTTGTCTAGTGCCCCGGGTCACCGCAAATGGTTCCGAGATCATGCCGTTCACCTGCACCCGCACCCGCGCCATTGGGCTTGTGTAGATGAGCCGGACTTGAGCTATAAATAACGGGCTGAAGCCCATGCGTTCCATGATCCTGAACATGTAAGGCCATTCATGTGAGTCAAACGCCTTTGTGGCGTCTAAAAAAACGGCTGCGGCGTGCACCGAGGGATGGAGGTAATGTAACACTGAGAACAATGTCCTGAGGTTATGGGACGTAGACCGACCGGGTATGAATCCCGATTGGTCCGGGAGCGCCACCATCGGGAGAAGGGGCTGGAGGCGTTCAGCCGCAAGCTTAGCATATATCTTGACGTCGACATTTATTAAGGACAATGGCCTATAAGAGTCAAGTGAGTGTTTGTCTTTGTCCGGCTTAACCAATGTCGTTATTAAAGCCTCCCGCATGGACACCGGTAGTACACCCGTCTCAAGTGATTCCGCATACACAGCGTGCAGTCGTGGCGCCAGCTCCTCAGAGTAGGCTTTGTAGAATGCCGTCGTCAGGCCATGGGCTTTGCTTAGTGGTACGCCAATAATCACTTTTCTGATATCTTCCACTGTCACTGGAAGATCCATATATTTACGATGGTTGTCATTGAACCACACCAGTGCTATGGATTCAAGGAAGTCTTCTAAGTGTTCCAGAGCCTCGGGTTGTGTGGCAGTGTACAGGGTAGAATAGAAGTGAGTAAATTCTCGTAATATCGCCTCCTGTCCTGTAACTGCATTGCCATCAGACTTACGGATCATGTGAATAAAGGGGGTAGTCCTCGCTTTCCGAATGAGTCCCGCCAGCGTACGGCTCGGCCTGTCACCCTCCCCATATCTTCTAGCTTCAGCCTGCTTGCCTAAGAATTTAAGCTCGCGTTGCACCTCCTCCGCAAATTCTAATAATTTCCCTTTGATTTCGGCTGCAGTCTCTGCACTAGGGGCAGTGCAAAAAGTACTCTCGAGCTCTTTTATTTGCCCTCCAATACGCCCAAAGTGCCTCTGATCGCTTTTAACGCGCCCGCCTGTCTCGCTATGCACTGCCCCCGAATCATTGCCTTAAACGCCTCCCAGAGCGCCGAATCTGTAGAAACCGAGCCAGTGTTTAGAGTGAAATATTCAATGATATCAGATCGAATCTCCTCTTTAAATGCGTCATCCATCAGGGCATGCGGGGGAAGCCGCCACCTAAACGCCCGTTGGATCGCGCTTGAGGGCGCCATTTCCAGGAGGCACGAGGCATGATCCGTCAGGGATCTGGCAAGGTGTTCGACTTCCGTGGTCCAAGTGGCAATATCAGGGGACGTCAACCAGAAGTCCAATCTGGACCAGGCCGTGTGTTGACTGGAAATGCATGTACCTTCACGAGTACCCGGATGGCGTGTTCTCCAGATATCAATCAGATTCCCTTCCAGCATTATATCCCGTAGTGCAAGGTTGGCATGGGGATGTAGCTGTCTGGAGGCCCCCTGGCGATGAAGCGAGTCATCTAGTACCACATTAAAGTCACCTCCCCAAACAATTGTGGAACAACTTGCCGCATCAAGGCGAGCCCAGACCTCCCGGAAAAAATCTGGCGTGTCTACATTCGGGCCATATACATTAATTAACACCACAGGTGTACCACACAGCTTTCCTTGCGCTACTATATACCGCCCCTCTGGTTATACATGTATGTGAGATTCCTTCCAGTCCAGCCCCTGGCGTATAAGAATGGCAACCCCCCTTGCATAGTTGGAATAGATTGCTGAATAGACCTCCCCCCACCTACCGTGCCTCAATCTTGCCGACGGTTTCGAATTGAGATGGGTTTCCTGCTGTAGGCAAACATCTATCTTGTGTCTCTGAAGGTAAGCATGCATCAACCTTGCCTTTCTGCCAACATTCACTCCCCTAATGCTCCATGTGAGGATCCTAATCACCTCTCTAGTCGCACCCATGGATTCAGTATCATCAGCTTTCGTGAACCCCTACGGAACGTTCAGACATCTTATTGTGCAGTCTGGACCATACCCTAAGATGCAGCGACCTGTGCCATAGCAACACCCCAACTAACCCACCCCGACCCCCTCCCACTCCAACCCCCCACTCAGGTTGGTTGATAACAACGAAACATTGGGACAAACCCCAGGTGAGCGAGGGTCCCCAGACGTACACCCCTGTTTGCGCAGGGGGGCCATGGAATGGAATCTGGCAGACCCATTAACTCCGGTCAGTGCCCATCAACCTCTGAATTGACACAGCATTTCACCCAGCCCCTACCTCCTGGCTGCCAACAAACCCCTACAAGTGTCCCAGCATGTATACTCAATGAGCACAGTGTCTCCCTCTGAGGCATACATTGTCACCATTTCCCTCCCGACCACCTCAGAACAACCCCCCCCGAATTGTAGCAACAGCACAACAACATTTCAATTATTGTCACTTAGCTGATCGCCTTCTTGACCTTGTCATGCACGTGGAGTTTTCTTCTTAGTGCCGCATATGTGATTAGCAAACTTAAGGGCAGACTTGGCGTCTGTGAAGAAGTGTGCCGACCCTTCATGCGTGACCTTGAGCTTGGCGGTGTATAGGAGCGCATAAGGCACCTGTGCATGTAGTAACAGCCGCTTAGCAGGTAGAAACTCTCTCCTCACAGCTTGCACCATGGGTGGGAAATCGGGGTAGAAGGATTCAGTATTTCCTTTATGAGAAATCTGGCCTTTTTCCCATGCTAGCTTCAGAATGAGGTCCCTATCTTGGTAGTTGAGCAACTTTGCTAGAATAGGTCTCGGTGTGCCACCCACCGGCGGCTTCGGGCCCAGCGCCCTATGCGCCCGCTCCACAACAAACACAGGGGATAGATTCGGATCAAAAAGTTTGTGGAGCAGTTCCATTATGTACGCTTCCATCTTCCATCTTCCCTATGTTGATCGTTTCCGGAATTCCTGTGATTCGGAGGTTGTTCCTTCGAGAACGTGCCTCCAAATCATCGTTCTTAGCCTTAATGACCATCAGTAGCTTGTCCATATGTAGGAGTTGTTCCTTCGTGTCTCTCTGAAACTCTACGCACTCAGTATGTCGATTTTCTAGTCCATCAAGCCTGGTTTCATGCATAGATACTTGAGACTTGACCTGTTCCAGTTGGGTGGTCAGCATGTCTAGTTTCGCATCGATGTTCCGTAAACTGGAGCGCACATCCAGCATTAAGGTGCGGAGGTCATCTTCCCGATCAGCCCCGGCTTCCTCGCCTCCAGTCGCTCCGGCTGCCCCCAGCGATGTATCCTTGGGCTTTGCAGGTCGGGCGTTGTCAAACGTATGTTCGCCTCTTTTGCGTCGATTCTTCCCATAATGGTCATTGGGTCTGTGAGCCACCGTCCGAATTGCAGGACGGGTCCAGTGGTGCCGAAGGCAAGAACCCCAACAACTGCCCAGCATTATTGCAAGGGGTCAGAAGGCTGTGGCGACACCCCCCCTCCCCGAATGTCCCGACCCAGGCGGGAGCGGAGGACTATCTCGGTCCCGCAGGTAGTATATGGTGGGGGGGTATCCGCCGCAGCAGTGGTTCACAGGAGCTATGACCACCCCCCTAGCGCCAGCTCCCGCCCACCGACAGCGCCCCCAGGAGAGCGCAGTGGTCGCAGCTTTCAGCCTGCCCAGGGGGCAATATAAGGCGTTTGTTTCAGCGCGCCAAGGCGGGCCCCACCAATTCCACACCCCCCTGGCACGAGCCCGTCCCAGCTTCGCCACTTGGTCCTCAGTCGCGGCAATAGGGGATCCCCCCTCCAGGGCCGCTCGTTCTTGCTGTTTGCGGTGCACCTCAAGCGAGTCTCCGAAGTGCTTCAAGATCAGCCCGCAGCAGGGGAGAGCCACGCCACACCTCCAGACCCGCAGCCCACTCCCTCTCGACCGGTGCACCTGTGTAACAGTAGCCGGATCATGGCCACCGCAGGTCCGACCGACACCAGGGCTTCAAGCAGAGTCCAAAATGGTGCCACCAGCTTTGTTGTCACCAGCGTCCTGCGTCCTCTCAAGCGCCACTATAATGCCGGGAAGCGGATTATCTAGGCGGCACACCGCTGGCAAGCCAGGGGAGGCGGGGCTGCACATAACTCCTTAGGATCAGTGTCCGCTCCCCAGCACTATAACAAGTATTCCAACCCTGGCTGCATTAAGAAGACGGCGCTCACCACACACCCCGCCGTCCGGCCAGCAAGATGGCGGCGTTGGTGGTATCTCGCTGACGTGGGGACCAACAGCCTAAGTTTGTAGGTGTGTTTTTTTAATTCTCGCAGCACTACAGTTCTCCCAGGTCATTTGCGAGGCTTGCGGTCTAAGAATGGAATAGAGCGCCTCTGTCCCGCACTGTTCACCTCACCCGTGAGGGTAGTATGCCTCGCGGTGTCCCTTAGCGCCAACAGAGGAGTTCACATGGGGGAGGGGGGTGAGTCACGACACCCAGCCAGGAGCGCAACTCTGCACCTCTGTACCTCCTGCCTGTGACTTTTGGCCCCCGACAGAAGGATCACTGCCCCTCCGCAAGTCCGACCCCTCGCAAGGGTCTGTAGCGTAACAGTAGATATGGCGCCTTCAGACTGTGCGGGCAATCACTGATCTTCGCCCCATCAGCTTCCGACAACCTCGGGCTGCAGTGTGTCCCGCCGATCTCGCTCCCGAGGGACAGTGCACTTTCCCCCACAGCGACCCCGCAGCTTGACTGGGCACCTCTCGGGGAACTACCCTCGGGGTTGCTGAAGGCCCGATCGACCACGGGCTAAATTTCACGGCCTCTCAGTGGTTGGGAACGCCCAGCGCCGGCCGCCAGCAGGGGCGATGTCCCAGGGCCAGCTGAACAAGTCTCGGACGCCTCAGGAGTTCGTCATCCGGGAGCTGCTAAGCATTCGCCCGATGCACCAGGTGAGCAGGATGCCCAGGCACCGACTTTGGAGCCAGAAGTCGCCAAATTAGAGGATTAATTAAGGATTATCTCCCATGGCTGGTGGAGCTCGCTCAAATGGCGGCCATTCCGCAGTCCGGCTAGCCACGCCCCCACCAGTCTATCAATATTACCATGGTTTTATTCTTAGAAAAATATTAAAAACACCCCACCATTTGGTCAAGGAATCAGCTAGTAAAAGTTAACTAATGGACAACAAGATCAGCTTAATTCTCCATTTATTTAATTTTAGTTAGAGACCAAGGGCCAGATGTAGGAAGGCAAATACCGGTCGGTAACGGCCGATTTTGGCCGGTATTTGGTTTTTGAGATGTAGGGGCCCAAATTTTAACGATTCTGTTAATTTACCGATTCGGTAAATTTACAGATTCGGTAAAATACCGAATCGGTAAATTTACCGAAGCGGTAAATCTAGATGTAGGTGGTACTTAAAATAGTGGTACAGGCCCTTAAGAATTCGTTATTTACCATGAAATACTATTTCATGGTAAATAACTAATTCCTGTGTACATGCACATCTGTGGCACACATAGCACACAAGCCAGAATCAGGGGTGCAACAGAGTGTCAAAGTGACACCCTGTCCCCCTTGTCAATTCGGTAATTTTACCGAATCGGTATTTACCGATTCGGTAATTGACATTGATTCCTATGGGCCTCAATACCGAATCCTACTGATTCGGTATTTTTTACTGATGTTTTACCTACATTGGATTTACCGAATCATAAATACTGAATCGTTAAAATTCTGTATTTATGGATCGGTAAATCCAATTTACCTACATCTAGCCCCAAATCTCAATAAAACATTTAGGGCTAGATGTAGGTAATTTAGATTTACCGATTTGAAAATACAGAATTTTACCGATTCGGTATTCTCGAATCGGTAAATGCAATGTAGGTAATTATTCGGTAAAAAATACCTAATCGGTAAGATTCGGCATTTACCGAATCGGTAATTACCGTTTTGTTAATTACCGAATCGGTAAATGTGCCCCCTACATAGGAAAAGGCTTTTACCGGCTGGAACCGACCAGTAAAAGCCTACCTACATCTGGCTCCAAATAGCTTGGAAAAAGAAAGTTAAATTCAAATAATCACATTTATTAGCAAAATAGTTCAAAAATATAAGTTGAGACCATATTACCAAGATTTTGATAAATGGATATCAGAGTTAGGATAGGGATGTTCCCAAAAGCCACCTCTCTATTCTTTCTAGGTGTTCACCTCCCATCTGGACTCCGCACCCATCAAAAGTTAATTTCAAGAAATATTTCAAAGTCCTGCACCATAGGAAAGTTTGTCAGTCCGACAGCATGTTGTGGTGCGAAAATAAAATCAAAAGCAAGCTTTTTTTACTTCCAAAGGTCCTCTTTTATTCCCTTTTTCCCTAACTTATCTATCTAAGATTTGAAACTTTTAGGGTCCTCGTTCACTCTCATTGGTCCTTGTAAGGGGTGGATGAGGATAACCTCCTCTCCTCATTGTCCATATTTCCGCCAAGACATCCTTATAATCAACAAAAAAAGTCTTGATTGTTCTTCAACAGTTTTTTCACTTTTGTCCTTTAAATTGTCTCCTCAGGCTTGTTTCCCATGCTCACGATGCGGACGTACAAATTTTTGAAACTCATCAACATCCCCGGGCCTCGCTGACCTTGACCCACGCTGTACAGTCACAGGCTGCTTGCACTTCTCTCGAGCGCAGTCACGCATGCGTAGATCACCACAATTTCAGAGTCTCGCAAACTTCCATTTTGGAACAGGCCTCATGGGCCATAATGGGAACTATTATAGAAACAAACACAATTAAACGTTAGGTTTCCAAGTATAGCCCTTCTGTTTACCTTCCCCATTCTAAGGTAACCCTGTTAGTTATTTCCTAGCATTTCAGCAACAACTAAGCGTGGTTTACTTACCATTCTCCATCATCTCTGCCAAAATAAGACATACAAAAAGCATATACACATAGATTTTCGTTAGATTATGACATTTGAGAACCAGATTAGTATAACAATTTCACTTAATTAGTAGATTAAGATTCGTAACATAAGCAAATTTGTATCCAACGTGTAGTTGTGTGTGTGCATTCTATTCCAGGTTGGTTAATTTCAAAACCATACAATTAATACATATTACTGTTATGGGGAAGAGACTTTGGGAGGGGTATACAAACATTTTTGTTTTTACCCTCACTCCATCAACTCCCTCGTTTGGTGATTTATCACCAAATAACACCCACAAATTTCGTAAATTTTATCACAACATGTTTAAAATTAGTATGAGTAATACTCTAGTTTCTTCCAGTTTTTTTCGTATCTTGATAAAGTTTCTCTTTGAACTCTTCCATTTCAATGTCACCCTTTTCATGTTCTCTTTCTTGTCTTTCTTCAAATTTCTTCTTTATAGCCTTTTTAAGATTCCTTATTTTTCTAAGTTTACAACCTAATCTTAAAACTAAAAATATTATTATTATTAACGTTATTGAAATTAATACCTTTCCTAGTATGGATCTACCTATCTCATAAAACCAATTTTTAAATGCTGAAAAACGTCTACCAAGTTTCTCAAGAACACCATCAACCTCCAGTGGTTCAATCTCTTTATGCAACTCTGTAAGATTTGTAATATATCTTTCAATGTTTTGAATTTTATCTGGAATATATGTACAACAATGTTGTACCTTCAAAATTCCACAGACACCTCATTCTTTTGCCAAAATTATATCAAGAGCAAGTAGATTTTGCATCACCATAGCTCTCATAGCAACCATTTCTGTATTTACCATTAAAAAGGTTTACCTATCTCATGAATTCCATCACTTCCTCTATCTACATGAACATTTTTAGGAAAGACCAGGCCTATATAACAGGACCCATACCAGTGATTAGGCAATCTATAATAAGCTTTGCTCCAGCACAAAAAGTAGATACCAGGAAAGACTGGATCATTACCTCTTTTTAAATTCCCAACCCCCTTTTATAATGTATGTAACTTCACATTGACAGGGCTCCCACAAAATAATTATCATAC